>NC_064920.1:258920231-259549874 GCF_023897955.1 Schistocerca gregaria | reverse complement strand
AGGCTACTGTTTTCCAGTCGCCTCTGGTCCAACCGACATGGTCACGTGCCCAGGAGAGGCGCGGCAGCCGGTCATAAGCGAAGGCACTCGAATCGGTCATCTGCTGCCGTAGACCATTAACGCCAAGTTCGCCACACTATCCTACCGGATACGTTCGTCATACGTGCCACATCGACCTCTGTGGTTATTTTACGCAGTGTTACTAGTGTGTTAGTACTGACAACTCTACCGAAACGCTGCTGCTCTCGGTCGTTAGGTGAAGACCATCGGCCACTGTGTTGTCCCTGGTGAGAGGTAATGCCTAAAATGCGATATTCTCGGCACATTTTTGACATTGTGGATCTCGGAATATTGAAGATTCTAACGATTTCTGAAATGGTATGTCCCATGTGCCTAGCTCCAACCACTATTCTGCGTTCAAAGTCTGTTAATTTCCGTCGTGCGGCCACAATGACGTTGGAAACTTTTTCAAATGAACCACCTGAGTATAAATGACAGCTCCGCCAATGCACTGCCCTTTTATACCTTGTGTACGCGATACTACGACCATATACAGATGTACGTGCCACTTTCCCACGACTTAGTCACCTCAGTGTATGATATGCGAGTTGGGTTGGGAATAGTTAAATAAATACGTAATGCGAAAACGTGGTTGTGCCTTGGGGAAAGAATTTTTTCTTATTTTAGGACCCAAACGTGTTTCGGAAAAGTCTGTACATCTTCAGAGGGTTTACCTGCTCCTGTTAAAAATTAACATATATTGAATATGTGTATTATAAGAACAGGCCTAACAGTTTTAGACGTTAAGGCATTTTAATTAATAAAGGTATTGACACAAATATTCACAAAAAAATAAATATATACTGTAGCATTTCATTTTTGGTGTTTTCCTCCCAATGTGAAAGAATTTTGTTGGCCTTGCTCTGCATAGGGAGTAATGACCATCATAATAAAATAATAAAAGATTTATGTGTTCTTTTTTTCCTGTTCGCTGTTATAGAGTGCAACGGTAGAGAAATACCTTAAAGGTGGTTCAATAAAACCTCTGCCATGCACTGGATTGTGAATTGATGTTACTTATATAGATGTAGGTGTAGAAAAGCAAATGTTGATACGGTTGGAGAAATGAAGAGCCGAATCTCAGGACTTTTCAAGATTTACGAGATGCCGACCGCAGTGACCGAGCGGTTCTAGGCGCTTCAGTACGGAACCGCGCGACTGCTACTGTCGCAGATTCGAATACTGCCTCAGGCGTGGATAAGTGTGATGTCCTTAGGTTAGTTAGGTTTAAGTAGTTCTAAGTTCTAGGGGACTGATGACATCAGATGTTAAGTCCCATAATGCTCAGAGCCATTTGAACCATTTACGAGATGATCCGTGGTTATGTGAAATAAATTTGAACTTACTGCAGAGTCGAGTGCAGTATTAACCCCAAATGTATGATACATGGAACGCCTCCTTTAAAAGTGCGCGTGTGCAATAAACTGTAACTTATAATGTGTACTTCTTGTTAAGGAGGGCAAACAACCTTGCTACAGTCGTAGCACGGTTTCCCTTCAGAACACCGAATTAAGCGCTGTCGTGCTTGGCTAGCCCTTGGGTGGGTGACGGTCCGATTGTGCAGAGCGCTTTTAGCAGTCGGGGTGCATTAAGGCCTTGTCAGGCCAACTAAGGAGCTACTGGACTGAGAAGAAGGGTCTCTGGTCACGAAAGCTGACAACAGCCGGGAGAGCGGTGTGCTGACCAGATACCCATCCATATTCGCTTCCAGTGACGCCTAACCTCTGAGGATAACATGGTTGTCGGTCTGTACCGTTGAGCCTTCCGAAACGTGTTCGGATTGCGTTTTGTTAAGGAGGCCTTACATGAAATATGAGTCTAATTAGATGGGGACTTAATCTAAAAGTTTACATTTCTAATACATTTGCACTACCTCGACCAATATTACATACAGTGGATCGGAACCATTACTTCGCAGTTGCGTCGCCTGCGCAACCACTTTTGTTGGAGCTTCTTTGCTTCTGTTACCGTATACTTTCACCCGCGTCAGTTTTCGCTACTCATTATGATACACTCTGTTTACAAGTTTTGCATCTGGCCACCTAGCTGGGCGCCCCAAGCGGCCTCTAGCGTCGCCTGCGCCTCAAACCGGCCCTGCGACCAGTGCAGCGATTTGCCGTGTAAAAGTGAATAGCCTCCACGGACTGGCCTGTATATCTGGTACGCGAAAAGGACAGAAGAAAAGATTGGTGGCCTGTTTCAGAAATATTCTGTAAAGATTAGCGTCCCCTTGAGTTTACATCGTTGCAGAAAAGGCAGCTACGCCGAAGGAAACGCCAAAATTTTAAGCGAACAGTGTGACAACCAAACGTAACTTTTGCAGCGATTGGTAAGGCCATTGTAGTATTGTTAATCAAGTCCCATGTAAATGTTTAAAAAAATCTGTTAATAATAATTTTTCCTATAAAAAGTAACTTTTGACATTTATCTCAATTTAAAAAATTCAATAATTTCTCCAATCCTTGGCCATCCCGATTATTGAAAAGAAAAATCAGTTCTTCCCTTTTATATAAGACAAATCTATCGGCCAGCATTGCACTTAGTTGCGCCAGGAAAAATTTCTTATAGGAGCAGATATATACGCGTTATCCGGCGATCTAATTAAGGTAAGATTTTTCAGCTTATTCAGAATGATGTATCAGGCCATGACGGAGCATTGCTCACGTCTAAAATTTACCAGGTTAAATTGACTGTCAATTATTGAAAGGTTATAGGTTTGTCACATTGTGTTATATTTTCACTGTTAGGTAGTTACGCTAAATGAGAGTATTATTCATAATATTATTTTATTTTTGTGGGGAGGTTACACCATAGTATTAAGTTAGTTCGTAAGTTCGTAGCATATTTCCGTAAATTTAATAAACCCAACAGATAGACATAACAGAGATTTTAATCATCAATAATATATTCTCGACGATCGGAGTGGCCGTGCGGTTCTGGGCGCTACATTCTGGAGCCGAGCGACCGCTACGGTCGTAGGTTCGAATCCTGCCTCGGACATGGATGTGTGTGATGTCCTTAGGTTAGTAAGGTTTAATTAGTTCTAAGTTCTAGGCGACTGATGACCTCCGAAGTTAACCGGCATAGTGCTCAGAGCCAATATATTCTTTTTCACAATTCACACACAGTCTGCCAACGCTGGGGTAACTTTTCGATTCCGCTACTGTAGAAATCACGTAACGTTGGGGTGAAGAACTCGTCAAGCGACGTTCGGTGCGTATTTTTATCCGGAAAGGAAGTTCCTTGAAGGTTATTTGATAGAGCGCGCCGCGCTGGATTAGCCGAGCGGTCTCAGGGGCTGCAGTCATGGACTGTGCGGCTGGTTCCGGCGTAGGTTCGTGTCCTCCCTCGGGGAGGTTAAGTAGTGTGTAAGCTTAGGAACCGATGACCTTAACAGTTACGTCCCATAAGATTTCACACACATTTGAACATTTTTGATAGAGAGCGGAAATGGTGAAAATCTAAAGGTGCAAGATCGGGTGAACAGGTGAGCGCGGAATGACTTCCCAACTCCTACAGAGCGTTATTTGTCCGTGAAGCAGAATGCGAGTGGGCTTTATTGTAGAGTAGGATCACTTCACTCAGTCTTCCTGGTCGTTGTTCTTGGATAGCAAGACGTCTCAGTTGTTGACAATAAATGTCTGCAGCGGTGGCTACATCTCGGGGGAGCAATTCGTAGTACACCACACTGCTGTTCCATCAGATGCTTAACGTTGTCATTTGTGGATGCTCGCCAGGGAGTTGCAGCTTCGTATGGACTCAACCATTGTTTTCTTTCCTTATGTTAGCATAAAAACACCGTTTCCCGTCACCAGTAACGATGCAGGATAAGAATCGTCCGTGTTGTTCATGACCCAATTGTCGACGAACAAGCAGAGATGTACATTGATCAAATGCTGATTTTTGTGATTTTGGCTTAGACATGCTTTACCCACACACCCGATTTTTGAACCTTCTCCACTGCACGCAAATGTCGCACGATGGTGAACTGATCACAGCTTATAACAATTGCCAGATCTAGGGTTCACTGACGTGGATCATTGTGGATTAATGCGTTTAAACGACCTTCAACAAACCATGGAGTTCCTCCTGAACGTGGAGGATCTCCATCATCAAAACGCCGTGCTCTGTCCAATGGCATAATCCTCAGGCACGGCGCAAATGTTACTAGCTGCCTCTGCTGCTGTCACCACTCTACTGAACTCTTTAGCAGAAGATTATGTCGGAATTGTTCAGATTTTTCCACTTGACACTCCATTTTCTATCGCACACGGCTCCACCCATTGTCACCATCAAATAGCAACAGTGAACTACAAACAAAAAATTGACGTACGATAAATGATCCCATAGCACCCGGAATACCAAAACGCAAAACAAGAAAGCTACGAAATTGTGCATCAACCTAACATTTTGTACAACTGCAGCCTGTCAGTCTAGCCCAACAAATTAATAATTTTTATTATGTTTCTATTACTCATTAATGTTTTATTTTGCATATCCCGTCGATCTGGCCACGTTCACAGGTACAGTCAGTGCTGAATTTAGGGACCGAAGTCCAAGGACAATACAAGTCGATAAGACGATAAAACATAGCCCTCTATTCTTTTTCCGAACCTCGTTCTCTTTGGATTTTCGTTTCGCACCAGGGCAGATAGCACAGGGCAAAGGCTTCTGGCTCCCTTACAACTATCATTTTCTTTAGTGTGTCTTAGGTATTGAGTCTGCTCCGGTCTTCTACCCAAGCTTGCCGTAATTAGCGTCCACCTCTGCCTCTCCCTATCATTCCGCATTCGCCACTGAAATAGCACTATTCCTTTCCCCTTCACTGTTCCTACCGACTCCTCTTGCCCATGAGACTGGCATCGGTATTTGTTAAATCACAGACCGCCCCCGTAGCTGGATGGATAACATCGCTGCCTTCGTCGCGGAAGAACTGGGTCCTATTTCCGGCAATTCTTCCAATAATTCCGACGTATGGAGGTCTGGGTACACTCAGCCTCGTAAGGCCAAATCAGGTGCTGCGTCACCAGGATCCATTTACTGGCAATATCGCCTGGAGGCACTGACAACATGGCGATCATATGTCCATAGAGCATACCTGAGATGACTTCGGTCGTGAGATAGCGATATGCACATAAACAGATGGCGGTAGTATCGCGTACACAAGGTATAAAAGGGCAGTGCATTGGCGGAGCAGACATTTGTGCTCAGGTAATTCACATGAAAAACTTTCCGACGTGATTACGGCCTCTCGACGGGAATTAACAGAATGAATGCGGAGTGGTGTTGGATCTAGACGCATGGGACATTCTGTTTCGGAAATCGTTAGGGAATTCAGCATTCCAAGATCCAAAGTGTCAAGAGTGTGCCAGAATACCAGATTTCAGGTATTACCACTCACCATGGACAACACAGTGTTCGACGACCTTCACATAACGACCGAGAGCAGCGGCGTTTGTGTAATAGCGCTAACAGACAAGCAACACTGCGTGAAATAACTATGTTAATCAATGTGGAACGTATCTGTTAGGACAGAACGGCGATATTTGACGTTAATGGGCTGTGGCAACAGACAACCCATGCAAGTGCCTTTGCTAATAGCACGACATCGCCTGCAGCAACTCTCCTGGGCCGCTGACCATATCTGTTGTCCCTGGACGACTGGAAAACCGTGGGCTGGTCAAATGACTCCCGCTCTCAGTTGGTAAGAGCTTATGATAGGACCTGGCTATGACATAGACCCCACTACGCCAAGGACCCAAGTTGTCAAGAAGACATTGTGCAAGCTGGTGGTTACTCCATAACTGTGTGGGCTCTGTTTACGTTGAAGGAACTGGGTTCTTTGGTCAAAATGAACCTCTTTGAGATCGATAACAGCGATCCATCTACTTCATGTTCTCAAATAACGATAGAATTTTTGTGGATAACAATGTGTTATGTCGCTGACCGACAAATGTTCGCGATTGGTTTGAAGAACGTTCTGATCAGCTTGAGCGAATTATTTGGCCGCCTAGATCGCCCAACATGAATCCCATAAAAATTTATGGAAGATAACCGAGAAATCAGTTCATGAACAAACTCTTGTACTGGGATCACTTTCGCAATTGTGGACGGCTCTACACCAGGCAGCAAGGCTCAATATATCTGCAGGGGGCTTCCAACTACTTGTTGAGACCATCCCATTTCAAGCTGCTGCACTACGCCTAGAAAAAGTAGGTTGTAATACCGAAAATGAAGACAAAATACCTTCCGCACCATCAAAAATAGTCGCCGTTTAATATCCGTTGATAAAACATGTACTGCACATATGATTCTGAAGCTGTAAGCTTTATTACCGAAACTATATTTAATACGTAATCGATGTATATAATTTATTGTAACTATAATGATAAGCAAGGCAAAGGTCCCGAGTTCGAGTCTCGGTCCAGCACACAGTTTTAATCTGCCAGGAAGTTTCATATCAGCGCAAACTCCGCTGCAAAGTGAAAATCTCATTCTGGAAACATCCTCGTAAAATCCTTCCTATAAGGAGGAACCATGGACCGTGGACCGTGCCGTTGGTGGGGAGGCTTGCGTGCCTCAGCGATACAGATGGCCGTACCGTAGGTGCAACCACAACGGAGGGGTATCTGTTGAGAGGCCAGACAAACGTGTGGTTCCTGAAGAGGGGCAGCAGCCTTTTCAGTAGTTGCAGGGGCAACAGTCTGGATGATTGACTGATCTGGCCATGGACCATGGACCGTGCCGTTGGTGGGGAGGCTTGCGTGCCTCAGCGATACAGATGGCCGTACCGTAGGTGCAACCACAACGGAGGGGTATCTGTTGAGAGGCCAGACAAACGTGTGGTTCCTGAAGAGGGGCAGCAGCCTTTTCAGTAGTTGCAGGGGCAACAGTCTGGATGATTGACTGATCTGGCCTTGCAACATTAACCAAAACGGCCTTGCTGTGCTGGTACTGCGAACGGCTGAAAGCAAGGGGAAACTACAGCCATAATTTTTCCCGAGGACATGCAGCTTTACTGTATGATTAAATGATGATGGCATCCTCTTGGGTAAAATATTCCGGAGGTAAAATAGTCCCCCATTCGGATCTCCGGGCGGGGACTACTCAGGAGGATGTCGTTATCAGGAGAAAGAAAACTGGCGTTCTACGGATCGGAGCGTGGAATGTCAGATCCCTTAATCGGGCAGGTAGGTTAGAAAATTTAAAAAGGGAAATGGATAGGTTAAAGTTAGATATAGTGGGAATTAGTGAAGTTCGGTGGCAGGAGGAACAAGACTTCTGGTCAGGTGACTACAGGGTTATAAACACAAAATCAAATAGGGGTAATGCAGGAGTAGGTTTAATAATGAATAGGAAAATAGGAATGCGGGTAAGCTACTACAAACAGCAAAGTGAACGCATTATTGTGGCCAAGACAGATACGAAGCCCACACCTACTACAGTAGTACAAGTTTATATGCCAACTAGCTCTGCAGATGATGAAGAAATTGAAGAAATGTACGATGAAATAAAAGAAATTATTCAGATAGTGAAGGGAGACGAAAATTTAATAGTAATGGGTGACTGGAATTCGAGTGTAGGAAAAGGGAGAGAAGGAAACATAGTAGGTGAATATGGATTGGGGCTAAGAAATGAAAGAGGAAGCCGCCTAGTAGAATTTTGCACAGAGCACGACTTAATCATAGCTAACACTTGGTTTAAGAATCATGAAAGAAGGTTGTATACGTGGAAGAACCCTGGAGATACTAAAAGGTATGAAATAGATTATATAATGGTAAGACAGAGATTTAGGAACCAGGTTTTAAGTTGTAAGACATTTCCAGGGGCAGATGTGGACTCGGACCACAATCTATTGGTTATGACCTGTAGATTAAAACTGAAGAAACTGCAAAAATGTGGGAAATTAAGGAGATGGGACCTGGATAAACTGAAAGAACCAGAGGTTGTACAGAGTTTCAGGGAGAGCACAAGGGAACAATTGACAGGAATAGGGGAAAGCAATACAGTAGAAGAAGAATGGGTAGCTCTGAGGGATGTAGTAGTGAAGGCAGCAGAGGATAAAGTAGGTACAAAGACGAGTGCTGCTAGAAATCCTTGGGTAACAGAAGAAATATTGAATTTAATTGATGAAAGGAGAAAATATAAAAATGCAGTAAATGAAGCAGGCAAAAAGGAATACAAACGTCTCAAAAATGAGATCGACAGGAAGTGCAAAATGGCTAAACAGGGATGGCTAGAGGACAAATGTAAGGATGTAGAAGCTTATCTCACTAGGGGTAAGATAGATACTGCCTACAGGAAAATTAAAGAGACCTTTGGAGAGAAGAGAACCACGTGTATGAATATCAAGAGCTCAGATGGCAGCCCAGTTCTAAGCAAAGAAGGGAAGGCAGAAAGGTGGAAGGAGTATATAGAAGGTTTATAAAAGGGCGACGTACTTGAGGACAATATTATGGAAATGGAAGAGGATGTAGATGAAGACGAAATGGGAGATACGATACTGCGTGAAGAGTTTGACAGAGCACTGAAAGACCTGAGTCGAAACAAGGCCCCCGGAGTAGACAACATTCCATTAGAACTACTGACGGCCTTGGGACAACCAGTCCTGAGAAAACTCTACCAGCTGGTGAGAAAGATGTATGAGACAAGCGAAATACCCTCAGACTTCAAGAAGAATATAATAATTCCAATCCCAAAGAAAGCAGGTGCTGACAGATGTGAAAATTACCGAACTATCAGTTTAATAAGCCACGGCTGCAAAATACTAACGCGAATTCTTTACAGACGAATGGAAAAACTGGTAGATGCAGACCTCGGGGAGGATCAGTTTGGATTCCGTCGAAATGTTGGAACACGTGAGGCAATACTGACCTTACGACTTATCTTAGAAGAAAGATTAAGAAAAGGCAAACCTACGTTTCTAGCATTTATAGACTTAGAGAAAGCTTTTGACAATGTTGACTGGAATACTCTTTTTCAAATTCTAAAGGTGGCAGGGGTAAAATACAGGGAGCGAAAGGCTATTTATAATTTGTACAGAAACCAGATGGCAGTCATAAGAGTCGAGGGGCATGAAAGGGAAGCAGTGGTTGGGAAAGGAGTGAGACAGGGTTGTAGCCTCTCCCCGATGTTATTCAATCTGTATATTGAGCAAGCAGTAAAGGAAACAAAAGAAAAATTTGGAGTAGGTATTAAAATTCATGGAGACGAAGTAAAAACTTTGAGGTTCGCCGATGACATTGTAATTCTGTCAGAGACGGCAAAGGACTTGGAAGAGCAGTTGAACGGAATGGATAGTGTCTTGAAAGGAGGATATAAGATGAACATTAACAAAATCAAAACGAGGATAATGGAATGTAGTCAAATTAAATCGGGTGATGCTGAGGGAATTAGATTAGGAAATGAGACACTTAAAGTAGTAAAAGAGTTTTGCTATTTAGGAAGTAAAATAACTGATGATGGTCGAAGTAGAGAGGATATAAAATGTAGACTGGCAATGGCAAGGAAAGCGTTTCTGAAGAAGAGAAATTTGTTAACATCGAATATAGATTTATGTATCAGGAAGTCGTTTCTGAAAGTATTTGTTTGGAGTGTAGCCATGTATGGAAGTGAAACATGGACGATAACTAGTTTGGACAAGAAGAGAATAGAAGCTTTCGAAATGTGGTGCTACAGAAGAATACTGAAGATAAGGTGGATAGATCACGTAACTAATGAGGAGGTATTGAATAGGATTGGGGAGAAGTTTGTGGCACAACTTGACTAGAAGAAGGGATCGGTTGGTAGGACATGTTTTGAGGCATCAAGGGATCACAAATTTAGCATTGGAGGGCAGCGTGGAGGGTAAAAATCGTAGAGGGAGACCGAGAGATGAGTACACTAAGCAGATTCTGAAGGATGTAGGTTGCAGTAGGTACTGGGAGATGAAGAAGCTTGCACAGGATAGAGTAGCATGGAGAGCTGCATCAAACCAGTCTCAGGACTGAAGACAACAACAACAACAAGGAGTGCTAGTTCTGCAAGGTTCGCAGGAGAACTTCTGTAAATTTTGGAGGGTAGGAGACGAGGTACTGGTAGAAGTGAGGCTGTGAGGATGGGGTGTGAGTCGTGCTTGGATAGCTCAGATGGTAGAGCACTTGCCCGCGAAATGCAAAGGTCCCGAGTTCGAGGTGTGCTGCTATGCTCGCACCAATGTAGACGCGCCTGATTCGTTAACCTGCGAGTATTGAGCTCGCGGTAGGAGTGGACAGACGGAGTAAGCTGTAGTTGCAACTATTGTCCCAGAATTGTCTGTGGCTCTGGAGACGACTGGAAGGACTCATCGGACAGTAGCAGCAGTAACAACAGCAGTTCAGCATTGTCGTCGGCTACATTCTTCGTCGTCCGCACAGCTATAACATAGTAAGACTATTAAGTGAACAATTATAAACTTACATAGGCATTACCTAGCAACATTTCCTTCAGAAAGTATTGCTAACCTGAAACTTCCTGGCAGATTAAAACTGTGTGCCCGACCGAGACTCGAACTCGGACCTTTGCCTTTCGCGGCCAAGTGCTCTACCAACTGAGCTACCGAAGCACGACTCACGTCCGGTACTCACAGCTTTACTTCTGCCAGTATCCGTCTCCTACCTTCCAAACTTTACAGAAGCTCTTCTGCGAACCTTGCAGAACTAGCACTCCTGAAAGAAAGGCAAAGGTCCGAGTTCGAGTCTCGGTCGGGCACACAGTTTTAATCTGCCAGGAAGTTTCATATCAGCGCACACTCCGCTGCAGAGTGAAAATCTCATTCTATTGCTAACCTGTTTAGCTACCTGCTATAGTTAAAACTTGTCGGGCACCTGTGTTGTCATTGTCCTCAGACATTATTACCAAGCAGGGTCCCTTTTCCTATCCATGCAATCACCGAGTGTCGTAAGAATATGAAAATTGATTAACTATT
This sequence comes from Schistocerca gregaria, assembly GCF_023897955.1. Taxonomy (NCBI): domain Eukaryota; kingdom Metazoa; phylum Arthropoda; class Insecta; order Orthoptera; family Acrididae; genus Schistocerca; species Schistocerca gregaria. The sequence continues at coordinate 259,538,869 of NC_064920.1, read as the reverse complement.
TACTGCCAGTTTTGTGTGTTTGCTAATGACCAGTTTCGGTCTATAGTAACTGTTCATTCTTGTATTGCATGACAGACGCTACTTAAAGTAAAGTTAAATCTCACTGGCAAAACTAATAACTAAAGATACAGCACAAATTAAGAGTGCGCAATTTTATTTATTCTGTATTTAGCTTTGCGAATGACTTCTGCTGGCTTGGTAGTATTTCATTGTCGTTATTTTAGAAGTAAAATGAATTGCTGCTTGCTCAAAGTAAATTCAATCCATGCTTTCAATAATCAAAAGTAAATTGCTTGCCTGTTTCTAAATTTTGCATTACGTTACACTGAGGTTACTGAAGGTCATTTTTTACATAACAAAGTTTAAGTTAAGCCAATCATTTATTTAACCAATAACTTTATTTATGCAAACACAGTGCTTTTTGATCCATTTATTTTCTTATGAAATGTTGTGTTGTGGAAAAGCGTGGCAACCTTCTGTTGCTTCGCCAGTGATTACTGCTTAAATTTATTTGACATTATCTTTCTTAAGATTCTGTAGACTCATTGCCCTAGTGGGCTGGCGACCGTTTAATCATCGTTTTCTTTTACCAATCAGTGTTTTATTTATATTATTAGTAAGTTTCGTACTAAATATTACGTGGTACCCTTTTACCCCCTGTGCGGTTTGTGAGCGATTTCGATTTTATCATCAATACTTAGCTTAAATTTAGAACAGATTCTTGGTTCAAATGGCTGTGAGCACCTGGGGTCATCAGTCCCCAAGACTTAGAACTACCTAAACCTAACTAACCTAAGGAGATCACACACATCCATGCCCCAGGCAGGATTCGAACCTGCGACAGGAGCAGCAGCACGGTTCCGGACTGAAGCGCCTAGAACCGCTCGGCCACGGCGGCCGGCTAACAGATTCTTCCTCGAGAAGAGTCTGTTGTACACTTTCCTTCGATAATGATAGCTTTATTCACTCTAAAATTTCATTAGGCATATGCGATCACAGTCAGTTACATCGCAATCCAGTACGCCAATTAGGAAAGGGAAGGCTACAAGGTCCGACATGATATTAGGAACTATCCCATGACTTTTGTCACCTGAGTGCAGATAGCTCTTCGTACTGCCTTGCAGATAGCGGTGGGCGATCTCAACAGTTCTGATGTCTAATCCATCATCGATCTTGTTGTTGTTGTACGAGGGCTATCCACAAAGTAAATTACGTTTTGGAATTAAAAATAAATAAAGTATTGGAATTTTTTTTATTACATACGGATGAAAGCCACACTTAAATACTACTTTTCTACATAGTTGCCATTTAAATTAAGGCACTTATCGTAGCGATGGACGAGCTTGGAAATTCCTTCGCCGTAAAGTTGGGCCGCCTGCACCTTCAACCACGTGGTTACCTCTTCTTGAAGCTGTGCGTCGTCATCAAAACGCTGCACAGCCAACCACTTCTTCATTGCTGAGAATAAGTGGAAGTCGCTCGGTGCCAGGTCGGGACTGTACGGCGGATGAGGAAACAACTCCCACTTAAAAGATTCGAGAACTTCATGAGTGGCATTTGTCGTGTGGGCCGGGGCGTTGTCGTGAATCAGCAAGATCTTTGAGCCCAGCTTTCCCCTGCGCTTGTTTTGTATTGCTCTTCGGAGGTTGTGCAGTATTTGGCAGTACCTTTGAGAGTTTACTGTAGTGCCTCTTTCCAGGAAATCCACAAAAATCACACCTTTTCTGTCCCAAAAGACAGTCGCAATCACCTTCCTTGCCGACACTGTCTGCATGCATTTCTTGCGTTTTTGGGGGGAATTTGTGTGCCCCCACTGCATTGACTGCAATTTTGTCTCGCAGTTCACATGCTTAACCCTTGTTTCGTCACCAGTAACGATGCGATCGAGTAATGAGTCGCCATCTTTCTCGTAAGCGTCCAAAAACGTTAACGCTGCAGACATTCGCTGATTTTTGTGAATCTCTGTCAAGATTTTTGGTATCCATCTTGCACAAAACTTGTGGTAACCAAGCTTTTCGGTAATGATTTCGTGCAACAAACTTCGTGAAATTTGTGGAAAACTCATAGAGAGTTCCGTTATTGTGAAATTACGGTTTTCACGGACCACGGCATCGACTTTTTCGACAAGTTCGGCTGTCACTATGCTGGGTCTTCCACTTCGCTCTTCGTCGTGAACGTTAGTTCGGCCATTTTTAAATTTTATGACCCATTGACGCACTCCACCTTCAGTGATTATGTTGTCCCCATACACTTCCTAAAGCTGTCGATAGATTTCTATCGGTGTACAGTTTTTGCAGTCAGAAACCTTATTACAGCACGCACTTCACACTTCGTGGCATTTTCAATTAACGCTGACATTTCAAACTGTCACAGTAACTCAACGGAGTACTGCACGAACCTCTCACTAGGACGGCAGGACGCCGACTGAGCGGCGGAATGCCATGACACTAAGATGGCCGCGCTGGCCCCGCCCCTAACGGACACAGACGAAAACGTAATGTACTTTGTGGATAGCCCTCGTATATATGATTTTCAATCGCCCCTGGTACATTCGTTTCTTCCGTCCTATTCACAACCCACTCGGCGTGCTATACAATTTTTCGGTGTGGTCAGCGTCATTATGCTAGAATTCCGTACATCTGTCGTTTAGAAGATTTCTCGTTCCGGGGGCAGGGCGGACCAAGGCAGGCTGTCTCCCCCTGCCCCCCTTTGATGACACCCATGTATCTAAATAATCCGAGTACGAATTACGGCTGATGACACGACTATTTCAGTTTCCTTGTCGCGGCAGCTGTGTCGCAGGTGCGGTATGGCTGCTCGTTAGAAGCCAGCGAGTCTCGTTGTGTCGGCGAAGCCATCTGGCAGCTTGACGGCTGTACGAATAGACGAAAAGGGCGCAAAGAGGCTGAAAACTAGAGGCTGGCGCATTAGCTGAGACCAACGCGGCTGTGGCATCAAAGGCGCACAGGTGCTAAACTGGGAACAGGTGGGTCAAACAATTCCGGCGAGACTGCGCCGTCATCTTGCACGGAAGAAGAAAAAAGCAATTGCAGCTTCTACCTCTTTCCCCCACCAGCAACTAGCGGAGTTTAAGGCCATCCGACTGCAAAGGAACGGAACTGGCTGGCGATCTAAATTGCGTTCCTAGAGTTGTAAAAGTACTGTGGCAACCGTAGTCTATCGTAAGGAAGAGCAGACTACGGTACTTTTCCAAGAGGTTTTGATCAGTTAAGGTCGTGCCTACATTATGCGATCAAAAGTATCCGGACACCCCCAAAAACATTCGTTTTTCACATTAGGTGCTGTTACCTACTGCCAGGTACTCCATATCAGCGACCTCATTAGTCATTAGACATCTTGAGACAGCAAAATGGGGAGCTCCGCGGTACTGACGGACTTCGAACGTGTTCCGATGATTGGGTGTGGCCGGCCGCAGTGGCTGAGCGGTCCTAGGCGCTTCAATCTGGAACCAGGCGACCGCTAAGGTAACAGGTTCGAATTCTGCCTCGGGCATGGATGTGAGTGATGTACTTAGGTTAGTTAGGTTTAAGTAGTTCTAGGTTCTAGGGGACTGATGACCTCAGATGTTAAGTCCCATAGTGCTCAGAGCCATTTGAACCATTTGATTGGGTGTCACTTGTGTCATACGTCTGTACGCGAGATTTCTACACCCCTAAACACCCCTAGGTCCACTGTTTCCGATGTGATAGTGAAATGGAAAGATAAAGGGGCACGTACAGCACAAAAGCGTACAGACCGACCTCGTCTGTTGACTGACAGAGACCACCGACTCATGAAGAGGGTCGTAATGTGTAATACGGAGACATCTAACCAGATCATCACACAGGAATTCCAAATTGCATTAAGATCCACTGCAAGTACTATGAAAGTTAGGCGAGAGTTGAGAAAACAAGGACTGAACAGTAGAAAAACGTTGTGTGGAGTGACGAATCACGGTACACAATGTGGCGATTCGATGGCAGGGTGTGGGTATGGCGAATGTCCGGTGAACGTCGTCTGCCAGCGTGTGTAGCGCCAACAGTAAAATTCGGAGGCGGTGTTCTTATGATGTGGTCGTGTTTTTCATAGAGGGGGCTTGCACCCCTTGTTGTCTTGCGTGGCACTATCACAGCACAGGCCTACACTGATGTTTTAAGTACCTTCTTGCTTCCCACTGTTGAAGAGCAATTCGGAGATGGCAATTGCATCTTTCAGCACGATCGAGCTGTTCATAATGCACGACCTGTGGCGGAGTGGTTACACGACAATAACATCCCTGTAATTGATTGGCCTGCACTGAGTCCTTACCTGAATCCTATGGAACACCTTTGGGATGTTTTGAAACGCCCACTTCGTGCCAGGCCTCACCGACCGACATCGATACCTCTTCTCAGTGCAGCACTCCGTGAAGAATGGGCTGCCATTCCCCAAGAAACCTTCCAGCACCTTATTGAACGGTTGCCTGCGAGAGTGGAACCTGTCATCAAGGCTAAGGTTGGGCCAACACCATATTGAATCCCAGCATTACCGATAGAGGGCACCACCAACTTGTAAGTAATTTTCAGCCACGTGTCCGGATACCTTTGATCACATAGTGTACCTTACCTATTCATTAGGCGTGTTGCATACTCATCAGACGTTACGTCATAACGATCTCTTTCTTTATGCGTGCAATAAATGTGTTACTAGATTTCCCTAAAAACCGGAAGCGTATGCTGTCTAGAAGCTAAGTGAGGATATATAAAGGGCTTGGTAGCCTGGCGAATATTTTTGTTCTACGTAGTTATCCTCGTGTCTGTTACTTAATAATTAACAGTATTTATACCAAAACTGAAACTGTCAATGTTTAGTTCACGTTTTGTTTCGACAGTTGTTGATTTGTAACGAGAAACAGGAGGATATTGAATAAATAAAGAAAACAATACAGACTTATCATACAGCGCTAGAAAACGCAATATCCTAAACAAAAAGGCAAAATAAAGAGAAAAAGCGCGAAGCAAAAATACGAGTATATCAAACATTGATTCCGTACTCGTCGAACTTACATAAAACATGTATCCACAATCCACAATCAGCTTTTGCATGTATCAGTAATAACAGGAAACTCTCACCTTTTATCGTGATGAAGAAAGTGCTATTGAGTACAAAATAACAACGATAATTATATATACATATTTTATGTTTGTGCTTGTAAATGGTACTTGCATCACAAGTAATTGCGTTGGTTCAAAAAGCTAAGAGGTTACGCGATCCACTAATTTTTATTACTTATAAAATGCAATTTATATTCTGTAAGGATATAAAATACACAGCAAAATGAAACTGAATTATGTGTTATGCAAATTATATGCAAAACAAACAACCTATCGATCAAAACAACAAAGAGAAGTCGTCGGCTTTCAATTTCTCTCTTACACATTCATTAATGTTTCTTTCCCTAAAAATGCTACTGCCAGTACCGGTAATCATACCATTCACTACGCCATTTATGTAGTGTACCAACACTACCGAACCGCAGTTTTGGAAAAGCCCAGCTCTGCTAGTTTCCGACTGACTTGTAGAGCAGTTCCAGCATATCTGAAATGAAAAACTGCACCTGTCGTGTCCGGGGTTCATGGAGAGTGAGAATCGTTTGTTGCGCGCGAGCAACTTTTCGGTATGCTGGTTATGTTGCGTACAGATTAGGCTCGGAGGATGATGTTGTTCTCTAATATTAGACAAGAATGACAAAAATTAAGAATATTCTGGATTCATTCATATGTGCAAAGAAATATAAACTGCACGCTGTTAGCAGCAGTCAAGGGGCTGTAAAGAGACTCATTTGTTTCTGAACACCTTGGTGTTTACACTTAGCGGACTTCTTGTTTTCTCGAATTTTCAGTCTTCGTTGCCACACGATGATGCAAATTTACAAAATGACACTGGTCCTGCCAGCCACACAATACAATACTCCCGATACGAACTAATGTTTTTTGTATATTTTCTCCCACTGACATGTCTTTCTTCGAACAATAGATGTAAATGTATATGATTTCTCTGCAGTTCACAATTCGGTGTTTGGCAGAGGGTTCATAAACCACTTTCAAACAAGTTCTCTACCGTTCCACGTTCTAATAACTCGCGGGAAAACCGAACACCTAAATTTTTCCGTGAGAGCTCTGATTTTTCTTATCTCTTTGCGATCGTCATTTCTCCCTACATAGGTGTGGGGCAATAAAATATTTTCGGGTTCATAGGAGAAAGCTTGAGATTCAAATTTCGTGAAGACAAATTGTCGCAAATGGAAAACGTATTTGTTATAATGATTGCCATCGCAGCTTGCTTACTGTATTGTGATATTCTCTCCCTTATTTCTGCCTCGGGCATGGATGTGTCCTTAGGTTAGTTAGGTTTAAGTAGTTCTAAGTCTAGGGGACTGATGACCTCAGATGTTAAGTCCCATAGTGCTCAGAGCCATTTGAACCATTTTTTTCTCCCTTATTTCGAGATATTACAAAAGAAAAGTCCTTGTTTGCAATTTCTCGACGTTCTTCGTCAATACTGTTTGGTATCGATCGTACACCGCACAGCAGTACTCCAAGAGTGAACGCGGACAAGCGCAGAGTAGGGTGTTGCTTTAGTAGCTTTGTTGCATCTTCTAACTTTTCTGGCAGTAAAATGCATGTAATAAAATCTACATTTTTTAAATTTCTGATATGGTGTAACCGAAATTTAACGGAAGTCTTTTAATAGTCACGTGCAGGATCTCTCACTTTTTATTATTTCGGTGAACTGCCACTTTTTGCACCATGCGATATCTTGTCTCAATCATTTTGCAATTCGCTTTGACCCTGATCATAATTCTACACGGCAAACGACAGATCATCTGCAAACAATGTTTGAAGGCTGCTCAGATTGTCTTCTAAATATTGAAGAAAAATTAAGGTCAACGGAGGGCCCACATCACTTCCTTGGGGAACCCCAGATATCACTTCAGTTTCACTAGGTGATCTCTCTTACTAAGTGTGACCTTTGTGGCTGGAAAACCAGAAAACACCCAACTCAGACGATACTCCTTAAACAAGCAATTTGATTCGAAGGCGCCTGTGGGTAACTGTGTCAAAAACCTTCTGGAATTCTAGACGTATGGAATCGATCTGAGATTTCCCGAAATATTACATACTTGGAATTTGAACTTCTTTTGCCACCTCACAATATATTCACTCTGTAAAATCCGTCCAGCTAGAGTGTGGGAGCTTATAGTTGTATAAAATGGGATGTTTTCCCACTTACCGCACAAAGCTAATATTCGAAGCCTGGTCGTTCACTTTCAGAATGAAGCAGTACAGAGCTGTGTTCCAGGCGATGACGCAAACTCGGATCGTTTGACAACGCGGACGCCAAGTCGCTGACAGCTTGTTGGTAACACGCGAACAATCTGTTAGGGCCGTCTGCTGCGGCCTATTCGACAACGTATGAAATGACTCGCAAGCGACCAGTTACCAACTCGCGTCGTCATCGAGTTTCATTCGAGTCGCTCCGCGTGTGGAGGGCAAACTAAGGCGCATGGCGGGAAGGGCCGCAGAGTTCCTGCTTCCACTTACGCCGCAGTGTCCGGGACACAGTTTAGTGCGTCAGCGCTACATGCTCTCGCGGGGAAGTATTACTGGGAGTGGGGCAGACAATGGAAGCTCGATGACGACGCGAGTTGGTAACTGGTCGTTTGCGAGTCATTTCATACGTTGTCGAATAGGCCGCAGCAGACGGCGCTTACAATATATATAAATGACCTAGTAGATAGTGTCGGAAGTTCCATGCGGCTTTTCGTGGATGATGCTGTAGTATACAGAGAAGTTGCAGCATTAGAAAATTGTAGCGAAATACAGGCAGATCTGCAGTGGATAGGCACTTGGTGTAGGGAGTGGCAACTGACCCTTAACATAAACAAATGTATTGCGAATACATAGAAAGAAGGATCCTTTATTGTATGATTATATGATAGCGGAACAAACACTGGTAGCAGTTACTTCTGTTAAATATCTGGGAGTATGCGTGCGGAACGATTTGAAATGGAATGATCATATAAAATTAATTGTTGGTAAGGCGGGTACCAGGTTGAGATTCAATGGGAGAGTCCTTAGAAAATGTAGTCCATCAACAAAGGAGGTGGCTTACAAAACACTCGTACGACCTATACTTGAGTATTGCTCATCAGTGTGGGATCCGTACCAGATCGGGTTGACGGAGGAGATAGAGAAGATCCAAAGAAGAGCGGAGCGTTTCGCCACAGGGTTATCTGGTAACCGTGATAGCGTTACGGAGATGTTTAGCAAACTCAAGTGGCAGACTCTGCAAGAGTGTGGGAGCTCTGCATCGCGGTGTAGCTTGCTCGCCAGGTTTCGAGAGGGTGCGTTTCTGGATGAGGTAACGAATATACTGCTTCCCCCTACTTATACCACCCGTGGATATCACGAATGTAAAATTAGAGAGATTCGAGCGCGCACGGAGGCTTTCAGACAGTCGTTCTTCCCGCGAACCATACGCGACTGGAACAGAAAAGGGAGGTAATGACAGTGGCACGTAAAGTGCCCTCTGCCACACACCGGTGGGTGGCTTGCGGAGTATGAATGTAGATGTAGATGTAGAAGCTGCCACCCAATTTGAACACATACCGTGTCGCGAAGTATTTCGTTTGCTGTGATGCTCTGCCCGGCTCTTCGTTGACTGCGCCCAGATATGCTCCTGGCATTACACACCTGACGGAAACTCTGTCGTCTGGAAGCATTACAAGGTGTACCGGTATGAAATGAGCGTTTTTTGTGAAAAATGAAACACTAATTCTTAATTTAAAAGTAAAAACATTTTATTCAAAGTTCTGACCATTGCTTTGACCACCTTTCTGGCAATTTGTGGACACCACGTCAATAGAAATGTTCCTCTTTCCAAGCAAACCAATCAGACACCCAATTTTCGACTTCTTCGTAGGAATCGAAGTGTTCGTCAGCCAATGCGTGTCCCATTGATGAAAACAAATGGTAGTCGGAAGTGGCCATGTCTGGTGAATACGGCGGTGGGGTAGCAGCTCGCAGCCAAGTGTTTTGATTTATCTTGAACGAGTATTGCTTTGTGTGCAGGTGCATTATCGTGTAAAAAAATTACTTAGCCATGTCTTCTGGCCCATTCTAGTCTTATTTTCGATAAATGCATAGTTGATCATTTGTTGTCTGTAGCGATTAGTATTCACAGTTTCACCGGGTTTTAGAAGCTCATGATACACCACACCTTTCTGATCCCACCAAACACAGCGCATTGTCTTCTTGCCGAATCGATTTGGTTTTGCAGTCGATGTTGATGGTTGTCCCGGATTAACCCATGATTTTTGCTGTTTTGGTTCTTAAAATAAATTCATTTTTCATCGCCAGTTATAATTCGATGCAAAATTGATTTTCTTTCATGTCTTTGAAACAAAATTTGACAAATGGTTTTTCGGTTTTCCATCAGTCTTTCATTCAATTCATGTGGCACCCATTTCCACACTTTTGGATCTTTCCCATAGCTTGCAAACGGTCAGAAATTGTTTTTTTGTGCAACATTTAGCATTGCTGCCATTTGCTTCTGACTCAAAGTACCATCTTCATCCAATATTGCTTGCAATTCGGCGTCTTCGAACTTTTTTGGTTCTTCATTTATTACATTAAAAACATTATTTCTGAACCGTTGAAACCGTCTTTTGCCTGTTGCTTCTGATAGAGCATGATCACCATATACCTCGACAAGCATTGGATGCGACTCTGCAGCACTTTCTTTCAAATGAAAAAAAATTTAATGGTTTCCGCAAATCATCACTTTCTAGTACAAAATTCGACATTGTTAACACGATGAAAACATATGATGTTGTTTCTTCCATGTCTTGATGTTTTACTAAATATCTTTGACTGATGTCATACCAACCAAACAAAAAAAAATTAAGGCTCGTTCACAACAAATGTTTCCTATCGACACATTTGTATCTTAACGCTCAATTCATACCGGTACACCAAGTAAGAGGGGAATGTCAATGTTACTTTGTTATGTGTCACTACAGATGAATAATATCGTAGGAACTGCATCAGTAAACTGATTGATTTAAATATTTCAATGTATTTTGAATTAGTGCTTTTCTTCCTCCCTTCATTTTCTTAATTTTATTTGAGAAAAAGAACATGTCTTCTCTGTTTAATTTATAAGTTAGTGACAGTGCAATGCACGCCAGCAAATAATACTCGACTGCCGGCGTTGCGGCTGAATAAACGGACGTGAGCCGCGCGGAGTTGCCGCGCGGTTTGAGGGGCCATGTCACGGATTGCGCGGCCACTCCCGCCGGAGGTTCGAGTCCTCCCTCGGGCACGGGTGTGTGTTTTGTTCTTAGTATAAGTTAGGTTAAGTAGTGTGTAAGTCTAGGGACTAACGACCTCAGCAGTTTGGTTAGGAAACTACACACATTTCATTTCAAACGGATGTGACATTCACACCAGGTATGGACTTCTGGAAAAGTCATTACTAGAGGAGACATTGAGACAATAATGAAAGATTTTTTAGAAGAGTGACGAAGGGATACAGCTTGCACAGAGCAGGACCATGCGCGGTGCTACACCTTGAAGAATTATTTTAACTAGGTCACAGGACTTATCTTGCTCCTTGGTGCAGTTTCCAGTCAACGAGAAAAGATGAATTTTGAGTATAAGTAAATGGGACATAGAGAAAACCGCTGACCGCCCCTGTAAGATTAAATATTGGAGCGGAGCAGCTTCCCCACCACTTCCTCCTTGCCGCATTGTTCACAGTCGGTTGCGTCGTGGAAGTATAGCACGGCTGGATGCCCACGTCTCTGTCTCGCTTCGCTAGCCTTAACGACAACGGAAATATTGTCCGTTTGCTGCTGTAATTTTCCCTCCCGCTTGGAACACTGTTGTAAGCTTACAAAATTGCAGCCAAATACGTTCAAGTCGTTCCATTCAGACGGTATTTCTGCAATTGAAGCCAAATATCTCTTTTCTTCCCGTGTAGCACAATGTTACACTCTGCACGCACCATACCCAGCACAGTGGACATAGAGAGTGAGGATGGGAGGGGTGGGAGGGGGGGGGGAATGAACTGTGACTGGCTGTGGCAAGGCTAGTGACGTAAGTGTTACACCCTATTTAACTCTTTTGCGAGCACTCGAGAGGGATAATACATTAAAAGAGTGTGTGCCTTCTTGACAGAACACAAGTTTCGTTTTGTTTAATGTCCCCAGCAGTGACATTTTCAGTGGGGTTTTCTTTAACTGTTTCTGGAAATACATACGTACAAATTGTATGTGGGTACGGAATATGCTGACACGAGATTTCGTTGTTGCTTATATTAAACTTGTATTTAACCTTTTCTTACGTCCATGTGCCCTATAGCTACCAACAGAAGTCTAAATTAATGCAAAATATCACCGGCAAGTTAGGACAACGTCTGAATTGAATTTATGTGTATAATATAACCTCTGAACTATTTATTCTGTTAATATTTTTTTTAAATTTTATATCACACGTCTTGTTCCGTGGGACCAAATCTCCAATGCCATGGAATGTGTCAGTACATGAACTTACAACACAAAAGTGATACCAGATAAAATAAAATGTTTGTTGTTGTTGTTGTCTTCAGTCCTGAGACTGGTTTGATGCAGCTCTCCATGCTACTCTATCCTGTGCAAGCTGCTTCATCTCCCAGTAACTACTGCAACCTACATGCTTCAGAATCTGCTTAGTGTACTCATCTCTCGGTCTCCCTCTACGATTTTTACCCTCCACGCTGCCCTCCAACGCTAAATTTGTGATCCCTTGATGCCTCAAAACATGTCCTACCAACCGATCCCTTCTTCTAGTCAAGTTGTGCCACAAACTTCTGTTCTCTCCAATCCTATTCAATATCTCCTCATTAGTTACGTGATCTATCCACCTTATCTTCAGTATTCTTCTGTAGCACCACATTTCGAAAGCTTCTATTCTCTTCTTGTCCAAACTGGTTATCGTCCATGTTTCACTTCCATACATGGCTACACTCCAAACAAATACTTTGAGCAATGACTTCCTGATACATAAATCTATATTCGATGTTAACAAATTTCTCTTCTTCAGAAACGCTTTCCTTGCCATTGCCAGTCTACATTTTATATCCTCTCTACTTCGAGCATCATCAGTTATTTTGCTCCCCAAATAGCAAAACTCCTTTACTACTTTAAGTGTCTCATTTCCTAATCTAATTCCCTCAGCATCACCCGACTTAATTTGACTACATTCCATTATCCTCGTTTTGCTTTTGTTGATGTTCATCTTATATCCTCCTTTCAAGACACTGTCCATTCCGTTCAACTGCTCTTCCAAGTCCTTTGCCGTCTCTGACAGAATTACAATGTCATCGGCGAACCTCAAAGTTTTTACTTCGTCTCCATGAATTTTAATACCTACTCCAAATTTTTCTTTTGTTTCCTTTACTGCTTGCTCAATATAAAGATTGAATAACATCGGGGAGAGGCTACAACCCTGTCTCACTCCTTTCCCAACCACTGCTTCCCTTTCATGCCCCTCGACTCTTATGACTGCCATCTGGTTTCTGTACAAATTGTAAATAGCCTTTCGCTCCCTGTATTTTACCCCTGCCACCTTTAGAATTTGAAAGAGAGCATTCCAGTCAACATTGTCAAAAGCTTTCTCTAAGTCTACAAATGCTAGAAACGTAGGTTTGCCTTTTCTTAATCTTTCTTCTAAGATAAGTCGTAAGGTCAGTATTGCCTCACGTGTTCCAACATTTCGACGGAATCCAAACTGATCCTCCCCGAGGTCTGCATCTACCAGTTTTTCCATTCGTCTGTAAAGAATTCGCGTTAGTATTTTGCAGCTGTGACTTATTAAACTGATAGTTCGGTAATTTTCACATCTTGCTTTCTTTGGGATTGGAATTATTATATTCTTCTTGAAGTCTGAGGGTATTTCGCCTGTCTCATACATCTTGCTCGCCAGCTGGTAGAGTTTTGTCATGACTGGCTCTCCCAAGGCCGTCAGTAGTTCTAATGGAATGTTGTCTACTCCGGGGGCCTTGTTTCGACTCAGGTCTTTCAGTGCTCTGTCAAACTCTTCACGCAGTATCGTATCTCCCATTTCGTCTTCATCTACATCCTCTTCCATTTCCATAATATTGTCCTCAAGTACATCACCCTTGTATAAACCTTCTATATACTCCTTCCACCTTTCCGCCTTCCCTTCTTTGCTTAGAACTGGGTTGTCATCTGAGCTCTTGATATTCATACACGTGGTTCTCTTCTCTCCAAAGGGTCTTTAATTTTCCTGTAGGCAGTATCTATCTTACCCCTAGTGAGATAAGCTTCTGCATCCTTACATTTGTCCTCTAGCCATCCCTGTTTAGCCATTTTGCACTTCCTGTCGATCTCATTTTTGAGACGTTTGTATTCCTTTTTGCCTGCTTCATTTACTGCATTTTTAAATTTTCTCCTTTCATCAATTAAATTCAATATTTCTTCTGTTACCCAAGGATTTCTAGCAGCCCTCATCTTTTTACCTACTTTATCCTCTGCTGCCTTCACTACTTCATCCCTCAGAGCTACCCATTCTTCTTCTACTGTATTTCTTTCCCCTATTCCTGTCAATTGTTCCCTTATGCTCTCCCTGAAACTCTGTACAACCTCTGGTTCTTTCAGTTTATCCAGGTCCCATCTCCTTAATTTCCCACATTTTTGAAATTTCTTCAGTTTTAATCTACAGGTCATAACCAATAGATTGTGGTCCGAGTCCACATCTGCCTCTGGAAATGTCTTACAACTTAAAACCTGGTTCCTAAATCTCTGTCTTACCATTATATAATCTATTTCATACCTTTTAGTATCTCCAGGGTTCTTCCACGTATACAACCTTCTTTCATGATTCTTAAAATGTTTATGAACACAAAAAAGCCAAGCCATAAATTTACGTAAACGCAATCAACAATACAACACAGGAATCAGCTTAATTTTTCAAGTAACTCATAGACAGTATAGAAGGAATAACCCACGAGGAAACTCTTCAGTTTCAATTTGAAGACGCGTGGATTACTATTAAGATCTTTGAACTCTTGTGGCAGCTTATTGAAAATGGACGCAGCAGTACATTGCACACCTTTCTGCACAAGAGGAAAGGAAGTGTGATCCAAATGCAGATTGGATTTCTGTCCAGTATTAATTGAGTGAATGCTGCTAGTTCTTGGTTGTTAACAAGAAACGACAGTAAAGAATACACTCGTAAAATACTGAGAGGCCCATGTGAGAATACAAAGACTAATGAACAGGGGTCGACAAGAGGTTCGCGAACGTACACCACTTATTGCCCGAATCCCACGTATCTAAGTCAAAAATATCCTTTGAGAATGGAAGAGTTACCCCAGAATATAATACCATATGTCAAAAGCGAATGAAAATAAGCAAAATAGACTACTAATCTTGTCGAACTCTCGCATCGTCCCCTACGCCCCTCGGAGTATGGGACCTCATCATCATCACTTACTTCAGATACCGTTCGAATAATAAAAATGGCAACATTAAGTCTTTGAACAAGGTCCTTTCCACGACAGTTTACTATCTATCGGAATATCTACAAATACCTTGCAACAATCGTGGGAAGGATCCAGGCCAGAGGAGGAAATGTTATGGTCTGGGCAAATTTTCGTGGCTTTCCCTGGGAAATCTCATCTTTCTGGAAGGCGCACACAGGACGTAGTGTTACGACTCAAACTGTGCGCAATAGGCTGCATGATATGTAACTTCACTCCCGCCGCCATGGCGAGGTTCATCTTTGCAACCACGACGCCATGCAGCGCGATACAGATGGGCGCAACGACATGCCGAATGGACGTTCTCTTCACCGATGAGTGTCGCACATGACTTCAACCAGACAATCGTCGGAGACCGTGCTTGGAGGCAACCCGGTCAGGTTGAAGGCCTTAAACACACTGTCCGGCGAGTGCAGCAATGTGGAGGTTCCCTGCTGTTTTGCGGTGGCATAATATGGAAACGACGTACTCCGCTGGTGGTCACAGAAGGCGCAACAATGGCTGTACGATACGTTAATGTCATCCTCCGAGCGATAGTGCAACCATTTCGGCAGCATATTGTCGAGGCATTCTTCATGGACGACAATTCGCGCCCCGAAAGTGTTGAAGGACGTTCTGGAGAATTCGAGCGAGTTATTTGGCCATTCAGATCGTCCGACATGAATCCCATCGAACATAATCCGAGAGGTCAGTTCTTGCACAGACTCCTGCGCCGGCAACATTTTCGCAATTTTGGACGGCTATAGAGGCAGCATGGCTCAGTATTTCTCCAGGGGATTTCTGAAGACTTGTTGCGTCGATGCCACCTCAAGCTGTTGCGCTATGCCGTGCAAAAGGGGTCCGACACGGAGGTATCCAGTAACTTTTGTCATCTCAGTGTATGGGTGTGGTATTCGCCATAGCCACAAGCTGAAAGTGCTGTATTCCACATCGCGGCGCTACATAGTACTACACACAACGCGCTTTCAGAAACAGCATGTCGGCCACCTAAGGATTGGCGACTCTATATAACGTATAGGCTCTCTTAGGTTGGAAAGTCGTGTGCATCGTCCAACGGTGAATCGTGTAAACTGTGTTTAGTGTGTCGTCGTATTTTAACTGTTCGTATTCCCTGTTTTCAGAGGCGGAGGTTGGGACTAACGTAGCATTCACGAGTAATAAGCGTGGAAAACAGCATAAAACTAAGGCCGTCGTTAATCCGCCTCGACGATTTGATCCCTATGTGGAACACCTGTCTTGCAAGTTAAGGCACTACTCATAATGCTGTGAGGGGATACTTGAAGTATTGTTTCTTAATAATATTCCGTGTTGTGTGTTAATATATTATTGCCTCCTTGCAGCCGCGCGGGATTAGCCGAGGGGTCTAAGGCGCTGCAGTCATGGACTGTGCGGCTAGTCGCGGCGGAGGTTCGAGTCCTCCCTCGGGCATGGATGTGTGTGTTTGTCCTTGGGATAATTTAGGTTAAGTAGTGTGTAAGCTTAGGGACTGATGACCTTAGCAGCTAAGTCCCATAAGATTTCACACACAGTTGAACCTTTTTTTTGCCTCCTTGCAAATAATTTTTTGCCTTACCTTAATGTGAAAGGATACCGCAAGTGAAAGACGCTCAAGTTCCCTTCAATGACTGTTTTCTAAATAGTTGGTTTGATTGTGCTAAACATAAATGAGTAAAAAGCCAAATCAAATGTTCGGGCTAACAAATGTTCAAATGTGTGTGAAATATCATGGGACTTCACTGCTAAGTTCATCACTCCCTAAGCTTACACACTACTTAACCTAAATAATCCTAAGGAGAAACACACACACCCATGCCCGAGGGAGGACTCTCGAACCTCCGCCGGGACCAGCCGCACAGTCCACGGCTGCAGCGCCTCCAGACCGCTCGGCTAATCCCGCGCGGCTCTTCGGTCTACCAAGCGAAACACAAGCCTACATCATGAATCGATGTGAAAAGTTCTAAACTATATTTTTTAGCATCAGTTCACACAAATAGTGTCAACACCTGTCACGACTTTCTACTTAGTCATCACGATTGAAATTACATAGGAACTCATCAAAGTACTACTCGCGAAGTTGTGAAGAGTCACAATACTGATTGTGTCGCCTGAGGCTAAAAATATAATAAAAGCTAAGCTGTAATCTGACGTGTTACTGTGTATCATATTCATATCATCTGATGACAACTTCCTGAGGACTAGAAACGGGTTATGATGTCAGTTTTATTACATGCGCCTGAAAACTACAATAAAAACATTTCGCTTACAAGACGATTGCTGGGGTCTCCTAAGGCAACATGTATAGTCTGTACAAAAGAATGTACTTGCATTTTGTGTTGTCTGTGCCTGTTGCTGTATTTATAACCTTAACGAGAGGATTGAGCCATGGCGGATGGCGGTAGGGTGTTCTATTTACATCGCTGATATCGATATTCGGCTGTCTCGCTATCTTTGACTGTTCCCTCCGGCGGGTTTTCCGAGTGAACGTGTGGCGGGGAGTCTCCGGTCGCCGTTTATCGAGCCAACTTGTGTTGAAAACAAGCTGGCGTCCCTAACCGTGGTGCACGGGCTTCGCCGTGTTCGCGTCCTTGTCTTTCGTCGCGTCGAATGTACGCTGCCGATCATTGGGCGCCTTGACGTGCAAAATTGTGGTCGTCTCACGCTGATCAGCTTCCCAGATCGTAATTTGCAAGCTCCAAGTTATCCTGTGTTTAACTAAGAAGATTACTGAAACTTATTGTGGCAGAGGTAGCTCCCGGAAATGGTTCTGAACTTGGTTCCACAGTAGCTATTTTAAGGAGACTGATGTTCCTCATTTCGTTCGTCATCATTTGTGGAGTGTGTATTTTAAGTGGTTTTCATGCAAGTTTTAACTTGTTTTAGGACATATTGACCGCTTGGGTACTGGTTGCCGTTGTGTACGCGCCCGGCAACCGTAGAGTTAATGGTTTCATCATTTGTCATGGCAGGATTTGGTATGTTTATTTAATGTTGAAAGAGCCTTAAGGCAACTGCAAGTGATCTCTAAGTTTCCTGCTAATTTACTGGGAGACGGGTAATGTTAGAGTATTGCCCCATAAGAGTTTGGGGGCATGCTTATTATACAGGTTGAGTCACCTAACGTTACCGCAGGATATATTTCGTAAACCACATCAAATACTGACGAACCGATTCCACAGACCGAACGTGAGGAGAGGGGCTAGTGTAATTGGTTAATACAAACCATAAAAAAATGCACGGAAGTATGTTTTTTAACACAAACCTACGTTTTTTTAAATGAAACCCCATTAGTTTTGTTAGCACATCTGAACATATAAACAAATATGTAATCAGTGCCGTTTGTTGCATTATAAAATGGTAATTACATCCGGAGATATTGTAGCCTAAAGTTGACGCTTGGAACCTCCGACGTTCAGTTGCGTGTTGCAACAAACACGGGCCACGGTCGGCGAGCAGCTTCTGCAGGGACATGTTTACGATGACTACCGTGTTTACGAGTGTGGCTGTAGTGCACTGTTGTGGTTTGGTCTAGCTGTCGCAGTGTCCGCATGTAGCGCTTGCTGCTATTGTTATTCTGCATTCGTCTCCGCACGCAGACCAACTGTAGTACACCATGTTACCAGACGTCTGTGATAGTGTAGTGTTGTAGGAACTGTGATCATGGTGTATTCGAACTCTGAAAAGGCGGAGATGATACTCATCTATGGCGAGTGTCGACGAAATGCAGCTGAAGCCTGAAGCGTGTATGCAGAAACATCTACCGCCAACTGTATGCAACAGGTATGGTCGTAGCACGCAAACGGGTCCGTAACAGTCCCGTCACAGGAGAAGCGGGTGCAGTTGGTGTGTTAGCTGCTGTTGCCATGAACCCACACACGAGTACACGGGACATTGCGAGAGCCGGTGGACTGAGTCAAAGTAGTGTCATGCGCATACTGCATCGTCACCGCTTTCGCCCGCGTCATGTGTCGCTACATCAGCAATTACAGGGTGATGACTGTAATCATCGAGTGCAGTTCTGTCAATGGGTATTAACAGAGAATACGTTGCAGTTCTACCTGTTTACCGATGAAGCGGGTTTCACAAACCACGGGGCAGTGAATCTACGGAACATGCATTATTGGTCCGTGGACAATCCTCGCTGGCTCAGACAGGTAGAGCGACAGCGACCGTGGACTGTAAATGTATGGCGCGGAATCATTGGCGACCACCTCACTGGTCCTCACTTCATTGCAGGGGCCCAAACAGCTGCAACATACATCGCGTTTCTACAGAATGATCTGCCAACGCTTCTCGAAAATGTTCCACTGGAAACGCGTCGACGTATGTGGTATCAGCATGATGGTGCACCTGCACATTCCGCAATTAACACTAGGCTGACCCTTGACAGGATGTTCGACGGGCGTTTCATAGGACGTGGAGGACGCATAAATTAGCCAGCCCGTTCTCCTGGTCTTACAGCTCTGGACTTCTGTCTGTGGGGTACGTTAAAGGAGAATGTGTACCGTGATGTGCCTACAACCCCAGACGATATGAAACAAGGTATTGTGGCAGCGTGCGGCGACATTACACCAGATGTACTGCGGCGTGTACGACATTCATTACGCCAGAGATTACAATTGTGTGCAGCAAATGATGGCCACCACATTGAACATTTATTGGCGTGACACGTCGGGACACACTCTATTCCACTCCGTAATTGAAAACGGAAACCAGGTGTGTACGTGTATCTCACCCCTCATGGCAATGTACCTGTGCGTCATTGAAAAAAACCAATAAAAAGGTGTTAGAATGTGGGCGTAATGTGCTGTTCCAGTCTCTTCTGTACCTAATGTCCATCACCGTTCCCTTTGGATCCCTACCTAATTCGGTGCTCTCCGATACACACGATCGAACAGCGGAGGAGTGGTACTCAAGCGTCAACTTTAGGTTACAATTTCTCCGGATGTAATTAACATTGTATAATGCAACAAACGGCACTGATTAAGTATTTGTTTATATGTTCAGATGTGCTGACAAAACTAACGGGGTTTCATTTAAAAAAACGTAGGTTTGTGTTAAAAAACATACTTCCGTGCATTTTTTTATGGTTTGTATTAACCAATTACACTAGCCCCTCTCCTCACTTTAGGTCTGTGGAATCGATTCGTCAGTATTTGATGAGGTTTACGAAATATATCCAGCCTTAATGTTAGGTGACTCACCCTGTGTATTCCAGTGTGGCTGTGATTTGACCTTGAGTTCATCGCAATCTATTTGTGCTGCAGGCCATTTGTTAAGTCTGCTTGTTTCCTGGCGTCGGTGCGGTTATGGATTCATGTTAGGACCGCGCACTGTGAGGCCGGTCGGACTACATACACTCCTGGAAATGGAAAAAAGAACACATGGACACCGGTGTGTCAGACCCACCATACTTGCTCCGGACACTGCGAGAGGGCTGTACAAGCAATGATCACACGCACGGCACAGCGGACACACCAGGAACCGCGGTGTTGGCCGTCGAATGGCGCTAGCTGCGCAGCATTTGTGCACCGCCGCCGTCAGTGTCAGCCAGTTTGCCGTGGCATACGGAGCTCCATCGCAGTCTTTAACACTGGTAGCATGCCGCGACAGCGTGGACGTGAACCGTATGTGCAGTTGACGGACTTTGAGCGAGGGCGTATAGTGGGCATGCGGGAGGCCGGGTGGACGTACCGCCGAATTGCTCAACACGTGGGGCGTCAGGTCTCCACAGTACATCGATGTTGTCGCCAGTGGTCGGCGGAAGGTGCACGTGCCCGTCGACCTGGGACCGGACCGCAGCGACGCACGGATGCACGCTAAGACCGTAGGATCCTACGCAGTGCCGTAGGGGACCACACCGCCACTTCCCAGCAAATTAGGGACACTGTTGCTCCTGGGATATCGGCGAGGACCATTCGCAACCGTCTCCATGAAGCTGGGCTACGGTCCCGCACACCGTTAGGCCGTCTTCCGCTCAAGCCCCAACATCGTGCAGCCCGCCTCCAGTGGCGTCGCGACAGGCGTGAATGAAGGGACGAATGGAGACGTGTCATCTTCAGCGATGAGAGTCGCTTCTGCCTTGGTGCCAATAATGGTCGTATGCGTGTTTGGCGCCGTGCAGGTGAGCGCCACAATCAGGACTGCATACGACCGAGGCACACAGGGCCAACACCCGGCATCATGGTGTGGGGAGCGATCTCCTAACTGGCCGTACACCGCTGGTGATCGTCGAGGGGACACTGAATAGTGCACGGTACATCCAAACCGTCATCGAACCCATCGTTCTACCATTCCTAGACCGGCAAGGGAACCTGCTGTTCCAACAGGACAATGCACGTCCGCATGTATCCCGTGCCACCCAACGTGCTCTAGAAGGTGTAAGTCAACTACCCTGGCCAGCAAGATCTCCGGATCTGTCCCCCATTGAGCATGTTTGGGACTGGATGAAGCGTCGTCTCACGCGGTCTGCACGTCCAGCACGAACGCTGGTCCAACTGAGGCGCCAGGTGGAAATGGCATGGCAAGCCGTTCCACAGGACTACATCCAGCATCTGTACGATCGTCTCCATGGGAGAATAGCAGCCTGCATTGCTGCGAAAGGTGGATATACACTGTACTAGTGCCGACATTGTGCATGCTCTGTTGCCTGTGTCTATGTGCCTGTGGTTCTGTCAGTGTGATCATGTGATGTATCTGACCCCAGGAATGTGTCAATAAAGTTTTCCCTTCCTGGGACAATGAATTCACGGTCTTCTTATTACAATTTCCAGGAGTGTTTAAATATGTACCGCCTGCTTATGAACCTGTGCACAAGCCGTGGAGAGTGAACGCTCGTATTGCCTGCCGGCCGTAACGTTATTGCTTCCAAATACTGCTTTGGGCCTTAACGCTGTTCTCCAAAATTAAGTGAGGCCACCTTGTTAATGTAAGAGTTTCTGTAAATTATTTTACTAGTTATTACTAGCCATTCTTACTCAACACTTATGTTAATCATTTGTGTATCTTTAATGAATGTGCAACTTGTTATTATTCCTGTGTGCAAGTTTTGCGACCTAGATTGGCCCACTTTGCATTTTTAGTGTAAGACTGTTTCACTGTGGACCTTATGTGGGCAGTTCAGTTTTATTAAGCGTTAAGATCTCTGTTTTTTAATGAAATTGTGGTATTATGTGGCTGTGTAGCTTTGGATTGGAAGTGTATAATGTTACTAGCCTTTTGAGATATGTTTAAACAAGAACGATTGTTTATGATTGATTATTCACCGTGCCTACTATCGATGTTTTTCGTTGCGGATGCAAAATATGATTCTTATTCGTGTTTACGTAATTCAATTAAAGTGAAAATTTGTATATTGCATCCGTAAGAGGGCAAATGGCCGAACTGAAGTTTATAATAAAATCTGTTTAAGTCAGATTAAAATTGTAAAACAATCAGAAGCTTGTCCATCACCAGTGATCCTGGGCTTCCTATTTTCTTTAAATAACTGTGGTGAGATTGTAATTGTGATTTTATAAAGAATTGAGTAGTATCACGGTTCAAGGTTGTTTTGGATACCACAAGTCACTTTACACAATTATAGTAGGTCTTCATTGTCTTTGTACAGTCTCGTGTTCATAACTGGCAATTATGATCACAGTGTCACAAAGGCGATCAATCGACATGAAGTGTGCTACATGTTAGATATGCAAATGATTAATATTTCAGTGCAACCACACCATACACTAGTGAAGCGATCACCATTCTGTTAATAGTGTGAGTCAGCTGCTCTTATCGATGTCGTTTGTGCAAACCCCAGAGTTAAATCAGACCTTCAAGAACCACACGAGAGGTTTTCAAATTTTCTCACTCGCTACGCGAAGACAATTATCTCACAGTATAAATGAACAGGATCTTTTTGCAGAGAATTTAATGCAGTTAAATTTTGTACTTGATATGTTTACGCTGGAGGCCACAGTTTTCAGGGTATTCAAGAAAAATGTGCAAAAGTGATCTTCGAACGCAACTCCACTCCCATGCCGATCCATCACAAGTCAGGATTTCTAATATGTTGTTCGTGGCACTCCTTTCTACCACTATACGACAATTTTCGACTACACGAACTATACCAGACATTCTACCTTTTTTGGTCAGTTCATTGGGCTATTAGCTCACCAGCCGTCCATTAATATTTTAATTTAAACTTGCCCGTTAGTGCAATGAGAAAAGAACGACTTCGGTAAACGTTCGCTAAAACTAATTACGTTCGCAATTCAATACAGACTTTTGCCTTAGAAGCACAACAGTTTCGTAGTCAGAAGACTTGACGAATACAACGATGTAATAGTTTATTTTCTGCTGTTAAAATTCACAAAAATGTTAAGCAAAACTTACACAAGCGTAAATTTTTCGTAATTCGTAAGTGCTCGACCGAGGTAGTGGCGTAATAAGGCCCATCAATGAAGACTGAAAAAAACGGTCGAGTGTAGGAGACAATTCGTACAACAGTAACATTTTGCAGAGTGGTAGGAGGGAATGCT
This sequence comes from Schistocerca gregaria, assembly GCF_023897955.1. NCBI lineage: Eukaryota > Metazoa > Arthropoda > Insecta > Orthoptera > Acrididae > Schistocerca > Schistocerca gregaria. The sequence continues at coordinate 259,515,767 of NC_064920.1, read as the reverse complement.
GTGAACGACACTCCAGTAATCCTGACCGGCAGGGGCAGAGTGTGATGGTCAGGGTGCACTTGGAAGTCACTCTTGCGCGTTTTTCTTGATTAATTTGAGAACTACGGCCTCCAGCAGGAACGTATTCCAAAAAAAAAAAAAAAAAAAAAAAAAAAAAAAAAAAAAAAAAAAAAAAAAAATTAACGGCGTAAAATTTCCTACAAAAAACGTCCCGTTAATTTTTTCTGTAGGACTAATAATTTGCGCATAGGGACCCAGAGAACATGTAAATCTCGCCCCTGGAAAGATATAACACTGCAGGTTGCATAAAACGACAGCGTTAGGGACATGTGAATTACCCTGTATAAGGTAAGATTACTCACTGGATTTCTCATTAAAAAAACCGTGTTCGAATGTTGGTTGTTTTGGGAGAAGATTGTGTTCTCGTGTAAGGAGTGGAAACGTCTCCACAAGTACGTGTCGGAATTATTGAGGCTTTTGGGGCCTTCTTTCTGCGATATTGCCGGTCGTTTCGGACGAGCTCTTCTAGGCGCGTCAGTCCAGAACCGCGCTGCTGCTACGGTCGCAGGTTCGAATCCTGCCTCGGGCATGGCTGTGTGTGATGTCCTTAGGTTAGTTAGGTTTAAGTAGTTCTAAGTTCTAGGGGACTGATGACCTCGGATGTTAAGTCCCATAATGCTCAGAGCCATTTGAACCAAGCCAGTTTTCTGCGACATTGCTAGTTCTTGTAATAATTTCCGGGTATGCAGCCGGATCCTGTCGACATTCTGCCACGATATTTCGGCCCAGAGACGTCCGGCCATCATCAGGTGAGTATACAACTACTGAAGAGCCTAGGTGCAGTCGCGGTATTTATGCCGAATCTCGCGCATGCGAAATGTACTGGCATCCTACAGCGCGGCATAGCCGAGTTGTACGTGCTGCCCTCGGTGGTGAAAGTAAAAGATTATCTAGTCATTGAGTATCGAATGACGCTGTCTATTCCGCTGTGATTGTATAATTTTAATAACAGGATTCCAATTTTTATCCAGTTAAAAGCCATTGTCACGATTTATAAGATTATCGGCAACACGTATTTCCACTTATTCCTTGATTACGGAATCCCAAAATCCGGAAACCGGAGCTAAAATTTTTGTTCCATTGTATTCCATTGAATGTCCCAATGAAATACGTACCGCAGAATTGAAAAGGACTCAATAAGCCGAATATCAATGAAAACTGCTACCCTTTTGAACGACTGTTCTCTACTTGAACAACTTATCAAGAGATTGAGACCACATAATGCAGTACCACCAAGACTATACGGTCTTCCCAAGATACACAAAGATGGTGCCCCACTACGATTAATAGTGAGTAATATTGGTGCTGCCACCTATTCCACAGCAAAATATCTGGCCTCAATACTAAAGCCGTATGTGGGTAAGTGTTGCCACCATATACGTAATTCCGAGGATTTTGTCAGTCGCTTGAAGGAAGTTAAGCTTAGCAGCTCGGATTTATTAGTCAGCTTTGATGTGGTCTCACTATTTACCAAAGTGCCTTTAATGGAATCGTTACATCTTATTGGTAACTTATTCAGTGCAGAAATGACGGCCTTGTTTGAACATATACTCTTCTCAACGTACTTTTTATTCAATGACGAATTCTTTAAACAAACAGACGGCGTCGCCATGGAGAGCCCTTTGTCCCCTGTGGTAGCTAATCTCTTTATGGAGGACTTTGAGGAGATAGCACTTGAGTCTGCTGTCTTAAAGCCTACGGTCTTCTGGCGGTACGTAGATGATACTTTTGTTGTATGGCCTCATGGCAGACAGGAACTGGAGAAATTACTTCATCATTTAAACTCTTTACATGAGAACATCAAATTCACGATGGAAGTTGAAAAAGATGGCACTTTACCATTTCTAGACGTGCTGGTACGCCGTAAAAATGATGGGTCATTAGGACATTCTGTGTACAGGAAACCGACTCACACAGATCTGTACATCCAGGCGTCAAGCTGCCACCACCCAGCACAAACAGCCGGTGTTCTCAGTACCTTAATACATCGAGCGTATGTAATATCGACGATGAAAACCTCCACGCAGAATAAGAACACTTGCAGAAGGTTTTTAAAGAGAATGGCTACACTTCACGCCAAATAAGAAAGGCTATGCGCAACTGTCATAACAAGAAGCAGCGCACTGAGGACGCTGATGATTTTAAATCAACTGCGTTTCTTCCATACGCCGGGAATGTGTCGTCGAAAATAGGCCGATTACTGAAGAAGAATAAAATCAAGGTTATCTTCCGTCCACCAGCAAAGAACCGGGCCCTGGTTGGATCCGTTAAAGACGATTTACAACTGAAGAAAGCAGGCGTCTACAAAATTCCCTGTGAATGTGGCTCTGCATATATTGGCCAGACGACAAGAACTGTCCATGAACGATGTACAGAACATGAAAGATACACCCGTCTGCGGCAACCGTCAAAATCGGCAGTAGCAGAGCACTGTATTACATTGGGACATTCAATGGAATACAATGGAACAAAAATTTTAGCTCCGATTTCCGGATTTTGGGATTCCGTAATCAAGGAATCAGTGGAAATACGTCTTGCCGATAATCTTATAAATCGTGACAACGGCTTTTAACTGGATAAAAATTGGAATCCTATTATTAAAATTATACAATCACAGCGGAATAGACAGCGTCAGTCGATACTCAATGACTAGATGATCTTTTACTTTCACCACCGAGGGCAGCACGTACAACTCGGCTATGCCGCGCATGTCAACACGTGACGCATGCGTTGTAGGATGCCAGTACATTTCGCATGCGCGAGATTCGGCATAAATACCGCGACTGCACCTGGGCTCTTCAGTAGTTGTGTACTCACCTGATGATGTCTGGACGTCTCTGGGCCAAAATATCGTGGCAGAATGTCGACGGGATCCGGCTGCATACCCGGAAATTATTAGAAGAACAAATACGCCGGGAAAATTTCAGAAGTCACATTGTTGGTTTTATTGGTCGGCATCCCTCTTCTGTCCTGCAGATACGGCTTCGGTCTATTCAGGATGGTCATATTCGACGCCATGCAGGATCTCAGTGGTCCTAAGCGACTAGCGCCAGAGAGGACAGGCGTACTGTTTGCTTAGGCACAGAATAGTACACCCACATCACGTACGTTTAGCGAAGAAATGAACTTGTTTGCAGCAAGACACGTATCCATACCAACAGTGCGACGACATCTGGAGCACCACGAACTGTCAGGGCTACGACCATTGTTGCGTCTTGTTCTGATGTGGCAGCAGAGAGAGAGGCGCCCACTGACAACACTGGACACTGGAGTGCCACCATGTCTTCTTTCCAGGCAACTTGTACAACAAACGTGTGTGCGGATGCTACGAGCAGAACGAACGTTGCCAGATTACGTACGTCATCGTCACTCAGGCACAGCACATAGCACGATGGTGGGGGTTGCCGCTGTGTACACAACGCGGTCACCCCTGATTGGCATAATCGTCAGTATGGACAGCTGCTGTTATTCTTCCGACGTGTTGAGGACGATAGTTGTGTCCTAGCCTCGAGTTGTCCATAACACTGTCTTTCAACGAGATAACACAAGACCACAAGTTGGCCGGCCGAGGTGGCCGAGCAGTTCTCGGCGCTGCAGTCTGGAACCGCGCCACCGCTACGGTCGCAGGTTCGAATCCTGCCTCGGGCCGCCACCGCTACGGTCGCAGGTTCGAATCCTGCCTCGGGCATGGATATGTGTGATGACCTAAGATGTTAAGTCGCATAGTGCTCAGAGCCATTTGAACCATTCATTCCTCTTGTCTACATACACTGCCAGAAAAAAATTGTACACTGGAAAGATGACGCCGATTTTTATTCGATGACGGCATATGCCACCTGGGGTTGTAGATGTACGAGGTGCATTCAAGTTCTAACACCTTCGATTTTTTTTCTCCGCACTGGAAAGAGATAGAAACATGCGCATTGTTTTAAAATGAGGCCGCGTTCATTGTCAATACGTCCCAGAGATGGCAGCACCGTAAGGCACATGGAATTTTACCGCCAGCGGCGAGAATGAGAACTGTTTTAAATACTTAAAATGGCGACGTTTTCCTTACTTGAACAGCGTGCAATCATTCGTTTTCTGAATTTGCGTGGTGTGAAACCAATTGAAATTCATCGACAGTTGAAGGAGTTATGGATGTGTCGAAAGTGCGTTCGTGGGTGCGACAGTTTAATGAAGGCAGAACATCGTGTGACAACAAACCCAAACAACCTCGGGCTCGCACAAGCCGGTCTGACGTCATAATCAAGAAAGTGGAGAGAATTGTTTGGAGTGATCGCCGAATGACTGTTGAACAGATCGCCTCCAGAGTTGGCATTTCTGTGGGTTCTGTGCACACAATCCTGCATGACGACCTGAAAATGCGAAAAGTATCATCCAGGTGGGTGCCACGAAGGCTGACGGAGAAACCACACGGCTGCCCGTGTGGCATGTTGCCAAGCAATGTTGATGCGCAACGACAGCATGAATGGGACTTTCTTTTCGTCGGCTGTGACAATGGATGAGACGTGGATGCCATTTTTCAATCCAGAAACAAAGCGCCAGTCAGCTCAATGGAAGCACACAGATTCACCGCCACCAAAATAATTTCGGGTAACCGCCAGTGCTGAAAAAATGATGGTGTCCATGTTCTGGGACAGCGAGGGCGTAATCCTTACCCACTGCGTTCCGAAGGGCACTACGGTAACAGGTGCATCCTACGTAAATGTTTTGAAGAACAAATTCCTCCCTGCACTGCAACAAAAACGTCCGGGAAGGGCTGCGTGTGTGCTGTTTCACCAAGACAACGCACCCGCACATCGAGCTAACGTTACGCAACAGTTTCTTCGTGATAATAGCTTTGAAGTGATACCTCACGCTCCCTACTCACCTGACCTGGCTCCTAGTGACTTTTGGCTTTTTCCAACAATGAAAGACACTCTCCGTGGCCGCACATTCACCAGCCGTGCTGCTATTGCCTCAGCGATTTTCCAGTGGTCAAAATATACTCCTAAAGAAGCCTTTGCCGCTGCCATGGAATCATGGCTTCAGCGTTGTGAAAAATGTGTACGTCTGCAGGGCGATTACGTCTAGAAGTAACGCCACTTTCATCGATTTCGGGTGAGTAGTTAGTCAGAAAAAAAAAATCTGAGGCCTTAGAACTTGAATGCACCTCGTAGTGATGAGGGTTCAACGTCCACCGCCAACAGATAGTGTAGTGTCACAGCACCACAGCGACATCGGTGTTTACCCTTTAATCGTCATCTGTGTCTACCCTTTAATAGGGAATGCCCACAGCCAGAAGGCTCACTGTAGTGCACACTTGTGAACCAAGCAGGCAGCCATGCGACAGAGACACGCTCTTGCTTTCAACAGCCAACTGAGCGAATATGAAACATGTCCAATTGTGGCCTTCCAAGTGGCGGGATGGTCCTATGGGAGAACTGCCACACATATGGACGTGTTGCGGCAGTTGTGCTACAACGCTGGTATCAGTAGTCATGTGATCATCACAACCGTAGAAAAGGATCTGGACGTCTACGCAGCACAGACGCCCTCCAAGATCTTCGTAATGTGAGGGCAGCAGTGGCAGATCGTGCAGCTACCACAACGCAGATAAGAGGGCTTGTGATCCCAGACATGTCAACAAGACCTATTACGAAACGATTATTAGCAGTGGAATTATGAGCGCGCACACCTGTGCTTCGTCTTCCGCTGACGAGACAGCATCGACGCGAATGGCTCGATTGGCGATGGCAGAGTATCACCTGGAACATGGAACGGCGCGCCACGATCTTCAACAATGAAAGCACTCTGCCTGCACGCAAGTGAGTTCGCGCGTACGACGCAGACCTGGCGAGCGTTGTCTCAGAGTGCATTCATCCAAGACACATTGAGCCCACATCAGGCCTTATGGTCTGGGATGCGATAAGCTACAACTCTCGCCCATCTTTGGTGTTTCTGAAGAGGACGCTGACTAGCGCTCGGTAGGTGTAGAATGTTGTTGGGTCCTTCGTTTCGTCGTTAGTGCAACAGGAAGATGATATGTTGTTCCAACAGGACAGTGCTCATCCACAAGCTGTCTGTGAAACTCGTCGTTCTCTGCAAGACGTGCAGAAACGTCCCTGGAAGCATGATGCTCGGACATGCCCAATCGACAAGTATGTGGACCGGTCGGGTAGGTGAGGCATAAAGTATCCCAGGACAGTATTCGCGATCTGTACGATCGACTGGATGCCAGAGTCAGCTTCTACATTGCGCCAATGGAGGATATCACACGTACTAATGAGTTTCAGCATGGTCCGATACCTGGTACCTAAGAGAAGCTTGTGGTATTGATCTGTGAAGGTAATCATTTCCTGTACTCCAAATGCACTGTTGCAACGATAAATCTTCAGTGATTTGGAAACCCGTGATAGGGTGTACTTATTTTTTCCGACAGTGTATCTGAAACCATCTGCTGCTATAGGGCTACGAATTGTAGCGTATAACATGGCGGCTTGTAGCGTAACTATGTCGGCGTGTGACAAACAGGGTGCTAGAATCGAGTTGAAACTTCCTGGCAGATTAAAACTGTGTGCCGGACCGAGACTCGAACTCGAGACCTTTGTGGTATTGATCTGTGAATGTAATCATTTCCTGTACTCCAAATGCACTGTTGCAACGATAAATCTTCAGTGATTTGGAAACCCGCGATAGGGTGTACTTATTTGTTCCGACAGTGTATCTGAAACCATCTGCTGCTATAGGGCTACGAATTGTAGCGTATAACATGGCGGCTTGTAGCGTAACTATGTCGGCGTGTGACAAACAGGGTGCTAGAATCGAGTTGAAACTTCCTGGCAGATTAAAACTGTGTGCCGGACCGAGACTCGAACTCGAGACCTTTGTGGTATTGATCTGTGAATGTAATCATTTCCTGTACTCCAAATGCACTGTTGCAACGATAAATCTTCAGTGATTTGGAAACCCGCGATAGGGTGTACTTATTTGTTCCGACAGTGTATCTGAAACCATCTGCTGCTAGAGGGCTACGAATTGTAGCGTATAACATGGCGGCTTGTAGCATAACTATGTCGGCGTGTGACAAACAGGGTGCTAGAATCGAGTTGAAACTTCCTGGCAGATTAAAACTGTGTGCCGGACCGAGACTCGACCTCGAGACCTTTGTGGTATTGATCTGTGAATGTAATCATTTCCTGTACTCCAAATGCACTGTTGCAACGATAAATCTTCAGTGATTTGGAAACCCGTGATAGGATGTACTTATTTGTTCCGACAGTGTATTTGAAACCATCTGCTGCTATAGGGCTACGAATTGTAGCGTATAACATGGCGGCTTGTAGCGTAACTATGTCGGCGTGTGACAAACAGGGTGCTAGAATCGAGTTGAAACTTCCTGGCAGATTAAAACTGTGTGCTGGACCGAGACTCGAACTCGAGACCTTTGTGGTATTCATCTGTGCATGTAATCATTTCCTGTACTCATAATGCACTGTTGCAACGATAAATCTTCAGTGATTTGGAAACCCGTGATAGGGTGTACTTATTTGTTCCGACAGTGTATCTGATATAATCTGCTGCTATAGGGCTACGAATTGTAGCGTATAACATGGCGGCTTGTAGCGTAACTATGTCGGCGTGTGACAAACAGGGTGCTAGAATCGAGTTGAAACTTCCTGGCAGATTAAAACTGTGTGCCGGACCGAGACTCGAACTCGAGACCTTTGTGGTATTCATCTGTGCATGTAATCATTTCCTGTACTCATAATGCACTGTTGCAACGATAAATCTTCAGTGATTTGGAAACCCGTGATAGGGTGTACTTATTTGTTCCGACAGTGTATTTGATATAATCTGCTGCTATAGGGCTACGAATTGTAGCGTATAACATGGCGGCTTGTAGCGTAACTATGTCGGCGTGTGACAAACAGTGTGCTAGTATCGAGTTGGAACTTCCTGCCAGATTAAAACTGTGTGCCGGACCGAGACTCGGACTCGAGACCTTTGTGGTATTGATCCGTGAATGTAATCATTTCCTGTACTCCAAATGCACTGTTGCAACGATAAATCTTCAGTGATTTGGAAACCCGTGATAGGGTGTACTTATTTTTTCCGATAGTGTATTTGCAACCATCTGCTGCTATGGGGCTACGAATTGTAGCGTATAACATGGCGGCTTGTAGCGCAACTATGTCGGCGTGTGACAAACAGGGTGCTAGAATCGAGTTGAAACTTCCTGGCAGATTAAAACTGTGTGCCGGACCGAGACTCGAACTCGAGACCTTTGTGGTATTGATCCGTGAATGTAATCATTTCCTGTACTCCAAATGCACTGTTGCAACGATAAATCTTCAGTGATTTGGAAACCCGTGATAGGGTGTACTTATTTGTTCTAACAGTGTATTTGAAACCATCTGCTGCTATAGGGCTACGAATTGTAGCGTATAACATGGCGGCTTGTAACGTAACTATGTCATAATGTGACAAACAGGGTGCTAGAATCGAGTTTTCCTGGCAGATTAAAACTGTGTACCGGACCGAGACTCGAACTCGAGACCTTTGTGGTATTGATCTGTGAATGTAATCATTTCCTGTACTCCAAATGCACTGTTGCAACGATGAATCTTCAGTGATTTGGAAACCCGTGATAGGGTGTACTTATTTTTTCCGATAGTGTATTTGCAACCATCTGCTGCTAGAGGGCTACGAATTGTAGCGTATAACATGGCGGCTTGTAGCGTAACTATGTCGGCGTGTGACAAACTGGGTGCTAGAATCGAGTTTTCCTGGCAGATTAAAACTGTGTGCCGGACCGAGACTAGAACTCGAGACCTTTGTAGTATTGATCTGTGAATGTAATCATTTCCTGTACTCCAAATGCACTGATGCAACGATGAATCTTCAGTGATTTGGAAACCCGTGATAGGGTGTACTTATTTGTTCCGACAGTGTATTTGCAACCATCTGCTGCTATAGGGCTACGAATTGTAGCGTATAACATGGCGGCTTGTAGCGTAACTATGTCGGCATGTGATAAACAGGGTGCTAGAATCGAGTTGAAACTTCCTGGCAGATTAAAACTCTGTGCCGGACCGAGACTCGAACTCGAGACCTTTGTGGTATTGATCTGTGAATGTAATCATTTCCTGTACTCCAAATGCACTGTTGCAACGATAAATCTTCAGTGATTTGGAAACCCGTGATAGGGTGTACTTATTTTTTCCGATAGTGTATTTGCAACCATCTGCTGCTATGGGGCTACGAATTGTAGCGTATAACATGGCGGCTTGTAGCGCAACTATGTCGGCGTGTGACAAACAGGGTGCTAGAATCGAGTTGAAACTTCCTGGCAGATTAAAACTGTGTGCCGGACCGAGACTCGAACTCGAGACCTTTGTGGTATTGATCTGTGAATGTAATCATTTCCTGTACTCCAAATGCACTGTTGCAACGATGAATCTTAAGTGATTTGGAAACCCGTGATAGGGTGTACTTATTTTTTCCTATAGTGTATTTGCAACCATCTGCTGCTAGAGGGCTACGAATTGTAGCGTATAACATGGCGGCTTGTAGCGTAACTATGTCGGCGTGTGACAAACAGGGTGCTAGAATCGAGTTGAAACTTCCTGGCAGATTAAAACTGTGTGCCGGACCGAGACTCGAACTCGAGACCTTTGTGGTATTGATCTGTGAATGTAATCATTTCCTGTACTCCAAATGCACTGTTGCAACGATAAATCTTCAGTGATTTGGAAACCCGTGATAGGGTGTACTTATTTGTTCCGACAGTGTATCTGAAACCATCTGCTGCTATAGGGCTACGAATTGTAGCGTATAACATGGCGGCTTGTAGCGTAACTATGTCGGCGTGTGACAAACAGGGTGCTAGAATCGAGTTGAAACTTCCTGGCAGATTAAAACTGTGTGCCGGACCGAGACTCGAACTCGAGACCTTTGTGGTATTGATCTGTGAATGTAATCATTTCCTGTACTCCAAATGCACTGTTGCAACGATAAATCTTCAGTGATTTGGAAACCCGCGATAGGGTGTACTTATTTGTTCCGACAGTGTATCTGAAACCATCTGCTGCTATAGGGCTACGAATTGTAGCGTATAACATGGCGGCTTGTAGCGTAACTATGTCGGCGTGTGACAAACAGGGTGCTAGAATCGAGTTGAAACTTCCTGGCAGATTAAAACTGTGTGCCGGACCGAGACTCGAACTCGAGACCTTTGTGGTATTGATCTGTGAATGTAATCATTTCCTGTACTCCAAATGCACTGTTCCGACGATAAATCTTCAGTGATTTGGAAACCCGCGATAGGGTGTACTTATTTGTTCCGACAGTGTATTTGCAACCATCTGCTGCTATAGGGCTACGAATTATAGCGTATAACATGGCGGCTTGTAGCGTAACTACGTCGGCGTGTGACAAACAGGATGCTAGAATCGACTTGAAACTTCCTGGCAGATTAAAACTGTGTGCCGGACCGAGACTCGAACTCGAGACCTTTGTGGTATTGATCTGTGAATTTAATCATTTCCTGTATTTCAAATGCACTGTTGCAACGATGAATCTTCAGTGATTTGGAAACCCGTGATAGGGTGTACTTATTTGTTCCGACAGTGTATCTGAAACCATCTGCTGCTATAGGGCTACGAATTGTAGCGTATAACATGGCGGCTTGTAGCGTAACTATGTCGGCGTGTGACAAACAGGGTGCTAGAATCGAGTTGAAACTTCCTGGCAGATTAAAACTGTGTGCCGGACCGAGACACGAACTCGAGACCTTTGAGGTATTGATCTGTGAATGTAATCATTTCCTGTACTCCAAATGCACTGTTGCAACGATGAATCTTCAGTGATTTGGAAACCTATGATTGGGTGTACTTATTTTTTCTGATAGTGTATTTGCAACCATCTGCTGCAAGAGGGCTACGAATTGTAGCGTATAACATGGCGGCTTGTAGCGTAACTATGTTGGCGTGTGACAAACAGGGTGCTAGAATCGAGTTGAAACTTCCTGGCAGATTAAAACTGTGTGCCGGACCGAGACTCGAACTCGAGACCTTTGTGGTATTGATCTGTGAATGTAATCATTTCCTGTACTCCAAATGCACTGTTGCAACGATGAATCTTCAGTGATTTGGAAACCCGTGATAGGGTGTACTTATTTGTTCCGACAGTGTATTTGAAACCATCTGCTGCTATAGGGCTACGAATTATAGCGTATAACATGGCGGCTTGTAGCGTAACTATGTCGGCGTGTGACAAACAGGGTGCTAGAATCGAGTTTTCCTGGCAGATTAAAACTGTGTGCCGGACCGAGACTCGAACTCGAGACCTTTGTGGTATTGATCTGTGAATGTAATCATTTCCTGTACTCCAAATGCACTGTTGCAACGATGAATCTTCAGTGATTTGGAAACCCGTGATAGGGTGTACTTATTTTTTCCGACAGTGTATTTGCAACCATCTGCTGCTAGAGGGCTACGAATTGTAGCGCATAACATGGCGGCTTGTAGCGTAACTATGTCGACGTGTGACAAACAGGGTGCTAGAATCGAGTTGAAACTTCCTGGCAGATTAAAACTGTGTGCCGGACCGAGACTCGAACTCGAGACCTTTGTGGTATTGATCTGTGAATGTAATCATTTCCTGTACTCCAAATGCACTGTTGCAACGATAAATCTTCAGTGATTTGGAAACCCGTGATAGGGTGTACTTATTATTTCCGACAGTGTATTTGCAACCATCTGCTGCTATAGGGCTACGAATTGTAGCGTATAACAAGGGGCTTGTAGCGTAACTATGTCGGCGTGTGACAAACAGGGTGCTAGAATCGAGTTGAAACTTCCTGGCAGATTAAAACTGTGTGCCGGACCGAGACTCGAACTCGAGACCTTTGTGGTATTGATCTGTGAATGTAATCATTTCCTGTACTCCAAATGCACTGTTGCACGATAAATCTTCAGTGATTTGGAAACCCGTGATGGAGTGTACTTATTTGTTCTGACAGTGTATTTGCAACCATCTGCTGCTATAGGGCTACGAATTGTAGCGTATAACATGGCGGCTTTTAGCGTAACTATGTCGGTGTGTGACAAACAGGGTGCTAGAATCGAGTTTTCCTGGCAGATTAAAACTGTGTGCCGGACCGAGACTCGAACTCGAGACCTTTGTGGTATTGATCTGTGAATGTAATCATTTCCTGTTCTCCAAATGCACTGTTGCAACGATAAATCTTCAGTGATTTGGAAACCCGTGATAGGGTGTACTTATTTGTTCCGACAGTGTATTTGCAACCATCTGCTGCTATAGGGCTATGAATTGTAGCGTATAACATGGCGGCTTGTAGCGTAACTATGTCGGCGTGTGACAAACAGGGTGCTAGAATCGAGTTGAAACTTCCTGGCAGATTAAAACTGTGTGCCGGACCGAGACTCGAACTCGAGACCTTTGTGGTATTGATCTGTGAATGTAATCATTTCCTGTACTCCAAATGCACTGTTGCAATGATAAATCTTCAGTGATTTGGAAACCCGTGATAGGATGTACTTATTTGTTCCGACAGTGTATTTGCAACCATCTGCTGCTATAGGGCTACGAATTGTAGCGTATAACATGGCGGCTTGTAGCGTAACTATGTCGGCGTGTGACAAACAGGGTGCTAGAATCGAGTTGAAACTTCCTGGCAGATTAAAACTGTGTGCCGGAACGAGACTCGAACTCGAGACCTTTGTGGTATTGATCTGTGAATGTAATCATTTCCTGTACTCCAAATGCACTGTTGCAACGATAAATCTTCAGTGATTTGGAAACCCGCGATAGGGTGTACTTATTTGTTCCGACAGTGTATCTGAAACCATCTGCTGCTATAGGGCTACGAATTGTAGCGTATAACATGGCGGCTTGTAGCGTAACTATGTCGGCGTGTGACAAACAGGGTGCTAGAATCGAGTTGAAACTTCCTGGCAGATTAAAACTGTGTGCTGGACCGAGACTTGAACTCGAGACCTTTGTGGTATTGATCTGTGAATGTAATCATTTCCTGTACTCCAAATGCACTGTTGCAACGATAAATCTTCAGTGATTTGGAAACCCGTGATAGTGTGTACTTATTTGTTCCGACAGTGTATTTGCAACCATCTGCTGCTATAGGGCTACGAATTATAGCGTGTAACATGGCGGCTTGTAGCGTAACTATGTCGGCGTGTGACAAACAGGGTGCTAGAATCGAGTTGAAACTTCCTGGCAGATTAAAACTGTGTGCCGGACCGAGACTCGACCTCGAGACCTTTGTGGTATTGATCTGTGAATGTAATCATTTCCTGTACTCCAAATGTACTGTTGCAAGGATAAATCTTCAGTGATTTGGAAACCCGCGATAGGGTGTACTTATTTGTTCCGACAGTGTATCTGAAACCATCTGCTGCTATAGGGCTACGAATTGTAGCGTATAACATGGCGGCTTGTAGCGTAACTATGTCGGCGTGTGACAAACAGGGTGCTAGAATCGAGTTGAAACTTCCTGGCAGATTAAAACTGTGTGCCGGACCGAGACTCGAACTCGAGACCTTTGTGGTATTGATCTGTGAATGTAATCATTTCCTGTACTCCAAATGCACTGTTGCAACGATAAATCTTCAGTGATTTGGAAACCCGCGATAGGGTGTACTTATTTGTTCCGACAGTGTATCTGAAACCATCTGCTGCTATAGGGCTACGAATTGTAGCGTATAACATGGCGGCTTGTAGCGTAACTATGTCGGCGTGTGACAAACAGGGTGCTAGAATCGAGTTGAAACTTCCTGGCAGATTAAAACTGTGTGCCGGACCGAGACTCGAACTCGAGACCTTTGTGGTATTGATCTGTGAATGTAATCATTTCCTGTACTCCAAATGCACTGTTGCAACGATAAATCTTCAGTGATTTGGAAACCCGCGATAGGGTGTACTTATTTGTTCCGACAGTGTATCTGAAACCATCTGCTGCTATAGGGCTACGAATTGTAGCGTATAACATGGCGGCTTGTAGCGTAACTATGTCGGCGTGTGACAAACAGGGTGCTAGAATCGAGTTGAAACTTCCTGGCAGATTAAAACTGTGTGCCGGACCGAGACTCGAACTCGAGACCTTTGTGGTATTGATCTGTGAATGTAATCATTTCCTGTACTCCAAATGCACTGTTGCAACGATAAATCTTCAGTGATTTGGAAACCCGCGATAGGGTGTACTTATTTGTTCCGACAGTGTATCTGAAACCATCTGCTGCTATAGGGCTACGAATTGTAGCGTATAACATGGCGGCTTGTAGCGTAACTATGTCGGCGTGTGACAAACAGGGTGCTAGAATCGAGTTGAAACTTCCTGGCAGATTAAAACTGTGTGCCGGACCGAGACTCGAACTCGAGACCTTTGTGGTATTGATCTGTGAATGTAATCATTTCCTGTACTCCAAATGCACTGTTGCAATGATGAATCTTCAGTGATTTGGAAACCTATGATTGGGTGTACTTATTTTTTCTGATAGTGTATTTGCAACCATCTGCTGCAAGAAGGCTACGAATTGTAGCGTATAACATGGCGGCTTGTAGCGTAACTATGTCGGCGTGTGACAAACAGGGTGCTAGAATCGAGTTGAAACTTCCTGGCAGATTAAAACTGTGTTCCGGACCGAGACTCGAACTCGAGACCTTTGTGGTATTGATCTGTGAATGTAATCATTTCCTGTACTCCAAATGCACTGTTGCAACGATGAATCTTCAGTGATTTGGAAACCCGTGATAGGGTGTACTTATTTGTTCCGACAGTGTATTTGAAACCATCTGCTGCTATAGGGCTACGAATTATAGCGTATAACATGGCGGCTTGTAGCGTAACTATGTCGGCGTGTGACAAACAGGGTGCTAGAATCGAGTTTTCCTGGCAGATTAAAACTGTGTGCCGGACCGATACTCGAACTCGAGACCTTTGTGGTATTGATCTGTGAATGTAATCATTTCCTGTACTCCAAATGCACTGTTGCAACGATGAATCTTCAGTGATTTGGAAACCCGTGATAGGGTGTACTTATTGTTTCCGACAGTGTATTTGCATCCATCTGCTGCTAGAGGGCTACGAATTGTAGCGCATAACATGGCGGCTTGTAGCGTAACTATGTCGACGTGTGACAAACAGGGTGCTAGAATCGAGTTGAAACTTCCTGGCAGATTAAAACTGTGTGCCGGACCGAGACTCGAACTCGAGACTTTTGTGGTATTGATCTGTGAATGTAATCATTTCCTGTTCTCCAAATGCACTGTTGCAACGATAAATCTTCAGTGATTTGGAAACCCGTGATAGGGTGTACTTATTTGTTCCGACAGTGTATTTGCAACCATCTGCTGCTATAGGGCTATGAATTGTAGCGTATAACATGGCGGCTTGTAGCGTAACTATGTCGGTGTGTGATAAACAGGGTGCTAGAATCGAGTTGAAACTTCCTGCCAGATTAAAACTGTGTGCCGGACCGAGACTCGAACTCGAGACCTTTGTGGTATTGATCTGTGAATGTAATCATTTCCTGTACTCCAAATGCACTGTTGCAACGATAAATCTTCAGTGATTTGGAAACCCGCGATAGGGTGTACTTATTTGTTCCGACAGTGTATCTGAAACCATCTGCTGCTATAGGACTACGAATTGTAGCGTATAACATGGCGGCTTGTAGCGTAACTATGTCGGCGTGTGACAAACAGGGTGCTAGAATCGAGTTGAAACTTCCTGGCAGATTAAAACTGTGTGCCGGACCGAGACTTGAACTCGAGACCTTTGTGGTATTGATCTGTGAATGTAATCATTTCCTGTACTCCAAATGCACTGTTGCAACGATAAATCTTCAGTGATTTGGAAACCCGTGATAGTGTGTACTTATTTGTTCCGACAGTGTATTTGCAACCATCTGCTGCTATAGGGCTACGAATTATAGCGTGTAACATGGCGGCTTGTAGCGTAACTATGTCGGCGTGTGACAAACAGGGTGCTAGAATCGAGTTGAAACTTCCTGGCAGATTAAAACTGTGTGCCGGACCGAGACTCGACCTCGAGACCTTTGTGGTATTGATCTGTGAATGTAATCATTTCCTGTACTCCAAATGTACTGTTGCAAGGATAAATCTTCAGTGATTTGGAAACCCGCGATAGGGTGTACTTATTTGTTCCGACAGTGTATCTGAAACCATCTGCTGCTATAGGGCTACGAATTGTAGCGTATAACATGGCGGCTTGTAGCGTAACTATGTCGGCGTGTGACAAACAGGGTGCTAGAATCGAGTTGAAACTTCCTGGCAGATTAAAACTGTGTGCCGGACCGAGACTCGAACTCGAGACCTTTGTGGTATTGATCTGTGAATGTAATCATTTCCTGTACTCCAAATGCACTGTTGCAACGATAAATCTTCAGTGATTTGGAAACCCGCGATAGGGTGTACTTATTTGTTCCGACAGTGTATCTGAAACCATCTGCTGCTATAGGGCTACGAATTGTAGCGTATAACATGGCGGCTTGTAGCGTAACTATGTCGGCGTGTGACAAACAGGGTGCTAGAATCGAGTTGAAACTTCCTGGCAGATTAAGACTGTGTGCCGGACCGAGACTCGAACTCGAGACCTTTGTGGTATTGATCTGTGAATGTAATCATTTCCTGTACTCCAAATGCACTGTTGCAACGATAAATCTTCAGTGATTTGGAAACCCGCGATAGGGTGTACTTATTTGTTCCGACAGTGTATCTGAAACCATCTGCTGCTATAGGGCTACGAATTGTAGCGTATAACATGGCGGCTTGTAGCGTAACTATGTCGGCGTGTGACAAACAGGGTGCTAGAATCGAGTTGAAACTTCCTGGCAGATTAAAACTGTGTGCCGGACCGAGACTCGAACTCGAGACCTTTGTGGTATTGATCTGTGAATGTAATCATTTCCTGTACTCCAAATGCACTGTTGCAACGATAAATCTTCAGTGATTTGGAAACCTATGATTGGGTGTACTTATTTTTTCTGATAGTGTATTTGCAACCATCTGCTGCAAGAGGGCTATGAATTGTAGCGTATAACATGGCGGCTTGTAGCGTAACTATGTCGGCGTGTGACAAACAGGGTGCTAGAATCGAGTTGAAACTTCCTAGGAGATTAAAACTGTGTGCCGGACCGAGACTCGAACTCGAGACCTTTGTGGTATTGATCTGTGAATGTAATCATTTCCTGTACTCCAAATGCACTGTTGCAACGATGAATCTTCAGTGATTTGGAAACCCGTGATAGGGTGTACTTATTTTTTCCGACAGTGTATTTGCAACCATCTGCTGCTAGAGGGCTACGAATTGTAGCGCATAACATGGCGGCTTGTAGCGTAACTATGTCGACGTGTGACAAACAGGGTGCTAGAATCGAGTTGAAACTTCCTGGCAGATTAAAACTGTGTGCCGGACCGAGACTCGAACTCGAGACCTTTGTGGTATTGATCTGTGAATGTAATCATTTCCTGTACTCCAAATGCACTGTTGCAACGATAAATCTTCAGTGATTTGGAAACCCGTGATAGGGTGTACTTATTTTTTCCGACAGTGTATTTGCAACCATCTGCTGCTATAGGGCTACGAATTGTAGCGTATAACAAGGGGCTTGTAGCGTAACTATGTCGGCGTGTGACAAACAGGGTGCTAGAATCGAGTTGAAACTTCCTGGCAGATTAAAACTGTGTGCCGGACCGAGACTCGAACTCGAGACCTTTGTGGTATTGATCTGTGAATGTAATCATTTCCTGTACTCCAAATGCACTGTTGCACGATAAATCTTCAGTGATTTGGAAACCCGTGATGGAGTGTACTTATTTGTTCTGACAGTGTATTTGCAACCATCTGCTGCTATAGGGCTACGAATTGTAGCGTATAACATGGCGGCTTGTAGCGTAACTATGTCGGTGTGTGACAAACAGGGTGCTAGAATCGAGTTTTCCTGGCAGATTAAAACTGTGTGCCGGACCGAGACTCGAACTCGAGACCTTTGTGGTATTGATCTGTGAATTTAATCATTTCCTGTTCTCCAAATGCACTGTTGCAACGATAAATCTTCAGTGATTTGGAAACCCGTGATAGGGTGTACTTATTTGTTCCGACAGTGTATTTGCAACCATCTGCTGCTATAGGGCTATGAATTGTAGCGTATAACATGGCGGCTTGTAGCGTAACTATGTCGGCGTGTGACAAACAGGGTGCTAGAATCGAGTTGAAACTTCCTGGCAGATTAAAACTGTGTGCCGGACCGAGACTCGAACTCGAGACCTTTGTGGTATTGATCTGTGAATGTAATCATTTCCTGTACTCCAAATGCACTGTTGCAATGATAAATCTTCAGTGATTTGGAAACCCGTGATAGGATGTACTTATTTGTTCCGACAGTGTATTTGCAACCATCTGCTGCTATAGGGCTACGAATTGTAGCGTATAACATGGCGGCTTGTAGCGTAACTATGTCGGCGTGTGACAAACAGGGTGCTAGAATCGAGTTGAAACTTCCTGGCAGATTAAAACTGTGTGCCGGACCGAGACTCGAACTCGAGACCTTTGTGGTATTGATCTGTGAATGTAATCATTTCCTGTACTCCAAATGCACTGTTGCAACGCTAAATCTTCAGTGATTTGGAAACCCGCGATAGGGTGTACTTATTTGTTCCGACAGTGTATCTGAAACCATCTGCTGCTATAGGGCTACGAATTGTAGCGCATAACATGGCGGCTTGTAGCGTAACTATGTCGGCGTGTGACAAACAGGGTGCTAGAATCGAGTTGAAACTTCCTGGCAGATTAAAACTGTGTGCTGGACCGAGACTTGAACTCGAGACCTTTGTGGTATTGATCTGTGAATGTAATCATTTCCTGTACTCCAAATGCACTGTTCCAACGATAAATCTTCAGTGATTTGGAAACCCGTGATAGTGTGTACTTATTTGTTCCGACAGTGTATTTGCAACCATCTGCTGCTATAGGGCTACGAATTATAGCGTGTAACATGGCGGCTTGTAGCGTAACTATGTCGGCGTGTGACAAACAGGGTGCTAGAATCGAGTTGAAACTTCCTGGCAGATTAAAACTGTGTGCCGGACCGAGACTCGACCTCGAGACCTTTGTGGTATTGATCTGTGAATGTAATCATTTCCTGTACTCCAAATGTACTGTTGCAAGGATAAATCTTCAGTGATTTGGAAACCCGTGATAGGGTGTACTTATTTGTTCCGACAGTGTATCTGAAACCATCTGCTGCTATAGGGCTACGAATTGTAGCGTATAACATGGCGGCTTGTAGCGTAACTATGTCGGCGTGTGACAAACAGGGTGCTAGAATCGAGTTGAAACTTCCTGGCAGATTAAGACTGTGTGCCGGACCGAGACTCGAACTCGAGACCTTTGTGGTATTGATCTGTGAATGTAATCATTTCCTGTACTCCAAATGCACTGTTGCAACGATAAATCTTCAGTGATTTGGAAACCCGCGATAGGGTGTACTTATTTGTTCCGACAGTGTATCTGAAACCATCTGCTGCTATAGGGCTACGAATTGTAGCGTATAACATGGCGGCTTGTAGCGTAACTATGTCGGCGTGTGACAAACAGGGTGCTAGAATCGAGTTGAAACTTCCTGGCAGATTAAAACTGTGTGCCGGACCGAGATTTGAACTCGAGACCTTTGTGGTATTGATCTGTGAATGTAATCATTTCCTGTACTCCAAATGCACTGTTGCAACGATAAATCTTCAGTGATTTGGAAACCCGCGATAGGGTGTACTTATTTGTTCCGACAGTGTATCTGAAACCATCTGCTGCTATAGGGCTACGAATTGTAGCGTATAACATGGCGGCTTGTAGCGTAACTATGTCGGCGTGTGACAAACAGGGTGCTAGAATCGAGTTGAAACTTCCTGGCAGATTAAAACTGTGTGCCGGACCGAGACTCGAACTCGAGACCTTTGCGGTATTGATCTGTGAATGTAATCATTTCCTGTACTCCAAATGCACTGTTGCAACGATAAATCTTCAGTGATTTGGAAACCCGCGATAGGGTGTACTTATTTTTTCCGACAGTGTATCTGAAACCATCTGCTGCTATAGGGCTACGAATTGTAGCGTATAACATGGCGGCTTGTAGCGTAACTATGTCGGCGTGTGACAAACAGGGTGCTAGAATCGAGTTGAAACTTCCTGGCAGATTAAAACTGTGTGCCGGACCGAGACTCGAACTCGAGACCTTTGTGGTATTGATCTGTGAATGTAATCATTTCCTGTACTCCAAATGCACTGTTGCAACGATAAATCTTCAGTGATTTGGAAACCCGCGATAGGGTGTACTTATTTGTTCCGACAGTGTATCTGAAACCATCTGCTGCTATAGGGCTACGAATTGTAGCGTATAACATGGCGGCTTGTAGCGTAACTATGTCGGCGTGTGACAAACAGGGTGCTAGAATCGAGTTGAAACTTCCTGGCAGATTAAAACTGTGTGCCGGACCGAGACTCGAACTCGAGACCTTTGTGGTATTGATCTGTGAATGTAATCATTTCCTGTACTCCAAATGCACTGTTGCAACGATAAATCTTCAGTGATTTGGAAACCCGCGATAGGGTGTACTTATTTGTTCCGACAGTGTATCTGAAACCATCTGCTGCTATAGGGCTACGAATTGTAGCGTATAACATGGCGGCTTGTAGCGTAACTATGTCGGCGTGTGACAAACAGGGTGCTAGAATCGAGTTGAAACTTCCTGGCAGATTAAGACTGTGTGCCGGACCGAGACTCGAACTCGAGACCTTTGTGGTATTGATCTGTGAATGTAATCATTTCCTGTACTCCAAATGCACTGTTGCAACGATAAATCTTCAGTGATTTGGAAACCCGCGATAGGGTGTACTTATTTGTTCCGACAGTGTATCTGAAACCATCTGCTGCTATAGGGCTACGAATTGTAGCGTATAACATGGCGGCTTGTAGCGTAACTATGTCGGCGTGTGACAAACAGGGTGCTAGAATCGAGTTGAAACTTCCTGGCAGATTAAAACTGTGTGCCGGACCGAGACTCGAACTCGAGACCTTTGTGGTATTGATCTGTGAATGTAATCATTTCCTGTACTCCAAATGCACTGTTGCAACGATAAATCTTCAGTGATTTGGAAACCTATGATTGGGTGTACTTATTTTTTCTGATAGTGTATTTGCAACCATCTGCTGCAAGAGGGCTATGAATTGTAGCGTATAACATGGCGGCTTGTAGCGTAACTATGTCGGCGTGTGACAAACAGGGTGCTAGAATCGAGTTGAAACTTCCTAGGAGATTAAAACTGTGTGCCGGACCGAGACTCGAACTCGAGACCTTTGTGGTATTGATCTGTGAATGTAATCATTTCCTGTACTCCAAATGCACTGTTGCAACGATGAATCTTCAGTGATTTGGAAACCCGTGATAGGGTGTACTTATTTTTTCCGACAGTGTATTTGCAACCATCTGCTGCTAGAGGGCTACGAATTGTAGCGCATAACATGGCGGCTTGTAGCGTAACTATGTCGACGTGTGACAAACAGGGTGCTAGAATCGAGTTGAAACTTCCTGGCAGATTAAAACTGTGTGCCGGACCGAGACTCGAACTCGAGACCTTTGTGGTATTGATCTGTGAATGTAATCATTTCCTGTACTCCAAATGCACTGTTGCAACGATAAATCTTCAGTGATTTGGAAACCCGTGATAGGGTGTACTTATTTTTTCCGACAGTGTATTTGCAACCATCTGCTGCTATAGGGCTACGAATTGTAGCGTATAACAAGGGGCTTGTAGCGTAACTATGTCGGCGTGTGACAAACAGGGTGCTAGAATCGAGTTGAAACTTCCTGGCAGATTAAAACTGTGTGCCGGACCGAGACTCGAACTCGAGACCTTTGTGGTATTGATCTGTGAATGTAATCATTTCCTGTACTCCAAATGCACTGTTGCACGATAAATCTTCAGTGATTTGGAAACCCGTGATGGAGTGTACTTATTTGTTCTGACAGTGTATTTGCAACCATCTGCTGCTATAGGGCTACGAATTGTAGCGTATAACATGGCGGCTTGTAGCGTAACTATGTCGGTGTGTGACAAACAGGGTGCTAGAATCGAGTTTTCCTGGCAGATTAAAACTGTGTGCCGGACCGAGACTCGAACTCGAGACCTTTGTGGTATTGATCTGTGAATTTAATCATTTCCTGTTCTCCAAATGCACTGTTGCAACGATAAATCTTCAGTGATTTGGAAACCCGTGATAGGGTGTACTTATTTGTTCCGACAGTGTATTTGCAACCATCTGCTGCTATAGGGCTATGAATTGTAGCGTATAACATGGCGGCTTGTAGCGTAACTATGTCGGCGTGTGACAAACAGGGTGCTAGAATCGAGTTGAAACTTCCTGGCAGATTAAAACTGTGTGCCGGACCGAGACTCGAACTCGAGACCTTTGTGGTATTGATCTGTGAATGTAATCATTTCCTGTACTCCAAATGCACTGTTGCAATGATAAATCTTCAGTGATTTGGAAACCCGTGATAGGATGTACTTATTTGTTCCGACAGTGTATTTGCAACCATCTGCTGCTATAGGGCTACGAATTGTAGCGTATAACATGGCGGCTTGTAGCGTAACTATGTCGGCGTGTGACAAACAGGGTGCTAGAATCGAGTTGAAACTTCCTGGCAGATTAAAACTGTGTGCCGGACCGAGACTCGAACTCGAGACCTTTGTGGTATTGATCTGTGAATGTAATCATTTCCTGTACTCCAAATGCACTGTTGCAACGCTAAATCTTCAGTGATTTGGAAACCCGCGATAGGGTGTACTTATTTGTTCCGACAGTGTATCTGAAACCATCTGCTGCTATAGGGCTACGAATTGTAGCGCATAACATGGCGGCTTGTAGCGTAACTATGTCGGCGTGTGACAAACAGGGTGCTAGAATCGAGTTGAAACTTCCTGGCAGATTAAAACTGTGTGCTGGACCGAGACTTGAACTCGAGACCTTTGTGGTATTGATCTGTGAATGTAATCATTTCCTGTACTCCAAATGCACTGTTCCAACGATAAATCTTCAGTGATTTGGAAACCCGTGATAGTGTGTACTTATTTGTTCCGACAGTGTATTTGCAACCATCTGCTGCTATAGGGCTACGAATTATAGCGTGTAACATGGCGGCTTGTAGCGTAACTATGTCGGCGTGTGACAAACAGGGTGCTAGAATCGAGTTGAAACTTCCTGGCAGATTAAAACTGTGTGCCGGACCGAGACTCGACCTCGAGACCTTTGTGGTATTGATCTGTGAATGTAATCATTTCCTGTACTCCAAATGTACTGTTGCAAGGATAAATCTTCAGTGATTTGGAAACCCGTGATAGGGTGTACTTATTTGTTCCGACAGTGTATCTGAAACCATCTGCTGCTATAGGGCTACGAATTGTAGCGTATAACATGGCGGCTTGTAGCGTAACTATGTCGGCGTGTGACAAACAGGGTGCTAGAATCGAGTTGAAACTTCCTGGCAGATTAAGACTGTGTGCCGGACCGAGACTCGAACTCGAGACCTTTGTGGTATTGATCTGTGAATGTAATCATTTCCTGTACTCCAAATGCACTGTTGCAACGATAAATCTTCAGTGATTTGGAAACCCGCGATAGGGTGTACTTATTTGTTCCGACAGTGTATCTGAAACCATCTGCTGCTATAGGGCTACGAATTGTAGCGTATAACATGGCGGCTTGTAGCGTAACTATGTCGGCGTGTGACAAACAGGGTGCTAGAATCGAGTTGAAACTTCCTGGCAGATTAAAACTGTGTGCCGGACCGAGATTTGAACTCGAGACCTTTGTGGTATTGATCTGTGAATGTAATCATTTCCTGTACTCCAAATGCACTGTTGCAACGATAAATCTTCAGTGATTTGGAAACCCGCGATAGGGTGTACTTATTTGTTCCGACAGTGTATCTGAAACCATCTGCTGCTATAGGGCTACGAATTGTAGCGTATAACATGGCGGCTTGTAGCGTAACTATGTCGGCGTGTGACAAACAGGGTGCTAGAATCGAGTTGAAACTTCCTGGCAGATTAAAACTGTGTGCCGGACCGAGACTCGAACTCGAGACCTTTGCGGTATTGATCTGTGAATGTAATCATTTCCTGTACTCCAAATGCACTGTTGCAACGATAAATCTTCAGTGATTTGGAAACCCGCGATAGGGTGTACTTATTTTTTCCGACAGTGTATCTGAAACCATCTGCTGCTATAGGGCTACGAATTGTAGCGTATAACATGGCGGCTTGTAGCGTAACTATGTCGGCGTGTGACAAACAGGGTGCTAGAATCGAGTTGAAACTTCCTGGCAGATTAAAACTGTGTGCCGGACCGAGACTCGAACTCGAGACCTTTGTGGTATTGATCTGTGAATGTAATCATTTCCTGTACTCCAAATGCACTGTTGCAACGATAAATCTTCAGTGATTTGGAAACCCGCGATAGGGTGTACTTATTTGTTCCGACAGTGTATCTGAAACCATCTGCTGCTATAGGGCTACGAATTGTAGCGTATAACATGGCGGCTTGTAGCGTAACTATGTCGGCGTGTGACAAACAGGGTGCTAGAATCGAGTTGAAACTTCCTGGCAGATTAAAACTGTGTGCCGGACCGAGACTCGAACTCGAGACCTTTGTGGTATTGATCTGTGAATGTAATCATTTCCTGTACTCCAAATGCACTGTTGCAATGATGAATCTTCAGTGATTTGGAAACCTATGATTGGGTGTACTTATTTTTTCTGATAGTGTATTTGCAACCATCTGCTGCAAGAAGGCTACGAATTGTAGCGTATAACATGGCGGCTTGTAGCGTAACTATGTCGGCGTGTGACAAACAGGGTGCTAGAATCGAGTTGAAACTTCCTGGCAGATTAAAACTGTGTTCCGGACCGAGACTCGAACTCGAGACCTTTGTGGTATTGATCTGTGAATGTAATCATTTCCTGTACTCCAAATGCACTGTTGCAACGATGAATCTTCAGTGATTTGGAAACCCGTGATAGGGTGTACTTATTTGTTCCGACAGTGTATTTGAAACCATCTGCTGCTATAGGGCTACGAATTATAGCGTATAACATGGCGGCTTGTAGCGTAACTATGTCGGCGTGTGACAAACAGGGTGCTAGAATCGAGTTTTCCTGGCAGATTAAAACTGTGTGCCGGACCGAGACTCGAACTCGAGACCTTTGTGGTATTGATCTGTGAATGTAATCATTTCCTGTACTCCAAATGCACTGTTGCAACGATGAATCTTCAGTGATTTGGAAACCCGTGATAGGGTGTACTTATTGTTTCCGACAGTGTATTTGCAACCATCTGCTGCTAGAGGGCTACGAATTGTAGCGCATAACATGGCGGCTTGTAGCGTAACTATGTCGGCGTGTGACAAACAGGGTGCTAGAATCGAGTTGAAACTTCCTGGCAGATTAAAACTGTGTGCCGGACCGAGACTCGAACTCGAGACTTTTGATGTATTTATCTGTGAATGTAATCATTTCCTGTTCTCCAAATGCACTGTTGCAACGATAAATCTTCAGTGATTTGGAAACCCGTGATAGGGTGTACTTATTTGTTCCGACAGTGTATTTGCAACCATCTGCTGCTATAGGGCTATGAATTGTAGCGTATAACATGGCGGCTTGTAGCGTAACTATGTCGGTGTGTGATAAACAGGGTGCTAGAATCGAGTTGAAACTTCCTGCCAGATTAAAACTGTGTGCCGGACCGAGACTCGAACTCGAGACCATTGTGGTATTGATCTGTGAATGTAATCATTTCCTGTACTCCAAATGCACTGTTGCAACGATAAATCTTCAGTGATTTGGAAACCCGCGATAGGGTGTACTTATTTGTTCCGACAGTGTATCTGAAACCATCTGCTGCTATAGGACTACGAATTGTAGCGTATAACATGGCGGCTTGTAGCGTAACTATGTCGGCGTGTGACAAACAGGGTGCTAGAATCGAGTTGAAACTTCCTGGCAGATTAAAACTGTGTGCCGGACCGAGACTTGAACTCGAGACCTTTGTGGTATTGATCTGTGAATGTAATCATTTCCTGTACTCCAAATGCACTGTTGCAACGATAAATCTTCAGTGATTTGGAAACCCGTGATAGTGTGTACTTATTTGTTCCGACAGTGTATTTGCAACCATCTGCTGCTATAGGGCTACGAATTATAGCGTGTAACATGGCGGCTTGTAGCGTAACTATGTCGGCGTGTGACAAACAGGGTGCTAGAATCGAGTTGAAACTTCCTGGCAGATTAAAACTGTGTGCCGGACCGAGACTCGACCTCGAGACCTTTGTGGTATTGATCTGTGAATGTAATCATTTCCTGTACTCCAAATGTACTGTTGCAAGGATAAATCTTCAGTGATTTGGAAACCCGCGATAGGGTGTACTTATTTGTTCCGACAGTGTATCTGAAACCATCTGCTGCTATAGGGCTACGAATTGTAGCGTATAACATGGCGGCTTGTAGCGTAACTATGTCGGCGTGTGACAAACAGGGTGCTAGAATCGAGTTGAAACTTCCTGGCAGATTAAAACTGTGTGCCGGACCGAGACTCGAACTCGAGACCTTTGTGGTATTGATCTGTGAATGTAATCATTTCCTGTACTCCAAATGCACTGTTGCAACGATAAATCTTCAGTGATTTGGAAACCCGCGATAGGGTGTACTTATTTGTTCCGACAGTGTATCTGAAACCATCTGCTGCTATAGGGCTACGAATTGTAGCGTATAACATGGCGGCTTGTAGCGTAACTATGTCGGCGTGTGACAAACAGGGTGCTAGAATCGAGTTGAAACTTCCTGGCAGATTAAAACTGTGTGCCGGACCGAGACTCGAACTCGAGACCTTTGTGGTATTGATCTGTGAATGTAATCATTTCCTGTACTCCAAATGCACTGTTGCAACGATAAATCTTCAGTGATTTGGAAACCCGCGATAGGGTGTACTTATTTGTTCCGACAGTGTATCTGAAACCATCTGCTGCTATAGGGCTACGAATTGTAGCGTATAACATGGCGGCTTGTAGCGTAACTATGTCGGCGTGTGACAAACAGGGTGCTAGAATCGAGTTTTCCTGGCAGATTAAAACTGTGTGCCGGACCGAGACTCGAACTCGAGACCTTTGTGGTATTGATCTGTGAATGTAATCATTTCCTGTACTCCAAATGCACTGTTGCAACGATGAATCTTCAGTGATTTGGAAACCTATGATTGGGTGTACTTATTTTTTCTGATAGTGTATTTGCAAACATCTGCTGCAAGAGGGCTATGAATTGTAGCGCATAACATGGCGGCTTGTAGCGTAACTATGTCGGCGTGTGACAAACAGGGTGCTAGAATCGAGTTGAAACTTCCTGGCAGATTAAAACTGTGTTCCGGACCGAGACTCGAACTCGAGACCTTTGTGGTATTGATCTGTGAATGTAATCATTTCCTGTACTCCAAATGCACTGTTGCAACGATGAATCTTCAGTGATTTGGAAACCCGTGATAGGGTGTACTTATTTGTTCCGACAGTGTATTTGAAACCATCTGCTGCTATAGGGCTACGAATTATAGCGTATAACATGGCGGCTTGTAGCGTAACTATGTCGGCGTGTGACAAACAGGGTGCTAGAATCGAGTTTTCCTGGCAGATTAAAACTGTGTGCCGGACCGAGACTCGAACTCGAGACCTTTGTGGTATTGATCTGTGAATGTAATCATTTCCTGTACTCCAAATGCACTGTTGCACGATAAATCTTCAGTGATTTGGAAACCCGTGATGGAGTGTACTTATTTGTTCTGACAGTGTATTTGCAACCATCTGCTGCTATAGGGCTACGAATTGTAGCGTATAACATGGCGGCTTGTAGCGTAACTATGTCGACGTGTGACAAACAGGGTGCTAGAATCGAGTTGAAACTTCCTGGCAGATTAAAACTGTGTGCCGGACCGAGACTCGAACTCGAGACCTTTGTGGTATTGATCTGTGAATGTAATCATTTCCTGTACTCCAAATGCACTGTTGCAACGATAAATCTTCAGTGATTTGGAAACCCGTGATAGGGTGTACTTATTTGTTCCGACAGTGTATTTGCAACCATCTGCTGCTATAGGGCTACGAATTGTAGCGTATAACATGGCGGCTTGTAGCGTAACTATGTCGGCGTGTGACAAACAGGGTGCTAGAATCGAGTTGAAACTTCCTGGCAGATTAAAACTGTGTGCCGGACCGAGACTCGAACTCGAGACCTTTGTGGTATTGATCTGTGAATGTAATCATTTCCTGTACTCCAAATGCACTGTTGCAATGATAAATCTTCAGTGATTTGGAAACCCGTGATAGGGTGTACTTATTTGTTCCGACAGTGTATTTGCAACCATCTGCTGCTATAGGGCTACGAATTGTAGCGTATAACATGGCGGCTTGTAGCGTAACTATGTCGGCGAGTGACAAACAGGGTGCTAGAATCGAGATTCCCTGGCAGATTAAAACTGTGTGCCGGACCGAGACTCGAACTCGAGATCTTTGTGGTATTGATCTGTGAATTTAATCATTTCCTGTACTCCAAATGCACTGTTGCAACGATAAATCTTCAGTGATTTGGAAACCCGTGATAGGGTGTACTTATTTGTTCCGACAGTGTATTTGCAACCATCTGCTGCAAGAGGGCTACGAATTGTAGCGTATAACATGGCGGCTTGTAGCATAACTATGTCGGCGTGTGACAAACAGGGTGCTAGAATCGAGTTGAAACTTCCTGGCAGATTAAAACTGTGTGCCGGAACGAGACTCGAACTCGAGACCTTTGTGGTATTGATCTGTGAATGTAATCATTTCCTGTACTCCAAATGCACTGTTGCAACGATGAATCTTCAGTGATTTGGAAACCCGTGATAGGGTGTACTTATTTGTTCCGACAGTGTATTTGAAACCAACTGCTGCTATAGGGCTACGAATTATATCGTATAACATGGCGGCTTGTAGCGTAACTATGTCGGCGTGTGACAAACAGGGTGCTAGAATCTTGTTTTCCTGGCAGATTAAAACTGTGTGCCGGACCGAGACTCGAACTCGAGACCTTTGTGGTATTGATCTGTGAATGTAATCATTTCCTGTACTCCAAATGCACTGTTGCACGATAAATCTTCAGTGATTTGGAAACCCGTGATAGGGTGTACTTATTTGTTCCGACAGTGTATTTGCAACCATCTGCTGATATGGGGCTACGAATTGTAGCGTATAACATGGCGGCTTGTAGCGTAACTATGTCGGCGTGTGACAAACAGGGTGCTACAATCAAGTTGAATCTTCCTGACAGATTACAACTGTGTGCCGGACCGAGACTCGAACTCGAGACCTTTGTGGTATTGATCTGTGAATGTAATCATTTCCTGTACTCCAAATGCACTGTTGCAACGATAAATCTTCAGTGATATGGAAACCTGTGATAGGGTGTACTTATTTTTTCCGATAGTGTATTTGCAACCATCTGCTGCTAGAGGGCTACGAATTGTAGCGTATAACATGGCGGCTTGTAGCGTAACTATGTCGGCGTGTGACAAACAGGGTGCTAGAATCGAGTTGAAGCTTCCTGGCAGATTAAAACTGTGTGCCGGACCGAGAATCGAACTCGAGACCTTTGTGGTATTGATCTGTGAATGTAATCATTTCCTGTACTCCAAATGCACTGTTGCAACGATGAATCTTCAGTGATTTGGAAATCCGTGATAGGGTGTACTTATTTTTTCCGATAGTGTATTTGCAACCATCTGCTGCTAGAGGGCTACGAATTGTAGTGTATAACATGGCGGCTTGTAGCGTAACTATGTCGGCGTGTGACAAACAGGGTGCTAGAATCGAGTTGAAACTTCCTGGCAGATTAAAACTGTGTGCCGGACCGAGACTCGAAATCGAGACCTTTGTGTTATTGATCTGTGAATGTAATCATTTCCTGTACTCCAAATGCACTGTTGCAACGATGAATCTTCAGTGATTTGGAAACCCGTGATTGGGTGTACTTTTTTGTTCCGATAGGGTATTTGTAACTATCTGCTGCTATAGGGCTACGAATTATAGCGTATAAAATGGCGGCTTGTAACGTAACTATGTCGGTGTGTGACAAACAGGGTGCTAGAATCGAGTTTTCGTGGCAGATTAAAACTGTGTGCCGGACCGAGACTCGAACTCGAGACCTTTGTGGTATTGATCTGTGAATGTAATCATTTCCTGTACTCCAAATGCACTGTTGCAACGATGAATCTTCAGTGATTTGGAAACCTATGATTGGGTGTACTTATTTTTTCCGATAGTGTATTTGCAACCATCTGCTGCAAGAGGGATACGAATTGTAGCGTATAACATGGCGGCTTGTAGCGTAACTATGTCGGCGTGTGACAAACAGGATGCTAGAATCGAGTTGAAACTTCCTGTCAGATTAAAACTGTGTTCCGGACCGAGACTCGAACTCGAGACCTTTGTGGTATTGATCTGTGAATGTAATCATTTCCTGTACTCCAAATGCACTGTTGCAACGATGAATCTTCAGTGATTTGGAAACCCGTGATAGGGTGTACTTATTTGTTCCGACAGTGTATTTGAAACCATCTGCTGCTATAGGGCTACGAATTATAGCGTATAACATGGCGGCTTGTAGCGTAACTATGTCGGCGTGTGACAAACAGGGTGCTAGAATCGAGTTTTCCTGGCAGATTAAAACTGTGTGCCGGACCGAGACTTGAACTCGAGACCTTTGTGGTATTGATCTGTGAATTTAATCATTTCCTGTACTCCAAATGCACTGTTGCAACGATGAATCTTCAGTGATTTGGAAACCCGTGATAGGGTGTACTTATTTTTTCCGACAGTGTATTTGCAACCATCTGCTGCTAGAGGGCTACGAATTGTAGCGCATAACATGGCGGCTTGTAGCGTAACTATGTCGACGTGTGACAAACAGGGTGCTAGAATCGAGTTGAAACTTCCTGGCAGATTAAAACTGTGTGCCGGACCGAGACTCGAACTCGAGACCTTTGTGGTATTGATCTGTGAATGTAATCATTTCCTGTACTCCAAATGCACTGTTACAACGATAAATCTTCAGTGATTTGGAAAGCCGTGATAGGGTGTACTTATTTGTTCCGACCGTGTATTTGAAACCATCTGCTGCTATAGGGCTACGAATTGTAGCGTATAACAAGGGGCTTGTAGCGTAACTATGTCGGCGTGTGACAAACAGGGTGCTAGAATCGAGTTGAAACTTCCTGGCAGATTAAAACTGTGTGCTTGACCGAGAATCGAACTCGAGACCTTTGTGGTATTGATCTGTGAATGTAATCATTTCCTGTACTCCAAATGCACTGTTGCACGATAAATCTTCAGTGATTTGGAAACCCGTGATAGGGTGTACTTATTTGTTCCGACAGTGTATTTGCAACCATCTGCTGCTATAGGGCTACGAAATGTAGCGTATAACATGGCGGCTTGTAGCGTAACTATGTCGGTGTGTGACAAACAGGGTGCTAGAATCGAGTTTTCCTGGCAGATTAAAACTGTGTGCCGGACCGAGACTCGAACTCGAGACCTTTGTGGTATTGATCTGTGAATGTAATCATTTCCTGTTCTCCAAATGCACTGTTGCAACGATAAATCTTCAGTGATTTGGAAACCCGTGATAGGGTGTACTTATTTGTTCCGACAGTGTATTTGCAACCATCTGCTGCTATAGGGCTACGAATTGTAGCGTATAACATGGCGGCTTGTAGCGTAACTATGTCGGTGTGTGACAAACAGGGTGCTAGAATCGAGTTGAAACTTCCTGGCAGATTAAAACTGTGTGCCGGACCGAGACTCGAACTCGAGACCTTTGTGGTACTGATCTGTGAATGTAATCATTTCCTGTACTCCAAATGCACTGTTGCAACGATAAATCTTCAGTGATTTGGAAACCCGCGATAGGGTGTACTTATTTGTTCCGACAGTGTATCTGAAACCATCTGCTGCTATAGGGCTACGAATTGTAGCGTATAACATGGCGGCTTGTAGCGTAACTATGTCGGCGTGTGACAAACAGGGTGCTAGAATCGAGTTTTCCTGGCAGATTAAAACTGTGTGCCGGACCGAGACTAGAACTCGAGACCTTTGTGGTATTGATCTGTGAATGTAATCATTTCCTGTACTCCAAATGCACTGTTGCAACGATAAATCTTCAGTGATTTGGAAACCCGTGATAGGGTGTACTTATTTGTTCCGACAGTGTATTTGCAACCATCTGCTGCAAGAGGGCTACGAATTGTAGCGTATAACATGGCGGCTTGTAGCATAACTATGTCGGCGTGTGACAAACAGGGTGCTAGAATCGAGTTGAAACTTCCTGGCAGATTAAAACTGTGTGCCGGAACGAGACTCGAACTCGAGACCTTTGTGGTATTGATCTGTGAATGTAATCATTTCCTGTACTCCAAATGCACTGTTGCACGATAAATCTTCAGTGATTTGGAAACCCGTGATAGGGTGTACTTATTTGTTCCGACAGTGTATTTGCAACCATCTGCTGCAAGAGGGCTACGAATTGTAGCGTATAACATGGCGGCTTGTAGCGTAACTATGTCGGCGTGTGACAAACTGGGTGCTAGAATCGAGTTTTCGTGGCAGATTAAAACTGTGTGCCGGACCGAGACTCGAACTCGAGACCTTAGTGGTATTGATCTGTGAATGTAATCATTTCCTGTACTCCAAATGCACTGTTGCAACGATGAATCTTCAGTGATTTGGAAACCTATGATTGGGTGTACTTATTTTTTCCGATAGTGTATTTGCAACCATCTGCTGCAAGAGGGCTACGAATTGTAGCGTATAACATGGCGGCTTGTAGCGTAACTATGTCGGCGTGTGACAAACAGGATGCTAGAATCGAGTTGAAACTTCCTGGCAGATTAAAACTGTGTTCCGGACCGAGACTCGAACTCGAGACCTTTGTGGTATTGATCTGTGAATGTAATCATTTCCTGTACTCCAAATGCACTGTTGCAACGATGAATCTTCAGTGATTTGGAAACCCGTGATAGGGTGTACTTATTTGTTCCGACAGTGTATTTGAAACCATCTGCTGCTATAGGGCTACGAATTATAGCGTATAACATGGCGGCTTGTAGCGTAACTATGTCGGCGTGTGACAAACAGGGTGCTAGAATCGAGTTTTCCTGGCAGATTAAAACTGTGTGCCGGACCGAGTCTCGAACTCGAGACCTTTGTGGTATTGATCTGTGAATTTAATCATTTCCTGTACTCCAAATGCACTGTTGCAACGATGAATCTTCAGTGATTTGGAAACCCGTGATAGGGTGTACTTATTTTTTCCGACAGTGTATTTGCAACCATCTGCTGCTAGAGGGCTACGAATTGTAGCGCATAACATGGCGGCTTGTAGCGTAACTATGTCGACGTGTGACAAACAGGGTGCTAGAATCGAGTTGAAACTTCCTGGCTTATTAAAACTGTGTGCCGGACCGAGACTCGAACTCGAGACCTTTGTGGTATTGATCTGTGAATGTAATCATTTCCTGTACTCCAAATGCACTGTTACAACGATAAATCTTCAGTGATTTGGAAAGCCGTGATAGGGTGTACTTATTTGTTCCGACCGTGTATTTGAAACCATCTGCTGCTATAGGGCTACGAATTGTAGCGTATAACAAGGGGCTTGTAGCGTAACTATGTCGGCGTGTGACAAACAGGGTGCTAGAATCGAGTTGAAACTTCCTGGCAGATTAAAACTCTGTGCTGGACCGAGAATCGAACTCGAGACCTTTGTGGTATTGATCTTTGAATGTAATCATTTCCTGTACTTCAAATGCACTGTTGCACGATAAATCTCCAGTGATTTGGAAACCCGTGATAGAGTGTACTTATTTGTTCCGACAGTGTATTTGCAACCATCTGCTGCTATAGGGCTACGAATTGTAGCGTATAACATGGCGGCTTGTAGCGTAACTATGTCGGTGTGTGACAAACAGGGTGCTAGAATCGAGTTTTCCTGGCAGATTAAAACTGTGTGCCGGACCGAGACTCGAACTCGAGACCTTTGTGGTATTGATCTGTGAATGTAATCATTTCCTGTTCTCCAAATGCACTGTTGCAACGATAAATCTTCGTGATTTGGAAACCCGTGATAGGGTGTACTTATTTGTTCCGACAGTGTATTTGAAACCATCTGCTGCTATAGGGCTACGAATTGTAGCGTATAACATGGCGGCTTGTAGCGTAACTATGTCGGTGTGTGACAAACAGGGTGCTAGAATCGAGTTGAAACTTCCTGGCAGATTAAAACTGTGTGCCGGACCGAGACTCGAACTCGAGACCTTTGTGGTATTGATCTGTGAATGTAATCATTTCCTGTACTCCAAATGCACTGTTGCAACGATAAATCTTCAGTGATTTGGAAACCCGTGATAGGGTGTACTTATTTGTTCCGACAGTGTATTTGCAAACATCTGCTGCTAGAGGGCTACGAATTGTAGCGTATAACATGGCGGCTTGTAGCGTAACTAAGTCGGCGAGTGACAAACAGGGTGCTAGAATCGAGATTCCCTGGCAGATTAAAACTGTGTGCCCGACCGAGACTCGAACTCGAGATCTTTGTGGTATTGATCTGTGAATGTAATCATTTCCTGTACTCCAAATGCACTGTTGCAACGATAAATCTTCAGGGATTTGGAAACCCGTGATAGGGTGTACTTATTTGTTCCGACAGTGTATTTGCAACTATCTGCTGCTATATGGCTACGAATTGTAGCGTATAACATGGCGGCTTGTAGCGTAACTATGTCGGCGTGTGACAAACAGGATGCTAGAATCGAGTTGAAACTTCCTGGCAGATTAAAACTGTGTGCCGCACCGAGACTCGAACTCGAGGCCTTTGTGGTATTGATCTGTGAATGTAATCATTTCCTGTACTCCAAATGCACTGTTCCAACGATAAATCTTCAGTGATTTGGAAACCCGTGATATGGTGTACTTATTTGTTCTGACAGTGTATTTGCAACCATCTGCTGCTATAGGGCTACGAATTATAGCGTATAACATGTCGGCTTGTAGCGTAACTATGTCGGCGTGTGACAAACAGGTTGCTAGAATCGAGTTTTCCTGGCAGATTAAAACTGTGT
Organism: Schistocerca gregaria; assembly: GCF_023897955.1. NCBI lineage: Eukaryota > Metazoa > Arthropoda > Insecta > Orthoptera > Acrididae > Schistocerca > Schistocerca gregaria. The sequence goes on along the minus strand of NC_064920.1, from coordinate 259,480,425 downwards.
GCCGGACCGAGACTCGAACTCGAGACCTTTGTGGTATTGATCTGTGAATGTAATCATTTCCTGTACTCCAAATGCACTGTTGCAACGATGAATCTTTAGTGATTTGGAAACCCGTGATAGGGTGTACTTATTTTTTCCGATAGTGTATTTGCAACCATCTGCTGCAAGAGGGCTACGAATTGTAGCGTATAACATGGCGGCTTGTAGCATAACTATGTCGGCGTGTGACAAATAGGGTGCTAGAATCGAGTTGAAACTTCCTGGCAGATTAAAACTGTGTGCCGGAACGAGACTCGAACTCGAGACCTTTGTGGTATTGATCTGTGAATGTAATCATTTCCTGTACTCCAAATGCACTGTTGCAACGATGAATCTTCAGTGATTTGGAAACCCGTGATAGGGTGTACTTATTTTTTCCGATAGTGTATTTGCAACCATCTGCTGCTAGAGGGCTACGAATTGTAGCGTATAACATGGCGGCTTGTAGCGTAACTATGTCGGCGTGTGACAAACAGGGTGCTAGAATCGAGTTGAAACTTCCTGGCAGATTAAAACTGTGTGCCGGACCGAGACTCGAACTCGAGACCTTTGTGGTATTGATCTGTGAATGTAATCATTTCCTGTACTCCAAATGCACTGTTGCAACGATGAATCTTCAGTGATTTGGAAACCCGTGATTGGTTGTACTTATTTGTACCGATAGGGTATTTGTAACCATCTGCTGCTATAGGGCTACGAATTATAGCGTATAACATGGCGGCTTGTAGCGTAACTATGTCGGCGTGTGACAAACAGGGTGCTAGAATCGAGTTTTCCTGGCAGATTAAAACTGTGTGCCGGACCGAGACTCGAACTCGAGACCTTTGTGGTATTGATCTGTGAATGTAATCATTTCCTGTACTCCAAATGCACTGTTGCAACGATGAATCTTCAGTGATTTGGAAACCCGTGATAGGATGTACTTATTTTTTCCGACAGTGTATTTGCAACCATCTGCTGCTAGAGGGCTACGAATTGTAGCGCATAACATGGCGGCTTGTAGCGTAACTATGTCGACGTGTGACAAACAGGGTGCTAGAATCGAGTTGAAACTTCCTGGCAGATTAAAACTGTGTGCCGGACCGAGACTCGACCTCGAGACCTTTGTGGTATTGATCTGTGAATGTAATCATTTCCTGTACTCCAAATGCACTGTTGCAACGATAAATCTTCAGTGATTTGGAAACCCCTGATAGGGTGTACTTATTTGTTCCGACAGTGTATTTGAAACCATCTGCTGCTACAGGGCTACGAATTGTAGCGTATAACAAGGGGCTTGTAGCGTAACTATGTCGGCGTGTGACAAACAGGGTGCTAGAATCGAGTTGAAACTTCCTGGCAGATTAAAACTGTGTGCCGGACCGAGACTCGAACTCGAGACCTTTGTGGTATTGATCTGTGAATGTAATCATTTCCTGTACTCCAAATGCACTGTTGCACGATAAATCTTCAGTGATTTGGAAACCCGTGATAGGGTGTACTTATTTGTTCCGACAGTGTATTTGCAACCATCTGCTGCTATAGGGCTACGAATTGTAGCGTATAACATGGCGGCTTGTAGCGTAACTATGTCGGTGTGTGACAAACAGGGTGCTAGAATCGAGTTTTCCTGGCAGATTAAAACTGTGTGCCGGACCGAGACTCGAACTCGAGACCTTTGTGGTATTGATCTGTGAATGTAATCATTTCCTGTTCTCCAAATGCACTGTTGCAACGATAAATCTTCAGTGATTTGGAAACTCGTGATAGGGTGTACTTATTTGTTCCGACAGTGTATTTGCAACCATCTGCTGCTACAGGACTACGAATTATAGCGTATAACATGGCGGCTTGTAGCGTAACTATGTCGGCGAGTGACAAACAGGGTGCTAGAATCGAGATTATCTGGCAGATTAAAACTGTGAGCCGGGCCGAGACTCGAACTAGAGATCTTTGTGGTATTGATCTGTGAATGTAATCATTTCCTGTACTCCAAATGCACTGTTGCAACGATAAATCTTCAGTGATTTGGAAACCCGTGATAGGGTGTACTTATTTGTTCCGACAGTGTATTTGCAACCATCAGCTGCTATAGGGCTACGAATTATAGCGTATAACATGGCGGCTTGTAGCGTAACTATGTCGGCGTGTGACAAACAGGATGCTAGAATCGAGTTGAAACTTCCTGGCAGATTAAAACTGTGTGCCGCACCGAGACTCGAACTCGAGGCCTTTGTGGTATTGATCTGTGAATGTAATCATTTCCTGTACTCCAAATGCACTGTTCCAACGATAAAACTTCAGTGATTTGGAAACCCGTGATAGGGTGTACTTATTTGTTCCGACAGTGTATTTGCAACCATCTGCTGCTATAGGGCTACGAATTATAGCGTATAACATGGCAGCTTGTAGCGTAACTATGTCGGCGTGTGACAAACAGGGTGCTAGAATCGAATTTTCCTGGCAGATTAAAACTGTGTGCCGGACCGAGACTCGAACTCGAGACCTTTGTGGTATTGATCTGTGAATGTAATCATTTCCTGTACTCCAAATGCACTGTTGCAACGATGAATCTTCAGTGATTTGGAAACCCGTGAGAGGGTGTACTTATTTTTTCCGATAGTGTATTTGCAACCATCTGCTGCAAGAGGGCTACGAAATGTAGCGTATAACATGGCGGCTTGTAGCGTAACTATGTCGGCGTGTGACAAACAGGGTGCTAGAATCGAGTTGAAACTTCCTGGCAGATTAAAACTGTGTGCCGGAACGAGACTCGAACTCGAGACCTTTGTGGTATTGATCTGTGAATGTAATCATTTCCTGTACTCCAAATGCACTGTTGCAATGATGAATCTTCAGCGATTTGGAAACCCGTGATAGGGTGTACTTATTTTTTCCGATAGTGTTTTTGCAACCATCTGCTGCTAGAGGGCTACGAATTGTAGCGTATAACATGGCGGTTTGTAGTGTAACTATGTCGGCGTGTGACAAACAGGGTGCTAGAATCGAGTTGAAACTTCCTGGCAGATTAAAACTGTGTGCCGGACCGAGACTCGAACTCGAGACCTTTGTGGTATTGATCTGTGAATGTAATCATTTCCTGTACTCCAAATGCACTGATGCAACGATGAATCTTCTGTGATTTGGAAACCCATGATAGGGTGTACTTATTTGTTCCGACAGTGTATTTGAAACCATCTACTGCTATAGGGCTACGAATTGTAGCGTATAACATGGCGACTTGTAGCGTAACTACGTCTGCGTGTGACAAACAGGGTGGTAGAATCGAGTTTTCCTGGCAGATTAGAACTCTGTGCCGGACCGAGACTCGAACTCGAGACCTTTGTGGTATTGATCTGTGAATGTAATCATTTCCTGTACTCCAAATGCACTGTTGCAACGATAAATCTTCAGTGATTTGGAAAGCCGTGATAGGGTGTACTTTTTTTTTCCGATAGTGTATTTGCAACCATCTGCTGCTAGAGGGCTACGAATTGTAGCGTATAACATGGCGGCTTGTAGCGCAACTATGTCGGCGTGTGACAAACAGGGTGCTAGAATCGAGTTGAAACTTCCTGGCAGATTAAAACGGTGTGCCGGACCGAGACTCGAACTCGAGACCTTTGTGGTATTGATCTGTGAATGTAATCATTTCCTGTACTCCAAATGCACTGTTGCAACGATGAATCTTAAGTGATTTGGAAACCCGTGATAGGGTGTACTTACTTTTTCCTATAGTGTATTTGCAACCATCTGCTGCTAGAGGGCTACGAATTGTAGCGTATAACATGGCGGCTTGTAGCGTAACTATGTCGGCGTGTGACAAACAGGGTGCTAGAATCGAGTTGAAACTTCCTGGCAGATTAAAACTGTGTGCCGGACCGAGACTCGAACTCGAGACCTTTGTGGTATTGATCTGTGAATGTAATCATTTCCTGTACTCCAAATGCACTGTTCCAACGATAAATCTTCAGTGATTTGGAAACCCGTGATGGGGTGTACTTATTTGTTCCGACAGTGTATTTGCAACCATCTGCTGCTATAGGGCTACGAATTATAGCGTGTAACATGGCGGCTTGTAGCGTAACTATGTCGGCGTGTGACAAACAGAGTGCTAGAATCGAGTTGAAACTTCCTGGCAGATTAAAACTGTGTGCTGGACCGAGACTCGAACTCGAGACCTTTGTGGTATTGATCTGTGAAAGTAATCATTTCCTGTACTCCAAATGCACTGTTGCACGATAAATCTTCAGTGATTTGGAAACCCGTGATAGGGTGTACTTATTTGTTCCGATAGTGTATTTGCAACCATCTGCTGCTATAGGGCTACGAATTGTAGCGTATAACATGGCGGCTTGTAGCGTAACTATGTCGGTGTGTGACAAACAGGGTGCTAGAATCGAGTTTTCCTGGCAGATTAAAACTGTGTGCCGGACCGAGACTCGAACTCGAGACCTTTGTGGTATTGATCTGTGAATGTAATCATTTCCTGTTCTCCAAATGCACTGTTGCAACGATAAATCTTCAGTGATTTGGAAACCCGTGATAGGGTGTACTTATTTGTTCCGACAGTGTATTTGCAACCATCTGCTGCTATAGGGCTACAAATTGTAGCATATAACATGGCGGCTTGTAGCGTAACTATGTCGGCGTGTGACCAACAGGGTGCTAGAATCGAGTTGAAACTTCCTGGCCGATTAAAACTGTGTGCCGGACCGAGACTCGAACTCGAGACCTTTGTGGTATTGATCTGTGAATGTAATCATTTCCTGTACTCCAAATGCACTGTTGCAACGATAAATCTTCAGTGATTTGGAAACCCGTGATAGGGTGTACTTATTTGTTCCGACAGTGTATTTGCAACCATCTGCTGCTATAGGGCTACGAATTGTAGCGTATAACATGGCGGCTTGTAGCGTAACTATGTCGGCGAGTGACAAACAGGGTGCTAGAATCGAGTTTTCATGGCAGATTAAAACTGTGTGCCGGACCGAGACTCGAACTCGAGACCTTTGTGGTATTGATCTGTGAATGTAATCATTTCCTGTACTCCAAATGCACTGTTGCAACGATAAATCTTCAGTGATTTGGAAACCCGCGATAGGGTGTACTTATTTGTTCCGACAGTGTATTTGCAACCATCTGCTGCTATAGGGCTACGAATTGTAGCGTATAACATGGCGGCTTGTAGCATAACTATGTCGGCGTGTGACGAACAGGGTGCTAGAATCGAGTTGAAACTTCCTGGCAGATTAAAACTGTGTGCCGGACCGAGACTCGAACTCGAGACCTTTGTGGTATTGATCTGTGAATGTAATCATTTCCTGTACTCCAAATGCACTGTTGCAACGATAAATCTTCAGTGATTTGGAAACCCTCGATAGGGTGTACTTATTTGTTCCGACAGTGTATCTGAAACCATCTGCTGCTAGAGGGCTACGAATTGTAGCGTATAACATGGCGGCTTGTAGCGTAACTACGTCGGCGTGTGACAAACAGGGTGCTAGAATAGAGTTTTCCTGGCAGATTAAAACTGTGTGCCGGACCGAGACTCGAACTCGAGACCTTTGTGGTATTGATCTGTGAATGTAATCATTGCCTGTACTCCAAATGCACTGTTGCAACGACAAATCTTCAGTGATTTGGAAACCCGCGATAGGGTGTACTTATTTGTTCCGACAGTGTATTTGCAACCATCTGCTGCTATAGGGCTACGAATTGTAGCGTATAACATGGCGGCTTGTAGCGTAACTATGTCGGCGTGTGACAAACAGGGTGCTAGAATCGAGTTGAAACTTCCTGGCAGATTAAAACTGTGTGCCGGACCGAGACTCGAACTCGAGACCTTTGTGGTATTGATCTGTGAATGTAATCATTGCCTGTACTCCAAATGCACTGTTGCAACGATAAATCTTCAGTGATTTGGAAACCCGCGATAGGGTGTACTTATTTGTTCCGACAGTGTATTTGCAACCATCTGCTGCTATAGGGCTACGAATTGTAGCGTATAACATGGCGGCTTGTAGCGTAACTATGTCGGCGTGTGACAAACAGGGTGCTAGAATCGAGTTGAAACTTCCTGGCAGATTAAAACTGTGTGCCGGACCGAGACTCGAACTCGAGACCTTTGTGGTATTGATCTGTGAATGTAATCATTTCCTGTACTCCAAATGCACTGTTGCAACGATAAATCTTCAGTGATTTGGAAACCCGTGATAGGGTGTACTTATTTGTTCTAACAGTGTATCTGAAACCATCTGCTGCTATAGGGCTACGAATTGTAGCGTATATCATGGCGGCTTGTAGCATAACTATGGCGGCGTGTGACAAACCGGGTGCTAGAATCGAGTTGAAACTTCCTGGCAGATTAAAACTGTGTGCCGGACCGAGACTCGAACTCGAGACCTTTGTGGTATTGATCTGTGAATGTAATCATTTCCTGTACTCCAAATGCACTGTTGCAACGATAAATCTTCAGTGATTTGGAAACCCGCGATAGGGTGTACTTATTTGTTCCGACATTGTATCTGAAACCATCTGCTGCTATAGGGCTACGAATTGTAGCGTATAACATGGCGGCTTGTAGCGTAACTATGTCGGCGTGTGACAAACAGGGTGGTAGAATCGAGTTGAAACTTCCTGGCAGATTAAAACTGTGTGCCGGACCGAGACTCGAACTCGAGACCTTTGTGGTATTGATCTGTGAATGTAATCATTTCCTGTACTCCAAATGCACTGTTGCAACGATAAATCTTCAGTGATTTGGAAACCCGCGATAGGGTGTACTTATTTGTTCCGACAGTGTATCTGAAACCATCTGCTGCTATAGGGCTACGAATTGTAGCGTATAACATGGCGGCTTGTAGCGTAACTGTGTCGGCGAGTTTTCCTGGCAGATTAAAACTGTGTGCCGGACCGAGACTCGAACTCGAGACCTTTGTGGTATTGATCTGTGAATGTAATCATTTCCTGTACTCCAAATGCACTGTTGCAACGATAAATCTTCAGTGATTTGGAAACCCGTGATAGGGTGTAATTATTTGTTGCGACAGTGTATTTGAAACCATCTGCTGCTATAGGGCTACGAATTGTAGCGTATAACATGGCGGCTTGTAGTGTAACTATGTCGGCGTGTGACAAACAGGGTTCTAGAATCGAGTTGAAACTTCCTGGCAGATTAAAACTGTGTGCCGGACCGAGACTCGAACTCGAGACCTTTGTGGTATTGATCTGTGAATGTAATCATTTCCTGTACTCATAATACACTGTTGCAACGATAAATCTTCAGTGATTTGGAAACCCGTGATAGGGTGTACTTATTTGTTCCGACAGTGTATTTGACATCATCTGCTGCTATAGGGCTACGAATTGTAGCGTATAACATGGCGGCTTGTAGCGTAACTATGTCGGCGTGTGACAAACAGTGTGCTAGTATCGAGTTGAAACTTCCTGGCAGATTAAAACTGTGTTCCGGACCGAGACTCGGACTCGAGACATTTGTGGTATTGATCTGTGAATGTAATCATTTCCTGTACTCCAAATGCACAGTTGCAAAGATAAATCTTCAGTGATTTGGAAACCCGTGATAGGGTGTACTTATTTGTTCTAACAGTGTATTTGAAACCATCTGCTGCTATAGGGCTACGAATTGTAGCGTATAACATGGCGGCTTGAAGCGTAACTATGTCGGCGTGTAACAAACAGGATGCTAGAATCGAGTTGAAACTTCCTGGCAGATTAAAAATGTGTGCCGCACAGAGACTCGAACTCGAGACCTTTGTGGTATTGATCTGTGAATGTAATCATTTCCTGTACTCCAAATGCACTGTTGCAACGATAAATCTTCAGTGATTTGGAAACCCGTGATAGGGTGTACTTATTTGTTCCGACAGTGTATTTGCAACCATCTGCTGCTATAGGGCTACGAATTATAGCGTATAGCGTATAACATGGCGGCTTGTAGCGTAACTATGTCGGCGTGTGACAAAGAGGGTGCTAGAATCGAGTTGAAACTTCCTGGCAGAATAAAACTGTGTGCCGGAACGAGACTCGAACTCGAGACCTTTGTGGTATTGATCTGTGAATGTAATTATTTCCTGTACTCCAAATGCACTGTTGCAACGATGAATCTTCAGTGATTTGGAAACCCGTGATAGGGTGTACTTATTTTTTCCGATAGTGTATTTGCAACCATCTGCTGCTAGAGGGCTACGAATTGTAGCGTATAACATGGCGGCTTGTAGCGTAACTATGTCGGCGTGTGACCAACAGGGTGCTAGAATCGAGTTGAAACTTCCTGGCAGATTAAAACTGTGTGCCGGACCGAGACTCGAACTCGAGACCTTTGTGGTATTGATCTGTGAATGTAATCATTTCCTGTACTCCAAATGCACTGTTGCAACGATAAATCTTCAGTGATTTGGAAACCCGTGATAGGGTGTACTTATTTGTTCCGACAGTGTATTTGCAACCATCTGCTGCTATAGGGCTACGAATTGTAGCGTATAACATGGCGGCTTGTAGCGTAACTATGTCGGCGAGTGACAAACAGGTTGCTAGAATCGAGTTTTCATGGCAGATTAAAACTGTGTGCCGGACCGAGACTCGAACTCGAGACCTTTGTGGTATTGATCTGTGAATGTAATCATTTCCTGTACTCCAAATGCACTGTTGCAACGATAAATCTTCAGTGATTTGGAAACCCGCGATAGGGTGTACTTATTTGTTCCGACAGTGTATTTGCAACCATCTGCTGCTATAGGGCTACGAATTGTAGCGTATAACATGGCGGCTTGTAGCATAACTATGTCGGCGTGTGACAAACAGGGTGCTAGAATCGAGTTGAAACTTCCTGGCAGATTAAAACTGTGTGCCGGACCGAGACTCGAACTCGAGACCTTTGTGGTATTGATCTGTGAATGTAATCATTTCCTGTACTCCAAATGCACTGTTGCAACGATAAATGTTCAGTGATTTGGAAACCCTCGATAGGGTGTACTTATTTGTTCCGACATTGTATCTGAAACCATCTGCTGCTATAGGGCTACGAATTGTAGCGTATAACATGGCGGCTTGTAGCGTAACTACGTCGGCGAGTGACAAACAGGGTGCTAGAATAGAGTTTTCCTGGCAGATTAAAACTGTGTGCCGGACCGAGACTCGAACTCGAGACCTTTGTGGTATTGATCTGTGAATGTAATCATTGCCTGTACTCCAAATGCACTGTTGCAACGATAAATCTTCAGTGATTTGGAAACCCGCGATAGGGTGTACTTATTTGTTCCGACAGTGTATTTGCAACCATCTGCTGCTAGAGGGCTACGAATTGTAGCGTATAACATGGCGGCTTGTAGCGTAACTATGTCGGCGTGTGACAAACAGGGTGCTAGAATCGAGTTGAAACTTCCTGGCAGATTAAAACTGTGTGCCGGACCGAGACTCGAACTCGAGACCTTTGTGGTATTGATCTGTGAATGTAATCATTTCCTGTACTCCAAATGCACTGTTGCAATGATAAATCTTCAGTGATTTGGAAACCCGCAATAAGGTGTACTTATTTGTTCCGACAGTGTATCTGAAACCATCTGCTGCTAGAGGGCTACGAATTGTAGCGTATATCATGGCGGCTTGTAGCATAACTATGTCGGCGTGTGACAAACAGGGTGCTAGAATCGAGTTGAAACTTCCTGGCAGATTAAAACTGTGTGCCGCACCGAGACTCGAACTCGACACCTTTGTGGTATTGATCTGTGAATGTAATCATTTCCTGTACTCCAAATGCACTGTTGCAACGATAAATCTTCAGTGATTTGGAAACCCGTGATAGGGTGTACTTATTTGTTCCGACATTGTATCTGAAACCATCTGCTGCTATAGGGCTACGAATTGTAGCGTATAACATGGCGGCTTGTAGCGTAACTATGTCGGCGTGTGACAAACAGGGTGGTAGAATCGAGTTGAAACTTCCTGGCAGATTAAAACTGTGTGCCGGACCGAGACTCGAACTCGAGACCTTTGTGGTATTGATCTGTGAATGTAATCATTTCCTGTACTCCAAATGCACTGTTGCAACGATAAATCTTCAGTGATTTGGAAACCCGCGATAGGGTGTACTTATTTGTTCCGACAGTGTATCTGAAACCATCTGCTGCTATAGGGCTACGAATTGTAGCGTATAACATGGCGGCTTGTAGCGTAACTATGTCGGCGAGTTTTCCTGGCAGATTAAAACTGTGTGCCGGACCGAGACTCGAACTCGAGACCTTTGTGGTATTGATCTGTGAATGTAATCATTTCCTGTACTCCAAATGCACTGTTGCAACGATAAATCTTCAGTGATTTGGAAACCCGTGATAGGGTGTACTTATTTGTTCCGACAGTGTATTTGAAACCATCTGCTGCTATAGGGCTACGAATTGTAGCGTATAACATGGCGGCTTGTAGTGTAACTATGTCGGCGTGTGACAAACAGGGTTCTAGAATCGAGTTGAAACTTCCTGGCAGATTAAAACTGTGTGCCGGACCGAGACTCGAACTCGAGACCTTTGTGGTATTGATCTGTGAATGTAATCATTTCCTGTACTCATAATGCACTGTTGCAACGATAAATCTTCAGTGATTTGGAAACCCGTGATAGGGTGTACTTATTTGTTCCGACAGTGTATTTGACATCATCTGCTGCTATAGGGCTACGAATTGTAGCGTATAACATGGCGGCTTGTAGCGTAACTATGTCGGCGTGTGACAAACAGTGTGCTAGTATCGAGTTGAAACTTCCTGGCAGATTAAAACTGTGTTCCGGACCGAGACTCGGACTCGAGACCTTTGTGGTATTGATCTGTGAATGTAATCATTTCCTGTACTCCAAATGCACAGTTGCAAAGATAAATCTTCAGTGATTTGGAAACCCGTGATAGGGTGTACTTATTTGTTCTAACAGTGTATTTGAAACCATCTGCTGCTATAGGGCTACGAATAGTAGCGTATAACATGGCGGCTTGTAACGAAACTACGTCGGCGTGTGACAAACAGGGTGCTAGAATCAAGTTTTCCTGGCAGATTAAAACTGTGTGCCGGACCGAGACTCGAACTCGAGACCTTTGTGGTATTGATCTGTGAATGTAATCATTTCCTTACGCCAAATGCACTGTTGCAACGATAAATCATCAGTGATTTGGAAACCCGTGATAGGGTGTACTTATTTATTCCGACAGTGTATTTGCAACCATCTGCTGCTATAGGGCTACGAATTGTAGCGTATAACATGGCGGCTTGTAGCGTAACTAAGTCGGCGTGTGACAAACAGGGTGCTAGAATCGAGTTTTCATGGCAGATTAAAACTGTGTGCCGGACCGAGACTCGAACTCGAGACCTTTGTGGTATTGATCTGTGAATGTAATCATTTCCTGTACTCCAAATGCACTGTTGCAACGATAAATCTTCAGTGATTTGGAAACCCGCGATAGGGTGTACTTATTTGTTCCGACAGTGTATTTGCAACCATCTGCTGCTATAGGGCTACGAATTGTAGCGTATAACATGGCGGCTTGTAGCATAACTATGTCGGCGTGTGACAAACAGGGTGCTAGAATCGAGTTGAAACTTCCTGGCAGATTAAAACTGTGTGCCGGACCGAGACTCGAACTCGAGACCTTTGTGGTATTGATCTGTGAATGTAATCATTTCCTGTACTCCAAATGCACTGTTGCAACGATAAATCTTCAGTGATTTGGAAACCGTCGATAGGGTGTACTTATTTGTTCCGACATTGTATCTGAAACCATCTGCTGCTATAGGGCTACGAATTGTAGCGTATAACATGGCGGCTTGTAGCGTAACTACGTCGGCGAGTGACAAACAGGGTGCTAGAATAGAGTTTTCCTGGCAGATTAAAACTGTGTGCCGGACCGAGACTCGAACTCGAGACCTTTGTGGTATTGATCTGTGAATGTAATCATTGCCTGTACTCCAAATGCACTGTTGCAACGATAAATCTTCAGTGATTTGGAAACCCGCGATAGGGTGTACTTATTTGTTCCGACAGTGTATTTGCAACCATCTGCTGCTATAGGGCTACGAATTGTAGCATATAACATGGCGGCTTGTAGCGTAACTATGTCGGCGTGTGACAAACAGGGTGCTAGAATCGAGTTGAAACTTCCTGGCAGATTAAAACTGTGTGCCGGACCGAGACTCGAACTCGAGACCTTTGTGGTATTGATCTGTGAATGTAATCATTTCCTGTACCCCAAATGCACTGTTGCAACGATAAATCTTCAGTGATTTGGAAACCCGCGATAAGGTGTACTTATTTGTTCCGACAGTGTATCTGAAACCATCTGCTGCCATAGGGCTACGAATTGTAGCGTATAACATGGCGGCTTGAAGCGTAACTATGTCGGCGTGTAACAAACAGGATGCTAGAATCGAGTTGAAACTTCCTGGCAGATTAAAAATGTGTGCCGCACAGAGACTCGAACTCGAGACCTTTGTGGTATTGATCTGTGAATGTAATCATTTCCTGTACTCCAAATGCACTGTTGCAACGATAAATCTTCAGTGATTTGGAAACCCGTGATAGGGTGTACTTATTTGTTCCGACAGTGTATTTGCAACCATCTGCTGCTATAGGGCTACAAATTATAGCGTACAGCGTATAACGTGGCGGCTTGTAGCGTAACTATGTCGGCGTGTGACAAAGAGTGTGCTAGAATCGAGTTGAAACTTCCTGGCAGAATAAAACTGTGTGCCGGAACGAGACTCGAACTCGAGACCTTTGTGGTATTGATCTGTGAATGTAATTATTTCCTGTACTCAAAATGCACTGTTGCAACGATGAATCTTCAGTGATTTGGAAACCCGTGATAGGGTGTACTTATTTTTTCCGATAGTGTATTTGCAACCATCTGCTGCTAGAGGGCTACGAATTGTAGCGTATAACATGGCGGCTTGTAGCGTAACTATGTCGGCGTGTGACAAACAGGGTGCTAGAATAGAGTTGAAACTTCCTGGCAGATTAAAACTGTGTGCCGGACCGGGACTCGAACTCGAGACCTTTGTGGTATTGATCTGTGAATGTAATCATTTCCTGTACTCCAAATGCACTGATGCAACGATGAATCTTCAGTGATTTGGAAACCCGTGATAGGGTGTACTTATTTGTTCCGACAGTGTATTTGCAACCATCTGCTGCTATAGGGCTACGAATTGTAGCGTATAACATGGCGGCTTGTAGCGTAACTATGTCGGCGTGTGACTACAGGGTGCTAGAATCGAGTTTTCCTGGCAGATTAAAACTGTGTGCCGGACCGAGACTAGAACTCGAGACCTTTGTGGTATTGATCTGTGAATGTAATCATTTCCTGTACTCCAAATGCACTGTTGCAACGATGAATCTTCAGTGATTTGGAAACCCGTGATAGGGTGTACTTATTTGTTCCGACAGTGTATTTGAAACCATCTGCTGCTATAGGGCTACGAATTGTAGCGTTTAACATAGTGGCTTGTAGTGTAACTATGTCGGCGTGTGACAAACAGGGTGCTAGAATCGATATTTCCTGGCAGATTACAACTGTGTGCCGGACCGAGACCCGAACTCGAGACCTTTGTGGTATTGATCTGTGAATGTAATCATTTCCTGTACTCCAAATGCACTGTTGCAACGATAAACCTTCAGTGATTTGGAAACCCGTGATAGGGTGTACTTATTTGTTCCGACAGTGTATTTGCAACCATTTGCTGCTATAGGGCAACAAATTGTAGCGTATAACATGGCGGCTTGTAGCGTAACTATGTCGGCGTGTGACAAACAGGGTGCTAGAATCGAGTTTTCCTGGCAGATTAAAACTGTGTGCCGGACCGAGACTAGAACTCGAGACCTTTGTGGTATTGATCTGTGAATGTAATCATTTCCTGTACTCCAAATGCACTGTTGCAACGATAAATCTTCAGTGATTTGGAAAGCCGTGATAGGGTGTACTTATTTGTTCCGACAGTGTATTTGCAACCATCTGCTGCTATAGGGCTACGAATTGTAGCGTATAACATGGCGGCTTGTAGCGTAACTATGTCGGCGTGTGACAAACAGGGTGCTAGAATCGAGTTGAAACTTCCTGGCAGATTAAAACTGTGTGCCCGACCGAGACTCGAACTCGAGACCTTTGTGGAATTGATCTGTGAATGTAATCATTTCCTGTACTCCAAATGCACTGTTGCAACGATGAATCTTCAGTGATTTGGAAACCCATGATAGGGTGTACTTATTTGTTCCGACAGTGTATTTGAAACCATCTGCTGCTATAGGGCTACGAATTGTAGCGTATAACATGGGGGCTTGTAGCGTAACTATGTCGGCGTGTGACAAACAGGGTGCTAGAATCGAGTTGAAACTTCCTGGCAGATTAAAACTGTGTGCCGGACCGAGACTCGAACTCGAGACCTTTGTGGTATTGATCTGTGAATGTAATCATTTCCTGTACTCCAAATGCACTGTTGCAACGATAAACCTTCAGTGATTTGGAAACCCGTGATAGGGTGTACTTATTTGTTCCGACAGTGTATTTGCAACCATTTGCTGCTATAGGGCAACAAATTGTAGCGTATAACATGGCGGCTTGTAGCGTAACTATGTCGGCGTGTGACAAACAGGGTGCTAGAATCGAGTTTTCCTGGCAGATTAAAACTGTGTGCCGGACCGAGACTAGAACTCGAGACCTTTGTGGTATTGATCTGTGAATGTAATCATTTCCTGTACTCCAAATGCACTGTTGCAACGATAAATCTTCAGTGATTTGGAAACCCGTGATGGGGTGTACTTATTTGTTCCGACAGTGTATTTGCAACCATCTGCTGCTATAGGGCTACGAATTGTAGCGTATAACATGGCGGCTTGTAGCGTAACTATGTCGGCGTGTGACAACAGGGTGCTAAAATCGAGTTTTCCTGTCAGATTAAAACTGTGTGCCGGACCGAGACTAGAACTCGAGACCTTTGTGGTATTGATCTGTGAAT
Source organism: Schistocerca gregaria (assembly GCF_023897955.1). Taxonomy (NCBI): domain Eukaryota; kingdom Metazoa; phylum Arthropoda; class Insecta; order Orthoptera; family Acrididae; genus Schistocerca; species Schistocerca gregaria. The sequence goes on along the minus strand of NC_064920.1, from coordinate 259,465,398 downwards.
GTAATCATTTCCTGTACTCCAAATGCACTGTTGCAACGATAAATCTTCAGTGATTTGGAAACCCGTGATAAGGTGTACTTATTTGTTCTGACAGTGTATTTGAAACCACCTGCTGCTATAGGGCTACGAATTGTAGCGTATAACATGGCGGCTTGTAGCGTAACTATGTCGGTGTGTGAGAAACAGGGTGCTAGAATCGAGTTGAAACTTCCTGGCAGATTAAAACTGTGTTCCGGACCGAGACTCGAACTCGAGACCTTTGTGGTATTGTTCTGTGAATGTAATCATTTCCTGTACTCCAAATGCACTCTTGCAACGATAAATCTTCAATGATTTGGAAACCCGTGATAGGGTGTACTTATTTGTTCCGACAGTATATTTGCAACTATCTGCTGCTATAGGGCTACGAATTGTAGCGTATAACATGGCGGCTTGTAGCGTAACTATATCGGCGTGTGACAAACAGGGTGCTAGAATCGAGTTTTCCTGGCAGATTAAAACTGTCTGCCGCACCGAGACTCGAACTCGAGACCTTTGTGGTATTGATCTGTGAATGTAATCATTTCCTGTACTCCAAATGCACTGTTGCAACGATGAATCTTCAGTGATTTGGAAACCCGTGATAGGGTGTACTTATTTGTTCCGACAGTGTATTTGAAACCATCTGCTGCTATAGGGCTACGAATTGTAGCGTTTAACATGGTGGCAAGTAGCGTAACTATGTCGGCGTGTGACAAATAGGGTGCTAGAATCGAGTTAAAACTTCCTGGCAGATTAAAACTGTGATCCGGACCGAGACTCGAACTCGAGACCTTTGTGGTATTGATCTGTGAATGTAATCATTTCCTGTACTCCAAATGCACTGTTGCAACGATAAATCTTCAGTGATTTGGAAACCCGTGATGGGGAGTACTTTTTTGTTCCGACAGTGTATTTGAAACCATCTGCTGCTAGAGGGCTACGAATTGTAGCGTATAACATGGCGGCTTGTAGCGTATCTATGTCGGCGTGTGACAAACAGGGTGCTAGAATCGAGTTGAAACTTCCTGGCAGATTAAAACTGTGTGCCGGACCGAGACTCGAATTCGAGACCTTTGTGGTATTGATCTGTGAATGTAATCATTTCCTGTACTCCAAATGCACTGTTGCAACGATAAATCTTCAGTGATTTGGAAACCCGTGATAGGGTGTACTTATTTGTTCTGACAGTGTATTTGAAACCATCTGCTGCTATAGGGCTACGAATTGTAGCGTATAACATGGCGGCTTGTAGTGTAACTATGTCGGTGTGTGACAAACAGGGTGCTAGAATCGAGTTGAAACTTCCTGGCAGATTAAAACTGTGTGCCGGACCGAGACTCGAACTCGAGACCTTTGTGGTATTGATCTGTGAATGTAATCATTTCCTGTACTCCAAATGCACTGTTGCAACGATGAATCTTCAGTGATTTGGAAACCCGTGATAGGGTGTACTTATTTTTTCCGATAGTGTATTTGCAACCATCTGCTGCTATAGGGCTACGAATTGTAGCGTATAACATGGCGGCTTGTACCGTAACTATGTCGGCGTGTGACAAACAGGGTGCTAGAATCGAGTTGAAACTTCCTGGCAGATTAAAACTGTGTGCCGGAACGAGACACGAACTCGAGACCTTTGTGGTATTGATCTGTGAATGTAATCATTTCCTGTACTCCAAATGCACTGTTGCAACGATGAATCTTCAGTGATTTGGAAACCCGTGATAGGGTGTACTTATTTTTTCCGATAGTGTATTTGCAACCATCTGCTGCTAGAGGGCTACGAATTGTAGCGTATAACATGGCGTCTTGTAGCGTAACTATGTCGGCGTTGACAAACAGGGTGCTAGAATCGAGTTTTCCTGGCAGATTAAAACTGTGTGCCGGACCGAGACTCGAACTTGAGACCTTTGTGGTATTGATCTGTGAATGTAATCATTTCCTGCACTCCAAATGCACTGTTGCAACGATGAATCTTCAGTGATTTGGAGACCCGTGATAGGGTGTACTTATTTTTTCCAATAGTGTATTTGCAACCATCTGCTGCTAGAGGGCTACGAATTGTAGCGTATAACATGGCGGCTTGTAGCGTAACTATGTCGGCGTGTGACAAACAGGGTGCTAGAATCGAGTTGAAACTTCCTGGCAGATTAAAACTGTGTGCCGGACCGAGACTCGAACTCGAGACCTTTGTGGTATTGATCTGTGAATGTAATCATTTCCTGTTCTCCAAATGCACTGTTGCAACGATGAATCTTGTGATTTGGAAACCCGTGATAAGGTGTACTTATTTGTTCCGACAGTGTATTTGCAACCATCTGCTGCTATAGGGCTACGAATTATAGCGTATAACATGGCGGCTTGTAGCGTAACTACGTCGGCGTGTGACAAACAGGATGCTAGAATCGACTTGAAACTTCCTGGCAGATTAAAACTGTGTGCCGGACCGAGACTCGAACTCGAGACCTTTGTGGTATTGATCTGTGAATTTAATCATTTCCTGTATTTCAAATGCACTGTTGCAACGATGAATCTTCAGTGATTTGGAAACCCGTGATAGGGTGTACTTATTTGTTCCGACAGTGTATTTGCAACCATCTGCTGCTATAGGGCTACGAATGATAGCGAATAACATGGCGGCTTGTAGCATAACTACCGCGGCGAGTGACAAACAGGGTGCTAGAATCGAGTTGAAACTTCCTGGCAGATTAAAACTGTGTGCTGGACCGAGACTCGAACTCGAGACCTTTGTGGTATTGTTCTGTGAATGTAATCATTTCCTGTTCTCCAAATGCACTGTTGCAACGATGAATCTTGTGATTTGGAAACCCGTGATAGGGTGTACTTATTTGTTCCGACAGTGTATTTGCAACCATCTGCTGCTATAGGGCTACGAATTGTAGCGTATAACATGGCGGCTTGTAGCGTAACTATGTCGGTGTGTGACAAACAGGGTGCTAGAATCGAATTTTCCTGGCAGATTAAAACTGTGTGCCGGACCGAGACTCGAACTCGAGACCTTTGTGGTATTGATCTGTGAATGTAATCATTTCCTGTGTTTCAAATGCACTGTTGCAACGATGAATCTTCAGTGATTTGGAAACCCGTGATAGGGTGTACTTATTTGTTCCGACAGTGTATTTGCAACCATCTGCTGCTAGAGGGCTACGAATTGTAGCGTATAACATGGCGGCTTGTAGCGTAACTATGTCGGCGTGTGACAAACAGGGTGCTAGAATCGAGTTGAAACTTCCTGGCAGATTAAAACTGTGTGCCGGACCGAGACTCGAACTCGAGACCTTTGTGGTATTGATCTGTGAATGTAATCATTTCCTGTACTCCAAATGCACTGTTGCAACGATAAATCTTCAGTGATTTGGAAACCCGTGATAGGGTGTACTTATTTGTTCCGACAGTGTATTTGCAACCATCTGCTGCTATAGGGCTACGAATTATAGCGTATAACATGGCGGCTTGTAGCGTAACTATGTCGGCGTGTGACAAATAGGATGCTAGAATCGAGTGGAAACATCCTGGCAGATTAAAACTGTGTGCCGGACCGAGACTCGAACTCGAGACCTTTGTGGTATTGATCTGTGAGTGTAATCATTTCCTGCACTCCAAATGCACTGTTGCAAGGATGAATCTTCAGTGATTTGGAGACCCGTGATAGGGTGTACTTATTTTTTCCAATAGTGTATTTGCAACCATCTGCTGCTAGAGGGCTACGAATTGTAGCGTATAACATGGCGGCTTGTAGCGTAACTATGTCGGCGTGTGACAAACAGGGTGCTAGAATCGAGTTGAAACTTCCTGGCAGATTAAAACTGTGTGCCGGACCGAGACTCGAACTCGAGACCTTTGTGGTATTGATCTGTGAATGTAATCATTTCCTGTTCTCCAAATGCACTGTTGCAACGATGAATCTTGTGATTTGGAAACCCGTGATAGGGTGTACTTATTTGTTCCGACAGTGTATTTGCAACCATCTGCTGCTATAGGGCTACGAATTATAGCGTATAACATGGCGGCTTGTAGCGTAACTACGTCGGCGTGTGACAAACAGGATGCTAGAATCGACTTGAAACTTCCTGGCAGATTAAAACTGTGTGCCGGACCGAGACTCGAACTCGAGACCTTTGTGGTATTGATCTGTGAATTTAATCATTTCCTGTATTTCAAATGCACTGTTGCAACGATGAATCTTCAGTGATTTGGAAACCCGTGATAGGGTGTACTTATTTGTTCTGACAGTGTATTTGCAACCATCTGCTGCTATAGGGCTACGAATGATAGCGAATAACATGGCGGCTTGTAGCATAACTACCGCGGCGTGTGACAAACAGGGTGCTAGAATCGAGTTGAAACTTCCTGGCAGATTAAAACTGTGTGCCGGACCGAGACTCGAACTCGAGACCTTTGTGGTATTGTTCTGTGAATGTAATCATTTCCTGTTCTCCAAATGCACTGTTGCAACGATGAATCTTGTGATTTGGAAACCCGTGATAGGGTGTACTTATTTGTTCCGACAGTGTATTTGCAACCATCTGCTGCTATAGGGCTACGAATTGTAGCGTATAACATGGCGGCTTGTAGCGTAACTATGTCGGTGTGTGACAAACAGGGTGCTAGAATCGAATTTTCCTGGCAGATTAAAACTGTGTGCCGGACCGAAACTCGAACTCGAGACCTTTGTGGTATTGATCTGTGAATGTAATCATTTCCTGTACTCCAAATGCACTGTTGCAACGATGAATCTTCAGTGATGTGGAAACCCGTGATAGGGTGTACTTATTTTTTCCGATAGTGTATTTGCAACCATCTGCTGCTAGAGGGCTACGAATTGTAGCGTATAACATGGCGTCTTGTAGCGTAACTATGTCGGCGTGTGACAAACAGGGTGCTAGAATCGAGTTTTCCTGGCAGATTAAAACTGTGTGCCGGACCGAGACTCGAACTTGAGACCTTTGTGGTATTGATCTGTGAATGTAATCATTTCCTGCACTCCAAATGCACTGTTGCAACGATGAATCTTCAGTGATTTGGAGACCCGTGATAGGGTGTACTTATTTTTTCCAATAGTGTATTTGCAACCATCTGCTGCTAGAGGGCTACGAATTGTAGCGTATAACATGGCGGCTTGTAGCGTAACTATGTCGGCGTGTGACAAACAGGGTGCTAGAATCGAGTTGAAACTTCCTGGCAGATTAAAACTGTGTGCCGGACCGAGACTCGAACTCGAGACCTTTGTGGTATTGATCTGTGAATGTAATCATTTCCTGTTCTCCAAATGCACTGTTGCAACGATGAATCTTGTGATTTGGAAACCCGTGATAGGGTGTACTTATTTGTTCCGACAGTGTATTTGCAACCATCTGCTGCTATAGGGCTACGAATTATAGCGTATAACATGGCGGCTTGTAGCGTAACTACGTCGGCGTGTGACAAACAGGATGCTAGAATCGACTTGAAACTTCCTGGCAGATTAAAACTGTGTGCCGGACCGAGACTCGAACTCGAGACCTTTGTGGTATTGATCTGTGAATTTAATCATTTCCTGTATTTCAAATGCACTGTTGCAACGATGAATCTTCAGTGATTTGGAAACCCGTGATAGGGTGTACTTATTTGTTCCGACAGTGTATTTGCAACCATCTGCTGCTATAGGGCTACGAATGATAGCGAATAACATGGCGGCTTGTAGCATAACTACCGCGGCGAGTGACAAACAGGGTGCTAGAATCGAGTTGAAACTTCCTGGCAGATTAAAACTGTGTGCTGGACCGAGACTCGAACTCGAGACCTTTGTGGTATTGTTCTGTGAATGTAATCATTTCCTGTTCTCCAAATGCACTGTTGCAACGATGAATCTTGTGATTTGGAAACCCGTGATAGTGTGTACTTATTTGTTCCGACAGTGTATTTGCAACCATCTGCTGCTATAGGGCTACGAATTGTAGCGTATAACATGGCGGCTTGTAGCGTAACTATGTCGGTGTGTGACAAACAGGGTGCTAGAATCGAATTTTCCTGGCAGATTAAAACTGTGTGCCGGACCGAGACTCGAACTCGAGACCTTTGTGGTATTGATCTGTGAATGTAATCATTTCCTGTACTCCAAATGCACTGTTGCAACGATGAATCTTCAGTGATTTGGAAACCCGTGATAGGGTGTACTTATTTGTTCCGACAGTGTATTTGCAACCATCTGCTGCTAGAGGGCTACGAATTGTAGCGTATAACATGGCAGCTTGTAGCGTAACTATGTCGGCGTGTGACAAACAGGGTGCTAGAATCGAGTTGAAACTTCCTGGCAGATTGAAACTGTGTGCCGGATCGAGACTCGAACTCGAGACCTTTGTGGTATTGATCTGTGAATGTAATCATTTCCTGTACTCCAAATGCACTGTTGCAACGATAAATCTTCAGTGATTTGGAAACCCGTGATAGGGTGTACTTATTTGTTCCGACAGTGTATTTGCAACCATCTGCTGCTATAGGGCTACGAATTATAGCGTATAACATGGCGGCTTGTAGCGTAACTATGTCGGCGTGTGACAAATAGGATGCTAGAATCGAGTGGAAACATCCTGGCAGATTAAAACTGTGTGCCGGACCGAGACTCGAACTCGAGACCTTTGTGGTATTGATCTGTGAGTGTAATCATTTCCTGCACTCCAAATGCACTGTTGCAACGATGAATCTTCAGTGATTTGGAGACCCGTGATAGGGTGTACTTATTTTTTCCAATAGTGTATTTGCAACCATCTGCTGCTAGAGGGCTACGAATTGTAGCGTATAACATGGCGGCTTGTAGCGTAACTATGTCGGCGTGTGACAAACAGGGTGCTAGAATCGAGTTTTCATGGCAGATTAAAACTGTGTGCCGGACCGAGACTCGAACTCGAGACCTTTGTGGTATTGATCTGTGAATGTAATCATTTCCTGTTCTCCAAATGCACTGTTGCAACGATGAATCTTGTGATTTGGAAACCCGTGATAGGGTGTACTTATTTGTTCCGACAGTGTATTTGCAACCATCTGCTGCTATAGGGCTACGAATTATAGCGTATAACATGGCGGCTTGTAGCGTAACTACGTCGGCGTGTGACAAACAGGATGCTAGAATCGACTTGAAACTTCCTGGCAGATTAAAACTGTGTGCCGGACCGAGACTCGAACTCGAGACCTTTGTGGTATTGATCTGTGAATTTAATCATTTCCTGTATTTCAAATGCACTGTTGCAACGATGAATCTTCAGTGATTTGGAAACCCGTGATAGGGTGTACTTATTTGTTCCGACAGTGTATTTGCAACCATCTGCTGCTATAGGGCTACGAATGATAGCGAATAACATGGCGGCTTGTAGCATAACTACCGCGGCGTGTGACAAACAGGGTGCTAGAATCGAGTTGAAACTTCCTGGCTGATTAAAACTGTGTGCCGGACCGAGACTCGAACTCGAGACCTTTGTGGTATTGTTCTGTGAATGTAATCATTTCCTGTTCTCCAAATGCACTGTTGCAACGATGAATCTTGTGATTTGGAAACCCGTGATAGGGTGTACTTATTTGTTCCGACAGTGTATTTGCAACCATCTGCTGCTATAGGGCTACGAATTGTAGCGTATAACATGGCGGCTTGTAGCGTAACTATGTCGGTGTGTGACAAACAGGGTGCTAGAATCGAATTTTCCTGGCAGATTAAAACTGTGTGCCGGACCGAAACTCGAACTCGAGACCTTTGTGGTATTGATCTGTGAATGTAATCATTTCCTGTGTTTCAAATGCACTGTTGCAACGATGAATCTTCAGTGATTTGGAAACCCGTGAGAGGGGGTACTTATTTGTTCCGACACTGTATTTGCAACCATCTGCTGCTAGAGGGCTACGAATTGTAGCGTATAACATGGCGGCTTGTAGCGTAACTATGTCGGCGTGTGACAAACAGGGTGCTAGAATCGAGTTGAAACTTCCTGGCAGATTAAAACTGTGTGACGGACCGAGACTCGAACTCGAGACCTTTGTGGTATTGATCTGTGAATGTAATCATTTCCTGCACTCCAAATGCACTGTTGCAACGATGAATCTTCAGTGATTTGGAGACCCGTGATAGGGTGTACTTATTTTTTCCAATAGTGTATTTGCAACCATCTGCTGCTAGAGGGCTACGAATTGTAGCGTATAACATGGCGGCTTGTAGCGTAACTATGTCGGCGTGTGACAAACAGGGTGCTAGAATCGAGTTGAAACTTCCTGGCAGATTAAAACTGTGTGCCGGACCGAGACTCGAACTCGAGACCTTTGTGGTATTGATCTGTGAATATAATCATTTCCTGTACTCCAAATGCACTGTTGCAACGATGAATCTTCAGTGATTTGGAGACCCGTGATAGGGTGTACTTATTATTTCCGACAGTGTATTTGCAACCATCTGCTGCAAGAGGGCTACGAATTGTAGCGTATAACATGGCGGCTTATAGCGTAACTATGTCGGCGTGTGACAAACAGGGTGCTAGAATCGAGTTGAAACTTCCTGGCAGATTAAAACTGTGTTCCGGACCGAGACTCGAACTCGAGACCTTTGTGGTATTGATCTGTGAATGTAATCATTTCCTGCACTCCAAATGCACTGTTGCAACGATGAATCTTCAGTGATTTGGAGACCCGTGATAGGGTGTACTTATTTTTTCCAATAGTGTATTTGCAACCATCTGCTGCTAGAGGGCTACGAATTGTAGCGTATAACATGGCGGCTTGTAGCGTAACTATGTCGGCGTGTGACAAACAGTGTGCTAGAATCGAGTTGAAACTTCCTGGCAGATTAAAACTGTGTGCCGGACCGAGACTCGAACTCGAGACCTTTGTGGTATTGATCTGTGAATGTAATCATTTCCTGTACTCCAAATGCACTGTTGCAACGATAAATCTTCAGTGATTTGGAAACCCGTGATAGGGTGTACTTATTTGTTCCGACAGTGTATTTGCAACCATCTGCTGCTATAGGGCTACGAATTGTAGCGTATAACATGGCGGCTTGTACCGTAACTATGTCGGCTTGTGACAAACAGGGTGCTAGAATCGAGTTGAAACTTCCTGGCAGATTAAAACAGTGTGTCGGACCGAGACTCGAACTCGAGACCTTTGTGGTATTGATCTGTGAATGTAATCATTTCCTGTACTCCAAATGCACTGTTGCAACGATGAATCTTCAGTGATTTGGAAACCCGTGATAAGGTGTACTTATTTTTTCCGATAGTGTTCAAATGGTTCAAATGGCTCTGAGCACTATGGGACTCAACTGCTGTGGTCATTAGTCCCCTAGAACTTAGAACTACTTAAACCTAACTAACCTAAGGACATCACACACATCCATGCCCGAGGCAGGATTCGAACCTGCGACCGTAGCAGTCGCACGGTTCCGGACTGCGCGCCTAGAACCGCGAGACCACCGCGGCCGGCTCCGATAGTGTATTTGCAACCATCTGCTGCTAGAGGGCTACGAATTGTAGCGTATAACATGGCGGCTTGTAGTGTAACTATGTCGGCGTGTGACAAACAGGGTGCTGGAATCGAGTTGAAAGTTCCTGGCAGATTAAAACTGTGTGCCGGACCGAGACTCAAACTCGAGACCTTTGTGGTATTGATCTGTGAATGTAATCATTTCCAGTACTCCAAATGCACTGTTGCAACGATAAATCTTCAGTGATTTGGAAACCCGTGATAGGGTGTACTTACTTGTTCCGACAGTGTATTTGCAACCATCTGCTGCTAGAGGGCTACGAATTATAGCGTATAACATGGCGGCTTGTAGCGTAACTACGTCGGCGTGTGACAAACAGGATGCTAGAATCGAGTTGAAACTTCCTGGCAGTTTAAAACTGTGTGCCGGACCGAGACTCGAACTCGAGACCTTTGTGGTATTGATCTGTGAATATAATAATTTCCTGTACTCCAAATGCACTGTTGCAACGATGAATCTACAGTGATTTGGAAACCCGTGATAGGGTGTACTTATTTGTTCCGACAGTGTATTTGCAACCATCTGCTGCTATAGGGCTACGAATTATAGCGTATAACATGGCGGCTTGTAGCGTAACTACGTCTGCGTGTGACAAACAGGGTGCTAGAATCGAGTTGAAACTTCCTGGCAGATTAAAACTGTGTGCCGGACCGAGACTCGAACTCGAGACCTTTGTGGTATTGATCTGTGAATGTAATCGTTTCCTGTACTCCAAATGCACTGTTGCAACGATGAATCTTCAGTGATTTGGAAACCCGTGATAGGGTGTACTTATTTGTTCCAACAGTGTATTTCCAACAATCTGCTGCTATACGGCTACGAATTATAGCGTATAACATGGTGGCTTGTAGCGTAACTATGTCGGCGTGTGACAAACAGGGTGCTAGAATCGAGTTGAAACTTCCTGGCAGATTAAAACTGTGTGCTGGACCGAGACTCGAACTCAAGACCTTTGTGGTATTGATCTGTGAATGTAATCATTTCCTGTACTCGAAATGCACATTTGCAACGATGAATCTTCAGTGATTTGGAAACCCGTGATAGGGTGTACTTATTTTTTCCGATAGTGTATTTGCAACCATCTGCTGCTAGAGGGCTACGAATTATAGCGTATAACATGGCGGCTTTTAGCGTAACTACGTCTGCGTGTGACATACAGGGTGCTAGAATCGAGTTGAAACTTCCTGGCAGATTAAAACTGTGTGCCGGACCGAGACTCGAACTCGAGACCTTTGTGGTATTGATCTGTGAATGTAATCATTTCCTGTACTCCAAATGCACTGTTGCAACGATGAATCTTCAGTGATTTGGAAACCCGTTATAGGGTGTACTTATTTCTTCCGATAGTGTATTTGCAACCATCTGCTGCTAGAGGGCTACGAATTGTAGCGTACAACATGGCGGCTTGTAGCGTAACTATGTCGGCGTGTGACAAACAGTGTGCTAGAATCGAGTTGAAACTTCCTGGCAGATTAAAACTGTGTGCCGGACCGAGACTCGAACTCGAGACCTTTGTGGTATTGATCTGTGAATGTAATCATTTCCTGCACTCCAAATGCACTGTTGCAACGATGAATCTTCAGTGATTTGGAGACCCGTGATAGGGTGTACTTATTTTTTCCAATAGTGTATTTGCAACCATCTGCTGCTAGAGGGCTACGAATTGTAGCGTATAACATGGCGGCTTGTAGCGTAACTATGTCGGCGTGTGACAAACAGGGTGCTAGAATCGAGTTGAAACTTCCTGGCAGATTAAAACTGTGTGCCGGACCGAGACTCGAACTCGAGACCTTTGTGGTATTGATCTGTGAATGTAATCATTTCCTGTTCTCCAAATGCACTGTTGCAACGATGAATCTTGTGATTTGGAAACCCGTGATAGGGTGTACTTATTTGTTCCGACAGTGTATTTGCAACCATCTGCTGCTATAGGGCTACGAATTATAGCGTATAACATGGCGGCTTGTAGCGTAACTATGTCGGCGTGTGACAAACAGGATGCTAGAATCGACTTGAAACTTCCTGGCAGATTAAAACTGTGTGCCGGACCGAGACTCGAACTCGAGACCTTTGTGGTATTGATCTGTGAATTTAATCATTTCCTGTATTTCAAATGCACTGTTGCAACGATGAATCTTCAGTGATTTGGAAACCCGTGATAGGGTGTACTTATTTGTTCCGACAGTGTATTTGCAACCATCTGCTGCTATAGGGCTACGAATGATAGCGAATAACATGGCGGCTTGTAGCATAACTACCGCGGCGTGTGACAAACAGGGTGCTAGAATCGAGTTGAAACTTCCTGGCAGATTAAAACTGTGTGCTGGACCGAGACTCGAACTCGAGACCTTTGTGGTATTGTTCTGTGAATGTAAGCATTTCCTGTTCTCCAAATGCACTGTTGCAACGATGAATCTTGTGATTTGGAAACCCGTGATAGGGTGTACTTATTTGTTCCGACAGTGTATTTGCAACCATCTGCTGCTATAGGGCTACGGATTGTAGCGTATAACATGGCGGCTTGTAGCGTAACTATGTCGGTGTGTGACAAACAGGGTGCTAGAATCGAATTTTCCTGGCAGATTAAAACTGTGTGCCGGACCGAGACTCGAACTCGAGACCTTTGTGGTATTGATCTGTGAATGTAATCATTTCCTGTGTTTCAAATGCACTGTTGCAACGATGAATCTTCAGTGATTTGGAAACCCGTGATAGGGTGTACTTATTTGTTCCGACAGTGTATTTGCAACCATCTGCTGCTAGAGGGCTACGAATTGTAGCGTATAACATGGCGGCTTGTAGCGTAACTATGTCGGCGTGTGACAAACAGGGTGCTAGAATCGAGTTGAAACTTCCTGGCAGATTGAAACTGTGTGCCGGACCGAGACTCGAACTCGAGACCTTTGTGGTATTGATCTGTGAATGTAATCATTTCCTGTACTCCAAATGCACTGTTGCAACGATAAATCTTCAGTGATTTGGAAACCCGTGATAGGGTGTACTTATTTGTTCCGACAGTGTATTTGCAACCATCTGCTGCTATAGGGCTACGAATTATAGCGTATAACATGGCGGCTTGTAGCGTAACTATGTCGGCGTGTGACAAATACGATGCTAGAATCGAGTTGAAACATCCTGGCAGATTAAAACTGTGTGCCGGACCGAGACTCGAACTCAAGACCTTTGTGGTATTGATCTGTGAATGTAATCATTTCCTGTACTCGAAATGCACATTTGCAACGATGAATCTTCAGTGATTTGGAAACCCGTGATAGGGTGTACTTATTTTTTCCGATAGTGTATTTGCAACCATCTGCTGCTAGAGGGCTACGAATTATAGCGTATAACATGGCGGCTTTTAGCGTAACTACGTCTGCGTGTGACAAACAGGGTGCTAGAATCGAGTTGAAACTTCCTGGCAGATTAAAACTGTGTGCCGGACCGAGACTCGAACTCGAGACCTTTGTGGTATTGATCTGTGAATGTAATCATTTCCTGTACTCCAAATGCACTGTTGCAACGATGAATCTTCAGTGATTTGGAAACCCGTGATAGGGTGTACTTATTTCTTCCGATAGTGTATTTGCAACCATCTGCTGCTAGAGGGCTACGAATTGTAGCGTACAACATGGCGGCTTGTAGCGTAACTATGTCGGCGTGTGACAAACAGTGTGCTAGAATCGAGTTGAAACTTCCTGGCAGATTAAAACTGTGTGCCGGACCGAGACTCGAACTCGAGACCTTTGTGGTATTGATCTGTGAATGTAATCATTTCCTGTACTCCAAATGCACTGTTGCAACGATGAATCTTCAGTGATTTGGAAACCCGTGATAGGGTGTACTTATTTGTTCCGACAGTGTATATGAAACCATCTGCTGCTATAGGGCTACGAATTGTAGCTTATAACATGGCGGCTTGTAGCGTAACTATGTCGGCGTGTGACAAACAGGGTGCTAGAATCGAGTTGAAACTTCCTGGCAGATTAAAACTGTGTGCCGGACCGAGACTCGAACTCGAGACCTTTGTGGTATTGATCTGTGAATGTAACCATTTCCTGTTCTCCAAATGCACTGTTGCAACGATGAATCTTGTGATTTGGAAACCCGTGATAGGGTGTACTTATTTGTTCCGACAGTGTATTTGCAACCATCTGCTGCTATAGGGCTACGAATTATAGCGTATAACATGGCGGCTTGTAGCGTAACTACGTCGGCGTGTGACAAACAGGATGCTAGAATCGACTTGAAACTTCCTGGCAGATTAAAACTGTGTGCCGGACCGAGACTCGAACTCGAGACCTTTGTGGTATTGATCTGTGAATTTAATCATTTCCTGTATTTCAAATGCACTGTTGCAACGATGAATCTTCAGTGATTTGGAAACCCGTGATAGGGTGTACTTATTTGTTCCGACAGTGTATTTGCAACCATCTGCTGCTATAGGGCTACGAATGATAGCGAATAACATGGCGGCTTGTAGCATAACTACCGCGGCGTGTGACAAACAGGGTGCTAGAATCGAGTTGAAACTTCCTGGCAGATTAAAACTGTGTGCTGGACCGAGACTCGAACTCGAGACCTTTGTGGTATTGTTCTGTGAATGTAATCATTTCCTGTTCTCCAAATGCACTGTTGCAACGATGAATCTTGTGATTTGGAAACCCGTGATAGGGTGTACTTATTTGTTCCGACAGTGTATTTGCAACCATCTGCTGCTATAGGGCTACGAATTGTAGCGTATAACATTGCGGCTTGTAGCGTAACTATGTCGGTGTGTGACAAACAGGGTGCTAGAATCGAATTTTCCTGGCATATTAAAACTGTGTGCCGGACCGAGACTCGAACTCGAGACCTTTGTGGTATTGATCTGTGAATGTAATCATTTCCTGTGTTTCAAATGCACTGTTGCAACGATGAATCTTCAGTGATTTGGAAACCCGTGATAGGGTGTACTTATTTGTTCCGACAGTGTATTTGCAACCATCTGCTGCTAGAGGGCTACGAATTGTAGCGTATAACATGGCGGCTTGTAGCGTAACTATGTCGGCGTGTGACAAACAGGGTGCTAGAATCGAGTTGAAACTTCCTGGCAGATTGAAACTGTGTGCCGGACCGAGACTCGAACTCGAGACCTTTGTGGTATTGATCTGTGAATGTAATCATTTCCTGTACTCCAAATGCACTGTTGCAACGATAAATCTTCAGTGATTTGGAAACCCGTGATAGGGTGTACTTATTTGTTCCGACAGTGTATTTGCAACCATCTGCTGCTATAGGGCTACGAATTATAGCGTATAACATGGCGGCTTGTAGCGTAACTATGTCGGCGTGTGACAAATAGGATGCTAGAATCGAGTTGAAACATCCTGGCAGATTAAAACTGTGTGCCGGACCGAGACTCGAACTCGAGACCTTTGTGGTATTGATCTGTGAATGTAATCATTTCCTGCACTCCAAATGCACTGTTGCAACGATGAATCTTCAGTGATTTGGAGACCCGTGATAGGGTGTACTTATTTTTTCCAATAGTGTATTTGCAACCATCTGCTGCTAGAGGGCTACGAATTGTAGCGTATAACATGGCGGCTTGTAGCGTAACTATGTCGGCGTGTGACAAACAGGGTGCTAGAATCGAGTTGAAACTTCCTGGCAGATTAAAACTGTGTGCCGGACCGAGACTCGAACTCGAGACCTTTGTGGTATTGATCTGTGAATGTAAACATTTCCTGTTCTCCAAATGCACTGTTGCAACGATGAATCTTGTGATTTGGAAACCCGTGATAGGGTGTACTTATTTGTTCCGACAGTGTATTTGCAACCATCTGCTGCTATAGGGCTACGAATTATAGCGTATAACATGGCGGCTTGTAGCGTAACTACGTCGGCGTGTGACAAACAGGATGCTAGAATCGACTTGAAACTTCCTGGCAGATTAAAACTGTGTGCCGGACCGAGACTCGAACTCGAGACCTTTGTGGTATTGATCTGTGAATTTAATCATTTCCTGTATTTCAAATGCACTGTTGCAACGATGAATCTTCAGTGATTTGGAAACCCGTGATAGGGTGTACTTATTTGTTCCGACAGTGTATTTGCAACCATCTGCTGCTATAGGGCTACGAATGATAGCGAATAACATGGCGGCTTGTAGCATAACTACCGCGGCGTGTGACAAACAGGGTGCTAGAATCGAGTTGAAACTTCCTGGCAGATTAAAACTGTGTGCCGGACCGAGACTCGAACTCGAGACCTTTGTGGTATTGTTCTGTGAATGTAATCATTTCCTGTTCTCCAAATGCACTGTTGCAACGATGAATCTTGTGATTTGGAAACCCGTGATAGGGTGTACTTATTTGTTCCGACAGTGTATTTGCAACCATCTGCTGCTATAGGGCTACGAATTGTAGCGTATAACATGGCGGCTTGTAGCGTAACTATGTCGGTGTGTGACAAACAGGGTGCTAGAATCGAATTTTCCTGGCAGATTAAAACTGTGTGCCGGACCGAAACTCGAACTCGAGACCTTTGTGGTATTGATCTGTGAATGTAATCATTTCCTGTGTTTCAAATGCACTGTTGCAACGATGAATCTTCAGTGATTTGGAAACCCGTGATAGGGTGTACTTATTTGTTCCGACAGTGTATTTGCAACCATCTGCTGCTAGAGGGCTACGAATTGTAGCGTATAACATGGCGGCTTGTAGCGTAACTATGTCGGCGTGTGACAAACAGGGTGCTAGAATCGAGTTGAAACTTCCTGGCAGATTAAAACTGTGTGCCGGACCGAGACTCGAACTCGAGACCTTTGTGGTATTGATCTGTGAATGTAATCATTTCCTGTACTCCAAATGCACTGTTGCAACGATAAATCTTCAGTGATTTGGAAACCCGTGATAGGGTGTACTTATTTGTTCCGACAGTGTATTTGCAACCATCTGCTGCTATAGGGCTACGAATTATAGCGTATAACATGGCGGCATGTAGCGTAACTATGTCGGCGTGTGACAAATAGGATGCTAGAATCGAGTTGAAACTTCCTGGCAGATTAAAACTGTGTGCCTGACCGAGACTCGAACTCGAGACCTTTGTGGTATTGATCTGTGAATATAATAATTTCCTGTACTCCAAATGCACTGTTGCAACGATGAATCTTCAGTGATTTGGAAACCCGTGATAGTGTGTACTTATTTGTTCAGACAGTGTATTTGCAACCATCTGCTGCTATAGGGCTACGAATTATAGCGTATACCATGGCGGCTTGTAGCGTAACTATGTCTGCGTGTGACAAACAGGGTGCTAGAATCGAGTTGAAACTTCCTGGCAGATTAAAACTGTGTGCCGGACCGAGACTCGAACTCGAGACCTTTGTGGTATTGATCTGTGAATGTAATAATTTCCTGTACTCCAAATGCACTGTTGCAACGATAAATCTTCAGTGATTTGGAAACCGTGATAGGGTGTCCTTATTTGTTCCGACAGTGTATTTGCAACCATCTGCTGCAAGAGGGCTACGAATTGTAGCGTATAACATGGCGGCTTGTAGCGTAACTATGTCGGCGTGTGACAAACAGGGTGCTAGAATCGAGTTGAAACTTCCTGGCAGATTAAAACTGTGTGCCGGACCGAGACTCGAACTCGAGACCTTTGTGGTATTGATCTGTGAATGTAATCATTTCCTGCACTCCAAATGCACTGTTGCAACGATGAATCTTCAGTGATTTGGAGACCCGTGATAGGGTGTACTTATTTTTTCCAATAGTGTATTTGCAACCATCTGCTGCTAGAGGGCTACGAATTGTAGCGTATAACATGGCGGCTTGTAGCGTAACTATGTCGGCGTGTGACAAACAGGGTGCTAGAATCGAGTTGAAACTTCCTGGCAGATTAAAACTGTGTGCCGGACCGAGACTCGAACTCGAGACCTTTGTGGTATTGATCTGTGAATATAATCATTTCCTGTACTCCAAATGCACTGTTGCAACGATGAATCTTCAGTGATTTGGAGACCCGTGATAGGGTGTACTTATTATTTCCGACAGTGTATTTGCAACCATCTGCTGCAAGAGGGCTACGAATTGTAGCGTATAACATGGCGGCTTGTAGCGTAACTATGTCGGCGTGTGACAAACAGGGTGCTAGAATCGAGTTGAAACTTCCTGGCAGATTAAAACTGTGTGCCGGACCGAGACTCGAACTCGAGACCTTTGTGGTATTGATCTGTGAATGTAATCATTTCCTGTTCTCCAAATGCACTGTTGCAACGATGAATCTTCAGTGATTTGGAGACCCGTGATAGGGTGTACTTATTTTTTCCAATAGTGTATTTGCAACCATCTGCTGCTAGAGGGCTACGAATTGTAGCGTATAACATGGCGGCTTGTAGCGTAACTATGTCGGCGTGTGACAAACAGGGTGCTAGAATCGAGTTGAAACTTCCTGGCAGATTAAAACTGTGTGCCGGACCGAGACTCGAACTCGAGACCTTTGTGGTATTGATCTGTGAATGTAATCATTTCCTGTACTCCAAATGCACTGTTGCAACGATAAATCTTCAGTGATTTGGAAACCCGTGATAGGGTGTACTTATTTGTTCCGACAGTGTATTTGCAACCATCTGCTGCTATGGGGCTACGAATTGTAGCGTATAACATGGCGGCTTGTACCGTAACTATGTCGGCGTGTGACAAACAGGGTGCTAGAATCGAGTTGAAACTTCCTGGCAGATTAAAACAGTGTGCCGGACCGAGACTCGAACTCGAGACCTTTGTGGTATTGATCTGTGAATGTAATCATTTCCTGTACTCCAAATGCACTGTTGCAACGATCAATCTTCAGTGATTTGGAAACCCGTGATAAGGTGTACTTATTTTTTCCGATAGTGTTCAAATGGTTCAAATGGCTCTGAGCACTATGGGACTCAACTGCTGTGGTCATTAGTCCCCTAGAACTTAGAACTACTTAAACCTAACTAACCTAAGGACATCACACACATCCATGCCCGAGGCAGGATTCGAACCTGCGACCGTAGCAGTCGCACGGTTCCGGACTGCGCGCCTAGAACCGCGAGACCACCGCGGCCGGCTCCGATAGTGTATTTGCAACCATCTGCTCCTAGAGGGCTACGAATTGTAGCGTATAACATGGCGGCTTGTAGCGTAACTATGTCGGCGTGTGACAAACAGGGTGCTGGAATCGAGTTGAAAGTTCCTGGCAGATTAAAACTGTGTGCCGGACCGAGACTCAAACTCGAGACCTTTGTGGTATTGATCTGTGAATGTAATCATTTCCAGTACTCCAAATGCACTGTTGCAACGATAAATCTTCAGTGATTTGGAAACCCGTGATAGGGTGTACTTATTTGTTCCGACAGTGTATTTGCAACCATCTGCTGCTATAGGGCTACGAATTATAGCGTATAACATGGCGGCATGTAGCGCAACTATGTCGGCGTGTGACAAATAGGATGCTAGAATCGAGTTGAAACTTCCTGGCAGATTAAAACTGTGTGCCGGACCGAGACTCGAACTCGAGACCTTTGTGGTATTGATCTGTGAATATAATAATTTCCTGTACTCCAAATGCACTGTTGCAACGATGAATCTTCAGTGATTTGGAAACCCGTGATAGTGTGTACTTATTTGTTCCGACAGTGTATTTGCAACCATCTGCTGCTATAGGGCTACGAATTATAGCGTATACCATGGCGGCTTGTAGCGTAACTACGTCTGCGTGTGACAAACAGGGTGCTAGAATCGAGTTGAAACTTCCTGGCAGATTAAAACTGTGTGCCGGACCGAGACTCGAACTCGAGACCTTTGTGGTATTGATCTGTGAATGTAATCATTTCCTGTACTCCAAATGCACTGTTGCAACGATAAATCTTCAGTGATTTGGAAACCGTGATAGGGTGTCCTTATTTGTTCCGACAGTGTATTTGCAACCATCTGCTGCAAGAGGGCTACGAATTGTAGCGTATAACATGGCGGCTTGTAGCGTAACTATGTCGGCGTGTGACAAACAGGGTGCTAGAATCGAGTTGAAACTTCCTGGCAGATTAAAACTGTGTGCCGGACCGAGACTCGAACTCGAGACCTTTGTGGTATTGATCTGTGAATATAATCATTTCCTGTACTCCAAATGCACTGTTGCAACGATGAATCTTCAGTGATTTGGAGACCCGTGATAGGGTGTACTTATTATTTCCGACAGTGTATTTGCAACCATCTGCTGCTATAGGGCTACGAATTGTAGCGTATAACATGGCGGCTTGTAGCGTAACTATGTCGGCGTGTGACAAACAGGGTGCTAGAATCGAGTTGAAACTTCCTGGCAGATTAAAACTGTGTGCCGGACCGAGAATCGAACTCGAGACCTTTGTGGTATTGATCTGTGAATGTAGTCATTTCCTGTTCTCCAAATGCACTGTTGCAACGATGAATCTTCAGTGATTTGGAGACCCGTGATAGGGTGTACTTATTTTTTCCAATAGTGTATTTGCAACCATCTGCTGCTAGAGGGCTACGAATTGTAGCGTATAACATGGCGGCTTGTACCGTAACTATGTCGGCGTGTGACAAACAGGGTGCTAGAATCGAGTTGAAACTTCCTGGCAGATTAAAACAGTGTGCCGGACCGAGACTCGAACTCGAGACCTTTGTGGTATTGATCTGTGAATGTAATCATTTCCTGTACTCCAAATGCACTGTTGCAACGATGAATCTTCAGTGATTTGGAAACCCGTGATAAGGTGTACTTATTTTTTCCGATAGTGTTCAAATGGTTCAAATGGCTCTGAGCACTATGGGACTCAACTGCTGTGGTCATTAGTCCCCTAGAACTTAGAACTACTTAAACCTAACTAACCTAAGGACATCACACACATCCATGCCCGAGGCAGGATTCGAACCTGCGACCGTAGCAGTCGCACGGTTCCGGACTGCGCGCCTAGAACCACGAGACCACCGCGGCCGGCTCCGATAGTGTATTTGCAACCATCTGCTGCTAGAGGGCTACGAATTGTAGCGTATAACATGGCGGCTTGTAGCGTAACTATGTCGGCGTGTGACAAACAGGGTGCTGGAATCGAGTTGAAAGTTCCTGGCAGATTAAAACTGTGTGCCGGACCGAGACTCAAACTCGAGACCTTTGTGGTATTGATCTGTGAATGTAATCATTTCCTGTACTCCAAATGCACTGTTGCAACGATGAATCTTCAGTGATTTGGAAACCCGTGATAGGGTGTACTTATTTGTTCCGACAGTTTATTTGCAACAATCTGCTGCTATACGGCTACGAATTATAGCGTATAACATGGTGGCTTGTAGCGTACCTATGTCGGCGTGTGACAAACAGGGTGCTAGAATCCAGTTGAAACTTCCTGGCAGATTAAAACTGTGTGCTGGACCGAGACTCGAACTCAAGACCTTTGTGGTATTGATCTGTGAATGTAATCATTTCCTGTACTCGAAATGCACATTTGCAACGATGAATCTTCAGTGATTTGGAAACCCGTGATAGGGTGTACTTATTTTTTCCGATAGTGTATTTGCAACCATCTGCTGCTAGAGGGCTACGAATTATAGCGTATAACATGGCGGCTTTTAGCGTAACTACGTCTGCGTGTGACAAACAGGGTGCTAGAATCGAGTTGAAACTTCCTGGCAGATTAAAACTGTGTGCCGGACCGAGACTCGAACTCGAGACCTTTGTGGTATTGATCTGTGAATGTAATCATTTCCTGTACTCCAAATGCACTGTTGCAACGATGAATCTTCAGTGATTTGGAAACCCGTGATAGGGTGTACTTATTTCTTCCGATAGTGTATTTGCAACCATCTGCTGCTAGAGGGCTACAAATTGTAGCGTACAACATGGCGGCTTGTAGCGTAACTATGTCGGCGTGTGACAAACAGTGTGCTAGAATCGAGTTGAAACTTCCTGGCAGATTAAAACTGTGTGCCGGACCGAGACTCGAACTCGAGACCTTTGTGGTATTGATCTGTGAATGTAATCATTTCCTGTACTCCAAATGCACTGTTGCAACGATGAATCTTCAGTGATTTGGAAACCCGTGATAGGGTGTACTTATTTGTTCCGACAGTGTATATGAAACCATCTGCTGCTATAGGGCTACGAATTGTAGCTTATAACATGGCGGCTTGTAGCGTAACTATGTCGGCGTGTGACAAACAGGGTGCTAGAATCGAGTTGAAACTTCCTGGCAGATTAAAACTGTGTGCCGGACCGAGACTCGAACTCGAGACCTTTGTGGTATTGAACTGTGAATGTAATCATTTCCTGTACTCCAAATGCACTGTTGCAACGATAAATCTTCAGTGATTTGGAAACCCATGATAGGGTGTACTTATTTGTTCCGACAGAGTATTTGCAACCATCTGCTGCTATAGGGCTACGAATTGTAGCGTATAACATGGCGGCTTGTAGCGTAACTATGTCGGCGTGTGACAAACAGGGTGCTAGAATCGAGTTGAAACTTTATGGCAGATTAAAACTGTGTGCCGGACCGAGATTCGAACTCGAGACCTTTGTGGTATTGATCTGTGAATGTAATCATTTCCTGTACTCCAAATGCACTGTTGCAACGATGAATCTTCAGTGATTTGGAAACCCCTGATAGGGTGTACTTATTTTTTCCGATAGTGTATTTGCAACCATCTGCTGCTAGAGGGCTACGAATTGTAGCGTATAACATGGCGGCTTGTAGCGTAACTATGTTGGCGTGTGACAAACAGGGTGCTAGAATCGAGTTGAAAGTTCCTGGCAGATTAAAACTGTGTGCCGGACCGAGACTCGAACTCGAGACCTTTGTGGTATTGATCTGTGAATGTAATCATTTCCTGTACTCCAAATGCACTGTTGCAACGATAAATCTTCAGTGATTTGGAAACCCGTAATAGGCTGTACTTATTTGTTCCGACAGTGTATTTGCAACCATCTGCTGCTATAGGGCTACGAATTGTAGCGTATAACATGGCGGCTTGTAGCGTAACTATGTCGGCGTGTGACAAACAGGGTGCTAGAATCGAGTTGAAACTTCCTGGCAGATTAAAACTGTGTGCCGGACCGAGACTCGAACTCGAGACCTTTGTGGTATTGATCTGTGAATGTAATCATTTCCTGTACTCCAAATGCACTGTTGCAACGATGAATCTTCAGTGATTTGGAAACCCGTGATAGGGTGTACTTATTTGTTCCGATAGTGTATTTGCAACCATCTGCTGCAAGAGGGCTACGAATTGTAGCGTATAACATGGCGGCTTGTAGCATAACTATGTCGGCGTGTGACAAACAGGGTGCTAGAATCGAGTTGAAACTTCATGGCAGATTAAAACTGTGTGCCGGACCGAGATTCGAACTCGAGACCTTTGTGGTATTGATCTGTGAATGTAATCATTTCCTGTACTCCAAATGCACTGTTGCAATGATGAATCTTCAGTGATTTGGAAACCCGTGATAGGGTGTACTTATTTTTTCCGATAGTGTATTTGCAACCATCTGCTGCTAGAGGGCTACGAATTGTAGCGTATAACATGGCGGCTTGTAGCGTAACTATGTCGGCGTGTGACAAACAGGGTGCTAGAATCGAGTTGAAACTTCCTGGCAGATTAAAACTGTGTGCCGGACCGAGACTCGAACTCGAGACCTTTGTGGTATTGATCTGTGAATGTAATCATTTCCTGTACTCCAAATGCACTGTTGCAACGATGAATCTTCAGTGATTTGGAAACCCGTGATAGGGTGTACTTATTTTTTCCGATAGTGTATTTGCAACCATCTGCTGCTAGATGGCTACGAATTGTAGCGTATAACATGGTGGCTTGTAGCGTAACTATGTCGGCGTGTGACAAACAGGGTGCTAGAATCGAGTTGAAACTTCCTGGCAGATTAAAACTGTGTGCCGGACCGAGACTCAAACTCGAGACCTTTGTGGTATTGATCTGTGAATTTAATCATTTCCTGTATTTCAAATGCACTGTTGCAACGATGAATCTTCAGTGATTTGGAAACCCGTGATAGGGTGTACTTATTTGTTCCGACAGTGTATTTGCAACCATCTGCTGCTATAGGGCTACGAATGATAGCGAACAACATGGCGGCTTGTAGCATAACTACCGCAGCGTGTGACAAACAGGGTGCTAGAATCGAGTTGAAACTTCCTGGCAGATTAAAACTGTGTGCCGGACCGAGACTCGAACTCGAGACCTTTGTGGTATTGTTCTGTGAATGTAATCATTTCCTGTACTCGAAATGCACATTTGCAACGATGAATCTTCAGTGATTTGGAAACCCGTGATAGGGTGTACTTATTTTTTCCGATAGTGTATTTGCAACCATCTGCTGCTAGAGGGCTACGAATTATAGCGTATAACATGGCGGCTTTTAGCGAAACTACGTCTGCGTGTGACAAACAGGGTGCTAGAATCGAGTTGAAACTTCCTGGCAGATTAAAACTGTGTGCCGGACCGAGACTCGAACTCGAGACCTTTGTGGTATTGATCTGTGAATGTAATCATTTCCTGTACTCCAAATGCACTGTTGCAACGATGAATCTTCAGTGATTTGGAAACCCGTGATAGGGTGTACTTATTTGTTCCGACAGTGTATATGAAACCATCTGCTGCTATAGGGCTACGAATTGTAGCTTATAACATGGCGGCTTGTAGCGTAACTATGTCGGCGTGTGACAAACAGGGTGCTAGAATCGAGTTGAAACTTCCTGGCAGATTAAAACTGTGTGCCGGACCGAGACTCGAACTCGAGACCTTTGTGGTATTGAACTGTGAATGTAATCATTTCCTGTACTCCAAATGCACTGTTGCAACGATAAATCTTCAGTGATTTGGAAACCCATGATAGGGTGTACTTATTTGTTCCGACAGAGTATTTGCAACCATCTGCTGCTATAGGGCTACGAATTGTAGCGTATAACATGGCGGCTTGTAGCGTAACTATGTCGGCGTGTGACAAACAGGGTGCTAGAATCGAGTTGAAACTTTATGGCAGATTAAAACTGTGTGCCGGACCGAGATTCGAACTCGAGACCTTTGTGGTATTGATCTGTGAATATAATCATTTCCTGTACTCCAAATGCACTGTTGCAACGATGAATCTTCAGTGATTTGGAAACCCGTGATAGGGTGTACTTATTTGTTCCGATAGTGTATTTGCAACCATCTGCTGCAAGAGGGCTACGAATTGTAGCGTATAACATGGCGGCTTGTAGCATAACTATGTCGGCGTGTGACAAACAGGGTGCTAGAATCGAGTTGAAACTTCATGGCAGATTAAAACTGTGTGCCAGACCGAGACTCGAACTCGAGACTTTTGTGGTATTGATCTGTGAATGTAATCATTTCCTGTACTCCAAATGCACTGTTGCAATGATGAATCTTCAGTGATTTGGAAACCCGTGATAGGGTGTACTTATTTTTTCCGATAGTGTATTTGCAACCATCTGCTGCTAGAGGGCTACGAATTGTAGCGTATAACATGGCGGCTTGTAGCGTAACTATGTCGGCGTGTGACAAACAGGGTGCTAGAATCGAGTTGAAACTTCCTGGCAGATTAAAACTGTGTGCCGGACCGAGACTCGAACTCGAGACCTTTGTGGTATTGATCTGTGAATGTAATCATTTCCTGTACTCCAAATGCACTGTTGCAACGATGAATCTTCAGTGATTTGGAAACCCGTGATAGGGTGTACTTATTTTTTCCGATAGTGTATTTGCAACCATCTGCTGCTAGATGGCTACGAATTGTAGCGTATAACATGGTGGCTTGTCGCGTAACTATGTCGGCGTGTGACAAACAGGGTGCTAGAATCGAGTTGAAACTTCCTGGCAGATTAAAACTGTGTGCCGGACCGAGACTCGAACTCGAGACCTTTTTGGTATTGATCTGTGAATTTAATCATTTCCTGTATTTCAAATGCACTGTTGCAACGATGAATCTTCAGTGATTTGGAAACCCGTGATAGGGTGTACTTATTTGTTCCGACAGTGTATTTGCAACCATCTGCTGCTATAGGGCTACGAATGATAGCGAATAACATGGCGGCTTGTAGCATAACTACCGCGGCGTGTGACAAACAGGGTGCTAGAATCGAGTTGAAACTTCCTGGCAGATTAAAACTGTGTGCCGGACCGAGACTCGAACTCGAGACCTTTGTGGTATTGTTCTGTGAATGTAATCATTTCCTGTTCTCCAAATGCACTGTTGCAACGATGAATCTTGTGATTTGGAAACCCGTGATAGGGTGTACTTATTTGTTCCGACAGTGTATTTGCAAGCATCTGCTGCTATAGGGCTACGAATTGTAGCGTATAACATGGCGGCTTGTAGCGTAACTATGTCGGCGTGTGACAAACAGGGTGCTAGAATCGAGTTGAAACTTCCTGGCAGATTAAAACTGTGTGCCGGACCGAGACTCGAACTCGAGACCTTTGTGGTATTGATCTGTGAATGTAATTATTTCCTGTACTCCAAATGCACTGTTGCAACGATAAATCTTCAGTGATTTGGAAACCCGTGATAGGGTGTACTTATTTGTTCCGACAGTGTATTTGCAACCATCTGCTGCTATAGGGCTACGAATTATAGCGTATAACATGGCGGCATGTAGCGTAAGTATGTCGGCGTGTGACAAATAGGATGCTAGAATCGAGTTGAAACTTCCTGGCAGATTAAAACTGTGTGCCGGACCGAGACTCGAACTCGAGACCTTTGTGGTATTGATCTGTGAATATAATAATTTCCTGTACTCCAAATGCACTGTTGCAACGATGAATCTTCAGTGATTTGGAAACCCGTGATAGTGTGTACTTATTTGTTTGACAGTGTATTTGCAACCATCTGCTGCTATAGGGCTACGAATTATAGCGTATACCATGGCGGCTTGTAGCGTAACTACGTCTGGGTGTGACAAACAGGGTGCTAGAATCGAGTTGAAACTTCCTGGCAGATTAAAACTGTGTGCCGGACCGAGACTCGAACTCGAGACCTTTGTGGTATTGATCTGTGAATGTAATAATTTCCTGTACTCCAAATGCACTGTTGCAACGATAAATCTTCAGTGATTTGGAAACCGTGATAGGGTGTCCTTATTTGTTCCGACAGTGTATTTGCAACCATCTGCTGCAAGAGGGCTACGAATTGTAGCGTATAACATGGCGGCTTGTAGCGTAACTATGTCGGCGTGTGACAAACAGGGTGCTAGAATCGAGTTGAAACTTCCTGGCAGATTAAAACTGTGTGCCGGACCGAGACTCGAACTCGAGACCTTTGTGGTATTGATCTGTGAATGTAATCATTTCCTGCACTCCAAATGCACTGTTGCAACGATGAATCTTCAGTGATTTGGAGACCCGTGATAGGGTGTACTTATTTTTTCCAATAGTGTATTTGCAACCATCTGCTGCTAGAGGGCTACGAATTGTAGCGTATAACATGGCGGCTTGTAGCGTAACTATGTCGGCGTGTGACAAACAGGGTGCTAGAATCGAGTTGAAACTTCCTGGCATATTAAAACTGTGTGCCGGACCGAGACTCGAACTCGAGACCTTTGTGGTATTGATCTGTGAATATAATCATTTCCTGTACTCCAAATGCACTGTTGCAACGATGAATCTTCAGTGATTTGGAGACCCGTGATAGGGTGTACTTATTATTTCCGACAGTGTATTTGCAACCATCTGCTGCAAGAGGGCTACGAATTGTAGCGTATAACATGGCGGCTTGTAGCGTAACTATGTCGGCGTGTGACAAACAGGGTGCTAGAATCGAGTTGAAACTTCCTGGCAGATTAAAACTGTGTGCCGGACCGAGACTCGAACTCGAGACCTTTGTGGTATTGATCTGTGAATGTAATCATTTCCTGCACTCCAAATGCACTGTTGCAACGATGAATCTTCAGTGATTTGGAGACCCGTGATAGGGTGTACTTATTTTTTCCAATAGTGTATTTGCAACCATCTGCTGCTAGAGGGCTACGAATTGTAGCGTATAACATGGCGGCTTGTAGCGTAACTATGTCGGCGTGTGACAAACAGGGTGCTAGAATCGAGTTGAAACTTCCTGGCAGATTAAAACTGTGTGCCGGACCGAGACTCGAACTCGAGACCTTTGTGGTATTGATCTGTGAATGTAATCATTTCCTGTACTCCAAATGCACTGTTGCAACGATAAATCTTCAGTGATTTGGAAACCCGTGATAGGGTGTACTTATTTGTTCCGACAGTGTATTTGCAACCATCTGCTGCTATAGGGCTACGAATTGTAGCGTATAACATGGCGGCTTGTACCGTAACTATGTCGGCGTGTGACAAACAGGGTGCTAGAATCGAGTTGAAACTTCCTGGCAGATTAAAACTGTGTGCCGGACCGAGACTCGAACTCGAGACCTTTGTGGTATTGATCTGTGAATGTAATAATTTCCTGTACTCCAAATGCACTGTTGCAACGATAAATCTTCAGTGATTTGGAAACCCGTGATAGGGTGTACTTATTTATTCCGACAGTGTATTTGCAACCATCTGCTGCTAGAGGGCTACGAATTGTAGCGTATAACATGGGGGGTTGTAGCGTAACTATGTCGGCGTGTGACAAACAGGGTGCTGGAATCGAGTTGAAAGTTCCTGGCAGATTAAAACTGTGTGCCGGACCGAGACTCAAACTCGAGACCTTTGTGGTATTGATCTGTGAATGTAATCATTTCCAGTACTCCAAATGCACTGTTGCAACGATAAATCTTCAGTGATTTGGAAACCCGTTATAGGGTGTACTTACTTGTTCCGACAGTGTATTTGCAACCATCTGCTGCTAGAGGGCTACGAATTATAGCGTATAACATGGCGGCTTGTAGCGTAACTACGTCGGCGTGTGACAAACAGGATGCTAGAATCGAGTTGAAACTTCCTGGCAGATTAAAACTGTGTGCCGGACCGAGACTCGAACTCGAGACCTTTGTGGTATTGATCTGTGAATATAATAATTTCCTGTACTCCAAATGCACTGTTGCAACGATGAATCTACAGTGATTTGGAAACCCGTGATAGGGTGTACTTATTTGTTCCGACAGTGTATTTGCAACCATCTGCTGCTATAGGGCTACGAATTATAGCGTATAACATGGCGGCTTGTAGCGTAACTACGTCTGCGTGTGACAAACAGGGTGCTAGAATCGAGTTGAAACTTCCTGGCAGATTAAAACTGTGTGCCGGACCGAGACTCGAACTCGAGACCTTTGTGGTATTGATCTGTGAATGTAATCATTTCCTGTACTCCAAATGCACTGTTGCAACGATGAATCTTCAGTGATTTGGAAACCCGTGATAGGGTGTACTTATTTGTTCCGACAGTGTATTTGCAACAATCTGCTGCTATACGGCTACGAATTATAGCGTATAACATGGTGGCTTGTAGCGTACCTATGTCGGCGTGTGACAAACAGGGTGCTAGAATCGAGTTGAAACTTCCTGGCAGATTAAAACTGTGTGCTGGACCGAGACTCGAACTCAAGACCTTTGTGGTATTGATCTGTGAATGTAATCATTTCCTGTACTCGAAATGCACATTTGCAACGATGAATCTTCAGTGATTTGGAAACCCGTGATAGGGTGTACTTATTTTTTCCGATAGTGTATTTGCAACCATCTGCTGCTAGAGGGCTACGAATTATAGCGTATAACATGGAGGCTTTTAGCGTAACTACGTCTGCGTGTGACAAACAGGGTGCTAGAATCGAGTTGAAACTTCCTGGCAGATTAAAACTGTGTGCCGGACCGAGACTCGAACTCGAGACCTTTGTGGTATTGATCTGTGAATGTAATCATTTCCTGTACTCCAAATGCACTGTTGCAACGATGAATCTTCAGTGATTTGGAAACCCGTGATAGGGTGTACTTATTTCTTCCAATAGTGTATTTGCAACCATCTGCTGCTAGAGGGCTACGAATTGTAGCGTACAACATGGCGGCTTGTAGCGTAACTATGTCGGCGTGTGACAAACAGTGTGCTAGAATCGAGTTGAAACTTCCTGGCAGATTAAAACTGTGTGCCGGACCGAGACTCGAACTCGAGACCTTTGTGGTATTGATCTGTGAATGTAATCATTTCCTGTACTCCAAATGCACTGTTGCAACGATGAATCTTCAGTGATTTGGAAACCCGTGATAGGGTGTACTTATTTGTTCCGACAGTGTATATGAAACCATCTGCTGCTATAGGGCTACGAATTGTAGCTTATAACATGGCGGCTTGTAGCGTAACTATGTCAGCGTGTGACAAACAGGGTGCTAGAATCGAGTTGAAACTTCCTGGCAGATTAAAACTGTGTGCCGGACCGAGACTCGAACTCGAGACCTTTGTGGTATTGAACTGTGAATGTAATCATTTCCTGTACTCCAAATGCACTGTTGCAACGATAAATCTTCAGTGATTTGGAAACCCATGATAGGGTGTACTTATTTGTTCCGACAGAGTATTTGCAACCATCTGCTGCTATAGGGCTACGAATTGTAGCGTATAACATGGCGGCTTGTAGCGTAACTATGTCGGCGTGTGACAAACAGGGTGCTAGAATCGAGTTGAAACTTCCTGGCAGATTAAAACTGTGTGCCGGACCGAGACTCGAACTCGAGACCTTTGTGGTATTGATCTGTGAATGTAATCATTTCCTGTACTCCAAATGCACTGTTGCAACGATGAATCTTCAGTGATTTGGAAACCCCTGATAGGGTGTACTTATTTTTTCCGATAGTGTATTTGCAACCATCTGCTGCTAGAGGGCTACGAATTGTAGCGTATAACATGGCGGCTTGTAGCGTAACTATGTTGGCGTGTGACAAACAGGGTGCTAGAATCGAGTTGAAACTTCCTGGCAGATTAAAACTGTGTGCCGGACCGAGACTCGAACTCGAGACCTTTGTGGTATTGATCTGTGAATGTAATCATTTCCTGTACTCCAAATGCACTGTTGCAACGATAAATCTTCAGTGATTTGGAAACCCGTAATAGGCTGTACTTATTTGTTCCGACAGTGTATTTGCAACCATCTGCTGCTATAGGGCTACGAATTGTAGCGTATAACATGGCAGCTTGTAGCGTAACTATGTCGGCGTGTGACAAACAGGGTGCTAGAATCGAGTTGAAACTTCCTGGCAGATTAAAACTGTGTGCCGGACCGAGACTCGAACTCGAGACCTTTGTGGTATTGATCTGTGAATGTAATCATTTCCTGTACTCCAAATGCACTGTTGCAACGATGAATCTTCAGTGATTTGGAAACCCGTGATAGGGTGTACTTATTTGTTCCGATAGTGTATTTGCAACCATCTGCTGCAAGAGGGCTACGAATTGTAGCGTATAACATGGCGGCTTGTAGCATAACTATGTCGGCGTGTGACAAACAGGGTGCTAGAATCGAGTTGAAACTTCCTGGCAGATTAAAACTGTGTGCCGGACCGAGACTCGAACTCGAGACTTTTGTGGTATTGATCTGTGAATGTAATCATTTCCTGTACTCCAAATGCACTGTTGCAATGATGAATCTTCAGTGATTTGGAAACCCGTGATAGGGTGTACTTATTTTTTCCGATAGTGTATTTGCAACCATCTGCTGCTAGAGGGCTACGAATTGTAGCGTATAACATGGCGGCTTGTAGCGTAACTATGTCGGCGTGTGACAAACAGGGTGCTAGAATCGAGTTGAAACTTCCTGGCAGATTAAAACTGTGTGCCGGACCGAGACTCGAACTCGAGACCTTTGTGGTATTGATCTGTGAATGTAATCATTTCCTGTACTCCAAATGCACTGTTGCAACGATGAATCTTCAGTGATTTGGAAACCCGTGATAGGGTGTACTTATTTTTTCCGATAGTGTATTTGCAACCATCTGCTGCTAGATGGCTACGAATTGTAGCGTATAACATGGTGGCTTGTAGCGTAACTATGTCGGCGTGTGACAAACAGGGTGCTAGAATCGAGTTGAAACTTCCTGGCAGATTAAAACTGTGTGCCGGACCGAGACTCGAACTCGAGACCTTTGTGGTATTGATCTGTGAATGTAATCATTTCCTATACTCCAAGTGCACTTTTGCAACGATGAATCTTCTGTGATTTGGAAACGCGTGATAGGGTGTACTTATTTTTTCCGATAGTGTATTTGCAACCATCTGCTGCAAGAAGGCTACAAATTGTAGCGTATAACATGGCGGCTTGTAGCGTAACTATGTCGGCGTGTGACAAACAGGGTGCTAGAATCGAGTTGAAACTTCCTGGCAGATTAAAACTGTGTGCCGGACCGAGACTCGAAATCGAGACCTTTGTGGTATTGATCTGTGAATGTAATCATTTCCTGTACTCCAAATGCACTGTTGCAACGATGAATCTTCAGTGATTTGGAAACCCGTGATAGGGTGTACTTATTTTTTCCGATAGTGTATTTGCAACCATCTGCTTCTAGACGGCTACGAATTGTAGCGTATAACATGGCGGCTTGTAGCGTAACTATGTCGGCGTGTGACAAACAGGGAGCTAGAATCGAGTTGAAACTTCCTGGCAGATTAAAACTGTGTGCCGGACCGAGACTCGAACTCGAGACCTTTGTGGTATTGATCTGTGAATGTAATCATTTCCTGTACTCCAAATGCACTGTTGCAACGATAAATCTTCAGTGATTTGGAAACCCGTAATAGGCTGTACTTATTTGTTCCGACAGTGTATTTGCAACCATCTGCTGCTATAGGGCTACGAATTGTAGCGTATAACATGGCGGCTTGTAGCGTAACTATGTCGGCGTGTGACAAACAGGGTGCTAGAATCGAGTTGAAACTTCCTGGCAGATTAAAACTGTGTGCCGGACCGAGACTCGAACTCGAGACCTTTGTGGTATTGATCTGTGAATGTAATCATTTCCTGTACTCCAAATGCACTGTTGCAACGATGAATCTTCAGTGATTTGGAAACCCGTGATAGGGTGTACTTATTTGTTCCGATAGTGTATTTGCAACCATCTGCTGCAAGAGGGCTACGAATTGTAGCGTATAACATGGCGGCTTGTAGCATAACTATGTCGGCGTGTGACAAACAGGGTGCTAGAATTGAGTTGAAACTTCATGGCAGATTAAAACTGTGTGCCGGACCGAGACTCGAACTCGAGACCTTTGTGGTATTGATCTGTGAATGTAATCATTTCCTGTACTCCAAATGCACTGTTGCAATGATGAATCTTCAGTGATTTGGAAACCCGTGATAGGGTGTACTTATTTTTTCCGATAGTGTATTTGCAACCATCTGCTGCTAGAGGGCTACGAATTGTAGCGTATAACATGGCGGCTTGTAGCGTAACTATGTCGGCGTGTGACAAACAGGGTGCTAGAATCGAGTTGAAACTTCCTGGCAGATTAAAACTGTGTGCCGGACCGAGACTCGAACTCGAGACCTTTGTGGTATTGATCTGTGAATGTAATCATTTCCTGTACTCCAAATGCACTGTTGCAACGATGAATCTTCAGTGATTTGGAAACCCGTAATAGGGTGTACTTATTTTTTCCGATAGTGTATTTGCAACCATCTGCTGCTAGATGGTTACGAATTGTAGCGTATAACATGGTGGCTTGTAGCGTAACTATGTCGGCGTGTGACAAACAGGGTGCTAGAATCGAGTTGAAACTTCCTGGCAGATTAAAACTGTGTGCCGGACCGAGACTCGAACTCGAGAACTTTGTGGTATTGATCTGTGAATGTAATCATTTCCTATACTCCAAGTGCACTTTTGCAACGATGAATCTTCAGTGATTTGGAAACGCGTCTAGGGTGTACTTATTTTTTCCGATAGTGTATTTGCAACCATCTGCTGCAAGAAGGCTACAAATTGTAGCGTATAACATGGCGGCTTGTAGCGTAACTATGTCGGCGTGTGACAAACAGGGTGCTAGAATCGAGTTGAAACTTCCTGGCAGATTAAAACTGTGTGCCGGAC
Organism: Schistocerca gregaria; assembly: GCF_023897955.1. Classification (NCBI taxonomy): domain Eukaryota; kingdom Metazoa; phylum Arthropoda; class Insecta; order Orthoptera; family Acrididae; genus Schistocerca; species Schistocerca gregaria. The sequence goes on along the minus strand of NC_064920.1, from coordinate 259,431,858 downwards.
CGAGACTCGAACTCGAGACCTTTGTGGTATTGATCTGTGAATGTAATCATTTCCTGTACTCCAAATGCACTGTTGCAACGATGAATCTTCAGTGATTTGGAAACCCGTGATAGGGTGTTTTTATTTTTTCCGATAGTGTATTTGCAACCATCTGCTGCTAGAGGGCTACGAATTGTAGCGTATAACATGGCGGCTTGTAGCGTAACTATGTCGGCGTGTGACAAACAGGGTGCTAGAATCGAGTTGAAACTTCATGGCAGATTAAAACTGTGTGCCGGATTGAGACTCGAACTCGAGACCTTTGTGGTATTGATCTGTGAATGTAATCATTTCCTGTACTCCAAATGCACTGTTGCAACGATGAATCTTCAGTGATTTGGAAACCCGTGATAGGGTGTACTTATTTTTTCCGATAGTGTATTTGCAACCATCTGCTGCTAGAGGGCTACGAATTGTAGCGTAAAACATGGCGGCTTGTACCGTAACTATGTCGGCGTGTGACAAACAGGGTGCTAGAATCGAGTTGAAACTTCCTGGCAGATTAAAACAGTGTGCCAGACCGAGACTCGAACTCGAGACCTTTGTGGTATTGATCTGTGAATGTAATCATTTCCTGTACTCCAAATGCAGTGTTGCAACGATGAATCTTCAGTTATTTGGAAACCCGTGATACAGCGTACTTATTTTTTCCGATAGTGTATTTGCAACCATCTGCTGCTAGAGGGCTACGAATTGTAGCGTATAACATGGCGGCTTGTAGCGTAACTATGTCGGCGTGTGACAAACAGTGTGCTAGAATCGAGTTAAAACTTCCTGGCAGATTAAAACTGTGTGCCGGACCGAGACTCGAACTCGAGACCTTTGTGGTATTGATCTGTGAATGTAATCATTTCCTGTACTCCAAATGCACTGTTGCAACGATGAATCTTCAGTGATTTGGAAACCCGTGATAGGGTGTACTTATTTTTTCCGATAGTGTATTTGCAACCATCTGCTGCTAGATGGCTACGAATTGTAGCGTATAACATGGTGGCTTGTAGCGTAACTATGTCGGCGTGTGACAAACAGGGTGCTAGAATCGAGTTGAAACTTCCTGGCAGATTAAAACTGTGTGCCGGACCGAGACTCGAACTCGAGACCTTTGTGGTATTGATCTGTGAATGTAATCATTTCCTATACTCCAAGTGCACTTTTGCAACGATGAATCTTCAGTGATTTGGAAACGCGTGATAGGGTGTACTTATTTTTTCCGATAGTGTATTTGCAACCATCTGCTGCAAGAAGGCTACAAATTGTAGCGTATAACATGGCGGCTTGTAGCGTAACTATGTCGGCGTGTGACAAACAGGGTGCTAGAATCGAGTTGAAACTTCCTGGCAGATTAAAACTGTGTGCCGGACCGAGACTCGAACTCGAGACCTTTGTGGTATTGATCTGTGAATGTAATCATTTCCTGTACTCCAAATGCACTGTTGCAACGATGAATCTTCAGTGATTTGGAAACCCGTGATAGGGTGTACTTATTTTTTCCGATAGTGTATTTGCAACCATCTGCTTCTAGACGGCTACGAATTGTAGCGTATAACATGGCGGCTTGTAGCGTAACTATGTCGGCGTGTGACAAACAGGGTGCTAGAATCGAGTTGAAACTTCCTGGCAGATTAAAACTGTGTGCCGGACTGAGACTCGAACTCGAGAACTTTGTGGTATTGATCTGTGAATGTAATCATTTCCTGTACTCCAAATACACTGTTGCAATGATAAATCTTCAGTGATTTGGAAACCCGTAATAGGGTGTACTTATTTGTGCCGACAGTGTATTTGCAACAATCTGCTGCAAGAGAGCTACGAATTGTAGCGTATAACATGGCGGCTTGTAGCGTAACTATGTCGGCGTGTGACAAACAGGGTGCTACAATCGAGTTGAAACTTCTTGGCAGATTAAAACTATGTGCCGGACCGAGACTCGAACTCGAGACCTTTGTGGTATTGATCTGTGAATGTAATCATTTCCTGTACTCCAAATTCACTTTTGCAATGATGAATCTTCAGTGATTTGGAAACGCGTGATAGGGTGTACTTATTTTTTCCGATAGTGTATTTGCAACCATCTGCTGCTAGAGGGCTACGAATTGTAGCGTATAACATGGCGGCTTGTAGCGTAACTATGTCGGCGTGTGACAAACAGGGTGCTAGAATCGAGTTGAAACTTCCTGGCAGATTAAAACTGTGTGCCGGACCGAGACTGGAACTCGAGACCTTTGTGGTATTGATCTGTGAATGTAATCATTTCCTGTACTCCAAATGAACTGTTGCAACGATAAATCTTCAGTGATTTGGAAACCCGTAATAGGCTGTACTTATTTGTTCCGACAGTGTATTTGCAACCATCTGCTGCTATAGGGCTACGAATTGTAGCGTATAACATGGCGGCTTGTAGCGTAACTATGTCGGCGCGTGACAAACAGGGTGCTAGAATCGAGTTGAAACTTCCTGGCAGATTAAAACTGTGTGCCGGACCGAGACTCGAACTCGAGACCTTTGTGGTATTGATCTGTGAATGTAATCATTTCCTGTACTCCAAATGCACTGTTGCAACGATGAATCTTCAGTGATTTGGAAACCCGTGATAGGGTGTACTTATTTGTTCCGATAGTGTATTTGCAACCATCTGCTGCAAGAGGGCTACGAATTGTAGCCTATAACATGGCGGCTTGTAGCATAACTATGTCGGCGTGTGACAAACAGGGTGCTAGAATCGAGTTGAAACTTCCTGGCAGATTAAAACTGTGTGCCGGACCGAGACTCGAACTCGAGACCTTTGTGGTATTGATCTGTGAATGTAATCATTTCCTATACTCCAAGTGCACTTTTGCAACGATGAATCTTCAGTGATTTGGAAACGCGTGATAGGGTGTACTTATTTTTTCCGATAGTGTATTTGCAACCATCTGCTGCAAGAAGGCTACAAATTGTAGCGTATAACATGGCGGCTTGTAGCGTAACTATGTCGGCGTGTGACAAACAGGGTGCTAGAATCGAGTTGAAACTTCCTGGCAGATTAAAACTGTGTGCCGGACCGAGACTCGAACTCGAGACCTTTGTGGTATTGATCTGTGAATGTAATCATTTCCTGTACTCCAAATGCACTGTTGCAACGATGAATCTTCAGTGATTTGGAAACCCGTGATAGGGTGTACTTATTTTTTCCGATAGTGTATTTGCAACCATCTGCTGCTAGAGGGCTACGAATTGTAGCGTATAACATGGCGGCTTGTAGCGTAACTATGTCGGCGTGTGACAAACAGGGTGCTAGAATCGAGTTGAAACTTCATGGCAGATTAAAACTGTGTGCCGGACTGAGACTCGAACTCGAGACCTTTGTGGTATTGATCTGTGAATGTAATCATTTCCTGTACTCCAAATGCACTGTTGCAACGATGAATCTTCAGTGATTTGGAAACCCGTGATAGGGTGTACTTATTTTTTCCGATAGTGTATTTGCAACCATCTGCTGCTAGAGGGCTACGAATTGTAGCGTAAAACATGGCGGCTTGTACCGTAACTATGTCGGCGTGTGACAAACAGGGTGCTAGAATCGAGTTGAAACTTCCTGGCAGATTAAAACAGTGTGCCAGACCGAGACTCGAACTCGAGACCTTTGTGGTATTGATCTGTGAATGTAATCATTTCCTGTACTCCAAATGCAGTGTTGCAACGATGAATCTTCAGTGATTTGGAAACCCGTGATAGGGTGTACTTATTTTTTCCGATAGTGTATTTGCAACCATCTGCTGCTAGAGGGCTACGAATTGTAGCGTATAACATGGCGGCTTGTAGCGTAACTATGTCGGCGTGTGACAAACAGGGTGCTAGAATCGAGTTAAAACTTCCTGGCAGATTAAAACTGTGTGCCGGACCGAGACTCGAACTCGAGACCTTTGTGGTATTGATCTGTGAATGTAATCATTTCCTGTACTCCAAATGCACTGTTGCAACGATGAATCTTCAGTGATTTGGAAACCCGTGATAGGGTGTACTTATTTTTTCCGATAGTGTATTTGCAACCATCTGCTGCAAGAGGGCTACGAATTGTAGAGTATAACATGGCGGCTTGTAGCGTAACTATGTCGGCGTGTGACAAACAGGGTGCTAGAATCGAGTTAAAACTTCCTGGCAGATTAAAACTGTGTGCCGGACCGAGACTCGAACTCGAGACCTTTGTGGTATTGATCTGTGAATGTAATCATTTCCTGTACTCCAAATGCACTGTTGCAACGATGAATCTTCAGTGATTTGGAAACCCGTGATAGGGTGTACTTATTTTTTCCGATAGTGTATTTGCAACCATCTGCTGCTAGATGGCTACGAATTGTAGCGTATAACATGGTGGCTTGTAGCGTAACTATGTCGGCGTGTGACAAACAGGGTGCTAGAATCGAGTTGAAACTTCCTGGCAGATTACAACTGTGTGCCGGACCGAGACTCGAACTCGAGACCTTTGTGGTATTGATCTGTGAATGTAATCATTTCCTATACTCCAAGTGCACTTTTGCAACGATGAATCTTCAGTGATTTGGAAACGCGTGATAGGGTGTACTTATTTTTTCCGATAGTGTATTTGCAACCATCTGCTGCAAGAAGGCTACAAATTGTAGCGTATAACATGGCGGCTTGTAGCGTAACTATGTCGGCGTGTGACAAACAGGGTGCTAGAATCGAGTTGAAACTTCCTGGCAGATTAAAACTGTGTGCCGGACCGAGACTCGAACTCGAGACCTTTGTGGTATTGATCTGTGAATGTAATCATTTCCTGTACTCCAAATGCACTGTTGCAACGATGAATCTTCAGTGATTTGGATACCCGTGATAGGGTGTACTTATTTTTTCCGATAGTGTATTTGCAACCATCTGCTTCTAGACGGCTACGAATTGTAGCGTATAACATGGCGGCTTGTAGCGTAACTATGTCGGCGTGTGACAAACAGGGTGCTAGAATCGAGTTGAAACTTCATTGCAGATTAAAACTGTGTGCCGGACCGAGACTCGAACTCGAGAACTTTGTGGTATTGATCTGTGAATGTAATCATTTCCTGTACTCCAAATACACTGTTGCAATGATAAATCTTCAGTGATTTGGAAACCCGTAATAGGGTGTACTTATTTGTGCCGACAGTGTATTTGCAACAATCTGCTGCAAGAGAGCTACGAATTGTAGCGTATAACATGGCGGCTTGTAGCGTAACTATGTCGGCGTGTGACAAACAGGGTGCTACAATCGAGTTGAAACTTCTTGGCAGATTAAAACTATGTGCCGGACCGAGACTCGAACTCGAGACCTTTGTGGTATTGATCTGTGAATGTAATCATTTCCTGTACTCCAAATTCACTTTTGCAATGATGAATCTTCAGTGATTTGGAAACGCGTGATAGGGTGTACTTATTTTTTCCGATAGTGTATTTGCAACCATCTGCTGCTAGAGGGCTACGAATTGTAGCGTATAACATGGCGGCTTGTAGCGTAACTATGTCGGCGTGTGACAAACAGGGTGCTAGAATCGAGTTGAAACTTCCTGGCAGATTAAAACTGTGTGCCGGACCGAGACTGGAACTCGAGACCTTTGTGGTATTGATCTGTGAATGTAATCATTTCCTGTACTCCAAATGAACTGTTGCAACGATAAATCTTCAGTGATTTGGAAACCCGTAATAGGCTGTACTTATTTGTTCCGACAGTGTATTTGCAACCATCTGCTGCTATAGGGCTACGAATTGTAGCGTATAACATGGCGGCTTGTAGCGTAACTATGTCGGCGCGTGACAAACAGGGTGCTAGAATCGAGTTGAAACTTCCTGGCAGATTAAAACTGTGTGCCGGACCGAGACTCGAACTCGAGACCTTTGTGGTATTGATCTGTGAATGTAATCATTTCCTGTACTCCAAATGCACTGTTGCAACGATGAATCTTCAGTGATTTGGAAACCCGTGATAGGGTGTACTTATTTGTTCCGATAGTGTATTTGCAACCATCTGCTGCAAGAGGGCTACGAATTGTAGCCTATAACATGGCGGCTTGTAGCATAACTATGTCGGCGTGTGACAAACAGGGTGCTAGAATCGAGTTGAAACTTCATGGCAGATTAAAACTGTGTGCCGGACCGAGACTCGAACTCGAGACCTTTGTGGTATTGATCTGTGAATGTAATCATTTCCTGTACTCCAAATGCACTGTTGCAATGATGAATCTTCAGTGATTTGGAAACCCGTGATAGGGTGTACTTATTTTTTCCGATAGTGTATTTGCAACCATCTGCTGCTAGAGGGCTACGAATTGTAGCGTATAACATGGCGGCTTGTAGCGTAACTATGTCGGCGTGTGACAAACAGGGTGCTAGAATCGAGTTGAAACTTCCTGGCAGATTAAAACTGTGTGCCGGACCGAGACTCGAACTCGAGACCTTTGTGGTATTGATCTGTGAATGTAATCATTTCCTGTACTCCAAATGCACTGTTGCAACGATGAATCTTCAGTGATTTGGAAACCCGTGATAGGGTGTACTTATTTTTTCCGATAGTGTATTTGCAACCATCTGCTGCTAGAGGGCTACGAATTGTAGCGTATAACATGGCGGCTTGTAGCGTAACTATGTCGGCGTGTGACAAACAGGGTGCTAGAATCGAGTTGAAACTTCATGGCAGATTAAAACTGTGTGCCGGACTGAGACTCGAACTCGAGACCTTTGTGGTATTGATCTGTGAATGTAATCATTTCCTGTACTCCAAATGCACTGTTGCAACGATGAATCTTCAGTGATTTGGAAACCCGTGATAGGGTGTACTTATTTTTTCCGATAGTGTATTTGCAACCATCTGCTGCAAGAAGGCTACAAATTGTAGCGTATAACATGGCGGCTTGTAGCGTAACTATGTCGGCGTGTGACAAACAGGGTGCTAGAATCGAGTTGAAACTTCCTGGCAGATTAAAACTGTGTGCCGGACCGAGACTCGAACTCGAGACCTTTGTGGTATTGATCTGTGAATGTAATCATTTCCTGTACTCCAAATGCACTGTTGCAACGATGAATCTTCAGTGATTTGGAAACCCGTGATAGGGTGTACTTATTTTTTCCGATAGTGTATTTGCAACCATCTGCTGCTAGAGGGCTACGAATTGTAGCGTATAACATGGCGGCTTGTAGCGTAACTATGTCGGCGTGTGACAAACAGGGTGCTAGAATCGAGTTGAAACTTCATGGCAGATTAAAACTGTGTGCCGGACTGAGACTCGAACTCGAGACCTTTGTGGTATTGATCTGTGAATGTAATCATTTCCTGTACTCCAAATGCACTGTTGCAATGATGAATCTTCAGTGATTTGGAAACCCGTGATAGGGTGTACTTATTTTTTCCGATAGTGTATTTGCAACCATCTGCTGCTAGAGGGCTACGAATTGTAGCGTATAACATGGCGGCTTGTAGCGTAACTATGTCGGCGTGTGACAAACAGGGTGCTAGTATCGAGTTGAAACTTCATTGCAGATTAAAACTGTGTGCCGGACTGAGACTCGAACTCGAGACCTTTGTGGTATTGATCTGTGAATGTAATCATTTCCTGTACTCCAAATGCACTGTTGCAACGATGAATCTTCAGTGATTTGGAAACCCGTGATAGGGTGTACTTATTTTTTCCGATAGTGTATTTGCAACCATCTGCTGCTAGAGGGCTACGAATTGTAGCGTAAAACATGGCGGCTTGTACCGTAACTATGTCGGCGTGTGACAAACAGGGTGCTAGAATCGAGTTGAAACTTCCTGGCAGATTAAAACAGTGTGCCAGACCGAGACTCGAACTCGAGACCTTTGTGGTATTGATCTGTGAATGTAATCATTTCCTGTACTCCAAATGCAGTGTTGCAACGATGAATCTTCAGTGATTTGGAAACCCGTGATAGGGTGTACTTATTTTTTCCGATAGTGTATTTGCAACCATCTGCTGCTAGAGGGCTACGAATTGTAGCGTATAACATGGCGGCTTGTAGCGTAACTATGTCGGCGTGTGACAAACAGGGTGCTAGAATCGAGTTAAAACTTCCTGGCAGATTAAAACTGTGTGCCGGACCGAGACTCGAACTCGAGACCTTTGTGGTATTGATCTGTGAATGTAATCATTTCCTGTACTCCAAATGCACTGTTGCAACGATGAATCTTCAGTGATTTGGAAACGCGTGATAGGGTGTACTTATTTTTTCCGATAGTGTATTTGCAACCATCTGCTGCAAGAGGGCTACGAATTGTAGAGTATAACATGGCGGCTTGTAGCGTAACTATGTCGGCGTGTGACAAACAGGGTGCTAGAATCGAGTTGAAACTTCCTGGCAGATTAAAACTGTGTGCCGGACCGAGACTCGAACTCGAGACCTTTGTGGTGTTGATCTGTGAATGTAATCATTTCCCGTACTCCAAATGAACTGTTGCAACGATGAATCTTCAGTGATTTGGAAACCCGTGATAGGGTGTACTTATTTTTTCCAATAGTATATTTGCAACCATCTGCTGCTAGAGGGCTACGAATTGTAGCGTATAACATGGCGGCTTGTAGCGTAACTATGTCGGCGTGTAACAAACAGGGTGCTAGAATCGAGTTGAAACTTCCTGGCAGATTAAAACTGTGTGCCGGACCGAGACTCGAACTCGAGACCTTTGTGGTATTGATCTGTGAATGTAATCATTTCCTGTACTCCAAATGCACTGTTGCAACGATGAATCTTCAGTGATTTGGAAACCCGTGATAGGGTGTACTTATTTTTTCCGATAGTGTATTTGACACCATCTAATGCTAGAGGGCTACGAACTGTAGCGTACAACATGGCGGCTTGTAGCGCAACTATGTCGGCGTGTGACAAACAGGGTGCTAGAATCGAGTGGAAACTTCCTGGCAGATTAAAACTGTGTGCCGGACCGAGACTCGAACTCGAGACCTTTGTGGTATTGATCTGTGAATGTAATCATTTCCTGTACTCCAAATGCACTGTTGCAACGATGAATCTTCAGTGATTTGGAAACCCGTGATAGTGTGTACTTATTTTTTCCGATAGTGTATTTGCAACCATCTGCTGCAAGAGGGCTACGAATTGTAGCGTATAACATGGCGGCTTGTAGCGTAACTATGTCGGCGTGTGACAAACAGTGTGCTGGAACCGAGTTGAAACTTCCTGGCAGATTAAAACTGTGTGCCGGACCGAGATTCGAACTCGAGACCTTTGTGGTATTGATCTGTGAATGTAATCATTTCCTGTACTCCAAATGCACTGTTGCAACGATGAATCTTCAGTGATTTGGAAACCCGTGATAGGGTGTACTTATTTTTTCCGATAGTGTATTTGCAACCATCTGCTGCTAGATGGCTACGAATTGTAGCGTATAACATGGTGGCTTGTAGCGTAACTATGTCGGCGTGTGACAAACAGGGTGCTAGAATCGAGTTGAAACTTCCTGGCAGATTAAAACTGTGTGCCGGACCGAGACTCGAACTCGAGACCTTTGTGGTATTGATCTGTGAATGTAATCATTTCCTGTACTCCAAATGCACTGTTGCAACGATGAATCTTCAGTGATTTGGAAACCCGTGATAGGGTGTACTTATTTTTTCCGATAGTGTATTTGCAACCATCTGCTTCCAGACGGCTACGAATTGTAGCGTATAACATGGCGGCTTGTAGCGTAACTATGTCGGCGTGTGACAAACAGGGTGCTAGAATCGAGTTGAAACTTCCTGGCAGATTAAAACTGTGTGCCGGACCGAGACTCGAACTCGAGAACTTTGTGGTATTGATCTGTGATTGTAATCATTTCCTGTACTCCAAATACACTGTTGCAATGATAAATCTTCAGTGATTTGGAAACCCGTAATAGGGTGTACTTATTTGTGCCGACAGTGTATTTGCAACAATCTGCTGCAAGAGAGCTACGAATTGTAGCGTATAACATGGCGGCTTGTAGCGTAACTATGTCGGCGTGTGACAAACAGGGTGCTACAATCGAGTTGAAACTTCTTGGCAGATTAAAACTGTGTGCCGGACCGAGACTCGAACTCGAGACCTTTGTGGTATTGATCTGTGAATGTAATCATTTCCTGTACTCCAAATTCACTTTTGCAATGATGAATCTTCAGTGATTTGGAAACGCGTGATAGGGTGTACTTATTTTTTCCGATAGTGTATTTGCAACCATCTGCTGCTAGAGGGCTACGAATTGTAGCGTATAACATGGCGGCTTGTAGCGTAACTATGTCGGTGTGTGACAAACAGGGTGCTAGAATCGAGTTGAAACTTCCTGGCAGATTAAAACTGTGTGCCGGACCGAGACTCGAACTCGAGACCTTTGTGGTATTGATCTGTGAATGTAATCATTTCCTGTACTCCAAATGCACTGTTGCAACGATAAATCTTCAGTGATTTGGAAACCCGTAATAGGCTGTACTTATTTGTTCCGACAGTGTATTTGCAACCATCTGCTGCTATAGGGCTACGAATTGTAGCGTATAACATGGCGGCTTGTAGCGTAACTATGTCGGCGTGTGACAAACAGGGTGCTAGAATCGAGTTGAAACTTCCTGGCAGATTAAAACTGTGTGCCGGACCGAGACTCGAACTCGAGACCTTTGTGGTATTGATCTGTGAATGTAATCATTTCCTGTACTCCAAATGCACTGTTGCAACGATGAATCTTCAGTGATTTGGAAACCTGTGATAGGGTGTACTTATTTGTTCCGATAGTGTATTTGCAACCATCTGCTGCAAGAGGGCTACGAATTGTAGCGTATAACATGGCGGCTTGTAGCATAACTATGTCGGCGTGTGACAAACAGGGTGCTAGAATCGAGTTGAAACTTCATGGCAGATTAAAACTGTGTGCCGGACCGAGATTCGAACTCGAGACCTTTGTGGTATTGATCTGTGAATGTAATCATTTCCTGTACTCCAAATGCACTGTTGCAATGATGAATCTTCAGTGATTTGGAAACCCGTGATAGGGTGTACTTATTTTTTCCGATAGTGTATTTGCAACCATCTGCTGCTAGAGGGCTACGAATTGTAGCGTATAACATGGCGGCTTGTAGCGTAACTATGTCGGTGTGTGACAAACAGGGTGCTAGAATCGAGTTGAAACTTCCTGGCAGATTAAAACTGTGTGCCGGACCGAGACTCGAACTCGAGACCTTTGTGGTATTGATCTGTGAATGTAATCATTTCCTGTACTCCAAATGCACTGTTGCAACGATGAATCTTCAGTGATTTGGAAACCCGTGATAGGGTGTACTTATTTTTTCCGATAGTGTATTTGCAACCATCTGCTGCTAGATGGTTACGAATTGTAGCGTATAACATGGTGGCTTGTAGCGTAACTATGTCGGCGTGTGACAAACAGGGTGCTAGAATCGAGTTGAAACTTCCTGGCAGATTAAAACTGTGTGCCGGACCGAGACTCGAACTCGAGACCTTTGTGGTATTGATCTGTGAATGTAATCATTTCCTATACTCCAAGTGCACTTTTGCAACGATGAATCTTCAGTGATTTGGAAACGCGTGATAGGGTGTACTTATTTTTTCCGATAGTGTATTTGCAACCATTCGCTGCAAGAAGGCTACAAATTGTAGCGTATAACATGGCGGCTTGTAGCGTAACTATGTCGGCGTGTGACAAACAGGGTGCTAGAATCGAGTTGAAACTTCCTGGCAGATTAAAACTGTGTGCCGGACCGAGACTCGAACTCGAGACCTTTGTGGTATTGATCTGTGAATGTAATCATTTCCTGTACTCCAAATGCACTGTTGCAACGATGAATCTTCAGTGATTTGGAAACCTGTGATACAGTGTACTTATTTTTTCCGATAGTGTATTTGCAACCATCTGCTGCTAGAGGGCTACGAATTGTAGCGTATAACATTGCGGCTTGTAGCGTAACTATGTCGGCGTGTGACAAACAGGGTGCTAGAATCGAGTTAAAACTTCCTGGCAGATTAAAACTGTGTGCCGGACCGAGACTCGAACTCGAGACCTTTGTGGTATTGATCTGTGAATGTAATCATTTCCTGTACTCCAAATGCACTGTTGCAACGATGAATCTTCAGTGATTTGGAAACCCGTGATAGGGTGTACTTATTTTTTCCGATAGTGTATTTGCAACCATCTGCTGCAAGAGGGCAACGAATTGTAGAGTATAACATGGCGGCTTGTAGCGTAACTATGTCGGCGTGTGACAAACAGGGTGCTAGAATCGAGTTGAAACTTCCTGGCAGATTAAAACTGTGTGCCGGACCGAGACTCGAACTCGAGACCTTTGTGGTGTTGATCTGTGAATGTAATCATTTCCTGTACTCCAAATGAACTGTTGCAACGATGAAACTTCAGTGATTTGGAAACCCGTGATAGGGTGTACTTATTTTTTCCAATAGTATATTTGCAACCATCTGCTGCTAGAGGGCTACGAATTGTAGCGTATAACATGGCGGCTTGTAGCGTAACAATGTCGGCGTGTAACAAACAGGGTGCTAGAATCGAGTTGAAACTTCCTGGCAGATTAAAACTGTGTGCCGGACCGAGACTTGAACTCGAGACCTTTGTGGTATTGATCTGTGAATGTAATCATTTCCTGTACTCCAAATGCACTGTTGCAACGATGAATCTTCAGTGATTCGGAAACCCGTGATAGGGTGTACTTATTTTTTCCGATAGTGTATTTGCAACCATCTGCTGCTAGAGGGCTACGAACTGTAGCGTACAACATGGCGGCTTGTAGCGTAACTATGTCGGCGTGTGACAAACAGGGTGCTAGAATCGAGTTGAAACTTCCTGGCAGATTAAAACTGTGTGCCGGACCGAGACTCGAACTCGAGACCTTTGTGGTATTGATCTGTGAATGTAATCATTTCCTGTACTCCAAATGCACTGTTGCAACGATGAATCTTCAGTGATTGGAAACCCGTGATAGTGTGTACTTATTTTTTCCGATAGTGTATTTGCAACCATCTGCTGCAAGAGGGCTACGAATTGTAGCGTATAACATGGCGGCTTGTAGCGTAACTATGTCGGCGTGTGACAAACAGTGTGCTGGAATCGAGTTGAAACTTCCTGGCAGATTAAAACTGTGTGCCGGACCGAGATTCGAACTCGAGACCTTTGTGGTATTGATCTGTGAATGTAATCATTTCCTGTACTCCAAATGCACTGTTGCAACGATGAATCTTCAGTGATTTGGAAACGCGTGATAGGATGTACTTATTTTTTCCGATAGTGTATTTGCAACCATCTGCTGCTAGAGGGCTACGAATTGTAGCGTATAACATGGCGTCTTGTAGCGTAACTATGTCGGCGTGTGACAAACAGGGTGCTAGAATCGAGTTGAAACTTCCTGGCAGATTAAAACTGTGTGCCGGACCGAGACTCGAACTCGAGACCTTTGTGGTATTGATCTGTGAATGTAATCATTTCCTGTACTCCAAATGCACTGTTGCAACGATAAATCTTCAGTGATTTGGAAACCCGTAATAGGCTGTACTTATTTGTTCCGACAGTGTATTTGCAACCATCTGCTGCTATAGGGCTACGAATTGTAGCGTATAACATGGCGGCTTGTAGCGTAACTATGTCGGCGTGTGACAAACAGGGTGCTAGAATCGAGTTGAAACTTCCTGGCAGATTAAAACTGTGTGCCGGACCGAGACTCGAACTCGAGACCTTTGTGGTATTGATCTGTGAATGTAATCATTTCCTGTACTCCAAATGCACTGTTGCAACGATGAATCTTCAGTGATTTGGAAACCCGTGATAGGGTGTACTTATTTGTTCCGATAGTGTATTTGCAACCATCTGCTGCAAGAGGGCTACGAATTGTAGCGTATAACATGGCGGCTTGTAGCATAACTATGTCGGCGTGTGACAAACAGGGTGCTAGAATCGAGTTGAAACTTCATGGCAGATTAAAACTGTGTGCCGGACCGAGATTCGAACTCGAGACCTTTGTGGTATTGATCTGTGAATGTAATCATTTCCTGTACTCCAAATGCACTGTTGCAATGATGAATCTTCAGTGATTTGGAAACCCGTGATAGGGTGTACTTATTTTTTCCGATAGTGTATTTGCAACCATCTGCTGCTAGAGGTCTACGAATTGTAGCGTATAACATGGCGGCTTGTAGCGTAACTATGTCGGCGTGTGACAAACAGGGTGCTAGAATCGAGTTGAAACTTCCTGGCAGATTAAAACTGTGTGCCGGACCGAGACTCGAACTCGAGACCTTTGTGGTATTGATCTGTGAATGTAATCATTTCCTGTACTCCAAATGCACTGTTGCAACGATGAATCTTCAGTGATTTGGAAACCCGTGATAGGGTGTACTTATTTTTTCCGATAGTGTATTTGCAACCATCTGCTGCTAGATGGTTACGAATTGTAGCGTATAACATGGTGGCTTGTAGCGTAACTATGTCGGCGTGTGACAAACAGGGTGCTAGAATCGAGTTGAAACTTCCTGGCAGATTAAAACTGTGTGCCGGACCGAGACTCGAACTCGAGACCTTTGTGGTATTGATCTGTGAATGTAATCATTTCCTATACTCCAAGTGCACTTTTGCAACGATGAATCTTCAGTGATTTGGAAACGCGTGATAGGGTGTACTTATTTTTTCCAATAGTGTATTTGCAACCATTCGCTGCAAGAAGGCTACAAATTGTAGCGTATAACATGGCGGCTTGTAGCGTAACTATGTCGGCGTGTGACAAACAGGGTGCTAGAATCGAGTTGAAACTTCCTGGCAGATTAAAACTGTGTGCCGGACCGAGACTCGAACTCGAGACCTTTGTGGTATTGATCTGTGAATGTAATCATTTCCTGTACTCCAAATGCACTGTTGCAACGATGAATCTTCAGTGATTTGGAAACCCGTGATACAGTGTACTTATTTTTTCCGATAGTGTATTTGCAACCATCTGCTGCTAGAGGGCTACGAATTGTAGCGTATAACATGGCGGCTTGTAGCGTAACTATGTCGGCGTGTGACAAACAGGGTGCTAGAATCGAGTTAAAACTTCCTGGCAGATTAAAACTGTGTGCCGGACCGAGACTCGAACTCGAGACCTTTGTGGTATTGATCTGTGAATGTAATCATTTCCTGTACTCCAAATGCACTGTTGCAACGATGAATCTTCAGTGATTTGGAAACCCGTGATAGGGTGTACTTATTTTTTCCGATAGTGTATTTGCAACCATCTGCTGCAAGAGGGCAACGAATTGTAGAGTATAACATGGCGGCTTGTAGCGTAACTATGTCGGCGTGTGACAAACAGGGTGCTAGAATCGAGGTGAAACTTCCTGGCAGATTAAAACTGTGTGCCGGACCGAGACTCGAACTCGAGACCTTTGTGGTGTTGATCTGTGAATGTAATCATTTCCTGTACTCCAAATGAACTGTTGCAACGATGAAACTTCAGTGATTTGGAAACCCGTGATAGGGTGTACTTATTTTTTCCAATAGTATATTTGCAACCATCTGCTGCTAGAGGGCTACGAATTGTAGCGTATAACATGGCGGCTTGTAGCGTAACAATGTCGGCGTGTAACAAACTGGGTGCTAGAATCGAGTTGAAACTTCCTGGCAGATTAAAACTGTGTGCCGGACCGAGACTTGAACTCGAGACCTTTGTGGTATTGATCTGTGAATGTAATCATTTCCTGTACTCCAAATGCACTGTTGCAACGATGAATCTTCAGTGATTCGGAAACCCGTGATAGGGTGTACTTATTTTTTCCGATAGTGTATTTGCAACCATCTGCTGCTAGAGGGCTACGAACTGTAGCGTACAACATGGCGGCTTGTAGCGTAACTATGTCGGCGTGTGACAAACAGGGTGCTAGAATCGAGTTGAAACTTCCTGGCAGATTAAAACTGTGTGCCGGACCGAGACTCGAACTCGAGACCTTTGTGGTATTGATCTGTGAATGTAATCATTTCCTGTACTCCAAATGCACTGTTGCAACGATGAATCTTCAGTGATTGGAAACCCGTGATAGTGTGTACTTATTTTTTCCGATAGTGTATTTGCAACCATCTGCTGCAAGAGGGCTACGAATTGTAGCGTATAACATGGCGGCTTGTAGCGTAACTATGTCGGCGTGTGACAAACAGTGTGCTGGAATCGAGTTGAAACTTCCTGGCAGATTAAAACTGTGTGCCGGACCGAGATTCGAACTCGAGACCTTTGTGGTATTGATCTGTGAATGTAATCATTTCCTGTACTCCAAATGCACTGTTGCAACGATGAATCTTCAGTGATTTGGAAACGCGTGATAGGATGTACTTATTTTTTCCGATAGTGTATTTGCAACCATCTGCTGCTAGAGGGCTACGAATTGTAGCGTATAACATGGCGTCTTGTAGCGTAACTATGTCGGCGTGTGACAAACAGGGTGCTAGAATCGAGTTGAAACTTCCTGGCAGATTAAAACTGTGTGCCGGACCGAGACTCGAACTCGAGACCTTTGTGGTATTGATCTGTGAATGTAATCATTTCCTGTACTCCAAATGCACTGTTGCAACGATGAATCTTCAGTGATTTGGAAACCCGTGATAGGGTGTACTTATTTTTTCCGATAGTGTATTTGCAACCATCTGCTGCTAGAGGGCTACGAATTGTAGCGTATAACATGGCGGCTTGTAGCGTAACTATGTCGGCGTGTGACAAACAGGGTGCTAGAATCGAGTTGAAACTTCCTGGCAGATTAAAACTGTGTGCCGGACCGAGACTCGAACTCGAGACCTTTGTGGTATTGATCTGTGAATGTAATCATTTCCTGTACTCCAAATGCACTGTTCCAACGATAAATCTTCAGTGATTTGGAAACCCGTGATAGGGTGTACTTATTTTTTCCGACAGTGTATTTGCAACCATCTGCTGCAAGAGGGCTACGAATTGTAGCGTATAACATGGCGGCTTGTAGCGTAACTATGTCGGCGTGGGACAAACAGGGTGCTAGAATCGAGTTGAAACTTCCTGGCAGATTAAAACTGTGTGCCGGACCGAGACTCGAACTCGAGACCTTTGTGGTATTGATCTGTGAATGTAATCATTTCCTGTACTCCAAATGCACTGTTGCAATCTTCAGTGATTTGGAAACCCGTGATAGGGTATACTTATTTTTTCCGACAGTGTATTTGCAACCACTGCTGCAAGAGGGCTACGAATTGTAGCGTATAACATGGCGGCTTGTAGCGTAACTATGTCGGCGTGTGACAAACAGGGTGCTAGAATCGAGTTGAAACTTCCTGGCATATTAAAACTGTGTACCGGACTGAGACTCGAACTCGAGACCTTTGTGGTATTGATCTGTGAATGTAATCATTTCCTGTACTCCAAATGCACTGTTGCAACGATGAATCTTCAGTGATTTGGAAACCCGTGATAGGGTGTACTTATTTTTTCCGATAGTGTATTTGCAACCATCTGCTGCTAGAGGGCTACGAACTGTAGCGTAAAACATGGCGGCTTGTACCGTAACTATGTCGGCGTGTGACAAACAGGGTGCTAGAATCGAGTTGAAACTTCCTGGCAGATTAAAACAGTGTGCCAGACCGAGACTCGAACTCGAGACCTTTGTGGTATTGATCTGTGAATGTAATCATTTCCTGTACTCCAAATGCACTGTTGCAACGATGAATCTTCAGTTATTTGGAAACAAGTGATACGGTGTACTTATTTTTTCCGATAGTGTATTTGCAACCATCTGCTGCTAGAGGGCTACGAATTGTAGCGTATAACATGGCGGCTTGTAGCGTAACTATGTCGGCGTATGACAAACAGGGTGCTAGAATCGAGTTAAAACTTCCTGGCAGATTAAAACTGTGTGCCGGACCGAGACTCGAACTCGAGACCTTTGTGGTATCGATCTGTGAATGTAATCATTTCCTGTACTCCAAATGCACTGTTGCAACGATGAATCTTCAGTGATTTGGAAACCCGTGATAGGGTGTACTTATTTTTTCCGATAGTGTATTTGCAACCATCTGCTGCAAGAGGGCTACGAATTGTAGAGTATAACATGGCGGCTTGTAGCGTAACTATGTCGGCGTGTGACAAACAGGTTGCTAGAATCGAGTTGAAACTTCCTGGCAGATTAAAACTGTGTGCCGGACCGAGACTCGAACTCGAGACCTTTGTGGTATTGATCTGTGAATGTAATCATTTCCTGTACTCCAAATGAACTGTTGCAACGATGAATCTTCAGTGATTTGGAAACCCGTGATAGGGTGTACTTATTTTTACCAATAGTGTATTTGCAACCATCTGCTGCTAGAGGGCTACGAATTGTAGCGTATAACATGGCGGCTTGTAGCGTAACTATGTCGGCGTGTGACATACAGGGTGCTAGAATCGAGTTGAAACTTCCTGGCAGATTAAAACTGTGTGCCGGACCGAGACTCGAACTCGAGACCTTTGTGGTGTTGATCTGTGAATGTAATCATTTCCTGTACTCCAAATGAACTGTTGCAACGATGAAACTTCAGTGATTTGGAAACCCGTGATAGGGTGTACTTATTTTTTCCAATAGTATATTTGCAACCATCTGCTGCTAGAGGGCTACGAATTGTAGCGTATAACATGGCGGCTTGTAGCGTAACAATGTCGGCGTGTAACAAACAGGGTGCTAGAATCGAGTTGAAACTTCCTGGCAGATTAAAACTGTGTGCCGGACCGAGACTTGAACTCGAGACCTTTGTGGTATTGATCTGTGAATGTAATCATTTCCTGTACTCCAAATGCACTGTTGCAACGATGAATCTTCAGTGATTCGGAAACCCGTGATAGGGTGTACTTATTTTTTCCGATAGTGTATTTGCAACCATCTGCTGCTAGAGGGCTACGAACTGTAGCGTACAACATGGCGGCTTGTAGCGTAACTATGTCGGCGTGTGACAAACAGGGTGCTAGAATCGAGTTGAAACTTCCTGGCAGATTAAAACTGTGTGCCGGACCGAGACTCGAACTCGAGACCTTTGTGGTATTGATCTGTGAATGTAATCATTTCCTGTACTCCAAATGCACTGTTGCAACGATGAATCTTCAGTGATTGGAAACCCGTGATAGTGTGTACTTATTTTTTCCGATAGTGTATTTGCAACCATCTGCTGCAAGAGGGCTACGAATTGTAGCGTATAACATGGCGGCTTGTAGCGTAACTATGTCGGCGTGTGACAAACAGGGTGCTGGAATCGAGTTGAAACTTCCTGGCAGATTAAAACTGTGTGCCGGACCGAGATTCGAACTCGAGACCTTTGTGGTATTGATCTGTGAATGTAATCATTTCCTGTACTCCAAATGCACTGTTGCAACGATGAATCTTCAGTGATTTGGAAACGCGTGATAGGATGTACTTATTTTTTCCGATAGTGTATTTGCAACCATCTGCTGCTAGAGGGCTACGAATTGTAGCGTATAACATGGCGTCTTGTAGCGTAACTATGTCGGCGTGTGACAAACAGGGTGCTAGAATCGAGTTGAAACTTCCTGGCAGATTAAAACTGTGTGCCGGACCGAGAATCGAACTCGAGACCTTTGTGGTATTGATCTGTGAATGTAATCATTTCCTGTACTCCAAATGCACTGTTGCAACGATGAATCTTCAGTGATTTGGAAACCCGTGATAGGGTGTACTTATTTTTTCCGATAGTGTATTTGCAACCATCTGCTGCTAGAGGGCTACGAATTGTAGCGTATAACATGGCGGCTTGTAGCGTAACTATGTCGGCGTGTGACAAACAGGGTGCTAGAATCGAGTTGAAACTTCCTGGCAGATTAAAACTGTGTGCCGGACCGAGACTCGAACTCGAGACCTTTGTGGTATTGATCTGTGAATGTAATCATTTCCTGTACTCCAAATGCACTGTTCCAACGATAAATCTTCAGTGATTTGGAAACCCGTGATAGGGTGTACTTATTTTTTCCGACAGTGTATTTGCAACCATCTGCTGCAAGAGGGCTACGAATTGTAGCGTATAACATGGCGGCTTGTAGCGTAACTATGTCGGCGTGGGACAAACAGGGTGCTAGAATCGAGTTGAAACTTCCTGGCAGATTAAACCTGTGTGCCGGACCGAGACTCGAACTCGAGACCTTTGTGGTATTGATCTGTGAATGTAATCATTTCCTGTACTCCAAATGCACTGTTGCAATCTTCAGTGATTTGGAAACCCGTGATAGGGTATACTTATTTTTTCCGACAGTGTATTTGCAACCACTGCTGCAAGAGGGCTACGAATTGTAGCGTATAACATGGCGGCTTGTAGCGTAACTATGTCGGCGTGTGACAAACAGGGTGCTAGAATCGAGTTGAAACTTCCTGGCATATTAAAACTGTGTACCGGACTGAGACTCGAACTCGAGACCTTTGTGGTATTGATCTGTGAATGTAATCATTTCCTGTACTCCAAATGCACTGTTGCAACGATGAATCTTCAGTGATTTGGAAACCCGTGATAGGGTGTACTTATTTTTTCCGATAGTGTATTTGCAACCATCTGCTGCTAGAGGGCTACGAACTGTAGCGTAAAACATGGCGGCTTGTACCGTAACTATGTCGGCGTGTGACAAACAGGGTGCTAGAATCGAGTTGAAACTTCCTGGCAGATTAAAACAGTGTGCCAGACCGAGACTCGAACTCGAGACCTTTGTGGTATTGATCTGTGAATGTAATCATTTCCTGTACTCCAAATGCACTGTTGCAACGATGAATCTTCAGTTATTTGGAAACAAGTGATACGGTGTACTTATTTTTTCCGATAGTGTATTTGCAACCATCTGCTGCTAGAGGGCTACGAATTGTAGCGTATAACATGGCGGCTTGTAGCGTAACTATGTCGGCGTGTGACAAACAGGGTGCTAGAATCGAGTTAAAACTTCCTGGCAGATTAAAACTGTGTGCCGGACCGAGACTCGAACTCGAGACCTTTGTGGTATCGATCTGTGAATGTAATCATTTCCTGTACTCCAAATGCACTGTTGCAACGATGAATCTTCAGTGATTTGGAAACCCGTGATAGGGTGTACTTATTTTTTCCGATAGTGTATTTGCAACCATCTGCTGCAAGAGGGCTACGAATTGTAGAGTATAACATGGCGGCTTGTAGCGTAACTATGTCGGCGTGTGACAAACAGGTTGCTAGAATCGAGTTGAAACTTCCTGGCAGATTAAAACTGTGTGCCGGACCGAGACTCGAACTCGAGACCTTTGTGGTATTGATCTGTGAATGTAATCATTTCCTGTACTCCAAATGAACTGTTGCAACGATGAATCTTCAGTGATTTGGAAACCCGTGATAGGGTGTTCTTATTTTTACCAATAGTGTATTTGCAACCATCTGCTGCTAGAGGGCTACGAATTGTAGCGTATAACATGGCGGCTTGTAGCGTAACTATGTCGGCGTGTGACATACAGGGTGCTAGAATCGAGTTGAAACTTCCTGGCAGATTAAAACTGTGTGCCGGACCGAGACTCGAACTCGAGACCTTTGTGGTATTGATCTGTGAATGTAATCATTTCCTGTACTCCAAATGCACTGTTGCAACGATGAATCTTCAGTGATTTGGAAACCCGTGATAGGGTGTACTTATTTTTTCCGATAGTGTATTTGCAACCATCTGCTGCTAGAGGGCTACGAACTGTAGCGTATAACATGGGGGCTTGTAGCGTAACTATGTCGGCGTGTGACAAACAGGGTGCTAGAATCGAGTTGAAACTTCCTGGCAGATTAAAACTGTGTGTCGGACCGAGAGTCGAACTCGAGACCTTTGTGGTATTGATCTGTGAATGGAATCATTTCCTGTACTCCAAATGCACTGTTGCAACGATGAATCTTCAGTGATTGGAAACCCGTGATAGTGTGTACTTATTTTTTCCGATAGTGTATTTGCAACCATCTGCTGCAAGAGGGCTACGAATTGTAGCGTATAACATGGCGGCTTGTAGCGTAACTATGTTGGCGTGTGACAAACAGTGTGCTGGAATCGAGTTGAAACTTCCTGGCAGATTAAAACTGTGTGCCGGACCGAGATTCGAACTCGAGACCTTTGTGGTATTGATCTGTGAATGTAATCATTTCCTGTACTCCAAATGCACTCTTGCAACGATAAATCTTCAATGATTTGGAAACCCGTGATAGGGTGTACTTATTTGTTCCGACAGTGTATTTGCAACTATCTGCTGCTATAGGGCTACGAATTGTAGCGTATAACATGGCGGCTTGTAGCGTAACTATATCGGCGTGTAACAAACAGGGTGCTAGAATCGAGTTTTCCTAGCAGATTAAAACTGTGTGCCGGACCGAGACCCGAACTCGAGACCTTTGTGGTATTGATCTGTGAATGTAATCATTTCCTGTACTCCAAATGCACTGTTGCAACGATGAATCTTCAGTGATTTGGAAACCCGTGATAGGGTGTACTTATTTTTTCCGATAGTGTATTTGCAACCATCTGCTGCTAGAGGGCTACGAATTGTAACGTAAAAAATGGCGGCTTGTACCGTAACAATGTCGGCGTGTGACAAACAGGGTACTAGAATCGAGTTGAAACTTCCTGGCAGATTAAAACAGTGTGCCGGACCGAGACTCGAACTCGAGACCTTTGTGGTATTGATCTGTGAATGTAATCATTTCCTGTACTCCAAATGCACTGTTGCAACGATGAATCTTCAGTGATTTGGAAACCCGTGATAGGGTGTACTTATTTTTTCCGATAGTGTATTTGCAACCATCTGCTGCTAGAGGGCTACGAATTGTAGCGTATAACATGGCGGCTTGTAGCGTAACTATGTCGGCGTGTGACAAACAGGGTGCTAGAATCGAGTTGAAACTTCCTGGCAGATTAAAACTGTGTGCCGGACCGAGACTCGAACTCGAGACCTTTGTGGTATTGATCTGTGAATGTAATCATTTCCTGTATCCAAATGCACTGTTGCAACGATGAATCTTCAGTGATTTGGAAACCCGTGATAGGGTGTACTTATTTTTTCCGATAGTGTATTTGCAACCATCTGCTGCTAGAGGGCTACGAATTGTAGCGTATAACATGGCGGCTTGTAGCGTAACTATGTCGGCGTGTGACAAACAGGGTGCTAGAATCGAGTTGAAACTTCCTGGCAGATTAAAACTGTGTGACGGACCGAGACTCGAACTCGAGACCTTTGTGGTATTGATCTGTGAATGTAATCATTTCCTGTACTCCAAATGCACTGTTGCAACGATGAATCTTCAGTGATTTGGAAACCCGTGATAGGGTGTACTTATTTTTTCCGATAGTGTATTTGCAACCATCTGCTGCTAGAGGGCTACGAATTGTAGCGTATAACATGGCGGCTTGTAGCGTAACTATGTCGGCGTGTGACAAACAGGGTGCTAGAATCGAGTTGAAACTTCCTGGCAGATTAAAACTGTGTGCCGGACCGAGACTCGAACTCGAGACCTTTGTGGTATTGATCTGTGAATGTAATCATTTCCTGTACTCCAAATGCACTGTTGCAACGATGAATCTTCAGTGATTTGGAAACCCGTGATAGGGTGTACTTATTTTTTCCGATAGTGTATTTGCAACCATCTGCTGCTAGAGGTCTACGAATTGTAGCGTATAACATGGCGGCTTGTAGCGTAACTATGTCGGCGTGTGACAAACAGGGTGCTAGAATCGAGTTGAAACTTCCTGGCAGATTAAAACTGTTTGCCGGACCGAGACTCGAACTCGAGACCTTTGTGGTATTGATCTGTGAATGTAATCATTTCCTGTACTCCAAATGCACTGTTGCAACGATGAATCTTCAGTGATTTGGAAACCCGTGATAGGGTGTACTTATTTTTTCCGATAGTGTATTTGCTACCATCTGCTGCTAGAGGGCTACGAATTGTAGCGTATAACATGGCGGCTTGTAGCGTAACTATGTCGGCGTGTGACAAACAGGGTGCTAGAATCGAGTTGAAACTTCCTGGCAGATTAAAACTGTGTGCCGGACCGAGACTCGAACTCGAGACCTTTGTGGTATTGATCTGTGAATGTAATCATTTCCTGTACTCCAAATGCTCTGTTGCAACGATGAATCTTCAGTGATTTGGAAACCCGTGATAGAGTGTACTTATTTTTTCCGATAGTGTATTTGCAACCATCTGCTGCTAGAGGGCTACGAATTGTAGCGTATAACATGGCGGCTTGTAGCGTAACTATGTCGGCGTGTGACAAACAGGGTGCTAGAATCGAGTTGAAACTTCCTGGCAGATTAAAACTGTGTGCCGGACCGAGACTCGAACTCGAGACCTTTGTGGCATTGATCTGTGAATGTAATCATTTCCTGTACTCCAAATGCTCTGTTGCAACGATGAATCTTCAGTGATTTGGAACCCCGTGATAGGGTGTACTTATTTTTTCCGATAGTGTATTTGCAACCATCTGCTGCTAGAGGGCTACGAATTGTAGCGGATAACATGGCGGCTTGTAGCGTAACTATGTCGGCGTGTGACAAACAGGGTGCTAGAATCGAGTTGAAACTTCCTGGCAGATTAAAACTGTGTGCCGGACCGAGACTCGAACTCGAGACCTTTGTGGTATTGATCTGTGAATGTAATCATTTCCTGTACTCCAAATGCACTGTTGCAACGATGAATCTTCAGTGATTTGGAAACCCGTGATAGGGTGTACTTATTTTTTCCGATAGTGTATTTGCAACCATCTGCTGCTAGAGGGCTACGAATTGTAGCGTATAACATGGCGGCTTGTAGCGTAACTATGTCTGCGTGTGACAAACAGGGTGCTAGAATCAAGTTGAAACTTCCTGGCAGATTAAAACTGTGTGCCGGACCGAGACTCGAACTCGAGACCTTTGTGGTATTGATCTGTGAATGTAATCATTTCCTGTACTCCAAATGCACTGTTGCAACGATGAATCTTCAGTGATTTGGAAACCCGTGATATGGTGTACTTATTTTTTCCGATAGTGTATTTGCAACCATCTGCTGCTAGAGGGCTACGAATTGTAGCGTATAACATGGCGGCTTGTAGCGTAACTATGTCGGCGTGTGACAAACAGGGTGCTAGAATCGAGTTGAAACTTCCTGGCAGATTAAAACTGTGTGCCGGACCGAGACTCGAACTCGAGATCTTTGTGGTATTGATCTGTGAGTGTAATCATTTAATGTACTCCAAATGCACTGTTGCAACGATGAATCTTCAGTGATTTGGAAACCCGTGATAGGGTGTACTTATTTTTTCCGATAGTGTATTTGCAACCATCTGCTGCTAGAGGGCTACAAATTGTAGCGTATAACATGGCGGCTTGTAGCGTAACTATGTCGGCGTGTGACAAACAGGGTGCTAGAATCGAGTTGAAACTTCCTGGCAGATTAAAACTGTGTGCCGGACCGAGACTCGAACTCGAGACCTTTGTGGTATTGATCTGTTAATTTAATCATTTCCTGTACTCCAAATGCACTGTTGCAACGATGAATCTTCAGTGATTTCGAAACCCGTGATAGGGTGTACTTATTTTTTCCGATAGTGTATTTGCAACCATCTGCTGCAAGAGGGCTACGAATTGTAGCTTATAACATGGCGGCTTGTAGCGTAACTATGTCGGCGTGTGACAAACAGGGTGCTAGAATCGAGTTGAAACTTCCTGGCAGATTAAAACTGTGTGCCGGACCGAGACTCGAACTCGAGACCTTTGTGGTATTGATCTGTGAATGTAATCATTTCCTGTACTCCAAATGCACTGTTGCTACGATGAATCTTCAGTGATTTGGAACCCCGTGATAGGGTGTACTTATTTTTTCCGGTAGTGTATTTGCAACCACCTGCTGCTAGAGGGCTCCGAATTGTAGCGTATAACATGGCGGCTTGTAGCGTAACTATGTCGGCGTGTGACAAACAGGGTGCTAGAATCGAGTTGAAACTTCCTGGCAGATTAAAACTGTGTGCCGGACCGAGCCTCGAACTCGAGACCTTTGTGGTATTGATCTGTGAATGTAATCATTTCCTGTACTCCAAATGCACTGTTGCAACGATGAATCTTCAGTGATTTGGAAACCCGTGATAGGGTGTACTTATTTTTTCCGATAGTGTATTTGCAACCATCTGATGCTAGAGGGCTACGAATTGTAGCG
The DNA here is from genome assembly GCF_023897955.1 of Schistocerca gregaria. Taxonomy (NCBI): domain Eukaryota; kingdom Metazoa; phylum Arthropoda; class Insecta; order Orthoptera; family Acrididae; genus Schistocerca; species Schistocerca gregaria. The sequence goes on along the minus strand of NC_064920.1, from coordinate 259,405,664 downwards.
TATAACATGGCGGCTTGTAGCGTAACTATGTCGGCGTGTGACAAACAGGGTGCTAGAATCGAGTTGAAACTTCCTGGCAGATTAAAACTGTGTGCCTGACCGAGACTCGAACTCGAGACCTTTGTTGTATTGATCTGTGAATGTAATCATTTCCTGTACTCCAAATGCTCTGTTGCAACGATGAATCTTCAGTGATTTGGAAACCCGTGATAGGGTGTACTTATTTTTTCCGATAGTGTATTTGCAACCATCTGCTGCTAGAGGGCTACGAATTGTAGCGTATAACATGGCGGCTTGTAGCGTAACTATGTCGGCGTGTGACAAACAGGGTGCTAGAATCGAGTTGAAACTTCCTGGCAGATTAAAACTGTGTGCCGGACCGAGACTCGAACTCGAGACCTTTGTGGTATTGATCTGTGAATGTAATCATTTCCTGTACTCCAAATGCACTGTTGCAACAATGAATCTTCAGTGATTTGGAACCCCGTGATAGGGTGTACTTATTTTTTCCGATAGTGTATTTGCAACCATCTGCTGCTAGAGGGCTACGAATTGTAGCGGATAACATGGCGGCTTGTAGCGTAACTATGTCGGCGTGTGACAAACAGGGTGCTAGAATCGAGTTGAAACTTCCTGGCAGATTAAAACTGTGTGCCGGACCGAGACTCGAACTCGAGACCTTTGTGGTATTGATCTGTGAATGTAATCATTTCCTGTACTCCAAATGCACTGTTGCAACGATGAATCTTCAGTGATTTGGAAACCCGTGATAGGGTGTACTTATTTTTTCCGATAGTGTATTTGCAACCATCTGCTGCTAGAGGGCTACGAATTGTAGCGTATAACATGGCGGCTTGTAGCGTAACTATGTCGGCGTGTGACAAACAGGGTGCTAGAATCGAGTTGAAACTTCCTGGCAGATTAAAACTGTGTGCCTGACCGAGACTCGAACTCGAGACCTTTGTTGTATTGATCTGTGAATGTAATCATTTCCTGTACTCCAAATGCTCTGTTGCAACGATGAATCTTCAGTGATTTGGAAACCCGTGATAGGGTGTACTTATTTTTTCCGATAGTGTATTTGCAACCATCTGCTGCTAGAGGGCTACGAATTGTAGCGTATAACATGGCGGCTTGTAGCGTAACTATGTCGGCGTGTGACAAACAGGGTGCTAGAATCGAGTTGAAACTTCCTGGCAGATTAAAACTGTGTGCCGGACCGAGACTCGAACTCGAGACCTTTGTGGTATTGATCTGTGAATGTAATCATTTCCTGTACTCCAAATGCACTGTTGCAACAATGAATCTTCAGTGATTTGGAACCCCGTGATAGGGTGTACTTATTTTTTCCGATAGTGTATTTGCAACCATCTGCTGCTAGAGGGCTACGAATTGTAGTGGATAACATGGCGGCTTGTAGCGTAACTATGTCGGCGTGTGACAAACAGGGTGCTAGAATCGAGTTGAAACTTCCTGGCAGATTAAAACTGTGTGCCGGACCGAGACTCGAACTCGAGACCTTTGTGGTATTGATCTGTGAATGTAATCATTTCCTGTACTCCAAATGCACTGTTGCAACGATGAATCTTCAGTGATTTGGAAACCCGTGATAGGGTGTACTTATTTTTTCCGATAGTGTATTTGCAACCATCTGCTGCTAGAGGGCTACGAATTGTAGCGTATAACATGGCGGCTTGTAGCGTAACTATGTCGGCGTGTGACAAACAGGGTGCTAGAATCGAGTTGAAACTTCCTGGCAGATTAAAACTGTGTGCCGGACCGAGACTCGAACTCGAGACCTTTGTGGTATTGATCTGTGAATGTAATCATTACCTGTACTCCAAATGCACTGTTGCAACGATGAATCTACAGTGATTTGGAAACCCATGATAGGGTGTACTTATTTTTTCCGATAGTGTATTTGCAACCATCTGCTGCTAGAGGGCTACGAATTGTAGCGTATAACATGGCGGCTTGTAGCGTAACTATGTCGGCGTGTGACAAACAGGGTGCTAGAATCGAGTTGAAACTTCCTGGCAGATTAAAACTGTGTGCCGGACCGAGCCTCGAACTCGAGACCTTTGTGGTATTGATCTGTGAATGTAATCATTTCCTGTACTCCAAATGCACTGTTGCAACGATGAATCTTCAGTGATTTGCAAACCCGTGATAGGGTGTACTTATTTTTTCCGATAGTGTATTTGCAACCATCTGCTGCTAGAGGGCTACGAATTGTAGCGTATAACATGGCGGCTTGTAGCGTAACTATGTCGGCGTGTGACAAACAGGGTGCTAGAATCGAGTTGAAACTTCCTGGCAGATTAAAACTGTGTGCCTGACCGAGACTCGAACTCGAGACCTTTGTTGTATTGATCTGTGAATGTAATCATTTCCTGTACTCCAAATGCTCTGTTGCAACGATGAATCTTCAGTGATTTGGAAACCCGTGATAGGGTGTACTTATTTTTTCCGATAGTGTATTTGCAACCATCTGCTGCTAGAGGGCTACGAATTGTAGCGTATAACATGGCGGCTTGTAGCGTAACTATGTCGGCGTGTGACAAACAGGGTGCTAGAATCGAGTTGAAACTTCCTGGCAGATTAAAACTGTGTGCCGGACCGAGACTCGAACTCGAGACCTTTGTGGTATTGATCTGTGAATGTAATCATTTCCTGTACTCCAAATGCACTGTTGCAACGATGAATCTTCAGTGATTTGGAAACCCGTGATAGGGTGTACTTATTTTTTCCGATAGTGTATTTGCAACCATCTGCTGCTAGAGGGCTACGAATTGTAGCGTATAACATGGCGGCTTGTAGCGTAACTATGTCGGCGTGTGACAAACAGGGTGCTAGAATCGAGTTGAAACTTCCTGGCAGATTAAAACTGTGTGCCGGACCGAGACTCGAACTCGAGACCTTTGTGGTATTGATCTGTGAATGTAATCATTTCCTGTACTCCAAATGCACTGTTGCAACGATGAATCTTCAGTGATTTGCAAACCCGTGATAGGGTGTACTTATTTTTCCCGATAGTGTATTTGCAACCATCTGCTGCTAGAGGGCTACGAATTGTATTGTATAACATGGCGGCTTGTAGCGTAACTATGTCGGCGTGTGACAAACAGGGTGCTAGAATCGAGTTGAAACTTCCTGGCAGATTAAAACTGTGTGCCGGACCGAGACTCGAACTCGAGACCTTTGTGGTATTGATCTGTGAATGTAATCATTTCCTGTACTCCAAATGCACTGTTGCAACGATGAATCTTCAGTGATTTGGAAACCCATGATAGGGTGTACTTATTTTTTCCGATAGTGTATTTGCAACCATCTGCTGCTAGAGGGCTACGAATTGTAGCGTATAACATGGCGGCTTGTAGCGTAACTATGTCGGCGTGTGACAAACAGGGTGCTAGAATCGAGTTGAAACTTCCTGGCAGATTAAAACTGTGTGCCGGACCGAGACTCGAACTCGAGACCTTTGTGGTATTGATCTGTGAATGTAATCATTTCCTGTACTCCAAATGCACTGTTGCAACGATGAATCTTCAGTGATTTGGAAACCCGTGATAGGGTGTACTTATTTTTTCCGATAGTGTATTTGCAACCATCTGCTGCTAGAGGGCTACGAATTGTAGCGTATAACATGGCGGCTTGTAGCGTAAGTATGTCGGCGTGTGACAAACAGTGTGCTAGAATCGAGTTGAAACTTCCTGGCAGATTAAAACTGTGTGCCGGACCGAGACTCGAACTCGAGACCTTTGTGGTATTGATCTGTGAATGTAATCATTTCCTGTACTCCAAATGCACTGTTGCAACGATGAATCTTCAGTGATTTGGAAACGCGTGATAGGGTGTACTTATTTTTTCCGATAGTGTATTTGCAACCATCTGCTGCTAGAGGGCTACGAATTGTAGCGTATAACATGGCGGCTTGTAGCGTAACTATGTCGGCGTGTGACAAACAGGGTGCTAGAATCGAGTTGAAACTTCCTGGCAGATTAAAACTGTGTGCCTGACCGAGACTCGAACTCGAGACCTTTGTGGTATTGATCTGTGAATGTAATCATTTCCTGTACTCCAAATGCACTGTTGCAACGATGAATCTTCAGTGATTTGGAAACCCGTGATAGGGTGTACTTATTTTTTCCGATAGTGTATTTGCAACCATCTGCTGCTAGAGGGCTACGAATTGTAGCGTATAACATGGCGGCTTGTAGCGTAAGTATGTCGGCGTGTGACAAACAGTGTGCTAGAATCGAGTTGAAACTTCCTGGCAGATTAAAACTGTGTGCCGGACCGAGACTCGAACTCGAGACCTTTGTGGTATTGATCTGTGAATGTAATCATTTCCTGTACTCCAAATGCACTGTTGCAAAGATGAATCTTCAGTGATTTGGAAACCCGTGGTAGAGTGTACTTATTTTTTCCGATAGTGTATTTGCAACCATCTGCTGCAAGAGGGCTACGAATTGTAGCGTATAACATGGCGACTTGTAGCGTAACTATGTCGGCGTGTGACAAACAGGGTGGTAGAATCGAGTTGAAACTTCCTGGCAGATTAAAACTGTGTGCCGGACCGAGACTCGAACTCGAGACCTTTGTGGTATTGATCTGTGAATGTAATCATTTCCTGTACTCCAAATGCACTGTTGCAACGATGAATCTTCAGTGATTTGGAAACCCGTGATAGAGTGTACTTATTTTTTCCGATAGTGTATTTGCAACCATCTGCTGCTAGAGGGCTACGAATTGTAGCGTATAACATGGCGGCATGTAGCGTAACTATGTCGGCGTGTGACAAACAGGGTGCTAGAATCGAGTTGAAACTTCCTGGCAGATTAAAACTGTGTGCTGGACCAAGACTCGAACTCGAGACCTTTGTGGTATTGATCTGTGAATGTAATCATTTCCTGTACTCCAAATGCACTGTTGCAACGATGAATCTTCAGTGATTTGGAAACCCGTGATAGGGTGTACTTATTTTTTTCGATAGTGTATTTGCAACCATCTGCTGCTAGAGGGCTACGAATTGTAGCGTATTACATGGCGGCTTGTAGCGTAACTATGTCGGCGTGTGACAAACAGGGTGCTAGAATCGAGTTGAAACTTCCTGGCAGATTAAAACTGTGTGCCGGACCGAGACTCGAACTCGAGACCTTTGTGGTATTGATCTGTGAATGTAATCATTTCCTGTACTCCAAATGCACTGTTGCAACGATGTATCTTCAGTGATTTGGAAACCCGTGATAGGGTGTACTTATTTATTCCGATAGTGTATTTGCAACCATCTGCTGCTAGAGGGCTACGAATTGTAGCGTATAACATGGCGGCTTGTAGCGTAACTATGTCGGCGTGTGACAAACAGGGTGCTAGAATCGAGTTGAAACTTCCTGGCAGATTAAAACTGTGTGCCGGACCGAGACTCGAACTCGAGACCTTTGTGGTATTGATCTGTGAATGTAATCATTTCCTGTACTCCAAATGCACTGTTGCAACGATGAATCTTCAGTGATTTGGAAACCCGTGATAGGGTGTACTTATTTTTTCCGATAGTGTATTTGCAACCATCTGCTGCTAGAGGGCTACGAATTGTAGCGTATAACATGGCGGCTTGTAGCGTAACTATGTCGGCGTGTGACAAACAGGGTGCTAGAATCGAGTTGAAACTTCCTGGCAGATTAAAACTGTGTGCCGGACCGAGACTCGAACTCGAGACCTTTGTGGTATTGATCTGTGAATGTAATCATTTCCTGTACTCCAAATGCACTGTTGCAACGATGAATCTTCAGTGATTTGGAAACCCGTGATAGGGTGTACTTATTTTTTCCGATAGTGTATTTGCAACCATCTGCTGCTAGAGGGCTACGAATTGTAGCGTATAACATGGCGGCTTGTAGCGTAACTATGTCGGCGTGTGACAAACAGGGTGCTAGAATCGAGTTGAAACTTCCTGGCAGATTAAAACTGTGTGCCGGACCGAGACTCGAACTCGAGACCTTTGTGGTATTGATCTGTGAATGTAATCATTTCCTGTACTCCAAATGCACTGTTGCAACGATGAATCTTCAGTGATTTGCAAACCCGTGATAGGGTGTACTTATTTTTCCCGATAGTGTATTTGCAACCATCTGCTGCTAGAGGGCTACGAATTGTAGCGTATAACATGGCGGCTTGTAGCGTAACTATGTCGGCGTGTGACAAACAGGGTGCTAGAATCGAGTTGAAACTTCCTGGCAGATTAAAACTGTGTGCCGGACCGAGACTCGAACTCGAGACCTTTGTGGTATTGATCTGTGAATGTAATCATTTCCTGTACTCCAAATGCACTGTTGCAACGATGAATCTTCAGTGATTTGGAAACCCGTGATAGGGTGTACTTATTTTTTCCGATAGTGTATTTGCAACCATCTGCTGCTAGAGGGCTACGAATTGTAACGTAAAACATGGCGGCTTGTACCGTAACTATGTCGGCGTGTGACAAACAGGGTGCTAGAATCGAGTTGAAACTTCCTGGCAGATTAAAACTGTGTGCCGGACCGAGACTCGAACTCGAGACCTTTGTGGTATTGATCTGTGAATGTAATCATTTCCTGTACTCCAAATGCACTGTTGCAACGATGAATCTTCAGTGATTTGGAAACCCGTGATAGAGTGTACTTATTTTTTCCGATAGTGTATTTGCAACCATCTGCTGCTAGAGGGCTACGAATTGTAGCGTATAACATGGCGGCATGTAGCGTAACTATGTCGGCGTGTGACAAACAGGGTGCTAGAATCGAGTTGAAACTTCCTGGCAGATTAAAACTGTGTGCTGGACCAAGACTCGAACTCGAGACCTTTGTGGTATTGATCTGTGAATGTAATCATTTCCTGTACTCCAAATGCACTGTTGCAACGATGAATCTTCAGTGATTTGGAAACCCGTGATAGGGTGTACTTATTTTTTTCGATAGTGTATTTGCAACCATCTGCTGCTAGAGGGCTACGAATTGTAGCGTATTACATGGCGGCTTGTAGCGTAACTATGTCGGCGTGTGACAAACAGGGTGCTAGAATCGAGTTGAAACTTCCTGGCAGATTAAAACTGTGTGCCGGACCGAGACTCGAACTCGAGACCTTTGTGGTATTGATCTGTGAATGTAATCATTTCCTGTACTCCAAATGCACTGTTGCAACGATGTATCTTCAGTGATTTGGAAACCCGTGATAGGGTGTACTTATTTATTCCGATAGTGTATTTGCAACCATCTGCTGCTAGAGGGCTACGAATTGTAGCGTATAACATGGCGGCTTGTAGCGTAACTATGTCGGCGTGTGACAAACAGGGTGCTAGAATCGAGTTGAAACTTCCTGGCAGATTAAAACTGTGTGCCGGACCGGGACTCGAACTCGAGACCTTTGTGGTATTGATCTGTGAATGTAATCATTTCCTGTACTCCAAATGCACTGTTGCAACGATGAATCTTCAGTGATTTGGAAACCCATGATAGGGTGTACTTATTTTTTCCGATAGTGTATTTGCAACCATCTGCTGCTAGAGGGCTACGAATTGTAGCGTATAACATGGCGGCTTGTAGCGTAACTATGTCGGCGTGTGACAAACAGGGTGCTAGAATCGAGTTGAAACTTCCTGGCAGATTAAAACTGTGTGCCGGACCGAGACTCGAACTCGAGACCTTTGTGGTATTGATCTGTGAATGTAATCATTTCCTGTACTCCAAATGCACTGTTGCAACGATGAATCTTCAGTGATTTGGAAACCCATGATAGGGTGTACTTATTTTTTCCGATAGTGTATTTGCAACCATCTGCTGCTAGAGGGCTACGAATTGTAGCGTATAACATGGCGGCTTGTAGCGTAACTATGTCGGCGTGTGACAAACAGGGTGCTAGAATCGAGTTGAAACTTCCTGGCAGATTAAAACTGTGTGCCGGACCGAGACTCGAACTCGAGACCTTTGCCTTTCGCGGGCAAGTGCTCTACCATCTGAGCTACCCAAGCACGACTCACGACCCGCCTCAAAGATTCAATCCTACCAGTGCCTGTCTCCTACCTTCTAAACTTCACAGAAGCTCTTGTGCGAACCTGGCAGAACTAGCACTCCTGCAAGAAAGGATATTGCGGAGACTTGGCTTAGCCACAGCCTGGGGGATGTCTCCAGAATGAGTTTTTTTTCTGTAGACTTTGGAAGGTAGGAGACGAGGTACTGGTAGAATTGTAGCTCGGAGGCGGGTCATGAGTCGTGCTTGGGTAGCTCAGCACTTACCCGCGAAAGGCAAAGATTCGGAGTTTGAGTCTTAGTCCGGCACACAGTTTTAATCTGCCAGGAAGTTTCATATCAGCGCACACAACGCTGCAGAGTATAAATCTCATTCTGGATATAATCGAGTTTCTAATTCGAAGATGTAGTTCACACATAGAGCATCCTCACTTTCAGCATGACGATGTCCTATGACATCTACATCAAATCGATGCGTTGGGTTCACTGTCATCGATCAACTTCCATACAGTCTGCTCCCATCCGATTTTCATTTGTATCCAAAACAAAGAACATTTTCGACGACTTCTCTTTGATAGTGATAAAGCGGTGTAAGCGGAAGTGAGCTTCCGGGTCAGTCAACACTGGTCTTTCGTTGGGAGAAATGTGTTCATAGCCGGGGCGGCTACGTTGATAAATGAACATCTAGTCACGAAGAATAAACGCTTAGGATGCTAATAACGTCTGCTTTGTTTTAAAAAAAGAAAAAAAAAACTTTAAGAGTTTTCACATAAAAATTAGGAGGCATTACTTTTCAATACGCCAATTGCGCAGTATGTAAAATTTAGTTATTTCGTACCCTCCCTGGTGACGGCTTTCATGGCCAGCAGGGTGCGTGGCGTATCCGGCCCGGAAACGTAACGGCGCGGCCACAGTGAAGCGAGGAAGGCAGAGCAGGTATGTGAGCCTAGTGCACTCACCTCAGCATAGTCGGCGGCAGGCTGCGACCCCAGGCCCGGCGCCGGCTGCTGGCAGGTGTAGATGCCGGCCCTGCAACACGGAGAGGAGACTGTGAGCAGCTGCGTCCTACTGTGCACATCACGCAGCTGCCGCCAGAACTGCCGACGCCACAGCGCTGAGCTACTCCACAGGTAAGGCTCTCGCCGTCACCCACATGGCTCCTTAGCGGCCGTTAGCTGAAGGCACTCTGGCTGCCCACGTCGTTCGGTTGCGGCTACTTTGACAGCTAATAACGCTTCATAAAGAGTAAGCATTCCATGAGAATTATTGAGATTTTGGGGAGAACATTTCGTGACCAAACTATTCTACCTTGGTTCCACGATATATGAGATAGGTGCAATGTGCACAGACTTTCAGAAGACAATTCGTCCATTTCCAAAGAAGGCTGGAGCTGACAGTTGTGAATATTACCAAACTATCAGGATAATGAATCTTGGCTGCAAAATGATCTGCTACATATATAAAATTAAGAGTGTATGTGTGTATGTCTGCGATCTCCTCTTAAACCGCTGGGGCGAATTCAACGAAATTGGGCTCACAAACAGCAGAGTATCAGCGCTATGGGATTTATAACCTCCTAACTCCAATAGGAGCGGAGATACGAGCCCCTGGCGTGTAGACTGCCCTGCATAACAGGCATGTTGTATGGGAACAGTATCTATCTGCAGCCAAATCATCCTGTTTTGCAGGGCAACCTACATGTCAGGAGCAAGAAACAGTTTTCAGGGCCCCAACATGTAAGCTGTCCTACATCACAGGTGTGTTGAGTTTGCATGGTTGGCTATACATCAGGTTCAAACAACTGATTTCAAGCACCTGATTTGTAGCCTGCCCTGCATACTGCTTTATTGAACTGTTTTGCAGGGGTTACACATGCCAATGAGCATGGCTGGGGGTAGATTGAGATGGACAGAGGAGAGGATAGACAGTGTGAGGGGGAGAAGGAGATAGAGAGGGATGGAGGAGCAAATGCGTTGGATAGGTGGAAGGTGTAGAGAGGCAGTGGGCAGGTTGAAAAGAAAGAGGGGGATTCAGAGATGGAAAGAGAGAAGATGAGGAGGATGTGGTCAGAGGGAGGATGTGGAAGAAATGGGCAAAGAAAGGGGGAGGAGTAGGTGAAGAGTCAGAGGAAGTGTAGAGGAGGAGGTAGATATAGGTGGGAGGATGAGGTGGATTAAGAGAGGGGCAAGAGGAGAGCCCAGAGAGGGGAAGGAGGCAGTGTGTTCACTATGTGTGTTGATCTCATTTATAGACAAGGCTTGGGGATATGGCTAATAACATTATAAAGCAGAGTAAAAAGGAAAGACTGAAAGAGCCCAACCTCAGGGAAGATCAGACTGGGTAGGAAATATAGGAAGAAAAGTAAGAACAAATGTTGCACTATCGACCCTGTAACTTATCTTAGAAAATAGATTGAAGAAAGACACACCTACTTTTATTCAAGGACTATTGTTTTTAGGTCACGGCTCACATTGCTGTCCACACGGAAAGTGACGAAGAATTTCAGAACCTATTGAATGAACTGAACCGTCTACTGGTCATAGAATATGGATTGAGAGTGAACCAAGGAAAGACATAAGTATTGAGAAGTAACGGGAAGGTTCTTTGCGTCAAATTCAACATCAAATTTGGGGACCAAGTAATAAATAAAGTGAAGCAATACTGCTAACCTGGAGGCAAAAGAAAGCACGGCAGACGTTGCACGTAGAAAGAAGCAAACTAGTTCAGGCAAAGAAGGGCTTCCTCGCAAAAAGAAGTCAACTGGTATCAATTGTAGGCCGTAATATGAGAAATTAATAGCTGAGAAAATGTGTGTGTGTAGCACAGAATTGTATGGAAGTCAATCGTTGACAATGGCAGAACTGGAAGAGAAGAGACTAACTACATGAGGTATGGTACTATAGAAGGGTGCTGAAAATAATGGACTGATTAGAAATGAATTTTTCACAAAATGAACTGATAAAAGATACACGTTGGGAACATTAACTAGAGGAAGTGGCGTTGTATGCATGTTTTGTATTACGAGAACGCTGAAAATTGTGTGTCGAACTATCCAATTGCAACAACCAAATGCTGTAATACTATCTATGCTACTATGTAAAGACAGGTCGTTGTTACCAAAAATCTGGAATAGTTCTTGACCATTTACTTCACACTTTTACAAAATACTCCAATAAGTATTTGTACGGCCGTAGGCTACATTTTTAAATATACGAGTATACTGTATATAAACATATACCGCTTAAAGGGAAAATGCCTGTTAGCGAAAATCTCTGAAAGTTCTTGACCAGTTTACTTAAAATTTTTACACTTTTCTATTTACGTTTGGATGGATATAGGCTATACATGTTCTTAATATACACACTATATAAATGTATATATTACATATAATAAGAGATACGATGTTAGTAAAAATCTCTAAAAGTTCTTGACCAAATTACTTCAAATTCTTACAGAACTCTCTAATAACCATTCATGTGGACATAAGCCATATATATTTTTTAAACAACAATGAATAGGTTATCTGTTAGAAGAGACTACGTGGAAGAAGATTTAGTGATTTTCTTTGCTGTGAATATGCGTTTTTTTTTCCTTTCTCGCAATCAGTTTTAACTAGGGTATTTAAAACACAATAAAAATTTTTTCTCTCATAAAATGCAAAACGGTTGTATTTATTGTTTATAAGCTTATGATTAGAACACTGCTACGGAATCTGAGTTTTCAATGGGAATGAACAAGGCTCCAAATCAGAGAGATAGGGAGAGTAAATGGACAGAAAACGGGGGGGAGAGGTGAAGGAACGAAATGGACAGAGAGAAGGGAAGGAGGAGCAGGAGGACTGAGGGAGGAGAGGAGAAGATGGAGACTGTAAAAGGAGATGGACAGAGCGAGGGGGAAATAGGTGGAGGACAGAGAGAGGGAGAGGATGAGTACGTCGACAAAGAGTGAGGAGGCGGAGATGGACAGACAAAGGGAGGAGAAGGCGATTAGGACATATATCCAATTCCTGTTCCTACTTAGCTATTGGAAAGCATTGCGAACTTCGCTACTAATGGTTGTACGAGTAGCCATAGAGCATTAGAGAGCGGTTTATATAATGTGACACCACCAACAAATGCTTTTATAAAAATGTAGCGTAGCGTGCCTCCTGTTGATTTATTTTTCATCAGTTTCATTGTTGTTAGTGCCCCTAATGATACTCGAATGACATCTTCATCCCAGTTTCACTCAACATTCTAAGGAAATAACATACACTCGTATGGAGCAGCACGGACTCAGGGACGAGGTGGGGAGAGAGTGCTTCTACTGCTGCGTGCAGACAGCCGAAGTACAAGCGAGCCATGGCGTTCTACACATAAGTTGCCAGCGACACTGACGTGATACGATGGCGACGCCATTAAACGACCGGCGCGAGAGACGTGACTACCTGACGCCGAAGAAAGGGATCAATTCTGTTCACATTCCGCCACGTTCCTCAGTCCTGGAGCCGACTGCAAATGAGCCAAACCAAGTGGACACGTGACCGACATCCGAATGCGCTCTGCAAGCCTCAGTCTTCCACTCCGACCATTCTGCCTTAGTCACGACCAGATGAAGAATTTAACAGCTAACTGACGATACCAAGACAAATTCGTCATATGCAGCTGCCAAAATGATTGCTCAAAACCGGAAGGACCGAAGAATGCTGAGTTTCGGCAGAACATATCACAATCAGTATCATCATCATCATCACCATCATCATCACTACATTAAGCTTTCGACAGGTTTATTTTGAAGCCTAATCTTCCTTCCTTTGTTATCTTAATTTGGGATAAGTTTCATAAAAGAAAAGAAACCAGTTCGATAGAAAATTTTCATCACGCTATAAGAATCTCCTTGCGAAGCACAAAAATTAATTGTTGTGAGCAATAGAACGAAATTCTATATTCCTCATTCGCAGAATTTGTATCAGTACATCTTCAACGGGAATAAAAACGCTGACTGACAATGGCACACCGTGAAACAATATATACTTGTGTAGAAACATATGATCGTCTTATTTATACGACCTAAAACAGTCAGTTAAGGAGCCACGCGATATGTAATAGTTCATTACAGACTTAGTTCTCCTGATCGTAAGATAAACAACCATCTTTAAATCTAGGAAAAGTCAAGCGAAACATAGCAGCATGAGTTCGTGATAATTCGTCCCGTATACCGGGTGAGCAAAAAGTCAGTATAAATTTGAAAACTTAATAAACCACGGAATAATGTAGATAAAGAGGTAAAAATTCGTGATAATTCGTCCCGTATACCGGGTGATCAAAAAGTCAGTATAAATTTGAAAACTTAATAAACCACGGAATAATGAAAATAAAGAGGTAAAAATTGACACACATGCTTGGAATGACAAGGGGTTTTATTAGAACAAAAACAAAACAAAGTTCACAAAATGTCCGACAGATGGCGCTGGACAGCAAAACGTTAGTGACTGTGCATGACGATCGTGTATAAAAGGAGCTGTAATGAGAGAGAGAAACAGATGCGCCAGCAGTCGCAGTATATTGACGTTACCTGAAAAGGCGCTTTTAATGAAGCTGTATTATCAGAATGGGGAATGTGCTAGTTCAGCGTTACGATCCTATCGCCATAGGAAGGGGATTCGAACGGGTAAAGGTCCGTTGGCAAATGCAGCTGTGGCGAGAATGATTTTGAAGTTCGAAGCCACGGGTTGTTTAGACGATAGACCCCGTAGTGGCTGACCGAGCACAAGGCGTAATGCTGCTGAGACAGTTCAGGAAAAAATGGAGACTGTAGCGGGATCGTCTATGCACGGGGAAGTCAGCGCTCGTGCAGTCGTACGTCGCACCGGCATTCCATACACTACTGTTTGGTTGGCACTTAGGCGTACCCTCCGATGCTATCCATACTAAATCCATCGGCATCATGAACTGTTATGTTACCTGGATATTTAGTGAAGCGAAGGACATTTGCGGTGTGGGCGTTTCAAAAGATGGCGGAAGATGACGATTGACTGAGTAACGTGTTGTGGACCGACAAAGCTCATTTCACGCTCCGAGGGTCTGTCAACACCAACAACAGCAGAATTTAGGCTACCGAAAATTCTAGAACTGTCGTTGGAAACTCCATTCCACGACGAGAAAGTCACGGTATGGGTTGTATTTACCACATTTCCGTTATCGGGGTTTTTTTTCTTCGAGGAAATGCGTGATTCTGGTTTTGTAACTGCTACCGTGACGGGTGAGAAGTAAGCCGATATGTTACAGAATCGCGTCATCCCCAGCCTGGCTCATAAACACCTGCTGGAACGTACGATGTTTGTGCAGGATGGTGCTCCATCCCATATTGCTAGACGTGTGAAAGTTCTCTTGCGCGCGTCGTTTGGTGATGATCGTGTGCTCAGCCGCCACTTTAGTCATGCTTGGCCTCCCAGGTCCCCAGACCTCAGTCCGTGCGATTATTGGCTTTGGGGTTACCTGAAGTCGCAAGTGTATCGTGATCGACCGACGTCTCTAGGGATGCTGAAAGACAATATCCGACGCCAATGCCTCGCCATAACTCCGGATATGCTTTACAGTGCTGTTCACAACATTATTCCTCGACTACAGCTATTGTTAAGGAATGATGGTGGACATATTGAGCATTTCCTGTAAAGAACATCATCTTTACAGAATGAGATTATCACTCTGCAGCGTAGTGTGCACTGATATGAAACTTCCTGGCAGATTAAAACTGTGTGCCGGACCGAGACTCCAACTCGGGACCTTTGCCTTTCGTGGCCAAGTGCTCTACCAGCTGAGCTACCCAAGCACGACTCACGCCAAGTCCTCACAGCTTTACTTCTGCCAGTACCTCGTCTCCTACCTTCCAAACTTTACAGAAGCTTTCCTGCAAAGATCCTGAGTTTGAGTCTCGGTCCGGCACACAGTTTTAATCTGCCAGGAAGTTTCAACGTCATCTTGACTTTGTCTTAGCTTGTTATGCTAATCATTACTATTCTGATCAGATGAAGCGCCATCTGTCGGACATTTTTTGAACTTTTTTTTTGTTCTAATAAAACCCCATGTCATTCCAAGCATGTGTGTCAATTTGTACCTCTCTATCTACATTATTCCGTGATTCATTCAGTTTTCAAATTTATACTGACTTTTTGATCACCCGGTACTTTCCGTACATCTGAAGATGGTTATTCAACAACTAAAATCGGTTAGCTAACTGATCGTTTATATTGCGAACGCGGCCGTTAAATTTTTGTTCTTGATAGAAAGCGGATCTTAGTAACCAAATCTTCTGCACGCACGGAACAGGTATAAAAAGCCAGAGTGAGAATAGCGTTATTTACAAAACTACACTGCCGGGAAAAAAATTAATGCACCCATTACATTTGTTGCGACGATGCATATGGTGTACAGGAAATGACTACATTTACAGATCACTAGAACAAGCGGTTCCTAGGCACCAAGTATCGACCTATGCTGAGACACCCAAATTAGTACGTGCAGTAGCCTCCACGGGCAGCAATGCAGGCGCTGACTCCGGCATCCAGTCAATCGTAAAGATAGCGAATACTGTCCTGGGGTACGTTATGTCACGCCTGCTTGACCTGTCCACACAGACCTATAAAAGTCGCACGTGTCACTTCTCGTCCCATCATATCCCACACATGATCGATTGGGGACAAGTCCGAAGATCTTGCTGGCCAGGAAAGTAGCTGCACATGTTGTAGAGCATTTTAACTTTGACAGGCAGTGTGGGGCGAGCATTATCCTGTTGGAACAACACACCCTGTTGCAAGAACGGAAAAATAACAAGCTGAACAACATTCTGTACGTTCGAACGCTGATTGGCGTCCCCTCTAGAAACATCAAAGCTGAACGAGGGTTGTAGCTCATGGCACCCACCCCAGACCGCAAGGGCTGGTGGTGGGGCCAGTGCTTGCTTGCTTTACACAACTGCACTACACTGAGTCTTCAGTCTGTGAGGATTCCCTATTGAAGAGTAGATGTAGATGGTGTTCTGGTAGCTATGCCACTACACTATATGTCGGCGGACGACGCTGAAACCATTATCAGTACATCTACACTCATGCTCATAAATTAAGTATAATTTCATAATGTGGTGCCACACAACGTGGCACTACACGAAACTGGTGCTAACAGCACAGGCACATAGGGAACACACACGATACAGATCTGTAAGTCCATGATATTGGTGATGTTGAGAAAACCGTCACGAAACACATGTGCTACAAAATGCCACTGTTTCCTGCGCATGTACCCCGACATCAATATGTGATATGATCACCATGCACACGCACACAGGCCGCACAACGGGTTGGCAGGCCACTCCATTCGCCTGATATCTTCTGTTTCAAGGTTCTCCTCCACGATGGCAGCTCGTTGAGGCCGTGCGTTACCATCCATCAGGGGGAAGGTGGCACCTACTGCACTCCTGAAAAGGCGGACGTACTGGTGCAAAATGACTTCCCGATAGACCTAACCTGTTACAGTTCCTCTGTCAAAGACATGCAGGGGTGTACGTGCACCAATCATAATCCCACCCCACACCATCAAACTACGACCTCCATACAGGTCCTTTTCGAGGACATTAACGGGTTGGTATCTGGTTCCTGGTTCACGTCAGATGAAAAACCTGCGAGAATCACTGTTCAAACTATACCTGGACTCTCTGTGGACAAAACATGGGACCACTGTTCTAATGACCATGTACTGTGTTCTTGACACCAGGCTTTACGGGCTCTCCTGTGATCAGGGGTCAGTGGAATGTACCTTGCAGGTCTCCGGGCCAATAAACCATGTCTGTTCAGTCGTCTGTAGACTGTGTGTCTGGAGACAGCTGTTCCAGTGGCTGCTGTAAGGTACCAAGGCTACCTGCAGTACTCCGTGGCCGTCTGTGAGCACTGATGGTGAGATATCGGTCTTCTTGTGGTGTTGTATACAGTAGACTTCCAGTACTGTAGCGCCTGGACACGTTTCCTGTCTGCTGGAATCGTTGCCATAATCTTCAGATCACACTTTGTGGCACACGGAGGGCCCATGCTACGACCTGCTGTGTTTGACCAATCTCCAGTCGCACTAGTATTCTACCCCTCCTAACGTCATCAATATGTGTTCTTTGAGCCACTTTCAACACACAGTGACTATTAGAACGTCTGAAAACTTCTGTACACTTACTCGCTGCACTGTACTCTGACATGCACCAACATAGCTCTGCGTATGTGGACTGCTGCTAGCGCCACCGTGCGATGACCGCAGGTCAAATGCACCGCATGGTCATACCCCGAGGTGACTTAAACTCACAAACCGTTGTTTCACCAGGTATCCGCATTATCCTTAATTTATGAGCATGTGTGTACTATCCCCCAGGTGGCAGAAGTCGTCATCTACATCGTCTTTCCAGGTGTACTAATTTTTTCCCGGCAGTGTATATGCCTATCATATCAAGGTAAAGACGTCCTCGACCAAAGGATGGTTTTTAACTACACAGAAGTTTACTACATGATCCTACAGGATGTGGTATGCACTTGCATTCCTCGGAGCTATGGACTTAAACAGCCAATTACAAGAGGACCTATAGAATCGGGGTCACTCCGTATTATGGTGCAGCTTCGTATTTTTAACATACACAAATCTTTGCGAGATGTGAAGGAATCGATAAATAACAACCAAACTGTAGGACCGACTGAGAATGGAATCCCAAAGGCTTTTACAGCCTGACAATCAACAGGTCACTACATGTATACAGTTCCTGAAAAAAGAAGCGAAGCATCCAGAAGACATGGTACGACGTACTCACCATCGATGGGTCAGTAAATGGTTAGAGCTGCAATTTTTTGGACAGATAGAACGACCAACTGAGTGCTTTACTGTTCAGCCATAGACGGCTTTATTCTTCAGAAGTTGCTTCTTGCTTCACTATTGTTCGTGTTTAGTGTTGTTACTGGGCCCGGTAGAGTATGTAAGGGACGTGAATACTGTCAGATGTTGAATGATCAGTATAAAGGACACGGAGATGCCGTGTACTCATCTGTGACCGCTTTATCAGCACCTGAAAGAGTTTGAAAGGAAGCTCTTTATGGATCACCGTTAGGCCGTACGGTCGAATCGTGCAATAGCCGAATTTGTGGGGCATTCGGACTTGACACGGGCCCAACTTTGGACTGCTTTAAAACGTGAGTGTTGGCATACCCGTCGTCAAGGTTCCGGTCGACCAATCTGGCCTCCACAGGCGAGGATCGACATATTGTGCACTAGATACATCGTGATGCACTCACGCCTATGCCTGCCCTCCGAGAACAGGTAGTGGATTCCCTGCAGCACTCTGCGTCAGCCGGCACCATTGGTCGGAGACTAACACCAGCCGGACTGGACAATTACCGTTCCATGTGTAGGCTGTAGCTGATACTACAATAGAACGGGCGCGTTTGGAGCAGTGTCTTGACCAGGCAGTATGGGCTGCTGATGTACGAGGTCGTATTGTATTTGGCGATGGATCGTGGTCCTGCACTAACCCAGACGACCATCGTCGTTGAGCATGGTGGCGAATATGGCGGAGATCTGGGGAGAGGTCCCATTCTTCCAATGTTTTAGACAGGCACAGGAGTGTTAACCTTGGCGTCACGATGTGAAGTCCCACGGCGTAAGATTCCACGTCGTGTAGTTTTTAAGGAAACTGTGACGGCACAACCATATGTCACGTACGTCCTGCGTCTACATGTTTTGCCTCTCGTGCGATAGTATCGTGATGACATTTTTCAACAGGACAATTCTCATCCACACATGACACGTGTCTCTTTTAACCATCTGTCTCAAGTTGAGGTACTTCCGTGGGCAGAGAGATCCACAGAACTGTTCCCTATACAACAATGTATGGAACCGGTTGTCATCAACTCCATCCCAGTGCAACTATCCGGGATATCAAGGATCAGTTACAACAGTTGTGCGCCAGTTTACCTCAAGAGAGGATACGATGATGTTATGACACCCTTCCCAACCTAATGAGTGCATTCATCAAGGTCAACTGTATGCAACATCATACGGAAATGTGGACTCATACTGCTATTGTCTTTGTAAATTTGACTCGATTTTGTAATCAATGAAACAACAACAAACACCCCCTCAACTCATGCAGTTTCATTTCGTTTCATCATCCCCTTCGCCGGCCACGGTGGTCTCGCGGTTCTAGGCGAGCAGTCCGGAACCGTGCGACTGCTACGGTCGCAGGTTCGAATCCTGCCTCGGGCATGGATGTGTGTGCTGTCCTTAGGTTAGTTAGGTTTAAGTTGTTCTAAGTTCTAGGGGACTGATGACCACAGCGGTTGAGTCCCATAGTGCTCAGAGCCATTTTCATCCTCCCCTTCTTGCTGTTTAATTTCTTTTTTTCCCCAGAACGCCAGGTACCAGACAGTTCCTTGAGATTTTAGGATGAGCTCTATCAACCAACTTCTTCTTTTACTGAATAAGTGACAAACTTATTTTCTCCTTAGTTCAATTTAGTACCTCCTAATTTGCTATTTGATCTTCCTATTTCAGCATTCTTCTACAGCACTACATTTCACAAGCTTCTATTTTCTTCTTGTCTGAGAAGGCCACACTCCTCAGAAATACATCTGCATCTACGTGATTACTGTGCTATTCACAGTAAAGTGCCTGCCAGAGGATTCAATGGACCACCTTCAAGCTGTCTCTCTACTGTTCCATTCTCGAACGGCGCTCGGGAAAAACGAGCACTTAAATTTTTCTGTTCGAGCCCTGATTTCTCTTATTTTATCGTGATGATCATTTCTCCCTATGTAGGTGGGTTCAGAAAGAATCTTTCGAAATCGTAGGAGAAAACTGGTGATTGAAATTTCATGAGAGGATCCCTTCGCAACGAAAAACGCCTTTGTCTTAATGATAGCTACTCCAATTCACATATCATGTATGTGGCACCGTTTCCCCTACTTCGCGATAATACAAAACGAACTGCCCTTCTTTGTACTTTTTCGATGTCTTCCGTCAGTCTCATCTGATGCGGATCCCACACCGCACAGCAATGCTCCAGAATAGGGTAGACCAGCGTGGTGTAAGCAGTCTTTTTAGTAGTCCTGTTGCACCTTCGAAGTGTTCAGCCAATGAATCGCAGTCTTTGGTTGGCTCTACCCACAACATTATCTATGTGATCGTTCCTATTTAGGGTATTTGTAATTGTAGTCCCTAAGTATTTAGTAGAATTTACAGCCTTCAGATTTGCGGGACTTGTCGCATAATCGAAATTTAGTGTATTTCTTTTAGTACTCATTTGAATAACTTCACACTGTTCTTCATTCAGGGTCAATTGCCACTTTTCGCACAATACAGATATCTTATCTAAATCATTTGGCAATTCGTTTTGGTCATCTGATGACTTTAAAAGACGGTAAACGACAGCATCATCTGCAGACAATCTAAGACGGCTACTTAAGATTGTCTCCTGTGTCGCTATATACACGCCTGGAAATTGAAATAAGAACACCGTGAATTCATTGTCCCAGGAAGGGGAAACTTTATTGACACATTCCTGGGGTCAGATACATCACATGATCACACTGACAGAACCACAGGCACATAGACACAGGCAACAGGGCATGCACAATGTCGGCACTAGTACAGTGTATATCCACCTTTCGCAGCAATGCAGGCTACTATTCTCCCATGGAGACGATCGTAGAGATGCTGGATGTAGTCCTGTGGAACGGCTTGCCATGCCATTTCCACCTGGCGCCTCAGTTGGACCAGCATTCGTGCTGGACGTGCAGACCGCGTGAGACGACGCTTCATCCAGTCCCAAACATGCTCAATGGGGGACAGATCCGGAGATCTTGCTGGCCAGGGTAGTTGACTTACACCTTCTAGAGCACGTTGGGTGGCACGGGATACATGCGGACGTGCATTGTCCTGTTGGAACAGCAAGTTCCCTTGCCGGTCTAGGAATGGTAGAACGATGGGTTCGATGACGGTTTGGATGTACCGTGCACTATTCAGTGTCCCCTCGACGATCACCAGAGGTGCACGGCCAGTGTAGGAGATCGCTCCCCACACCATGATGCCGGGTGTTGGCCCTGTGTGCCTCGGTCCTGATTGTGGCGCTCACCTGCACGGCGCCATTATTGGCACCAAGGCAGAAGCGACTCTCATCGCTGAAGACGACACGTCTCCATTCGTCCCTCCATTCACGCCTGTCGCGACACCACTGGAGGCGGGCTGCACGATGTTGGGGCGTGAGCGGAAGACGGCCTAACGGTGTGCGGGACCGTAGCCCAACTTCATGGAGACGGTTGCGAATAGTCCTCGCCGATACCCCAGGAGCAACAGTGTCCCTAATTTGCTGGGAAGTGACGGTGCGGTCCCCTACGGCACTGCGTAGGATCCTACGGTCTTGGCGTGCATCCGTGCGTCGCTGCGGTCCGGTCCCAGGTCGACGGGCACGTGCACCTTCCGCCGACCACTGGCGACAACATCGATGTACTGTGGAGACCTCACGCCCCACGTGTTGAGTAATTCGGCGGTACGTCCACCCGGCCTCCCGCATGCCAACTATACGCCCTTGCCCAAAGTCCGTCAACTGCACATACGGTTCACGTCCACGCTGTCGCGGCATACTACCAGTGTTAAAGACTGCGATGGAGCTCCGTATGCCACGGCAAACTGGCTGACACTGACGGCGGCGGTGCACAAATGCTGCGCAGCTAGCGCCATTCGACGGCCAACACCGCGGTTCCTGGTGTGTCCGCTGTGCCGTGCGTGTGATCATTGCTTGTACAGCCCTCTCGCAGTGTCCGGAGCAAGTATGGTGGGTCTGACACATTGGTGTCAATGTGTTCTTTTTTCCATTTCCAAGAGTTTAGATCAGGACCAATAGAGGGCCTATAACACTTCCTTGGGAAACGCCGGATATTATTTCTGTTTTACCCGATTACTTTCCGTCTATCACTACGAACTGTGATCTTTCTGACAGGAAATCACTAATCCAGTCGCACAGCGGAGGCGATACTCCATAGGTACGCAGTTTGGTTAGAAGACGCTTGTGACCTTCAAAAAAGACTTTTTAACACTTAAATTGATATTTTTCATAAATTCTTTTCTTTTTATTGCCAAAATGCATTTTAAATTCTCTCAATTTCGGCCATCATCAATTACATTGCTGCCCAAACGGCAAAACGCATCTACTACCTGTTGCGTCTAATTTGCTTATGTAATTACCTCATTATCACCTAATTAAATTGGACTACATTGCACTACCCTCGTTTTACTCTTTTCAAGACACTGTCTTTTCTGTTCAACTGCTTTTCCAAGCCCTTAGCCGTTTCTGACAGAATTGCAGTGTCATCAACAAATAGCAATTTTTTTTATTTCTTCTCCCTGAACTTTAATTTCCTTCCGAAATTTCTTCTTAGTTTCCTTTACTGCTGCCTCAATTTACAGATTGAATAACATCGGAGATAGGGTACAACCATGTCTCGCTCCTTTCTCAACCACTACTTCCCTATCATGCCCCTTGACTCTTGTAACTGCAATTTGGTAACCCTTCACTCCATGAAATTTACCCCACTCACCTTCAGAATTACAGAGTGTATTCCAGTAAACAATAACAAACGCTTTCGCCAAAGCCACAAACATCTCTTCGCCTTTCGTTCATGTATATATTTTTTTTCTAAGGTAAGTCGCAGGGCGAATATGGCATCGCGTGTTGCTAAGTTCCTTCTGAAGCCAAACTGACCATTAAATTAGCTGTCTTATTACTATATTTTTGCTAGAGATAGACTGGGGAACGACGGCAACAACTTTATAGTGAATGTATGGGTTCAGAGCGATCTGTAAATAATTGCGTCGGGCAGTTTTTGCGCTTGCTGTGCTATCCTCCAGCAAGAGTGGAAAGCGATCATACTGATCAGACTGCTGCACATATAAATATAGCTTTGACTGCAGCCGGCCGGTGTGGCCGAGTGGTTCTAGGCGCTTCAGTCTGGAACCGCGCGATCGCTACGGTCGCAGGTTCGAATCCTGCCTCGGGCATGGATGTGCGTGATGCCTTTAGGTTAGTTAGGTTTAAGTAGTTCTAAGTTCTAGGGGACTGATGACCACAGATGTTAAGTCCCATAGTGCTCCGAGCCATTTTGAACCTTGACTGCGATTTGCGACACCAGGCAATGAACTTCCATGATTTAGCTTATACTCCAATTCCGTGTGCTGGCGCTGACGGATCATTCAATAAACAAATCTCTATTTGCAATGCGATGTTATCAGGAATAGGTGATATAAAAATGAATGAGGTAGCAAGCTTTTCTTACTTTTATTCCACAATATCATACTGGATTTTTCGTTGTGACTCATCAAGTCAAGCTAAAGTTTACAACTCCAAAAACGTGTAAAAAAAATTATTCGTTGTGTGAACTCGGGGGGCCTGTTTAGGAAACTAGGGGTACTAACTACTGCTTCCCAATATATTTATTACTTAATGAAATTTATTAAAAGTATATCTCTTTTTCAAATCAACAGCTCATTTCATGGAAACAATACTACAAGTAACAATCTAAACGAACATTTAATGCCACTTACTTGGGGCCAGAAAGGCGCCCATTCTTCGGGAAGAGACATTTTTAATAGCTTGTCAGGAGCCATAGAGAGTTTAATAATCACTAAGGTACTTTAGTTTCAGAGTATCCTAAAGAACGTATTGCTAGCCAGCTCGTCCTAATCCACTGATGAATTTCTAAGCGGAGCTAACTGATGTACATATGTTACTACTATCAAATAATGCGAGTATTAGTACAACCTCGCTTCTGTACAATTTCAGTGCAGTAATGTGATCATTGTAAATAAGAACTGTAAAATGATTTTTTTAAATTTGTTGATGCATGGCTACAATAGGCAAAGAATCACCATATACACCTCATTGCATTAAACACTTACATGTTTGTGGCAAATTTATTGTTACCTTTTAAATGAAAATATGTTTAACGCTTTTTGACTTGTTCCACTTCCATGAGTACCATTTAACTTGGGATCTCTGGAAGACATTTAAGCTTATGTGGTCTCCTTTGTAAATATTTATTGTGTACTATTTTCTTTTAACATGCTCTACACCCTAGGGGATTTTTTCATCCTTTCAGGTTCACTTTCTTTGCTTAGTACTGACTTACTGTTCGAGTTCCTGATATACATACAGTTGCTTCCTTTTTCTCTTAAGGTCTCATTAATTTTTCTGTATGCGGCATCTGTCTTTCCCCTGGTTAAGAATGCATTACACTCGTGCATTTGTAAACTAGGCGTTCCTCTTTAGCCATTTTTTGTTTCCTGTCAGTCTCATTATTAGACATTTGTATTACCCTTCGCCTGCTCCGCTTGATGAACTTTTATATTTTGTCCTTAAGCAAACTGTATTTAGGAAAATTTATTTTAATAAACTAGATGCGATTTCATCGGCAAAAAGAAAGAATCATTGTAAACAGAAGAACTAGCTAAACAGATACATTTCGTGTTCCTTGATATCTGATAAATATCGAAGATGTACTGTATTGTTGACCACGTCACCGCCACACGGAGTTTCTTCACAGGTAAGTGATTGCACCGAAAACGTTTTGACTAATACAAGACAAGATGATCAGCAGAAACGAAAGGTTATTGTTTGTGCCAGAAGGAAGTGTAGTAGGACCGCTAATGTAATCTGGTAACCCGTACATAAAGACAAGTCTTTTTTACCGTTGTGACCAAACATCTCAAAGTACTAGACTCATTTACTTCAAGTTTTTATATGATACTTTAATGATAATATCCGGAGAGACATGTTCATTAGAGTGGGGCTATCGAGAAAAAATTTGAAATAAATCGGTCAAGAAGTTTTCGAGATTTTCGCTAACAATACTTCTCCTTCATATATTACATATTTACATATTATATCTATTAAAAACGTGTAGGCTATGTCCGCTCCAATGTTCATTAAAGTATCGTATAAAAACTTGAAGTAAATCAGTCAATTACTTTGAGATTTTTGGTCTTTCCTTTATGTTCGGGTTACGCGCGGTCTATGGGCGTCTTGCCACGGTCCGGGCGGCTGCCCCCGTCGGAAGTTCGAGTCCTCCCTCGGGCATGGTTGTATGTTTGTTGTCCTTAGCGTAAGTTAGTTTAAGTTAGGTTAAATACTATGTAGGCTTAGGAACCGATGACCTCAGTAGTTTGGTCCTTAGAATTCACACGCATTTGAAAATTTTTTGTACGGGTTACCAGTATATACAGTATTAGCGGTCCTACTACACTTCCTTCTGGCACACACAATAACCTTTCGTTTCTGCTGATCATGTGGAGTGCAGTATAACGTACTGTCTTGTATTAGTGAAAAAGTTTTCAGTGCAATCACTTACCTGTGAAGAAACTCCGTCTGGCGGTGACTTGGTCAACAATACAGTACATCGTCGATATTTTATTTATCAGATATCAAGGAACACGAAATGTATCTGTTTAGCTACTTCTTCCGTTTACAATGATTCTTTCTTTTGTTGATAAAATCGTATCTAGTTTAGTAAAATAAATTTTCCTGAAATAATTTTTTGAATCTTCAAGTGCATCAATACTCTCTGTCTGTTAATTATAAGTTCTACATCATACGTGTCGTCGTAGTTAGTTGATGATTGATGAGTATCGTGAACTCACTGCTGCGAAAACTGGTACCATACGACAGGTG
Source organism: Schistocerca gregaria (assembly GCF_023897955.1). Lineage (NCBI taxonomy): Eukaryota > Metazoa > Arthropoda > Insecta > Orthoptera > Acrididae > Schistocerca > Schistocerca gregaria. The sequence continues at coordinate 259,379,943 of NC_064920.1, read as the reverse complement.
GAACGAGACTGGCACCCTTAGCGGTGTGAGAGCCAACCATGAGTTTAATGTTTATATTTAATTATTGTCTACTTAATTATCGAAGTAGTTATTGCATTTTTTCCGTTCCAGACAATCAACAGTAATGAGTGATCGCGAAATAAACGTAAAAATAGCTGAATACCACTGATTCAGTGACGCTACAACTTATTCATGAAGAAATACTTTCGACTATGTGTATAGTTGCAGATTATTCCGCTGAAACCAAGGGAATATAAACACAGTAGGGGAAACGTTGTTAGTAGCAGAAACCTGGAAAAGTTCTTGACCAATTTTCTTCAAATTAATATATGACGCTGTAATAAGTAATCGTTCGTGTATAGGCTATATATGTTTTTGAAGAACAATGTACAGGTTTTCTGTTAAAACCGGCTGCGAGGAAATAAATTATGTGCTATGCTCTGTTTTGAAAATGGGCTGTTTTGTTTTCTTTCTTCCATTCGGTTTTCACACAAAAGAAAAACTTGCATTTATGGATTATCGGCTTATGACTGGAATACTAATAAGAAATCTGAATTTATACTAACAATAAACAAAGCTCACGGTAAGAAAGAGGGGAAGTGGTAGATGGACAGAGGAGAGGGGGAGAGGGGGTGGATCTCGACACAGAGAGGGGGAAGTAGGAGATGAACACAGAGATGGAGAGATGGAGGGAGAGAGTGAAGGAACAGAGAGAGAGAGAGAGAGACAGACAGACAGACAGACGGGGGAGGAGGTGATGGACAGAGAGTGTGAGAGAATGTGGAGATTGGACAAAGAGACGAGGAGGAGCTGGACGAAGAGAGGGGGGGAGAGAAGGAGACTGGAGCGTATGTCCAGTTGCTATACATGTTTAGCCATTGCCGGGTAAGCTACTGTTCTTAATATGGTTGAAATGGCTCTGAGCACTATGGGACTTAACATCTGTGGTCATCAGTCCCCTATAACTCAGAACTACTTAAACGTAACTAACCTAAGGACATCACACACATCCATGCCCAAGGCAGGATTCGAACCTGCGACCGTAGCGGTCACGCGGTTCCAGACTGAAGCGCCTAGAACCGCACGGCCATAGAGGCCGGTGTTCTTAATATACCTGAACTGTTTCGTTATCAGTATCAGTATTACATACAGTTGTCTACAGAAAATATCGTCGATGTTTGATGATAAAAAATGCAGAAAGATTTGGACAGTGCAATGAATAGCAGTTCTCTTTAAACGTGGATGTACAAACTAAGGAGAAAGAACCAGACAGTACACGATACCGAGATCAGTGGTAAACGTTTGGAGTTAAGTTTAGATGAAACACAAAGAAGAGATATGACAAACTCTTAATATTAATAGAACAGGGGGCGAATGGAGGACTTGCATATATTTGGGGCAATTTTGGGAAAGTGCTATGCGTCTCTAAAGGAAATCTTGTACAAGACGCCAGTGCGACCAATTCTGGCATATTGTGTCTACTATGTTTTGAGTCCTTAGTGCATAGGTATGACAGTCGACATGGATATACTGACGCACTGAGAGGACCCTACGAGATCATTACAGCCTATAAGAAAGGGTAACACAGACGCTGATGGAATTTAAGCGGAAGTCTTTGGTAGAAACGACATTGTTCTTGCGAATCTCTGATAGATAAATTCAGAGAATTTCGTTGAAGGTCTATTATTTCGGTGATCTGTCTCTCGAAGGGATCGTGAGAACAAGAAACGTTACGAAGCGTACTGATCTCGTAGGGTCCTAGCAGTGCATCTCTATATCCATGTCACCTGTTATACCTATGCGTAACGAAGTATATCGACCTTCTACATCTACATGACTACTCTGCAAGTCACGATTAAGTGCCTGAGAGAGGCTTCATCGAACCACTGTCACATTATCTATCTGCCGTTTCAAAGTAGAACAGCGTGCGGAAAAAATGTGGCTTTGAATCTTTCGTTGAGAGGTCTGGGTTTCCTTATTTTATTACGATGGTCATTCTTCCGTATGTTGGTGGCCGTCAACAAAATATTTTCGCATTCGCAAGAGGAAGTTGGAGACAGAAATGTCATGAGAAGATCTCACCATATACAGAAACGCCTTAGATTTAATGACTGCCATTCCACCTCGCTCTCTCTGCTATTCCACAGTAATACAAAAGGAGCTGCCCTTCTTTGAACATTTTCGATGTCTTACGTCATTCTTATCTGGTCACGATCTAATACCGCACAGCAATACTTTAACAGAGCTCGGGAAAGCGTGTTGTCTTTAATATATTTACTACAACTTCCAGGTACTCTGCCAATAAAAACAGCATTCAGTTTGCCTTTCCAACAACATTATCTATATAACCGTTCCAATTTAAGTAGTTCATAATTGTAACCCCAGGTATTTAGTTGAACTGAGAGTCTTTAGATTTGTGTGATTTATCATGTAACCGTAACTGGAGGGACTCCTTTGACTACTCATGTGGACGACCTCACACTTATCATTGCTTGGGTTCAATTGTCATTTTTCGTACCATACAGATATCTTGTCTAAATCATTTTGTTATTAGTTTAGATATCCGAATGACTTTAATACACAGTAAACGACAGAATCATCTGCAAACGATTTAAGATGGGTGATCAGATTGTCTCCTGTATCATTTACATAGAGCAGGAACAGCAGAGGGGTCTAAAACACTTTCTTGGAGAACGCCAGATACAGCTTCAGTTTTCTTCGATGACTTTCTGTCAGTTAATACAAACTCTGACCTTTCTGGCATCCAGACGCACGACTGAGACGATAGAAGCAGATTGTGAGGACGGTATTAAAGGCTTCTGGAAATCAAGAAACATGAAATCCATTTGAGATCCCCTGTCAATAGCACTTATTATTTTGTGAGATTAAAGAGCTAGTTGTGTTGTATGGAATCACCTTTCCTTTGCTGCATACACACATGAAACACAACAAAAATTGTTCACACTGGTAGGAAGCAGTGTTAGTTATGTGCTGTACAAGTTGTATAAATACATGTATAGACTAAACTGTCAGAGCAGGGCCGAGAGACATGTTTCACATACAGGCATTAAAAACTTCTGTCATAAACGTGCTCATAGACTAAACTGTAAGAGCAGGGCCGAGAGACATGTTTCACATACAGGCATTAAAAACTTCTGTCATAAACGTGCTCATAAGGATGGTTCACTCATAAATATATGGAACTTCTATTAACATCTTTTGACATTTCCTGCAATGTCTTCACTCGAAGACTATTTCTAAGAGAACATTTGCATTCTGTGTCTATGGGTATGAGAAAAATTTGCAAGGGCGTCGGGAAAGTGAAAAAATTAACTGGAAAATTTTTGCGTTTATTTGTAGAAGTAGCACATTCCGAGTTAGTGTAACAAAATTTTCGTGGTATGTTGACACAAACGGGAAACCATATTTTTCAGCATTTCATTGTTCTGATCGATACCATTTTATAAGTTTTACTACGATTCCATGCAGAATCATTTTCTGCTAGGCTGGCTCGAAGAGCGAGGAGAACACAATTGACGGAACCAAAGAGCTTTTAATCAGAAGCAATCGATGAAATATAGAACGGGTGTTAGGTTCAGATCTTCGAATGTCGAGGACGGTGGATTCATGAGAATCACGCTCAACAGTGGACGGAACTTGGTGAGTGTTCGTAAATGACGCAGCTATGTTTAAATGTGGTTCAACTCATTGCAATAATCCCGGTACCGCTGCGTCTTTGCACAACGCTCTACTTAGCCGGAAGCTGTGCACACGTGCGTAGCCTGAGTCACTACGCAGCGCAGTTTACGCCACTGCTGTGGAGCAACTAGGATGGTGGGGTGCCAAGCCACAAGAGTCGCATCGGAAGGGCCTACACTCGGATCCCCTTCTTGGCGTCCGTATCTACGTTTCCCGTGGCTTCCGTAAATAATGTGGTGTGGTTCCTCTGAAAACATCAGGGCCAGTCTTGGTCCACTCAGGGATAACGCTTCATCTCTGATTAGCTCGTCCATGAAGAGAGGCAAATCATTAGTCTTCCTTCTTTTCTTCCTCCCTTCGAAGCTTGAACACGTGCGTGCGAAAGTCGATAAGTTGTGAGAATTTTTGTTTTTCCTCCATGGAAAGAACGCATTACACGCAGGCTATCTTGGCTGAAGCCTAGGGGATGGCACTGGAAAGATTAAAAAAAAGCGTTTTAATCAATAAAACCCTGATTCTATAAAGAATCGAACTTCCTTGTAGAAAACAGCTTCAACCTCCTAATTGCTTTACAAACGAATTATCTTGAAACTCGTTGGATTTTCGCGATGAGGATCACTGATGCTGCTGGTCGAATTGTTGGCTCCAGTACCCAACACATTGACAGTTCTACAAAATACGACTTCAAAGACTCATATCGCCTCATTGTTCACTGACAATGATCGTCCTGCCGCCCCGAATAGCTATTTTTCCTCCTTTATCGTTTCGTATTGTTCCTCGAGTCATAGCGCGTACCTTATGTAGGATATCGCCTCTGCATTAACAATAAAAGTCTTATCTTATTCATTACTTACTATGATGCAATATGCTTCTTTCCAACATTGTTCGTAATGCTATTCAAGAACGAAGACATCACACCGCTTGTGTTGTTGTTGTTGTTGTTGTTGTTGTGGTCTTCAGTCCTGAGACTGGTTTGATGCAGCTCTCCATGCTACTCTATCCTGTGCAAGCTTCTGCATCTCCCAGTACTTCCTGCAACCTACATTCTTCTGAATCTGCTTAGTGTATTCATCTCTTGGTCTCCCTCTACGATTTTTACCCTCCACGCTGCCCTCCAATACTAAATTGGTGATCCCTTGATGCCTCAGAACATGTTCTTCTTACCAAGTTGTGCCACAAACTCCACTTCTCCACAATTCTATTCAATACCTCCTCATTAGTTATGTGATCTACCCATCTAATCTTCAGCAGTCTTCTGTAGCACCATATTTCGAAAGCTTCTATTCTCTTCTTGTCTAAACTATTTGTCGTCCACGTTTCACTTCCGTAATACACGGCTACACTCCATACAAATACTTTCAGAAACGACTTCCTGACACTTAAATCTATACTCGATGTTAACAAATTTCTCTTCTGCAGAAATGTTTTCCTTCCCATTGCCAGTCTACATTTTATATCCTCTCTACTTCGACCATCGTGAGTTATTTTGCTCCCCAAATAGCAAAAGTCCTTTACTACTTTAAGTCTCTCATTTCCTAATCTAATTCCCTCAGCATCACCCCATATAAGTTGACTACATTCATTATCTTTGTTTTGCTTTTGTTGATTTTCATCTTATATCCTCCTTCCAAGACACTGTCCATTCCGTTCAACTGCTCTTCCAAGTCCTTTGCTCTCAGTGACAGAATTACAATGTCATCGGCGATCCTCAAAGTTTTCATTTCTTCTCCATGGGTTTTAATACCTACTCCGAATTTTTCTTTTGTTTCCTTTACTGCTTGCTCAATATACAGATTGAATAACATCGGGGAGAGGCTAAAACCCTGTCTCACTCCCTTCCCAACCACTGCTTCCCTTTTTTACGCCCCTCGACTCTTCTAACTGCCATCTGGTTTCTGTACAAATTGTAAATAGCCTTTCGCTCCCTGTATTTTAACCCTGCCATCTTTAGAATTTGAAAGAGAGTATTCCAGTCAACATTGTCAAAAGCTTTCTCTAAGTCTACAAATGCTAGAAACGTAGGTTTGCCTTTCCTTAATCTTTCTTTTAAGATACGTCGTAGAATCAGTATTGCCTCACGTGTTACAATATTTCTACGGAATTCAAACTGATCTTCCCCAGGGTCGTCTTCTCCCATTTTTTCCATTCGTCTGTAAATAATTCGCGTTAGTATTATGCAGTTGTGACTTATTAAACTGATAGTTCGGTAATTTTCACATCTGTCAACACAGCGCTTGTACTAACGCTAAAAAGTACTACGTTCAGAATATGGTTGTCTTGCGTGTTCTACAGATAGCGTGACAGTCCGTAGAAGCGGGGGTCACGGGTTTAAGTCCACGAGTATGGTTTTTAAACATGCCGTTACTATACGTACTGGGGGAAGCCGATACGTGTCCTCGTGATGGAAGAAATACAGGATATAGAGCTACTGCAACATGGACCGCAGCCTATATTAATTCCTTAAAGAGCACCTTACCCCGTTTACAGCTGTAGAAATTATTATTTTGCTATTGCAATATAGGCGTTACGCTATTGGAAAGCGAAAATAATTGGTGCCACTTAACGAGCAGATAACTACATAGACTAGTAGAATATTTTATACATTATGAATGAAAACACATGCGGCACTGGTGTATTATGTAACAATATTCATTGCTTCCTTTTACAAACCGGTTTTTGGCTGTTACGCCATCAACAGGCACACAGATAAATACGTCTGGCCGAGAAAACGTTTTGGATTAAAGATATTCAAATCTGTGGATGCACTAGTTTAAACTTTTTGACCCTAAAAAAATATTTACAGCCACACATTTGTTTTTGTGTCTCATGATGGTGTAACAGCTGAAAACCAGTTCGGAAAAGCAAATACACTACTGGCCATTAAAATTGCTACACCACGAAGATGACGTGCTACAGACGCCAAATTTAACTGACAGGAAGCAGATGCTGTGATATGCAAATGATTGGCATTTCAGACCATTCACACAAACAGCAGTTGGCCGGAGTTGCCTGGTGAATTGTTGTTGTGATGCCTCGTGTAAGGAGGAGAAATGCGTGCCATAACGTTTCCGACTTTGATAAAGGTCGGATTGTAGCCTATCGCGATTGCGGTTTATCGTATCGCGACATTGCTGCTCGCGTTGTTCGACATCGAATGAGTGTCAGCAGAAAATGGAATTGGTGTTTTCGCGAAGGTAATACGGAATGCCGTGCTGGGTCCCAACGGCCTCGTATCATTAGCAGTCGATATGACAGGCATCTTTTCCGCATGGCTGTAACAGATCGTGCAGCCACGACTCGATCCCTGAGTCAACAGATGGGGACGCCTGCAAGACAACAACCACCTGCACGAACCGCTCGACGACGTTTGCAGCAGCATGGACTATCAGCTCGGAGACCATGGCTGCGGTTACTCTTGACTCTGCATCACAGACAGGAGCGCCTGCGTAGGTGTACTCAACGACGAACCTGGGTGCACTAATGGGCAAACGCTATCAGATGGCTCTTTTCCCAGCCATCTGCACTGATTTCGCGCCCTTTTTTCGTCCTTAATAAGAAATGTGTCTCAAGAACTTATCACACAGCCATATACTTTTTCCGTATCCAGAAGCTGTTGAACAGAAGAGTACATATACGACAAAATACCAAAGTACTTAAGCATTAGCAACTTATGTATTTAAGTCATATTATGACTATTATTTTGTACCCAGGCGATATTATGACTATTATTTTGTACCCAGGCGATAAACAATTTATTTATTATGTTCAATACTTTTAAAATTAATACAAAAGGAGCATTATTTTAGGAACGTTAAATAAGTGGTTATGTTAATTGCATTTACCTTATTCATTAATGTGTTTAACGCTATTAAACTGATAGATTCTAACATGAAGAACATTGTCTTAGGGAAACTCAACAATTGGCTACATCAGTTGTGTGTACTACCTTATTTATTGTGTTTGATACTTTAAAGTGTCAGAGTTATACAAGTGAGCATTTCGTTATGGACATTGAATAACCGGTTACCTTAAATACGTTGACTGTTTTTCTCATAGTCTCTGATGCTTTCAGATTCTTAAAAGTGACAGCAGATAGACGATTAAATAAAGATTAACAGGTGTGTGTGCGAGGAGCAGTACTAAAGTTGTAACTATCACCTAGTAAAAATAAAGATACATAATTAATGTTTTGTTTGTTTGTTTTCAGGTACACGCAGTGTAGTTATGCACTTAAATCCCCACGTCACAGTTTCGTAGTATGCAACTACAGGAACCACGCACAGGAAGAGTGGAGCGTTGTGCGGCAATTCATTTTCGCAGCAGCGGAAAGAATGGCTGCGTGATAAGTTCTTGAGACACTTTTCTTCTTAAGGACTTAAAAAGGGGGCGAAATTGGTACAGATCGCTGGGAAAAGAGCCATGTGATAGCGTTTTTCCAGCTGTAATTTCCGGCCGCGGTGGCCGTGCGGTTCTAGGCACTTCAGCGCGGAACCGCGTGACTGCTACGGTCAGGTTCGAATCCTGCCTCGGGCATGGATGTGTGTGATGTCATTAGGTTAGTTAGGTTTAAGTAGTTCTAAGTTCTAGGGGGCTGATGACCTCAAATGTTGAGTCCCATAGTACTCAGAGCCATTTGAACCAGTTGTAATTCGTTTTGCTCAACCAAGGTACTGACGTAATAGTGTCTTCAACTGTCGTGTACCGCCTGCCCTTCGTCTAACGCGATGTATTTCAGTCATCTTGCTGTAACTTCTATTGTTTTTGAAGACAAGAGAACTTGCAAAATAAATGTAGAGACGGCTTATGAAAACGCCCATTGTGGGCAGACTGTATTACTGTGTCAGACCAAGATGGCTTCTTACGAGGGCTGCACCAACCATTCTGTATTGCTTCTACAGTCTGCGTGCGATAGTACTGTCACGCGAAGATTTCAGTATGTATGCAATAATAATAATGCCAACAGCAACAGTAATAATAATAATTACGTAACTTTATTTTTACTATGTGATACTTAAAAATCTATGACTATCGTTTTCACGAATAAACACAAATGGCAGTGTGGTCCCTGGCCTCAAGAAGAAAAAAGTTAAACACCATCTGTGTTCTGGCTTCAATTCAAAAATTTCCGGATATTTGACCGCGTCGTCATGTTGTTATTTTGACGAACGTTTAAAGTACTGAAGAAATCTTGACGAGGTATCAGTTGTCAATATAAGCTGGTGATTGGACGACACACGTGGAAAAGTTGCATTGAAGGTGAGAACCGCCGCCAAAGCATACGATTGCGTACATCGCGCCCTCGCTTACCGAAACGTCAAATATAAAAAATATAATAAAATAAATATAATAAAAAATATAAAAAATAGCGTTTGGTTTGTTGTCTGGATTCGTCGTTCGAGTGATCATAGTACTGTAACGATCCATACTGCCACTAGTATAGCCAGATGCCCCTCTCTTTAACGTAATCTCTAGAGCTCCAAGGTTGCTGGCGACAGACTGTTTTCCCAGTAGCGCGGAGAGCCTGGGGACGACGCTGTCTGGTACTGTGCAGTGGGAACGGCCGAGGGGACTGGCCGCCGTGGCCTTGGGTGACACCGAGGACGTCTCCGTCTGAAACCACGCATCGGCCGGCTCCTGGCCACCGGCCAGCTACTCTGACTCGGGTCGGGCTTGGCAGCTGCCGAGGGGGCTTTCCTAGGGTAACACTCGCTCTGACCTTCTCGAGCTGCAACACACATCTTACAGATTCTTCTTCTCAGGTGCCGCCTTTCTTCGGAGGTTCGCTATCATGGCTAACCTTGTTTTTGGCTTTGCGGATCTGGAGGGTGTTACAAAAAGGTACGGCCAAACTTTCAGGAAACATTCCTCACACACAAATAAAGAAAAGATGTTATGTGGACATGCGTCCGGAAACGCTTAATTTCCATGTTAGAGCTCATTTTAGTTTCGTCAGTATGTACTGCACTTCCTCGATTCACCGCCAGTTGGCACAATTGAAGGAAGATAATGTTGACTTCGGTGCTTGTGTTGACATGCGACTCTGCACGACGGAGCTCCTGCACATTTCAGTCGAAGTGTTCGTACACTTCTCAACAACAGATTCGGTGACCAATGGAATGGTAGAGGAGGGCCAATTCCATTACCTCCACGCTCTCCTGACCTCAACCCTCTTGACTTTCATTTATGGGGCATTTGAATGCTCTTGTATATGCAACCCCGGTACCTAATGTAGAGACTCTTCGTGCTCATATTGTGGACGGCTGTGATACAATACGGCATTCTCCAGGGATGCATCACAGCATAAGGGATTCCATGCGATGGAGGTTGGATGTATGTATCCTCGCTAACGGAGGACTTTTTGAACATTTCCTGTAACAAAATGTTTCAAGTCACGCTGGTACGTTCTGTTGCTGTGTGTTTCCATTCTATGATTAATGTGATTTGAATAGAAGTAATAAAATGAGCTCTAACATGGAAAGTAAGCATTTCCGGACACATGTCCACATAACATCTTTTCTTTCTTTGTGTGTGAGGAATGTTTCCTGAAAGTTTGGCCTTACCTTTGTGTAACACCCTGTATACAGTCGTACGAAAGTGAATCTCAACCACTCCTCCAGATTCTGTAGCCACAATGTTCGTGTTCTCCCTGCTGATCTTCCACCCTGTTCGTATTCTCCCTACTGATCTTCTGTTCACTAAGTTTCCTTCCATTTATAGACTTAGAATATTGTTTAGGGTGAGGAAAATAAAAGTGGTCCGGAGAGCGGAGTTCCGGGGTACAACGAAACACACTAGAGGAAACGAAATACTGTACTAACCTGATTATTGCAGATGTTGAAAGTGACCACCATCCATCTCTCGGCACTTTTGGGCCCTGTTCAACAAGTAACTCAAGGCGGATCGAAGCTGGACTGCTGGAATTGGTGTCGCATCCGAAATGTTCTGCTGCAGTTCTTGAAGACTATGAGGGCTGCTGAGATACATCTTGGACTTGAGGGCTCCCCATACAAAGTAATCGCACGCGGACAGATCAGTTGACCTGGGTGACCAACTACGGTCATGACCGGACTGACCTCTGCTAACAACTCTGTCAGGAGTGAAGATTGTGTAAATGTAGTCCAAGGTTCGGCCGGCTGTATGGGCAGTTGCTCCATTCTCTTGGAAATAATTGTACATCTTTTCCTTCTCCATTAACGTTGCCACAAATTCGCGTCCAATCGCATCCACTCGTCCAGACCACTTATTTGCTCCACCCTATATCTTTCTCCTATTATAATACGGCCAAAATACTCCAGCTTCCTGGTACTGATTGTTTTTCCCAGTTCCTTGTCCTTATTGATTCGCCTTAGAACACCTTCATTGATAATTATTTGTGTCCACGATAGTTTTTAACTCCCGTCGATACAGCCATACAGGGTGTTTGGGGAGGAAAGGACAATACTTTAAACAGCGTTAGTATAAGTAATTCTCACCGAAAGTGGAATTAATAGAATCGTTTCTGGCTAAGATGTACTCAAATCGTTTCAAGTCATCTCTCCTCTATTATTATTATCATTATTATTTATAACATAGTTGTTTTTATGATTGTTATTTATTTATTTCATGTAGTTAGTCGGTCGTCTAAGGACCACGATAAGCATACAACCATTCTGACAGTTGCTTGAAACGTTCACGAACGTTACGTCGGCTGATATTGTTTGAACTGCATAATGCTCTTATTTCCATGACGCATTTATTGGTATTCTTCAGCTGCTACTGTCTACTGCTATTGCGGCCCACCAGTTTAAGCACCGGCTCGCAAGGAGAGTTCAGGCGCCAAGGCGCGGGGCTACGATGACGTTTATATCCACGCCGCTTGCGCTTTTCTTGCGAAACACAAACTACCGAGCCAAAACAGCAGTAGTAAGTGGCACCTGAAGATGACGAGCAGCCGGCTGCTTTGCGGAAACATTGTCCAGCCGGCCGGAGTGGCCGAGCGGTTCTAGGAATCCTGCCTCGGGCATGGATGTGTGTGATGTCCTTAGGTTAGTTAGGTTTAAGTAGCTCTGGATGTGGGTGATGTCCTTAGGTTAGTTAGGTTTAAGTAGTACTAAGTTCTAGGGGACTGATGACCTCAGATGTTAAGTCCCATAGTGCTCAGAGCCATTTGAAACATTGTGCAGTTTAGAAAATACCGCCCAACACAGGGCCCGTGAACCTATCAAGCACCTGTCGGGAAAGAGTCAAACAGCATATTATGACGTCATTCATAGCTACTGTTTCTTCTTGTAAGCCAGACGTTTTCCAATACATTGTGTAGCACAGCGTTCATACGACCATTTGGCACTCATATCAGATTGTTAAGAAAGTCAATACAACTGTTTTGCAGATGTCTTCTATTTATACTTCTTATGTGGCTATAAAGCCACACTCTTCGTTTGCGCAATATGTCCATAATTTCTTATATTGTAGAATATCTTTCTTATTTGGTTTTATAACGTAGATCCAGTTTTCATAATTTGCACTCAGTATATTGCGTAAGATGATTCTCTCTAGATCCCCTAGTAATCACTAAAAAACTAATCTGGCAGACCTCTTCCCGCGCTCCACATGGGAATGGACGGGGAAGAACCCACAATAGGTGGTACCCCTGCCACGCACTTCAAACTGGCTTTCAGTGTATTGGTGTATATGAAGGGCTTATTTGAATAGTAGTCCAAAGTTAAATGAGCGCTGAAAAATCTGCAGTTGAGATACCAGAAATATTCAAGCATATGGCTTCTTGCTGGAGATGAACCTTTCTTTCTGTTTGTTTGGCTCATTAATTTTAGAAGCATTATAGACAGAAATGTGGAGGTAATGGACTTGTACCACTATTGAAATAAGCCCTTCATATTTAGCTGTAGAAACAGTTCACAGAATGGAGTCTGAAACTTAAAAAAAACGCACTGGCACGGTAAAGATGAGATACCCATTTTTAGAGAATGAAGAAGTTTTGGGAAGATACAAAGAACAAGAGGATTAAAACTAAATGAGTGGTTCTAGGTAATAATAATAATAATAATAATAATAATAATAATAATGATAATAATAACTGCACTGACTGACTGATCCGTCGCTTTTTGTTAGAATATTTTATTCATTGTGAACGAAAACACGCAGAACACTGATGCAATATTCTACAATATTTATTATTTTTTTCACAAATGGGTTTTCGGCTGTTACGGCATGTCAGGTACAAAGTAAGTGCGTGGTGCAGTAAAATTTTGTTCGATCAAAGATTTTAAACTAGTTCATCTACAGAGTATCTATACTTCCAGAGACGAAAAATGTTAATGTTAGATTTAGGAATAATACAAGAGTGATTATTTCAGTGTAAATGAGATGTATGATTATGTAACTAAGTACAATATGCGACACATTAGCTAATGAACTCTATATAAATTACAACATTTGTTCACAGAAGAGAATAAATTGAACAATACACTTTGGTGACATGTTCCAGCGATGTGGCTGATCAAAATAATCTTGTTTTTAATAGGTTCTAAATCGCAAACAGATAGCATATACTAATGTTGTTAACGAGGTAAGTGAAGCATCTGTGATTATACAAAGTAAATTTTCTTAACACAGAAAGATAAATTATGTAACTGAACTAAAGGGACATGGGCCATGTGAATAAGAGGAGTAATTCACAACAGTGCCTGGATGGAGAGGAGTAATTCACAACAGTGCCTGGATGGGTTTACGAGTGGTATCTCCAGTTAGAAGTGGCAAGTAAGGGAACTGTGTCTGGTCATTCAGACCAAGATTGGGTCTGATGGACTTATGTTTATTAATTTCCATTATTTCAGCATAGTTCTTCTTGCTTCCGTTATGGATTTGTTGTGATACTTCGTCTTTCACCTTTTAACTATGGTCTTCTTTAAGCAGGTGGTTTGCAAAATAAGAGTCTTTTTCTAAATTTCCAGCTTCTATGATGTTCCTTCAAGTGAGTGCACATTATCCTGTCAGGCTGACCTACATGGATTTTGCCACAGTTACAAGTTATTTTATATATTCCAGTCTTTTCCAAAGCTGGAGTGCTGTCTCTACCATTGAGCAAAGGCTTTATGCTTTCTGGTTACATCCAGTGAGACTTTTCCTAAATATGGAATTATGCACCATTTACTGCATTCTTGAGGTACTGAGTCAAGAACATGGCAAAGAAGAGAGTGCACCTGTTGTTTCTGCTTTTAGTGTATTATAGAGTCCACTAAGGTAGGAGGTTAGGCATTTCTCTGACAACATTAAATTCCATTTGGATGTTGTCTATCCTCATGGGGATGGATATTAGTCGAAGTGTCACAGAATCAAAGCCAGCATGTTTATGGGTCGCTGGGCGTTGAGAATTGGCTGGTATTACTATATCTGTAGTGGTAGGTTTCCTATGACTCTTGATAAGTATGAATACGTCCACTGATGTCTATGGTCAGATCTAAATAATTTATGCAGTTGGCCCAAAACTCCGTGGTGAATTTCGTACTGCTGTGTTTAGAATTTAGGTATTTGCAGAATTTTTGAAGTTATTGGGTTGTACCTGTCTATACATCAACTACACATCAACGTATCTGAAGCAGTATCCAACCTTGGAAGATAGTGGATTATTTTGAAATAACTGTATTTCAAGGACTGCACGGAGGAGGATCCCACAGCTACATAACTCAACTGTTTGCATATTGCTACTGAAACGGAAATAATTTTGTGCTAGACACGTTTTTATGTTATCTGTAGCAACTAGGTTAACTTTCGATTTATGTAGTAAGTTTGTTACATTGTTTGGGCGCCCCTAAACAGGTATATTAGTAAATAACTTACTAACCTCAAAAGAAACTAGCTCGGCCTTGCGGGGAATTTGCATGTCTTAACTTGTTCACTAAGTGAACTTGATCAATGGTACCACGACTAGGTTTAAACGTTGTGGTCTGTGCCAGTACCAATTAGTGCACTGTTTTGGCTTATTTATGTTGATACTTTTAATCGTTGAGCATCATGTAACATAAGGTTTATTTCGTTATAGCTTTATCGTGTGTTTCATTATGCTCGTTTTCTTGGTATAGCTAGTCGTGAAGTCACATATTTTTGAAGAACAAGCTTTGTACAGCTATTAAGTATCGCTAATGTTGTGGGTACTATTTGTTTCATCTTAAATGATTTGAGGATGACCTAAAAAGCCGAAGCCGGTTCAAAACGAACTAGAAAATAAATGTCATTGTCGAACATCAGTAAATCGTATCTCGGTTTTAACATTAAACAATTATTTACGAACTTGCAGCACGCTGCAGGTCAAAAAGTAGGTACGCAACTTGTCTTGTAATCGAAATAAATGGTTTTAGCTCGGTTATAAGTTACACTGAGAAGTATCTTTTTTTTATGGTGACTAGTTTCAGATACCTATACCTGTATCCGTTTTCAGACCATACGTATCTTATGCATAACAAACAGGTGTAGTCTGTACCTATATGTTCTAATGTCCGTCCTATGCGATGTATTTACTGTTATTGAGCCGGCCATAGTGCCGGTTTCATCATCACTGCAGGGACCCTTTTGAACATATGCTATCGCCTGTATTGTCGCATTTACGATACGGATGATTTGAAAACAGACATAGGTGTCCGCAAACAGTCACCATCAAGCAACATAAAAGATGTTTTAAGTGCGTAATTCAAATGACGTGATGTCCTGGTCTTCTCTTGTAACAGCGCTGGCATAGACAAAACATTTCTGGCCAAATGCTTCGTTTGATGACACCATTTAAGTGATGTTGCTCCTGACACGAGAATGCAGCTTTTACTTTACATTTTTAATATTTTCTTGTGCATATTTCTGAATCAGCAACCTCCATATTCCATATAATGCACAACGAATTTACGGACATGCTAATGATACGAGGTAGAAGCCGTAGCCTCTTGTAAGACCAACGACACTCCACAGCAGGCAGCTGGCCCGCCCGCTCTGTCAACAGCACAGCACTCTGCTGCTTCTGCTTGCCATGTGACGTTACTGCTGGACTGGAATGCTGGCTACCCGTACCTAGGTTGTTTCCTATGGCACATAGGCTGAGAGCAGCTGCTACATACAGTTCGTTCGTACACAACGTAATGATTACCGCGTTGCCTCACTTCCCTATAGCGGAACTGGGTGAGGTGGCACTGACTTGGACCTAGATGACACTGAATCCGGGACCCACAGAGAGTACGGGCCCCTCAATGAACTTGTGACGTCACCCTAGTTGCCCTGCCAGAGATAATCACTAAAGCTCTGCTGCATCCGCGGTCAGGTGGCACATCAGAGTGTCAATGAAAAGTTACCCAATAAATGCCTTACGGCCAGGGCCGAGTGGAACATCATTCTGTCAATGGAAAGGTACCCAATGAAGTCCTTAACTTTTTCATACGTTATGGAGAGCGTAAAACTATTTTAATGGGCGGCTACGAAGTATTAAAGAGATCTCGAATAGTAATTCGCCTCGTTTTGGTGACGTTCGCTGCAGCTCATAAGGCCTGTACTGTCACGTGCTGTGACGTACGCCAAAGGCCTTTTTATCTCGTTGGCCCCGACTGAAACCAGAGTCTGGTCAGTTGACATGTGAAATTCTCTAGGTGACTCATTTAATAAAAGTTATTTTTGGTTTTTATTATAATGGTAAAGTCTTCTGCAGCGTAAGGTTGCACACAAAAATATGTCAAAGGAAGTAATATTTTGTTGTAAAACGTAAAGTTGTTTCACAACGCCAAAATTTTAAAAATAACTATTTGCAGATCAGATGAAATCAGTGACTTTTAGACTTATAAGGAGAGATATCATTACCGTACACATGAGACTGGTCTTTTATTCCAGTGTGTTTATTTGCGTATAAATGTTACTCATTTAATGGTAACGCTAGTGTACCCCAGCTGTCTGCATCTACTGTAAGCCATGAAATAGTGCGAACGTTTTCAAATGTCTGCGAGTCGTGTAACTGAGGCGAAATGTGGGGACCAGCCCAATATTCACGTAGCAAGATGTGGAAAACTGCCTAAAAACCACGTCCAGGCTGGCCGCTATACCGCCCCTCGTAGTTAATCCGCCGGGCGGATTCGATGCGGGGCCGGCGCGCCGACCTGAGTCCAGGAAGCAGCGCATTAGCGCTTTTTTTTTTTTTTTATTTGTTCATATCACATAGGACGCCCTCCAGGCGAAAAAAAAATTATGTGGAATTACCATCAGTAACATATAAAATAGAAAGGGAATTATAGAAATTAAAGAAAACGCCCTCCTGGCAGAACAGACAAAGCAGCATCCGCGTCCCGCCAACTTGTGGGTAGACGCACACCGAATCCCAAGGCAGTCAGGCATGTTCCAGGCACGTCTTCACGAAGAATATTGCATTTTCCGGTACATGGGACTGAGTCCTGGTATTACACACTCTCATTGAAGTCATCTTCTCATACCTGGGACACCCCAGCTGCAGGGGGGATCGAAGAAGGCACTACCCAAAAAGTTGGCATAGTACTGACGGTATCGCGGATGGTGCATGAGAAAAGTAAAGCGATCTTGCAGGAATGTCCAAAAATCAAGAACACTCTTATCACCTTCATGGAACAAATAAGAGATCGAGAGACCTTTTATCCAGATCACAGCGTTGGTCTTCGTACTTGGGAAGTATGTCTCATCTGGAAACAGAAGAGATTTCGGTGTAATGGCATGGGGGGCCGTACGTAGAAGAAAGGCAAGCATCTTCTGAATCAGCTGCCACACCTCTGCAGAAGATCCACACATCAGTCGATGTTCGTCCGTATCAAGCGTTTGACAGCGAGGACACAGCGGCGAATCTGTCATTTTTATGGCATGTAGACGAAGTTGTGTCATGTATTTTCCATTAACGACCAAATACCAGGTCGCACGTGCGCTCGTGTCTAGGTATATATGGTGTACAGAACGCCATACCACGGGCCATGCGATCGTAGGATATCGCCTTTCCACAACATTCCGAGTGTGATTTCTCATCATGATTCGGTAAACATCACGTGCCATAGGGGGTCTGGTACTAGGCAAGTCGGCATGGACATAACTGTATTCGATGAAAAAGGTCCGGATATGTGAGAGAGGGGAAGAAAGATGGGCTACTGCAACGGGTGCCACTCGAGAGGGAGGGGCCACTTCATCAATCAGGCTTCCCGATAATCCGTTTCGGCGGCGGATCCACGATTTAACCATCGTACTTACATAAAGGGCAGCTGCTCTCGCTCGGACGTTGACAAGGCCGAGGCCGCCATCTCGAGGAGGAAGTGTCAGCGTGTCGTAGCGGACTTTGAAGATAAGACCCGCGCTAACAAAGTAGCCGAACGCCGCCTGAAGTCTGTGTGCCATTGCCTTTGGCATCGGTAAAATCTGTGCTAAATGGGGTAGTCGCGAGACTAGATGAGTGTTAACAAAATCCACCCTTTGTAACATGTCCAATGCTCTCAGGAGGTTGCCACGAACGTTCGTGCGGATAGCTTGAAGCAGGCGTTTGTAGTTAAATGAGATCGTGCGCTGTATATCACGCGTGAAGGTGATCCCCAAACATTTGAGCTTGTCCACTAATGCCAATGGTGCCACACTCTCAGCTGGAAGGCCTCTACCGACGGACATAGCACTAGATTTCGTCAGGTTCACACGGCTGCCCGCAGCAGTCCCGTACTGGTTGATCCACGCCAGTGCCTCTCGCACTTCATCCTCCGATAAAACCAAGAACACCAAGTCATCTGCATAGGCGCGGCAGATGAAAGAAGTCCCCCTCATTGTTATGCCTGTCAACCGGCTCCTCAAACCGTGTAATAGTGGCTCAAGGGCAATGGCGAAAAGCAGCATCGACAGCGGACATCCTTGACGGACCGACCGCATGACGTTAATAGGGCCCGCCACACGGCCATTGACCAGCACCCGCGACGTGGCACCTCGGAGAAGCCGCAAGACGAGGTGTATAAACCTGTGGGGAAAGGCCATCCGTCGGAGTACGTTTTCGAGAAAGTCATGACTCACTCTATCAAAGGCGTGGTCGAAGTCCACTGTCACTAAGGCACCACGACTGCGACAGGTCATGGTCAGGGCTATAACGTCACGGTAATCGCTGAGTGCCGTCTGAATGTTACTATCACCTCCAAAGCACGTTTGATCCAGAGAGATAACTTGAGGGACGACGCGCCTAATGCGAGCGCCAAGAATCCGGGTAAAAATCTTGAAGTCACAATTTAACATGGTCAGCGGCCGATAATGTTCCACTCCTCGACCTCCCGATGGCTTGGGGACCGGGATAAGCAAGCCTTCTACTAATTCGGGTGGGAGAGGAAAGTCAGGGTTCATCAGTTCTTCATACATCGCAGTCCAGCGTGAGCCCATGATGTCATGAAATGTGTGGTAAAACTCCAGCGGGAACCCATCTGGACCTGGGGCTTTGTTTGCCGCACCCTTATGAAGAGCATCGGCGACGTCATCAGCCGTAATTGTCGCCGTGAGAATCTCCGCAGCAGACTCGTCCAGGGTATCTGTCAAGGAACGGAGGACATCAGACATTACCGCCACGTTCCGGTCCTCTGCTGCATAGAACTCGTTGTAGTGATCCACAAAGGCTCTTACGATGTCATTCTGGGACGTCAATCGACGACCATCTGGCATGTCGAGGGCGTTGATCAACTTTCTACGACACCGCTGCTTCTCTCGGATAACATGATGCATGGACGGGAGCTCTCCTGGTACACATTCGTGACATCTTGCGCGTACTACTGTGCCTTCAAGGCGGTGACGCATAAGAGAAATTATCTTCGCCTTAATACGTTGAATTTCAACCTGTCGTTGAACTGAGGGGGCAAGGTTTGAGAGTTCCCGGAGAATTGTGAAATAGTATTCCATGGTATGTCGGTGCCATAACATTTTATCGCGACCGTAATTCATCATAGAACGACGTAAAGCAGGCTTGGCGCAGTCGATCCACCACCGAAGTGTTGAAGGATACGCTGGAAGGCGTCTCACACAGTTGTTCCACGTCGTCTCTACGACCTGCCTACATTCCGGATCCTTGAGATGGGCCACATTCAGCTTCCACAGGCCTCGACCGCGCCACACCTTCTGCCTCTGGAGCGAAACAGTGCAAATGTAGGCGATATGGTCGGAAAAGGCGGTAGGCCATAACTCAGCGTCAAGCGTGGCAGTTACGAGTCCTGGGGACACGTAGACACGGTCAAGACGACTTGCTGAATGGCTGGTGACGTACGTATACCCAGGCTGATCGCCATGCACGCGGTCCCAAGTATCGGTGAGTTTCAGTTCATGCACAAGCAGCTTGAGTTCCTGGCATGTGGTGAAATGGGGATGTTGGTCCTTTTGGGATAACACACAATTGAAGTCGCCGCCAAGAACAATATGGTCGTAGCGTCCGACAAACAAAGGAGCGATCTGTTCTGAATAGAATCGCGACCGCTCCCGTCGCTTGGCCGTGCCCGAGGGAGCGTAAACATTGATGACTCGAACACCGTGGAAAGTCACAGCAAGACCCATAGCCGATGGTAGGTAAATCACGTCATCTACATCAATGCCTTCCTTTAAAAGAATAGCTGTCCCACTGCCACCGTCGGCACACGGCGTGAGGTAGGAAACATAGCCATAGACATTAGGAAACGTCGCCAGGCGAACTTCCTGCAAAAGGGCAACATCTAGGTCCGACGCCCTCAACATATCACGGAGCAATTGTAGTTTGACAGGGGTGCCAATGGTGTTGACATTGATGGAGCCAATCCTGTAAGCTTGTCGTAGAATTGGGACTACAGGGACGCTCATGGAGGCACGAAGAGCAGCAGCGAACAAGAATGTTGTCCCAGTAGGCTGCACATCCCCATCCTGTAACCCTGTCGATTAGGAGTCGTGGGCTGGAGCAGCGGCATTCGCGGCTGTCTCACTAGTTGGTGTTTCGTCGGCTACATCGTCAGACCACGCAAGGGTGCGTGGATGGTGTGCGTCCAGTGGAGTACCAGCAGAGTCCGAAGGCAGTGTCACGTCGGTGATGGAAGAGTTGTCCTGGCTCAGCTGTTGTTCAACGTCCATAGGTACAGCGCCTGGTGCATGCAAGGATGGTTGTACGTCGGACGGAGTGCAAGTTGGTGCTTCCACCACAGATTCGTCCTTCGGGGGAACAACTTGATAATTTTGATCTTCATCGTCTTGAGACTGCGTCCTGCAGGTGTCAGACGGGGCGATCCGCCGTTTCCGACGTCTCTTCGGCGACCGTTGCTTGCGCACGTGATCTTCAGTGTCCGAAGACGCCTGGGGATCCGGATGTTCAGGCACAAAAGCATCGGTAGGCACAATCATGGAGTCAAGGGCCATCCCCTGTCCTTGAGATTGCTCACCACTGCACACGTCGGGAGGAGGAGGCAAGGGCGTCGGTCTGTCCGCAACAGCCTGAGGCAGTACCGGAGACGACGATGTACCAGTAGTAGGAGCCAGTGGTGTTCGCGGTCGGGGGTCGCTATGGAGAGCTTCGACAAACGTCAGCGGTAGCGACGTCGGAGCGGTCGTGGCCGGCAGGTCCCCAGGCGGTAACTGTGTGATTCTGCGCTGCAGACAGCTGGAACGGAGGTGTCCTTCTTTGCCACATCCCGAGCATGTCTTCGGCTGTCCATCATAAATAATAATTGCACGGCAGCCACCAATATATAAGTAGGACGGCACATGTTTGGTTAGTTCTATGCGGATCTGCCGTACTCCATTGAGAACCGGGTATGTAGTGAACTGAACCCACTTCTCAGCTGTGTGGCTAATCACTTTTCCATATGGATGGAATGCAGATACCACTACCTCTGAAGGCACCTCGAAAGGGAGTTCAAAAACACGTATCGTGCGCAGTCCAAGTCCCGCATGTTCCACAGTTACGTCACCGATGTGTCCATCAGAGTGACGGAACTTAAGACCACTTCGAGTTGCATCTAGAATTTTTTCACATATGTCTTCGTTGACCAATTTCACGTATACCACACTGCTCACTATAGAAAGGTGGATGCCAACAAGATCGTTGCAGTCAATCTTGACGTCATCTCTGATAAACTGTTCGATTTCCAGTGCTTTTGGTCGGGCATATTCAGGTGCAAAGCTAATCTTCAGTGTCGATTTTCGGTGGGCATAAGCCATTCTCTGTCGAATGAAATATAGCGCGCTAAGACGGCAGAATCACGTAAACAACTCCGCGAGCGAGCTGCGCGGCGAGGACGTAAACAAGACGTCCGTGCCGCTAGCGTGCCGAAAGGCGACTGCGCTTTCGGCTACCCTGGTGGGTCGCTTCTGCCACATTATGTACCATATTTTATGAAATACTTATGTGGCAGGTCGCATGTATATATTAACTACATTAATTATAATTTCCCAACATTATAGTTGTTATAAGTAGTTTAATGTAATGCGTCAATACAGACATCAGAAACTATCTAAGATATAACAGCTATTGGAATGATGAGAAATAGTTTCTAACGCAACTGTCTCCAGTTCTATGAGCGCGAGTGTGACTGCGAATATTCCTTCTGGGTATGGTGTTGGTCAGTAAACAGTGTCCTATTCATAAATTTCCCGCTCAGCTGTTTCCACTATCAGCATTCGTATGGTTGGCACTCTATGCTCTCTCTCTCTCTCTCTCTCTCGTACGTTCTTCCGTGGTTTCAACTGGAAGCGCTTGTCCTCAGGCACAACCGAACGGCAGTGAAACTACCGAATTGTCCACAACCACTAGTTCGGTTATGTTCGCTTTTACTGAAGTCAAAGTAGTCCCTTACGCAGGGAATGAGCGTAGGGAAGCAGATGCAGGAATACAGCATGACCGTTCCAGGGGAGGCGTAATGAAAGTGGTCTGCCAGTGCCTTCCTCCAACTTGTTATCAGGTGTGTGTATTTTCGTCCTGTGGATGACTGATGTATGCGTGTATAGGGGTGGAGTGTCCGGTCTATGTGGTTATGGATGAAAGCAAAGGCGTGGGTGAAAGCGAGTGATGGCACAAAGCCACCGAACTTATCCTCATCGGATCATTGCTGGCCGGTGTGGCCAAACGGTTCTAGAAGCTTCAGTCTAGAACCGCGCGACCGCTACGGTCGAAGTTTCGAATCCTGCCTTGGGAATGGATGTGTGTGATGTCCTTAGGTTAATTAGATTTAAGTAGTTCTAAGTTCTAGGCGACTGATGACCTCAGATGTTAAGTCCCATAGTACTCAGAGCCATTTGAACCATTTCGGATCATAATCAACAAGGCCAAAAGCCACATACTGTGGAGAAATCTCGAATTTAATCTAGGACACTGTTGCAAAACTGATGGTCAGGAACTTTACACTACCACTTCTCCTCCCCTTTCCGGCCAAATTCTGGCAGTGACAATTACTACCTGGATACGAACTCCAAGACGAGCGCCACCCCACAGAAGGCGGATCGCTTCCATTCATTTCGATGTAAATGAGACTTAAGAGTGGAAGGACGGATGTTCGTGATAGTGGCGGAAATGGCCGTCCGTCAGCAATAGAAACTGCACTCCGCGATATTTTACCCGTTAAACAAGTTTCCGCTCATTATCGGAATGTTTTACTTGAGATCGTGACAACAATCAGGTTACCACAAGTTCTGGTCTGATTGGTCCCCAAAAAATACATTCTGAGAACCACGAAACTCAAAGGAAGACAGTTTCTCTAGAGTTTCTTTCTCGATGGAATGCGAAAGGAGAAGGCCTACTGAACGGAATCGTGACCAGTGTTGAGATATGGTACATATTGCAGTATGGAGATACAACGGCTGTCACTATGGTCGTGCGTATCAAACGAAAAATGTTCGCCAGATCATGTCAGCTACAAGGGTTCTTCTTCTGTGAGCGACTGTTGAGAATATTGTCAACACTGCCCACAGACGGCATAATATTTCTCAGCTGGCACATAATATTTTAAAAGTTCTTGATCTCTTCAGTATTACTGACAATCTCTCGACCTAATCCACACACCTTCATAATGTTCATAATGGAGCAATAATACTGACCGCCTAGGGACCGCTTTTGAGGCCGGGATGGCTGGCCACTGTGGCGGGTGATGGAATCGGTAAAGAGGCAATACGAACCTAGGAAGGCACTAAAAAGGCTGCCTGCATGGGCGATAGCATCTGAAGGGCTGATGGCCCCACGCTTGAACGTTAGCTCTCCAGTATGGACCAGCAGCGTGAGAGGTAGCTCCACAGGTGGTCCACTAGATGGAGGATGGACTGAGAAGGATCAGAGGCCACAGCGAGCAGCGGCAAAGTCCGATGATCCATCCAGCCCCATACTCGAGGAATGTCGTAGATCCCCCTTCGGTGCTGGTGGGTGGTAGACTGCAATACCTCTGTCTAGAAATGAGATTGTTTATACGCGCTTAGTCCCACCTTGTTTTGGTAAAGCATCGATTTCTGTCACATACCAGGCGTAGAAGTATGACACCGGAATTTCCCTATAGATGGTGGTATCGGTCAATGTAGAGCCCGTGAGACAGAGTCTGCATCGCCAAATGCTTCCTGTAAAGGCTGACGACGAAGTTCTGTACGTCGGTATTTGTTTCAAACCCGCAAACGTGTCCAGTTTTGTGCCTACGAACTACGATTTGCGGACAGCATTACTTTTCTTTAACCGTATGAAGCAAACCGCTGCAGAATCGAATCGAATGGTTGTCGAGGCTTTCGGTGAGCATGCTCTTGGGAAAACATAGCGTTTCAAGTGGTTCAAAAAATTCAAAAGTGGTGATTTTGACGTGAGAAACGACGAGCGCGGGAAACCGCCGAAAAAGTTCGAAGGCCACAAGTTGCAGACCTTATAGGATGAAGATGATACTCAAACTCAACAGGAACTGCGGAACAACTGAATTGACGCCAAAAGCTGTTTCTCTTCGGTTGAAAGCTATGGGAAATGTGCAGAAAGAGAGAAAATTGGTTCCGCATGAACTGAGTGAAAGACAGCAAGCAAATCGAAAGACCACTTGCGAAATGCTGCTCGCCGGATAAAAAAGAAAGTCGTTTTCAGAATCCTAATCGTCGTAAATCATGGGTGAATCCAGGCAAACCATCGACTGCAAGAGCAATCGCTTTGGAAAGAAGACAATGCTCTGTGTTTGGTGGGATCAGAAGGGTGTCATCTATTATGAGCTGCTAAAACCTGGTGAAACCGTTAATACTGATCGCAACCAACAGGAAATGATCGATTTAAATCGAGAGTTAAGTGATAAACCATAAGAGGACCAAGGATCGGATGTGAAGCAATCATGTCTGCTTTTCCCTTGCGTCGACAGTATGAGGACTCTGACCCGTGTGCTACGCCGGGCTACATGTAAATCTGTGACTAGGGCCTCCCGTCGGGTAGACCGTTCGCCGGGTGCAGCAAGTCTTTCGATTTGACGCTACTTCGGCGACTTGCGCGTCGATGGGGATGAACTGACGATGATTAGGACAACATAATACCCAGTCCCTGAGCGGAGAGAGTCTGCGACCCAGCCGGGAATCGAATCTGGACCGCCGGCCCGAGTGGCCGTGCGGTTCTAGGCGCTGCAGTCTGGAACCGAGCGACCACTACGGTCGCAGTTTCGAATCCTGCCTCGGCCATGGATGTGTGTGATGTCCTTAGGCTTTTTTTTGGTCATCAGTCTACTGATTGGTTTGATGCGGCCCGCCACGAATTCCTTTTCTGTGCCAACCTCTTCATCTCAGAGTAGCACTTGCACCCTACGTCCTCAATTATTTGCTTGACGTATTCCAATCTCTGTCTTCCTCTACAGTTTTTGCCCTCTTCAGCTCCCTCTAGTACCATGGAAGTCATTCCCTCATGCCTTAGCAGATGTCCTATCATCCTGTCCCTTCTCCTTATCAGTGTTTTCCACATATTCCTTTCCTCTCCGATTCTGCATAGAACCTCCTCATTCCTTACCTTATCTGTCCACCTAATTTTCAGCATACGTCTATAGCACCACATCTCAAATGCTTCTATTCTCTTCTGTTCCGGTTTTCCCACAGTCCATGTTTCACTACCATATAATGCTGTACTCCAGACGTACATCCTCAGAAATTTCTTCCTCAAATTAAGGCCGGTATTTGATATTAGTAGACTTCTCTTGGCCAGAAATGCCTTTTTTGCCATAGCGAGTCTGCTTTTGATGTCCTCCTTGCTCCGTCCGTCATTGGTTATTTTACTGCCTAGGTAGCAGAATTCCTTAACTTCATTGACTTCGTGACCATCAATCCTGATGTTAAGTTTCTCGCTGTCCTTATTTCTACCAATTCTCATTACCTTCGTCTTTCTCCGATTTAATCTCAAACCATACTGTGTACTCATTAGACTGTTCATTCCGTTCAGCAGATCATTTAATTCTTCTTCACTTTCACTCAAGATAGCAATGTCATCAGCGAATCCTATCATTGATATCCTTTCGCCTTCTATTTTAATTCCACTCCTGAACCTTTCCTTTATTTCCATCATTGCTTCCTCGATGTACAGATTGAAGAGTAGGGGCGAAAGGCTACAGCCTTGTCTTACTCCCTTCTTAATACGAGCACTTCGTTCTTGATCGTCCACTCTTATTATTCCCTCTTGGTTGTTGTACATATTGTATATGACCCGTCTCTCCCCATAGCTTACCCCTACTTTTTTCAGTATCAAGAACAACTTGCACCATTTTGTCGAACGCTTTTTCCAGGTCGACAAATCCTATGAACGTGTCTTGATTTTTCTTTAGCCTTACTTCCATTATTAGCCGTAACGTCAGAATTGCCTCTCTCATGGCTTTACTTTTCCTTAGGTTAGTTAGGTTTAATTAGTTCTAAGTTCTAGGCGACTGATGACCTCAGAAGTTAAGTCGCATAGTGCTCAGAGCCATTTTTTGAACCCTGGACCTTAGGATTGACATCCTGTCGCGCTGACCACTCAGCTACAGGGGGCGGACTTTGCCGGGCTATGCGGTAACCACTCGACGTCTCCTGTTAGTACCTGCCTTATCGGCAGGTAGCCCCTGATGGAACTTTACCTGGCTGGCCCTTACTGACCTACTCCTGTGACCTGTTGCACTAGTCGTGGAGGGTGTCTCAGTTTTACTCAGCGGGGGAGTCAACTAAATTATCTGCGATAATGTCAAATTTTACATTTGTCTGCAGAAGCGGAAAACAATCCTTCTGTTTTTGTACATAACTTATTTCTACCCCATATACTGAGAAGGTATTCTGGTACCACAGAATTATGCTGTTCACCTCATCACTGCAGAAAATAATGAGAAATTAGAAAATAAATAATAACGTATTTTGTTTAGATTGCCATTAATATTGAGACACTACGTATTCCAAGAATTTGAGATATACAAGTATTTAAATGCAGCAGTAATGTTTTAACAAGTAGAAGTGTAGCCAACAAAAACCATTTTGGATATATATTGAATATTTTACAAGAGATGAACAAAAAAATCAAGAAAAAAAAAATTTCTCAGTATTGACTTCTGGTTCTTACACAACTCTATTCTTGGGAGCAATTGTTGCGAAGTGTACTGCAGAGCCCCTGTACTGTTGAGGAATA
The DNA here is from genome assembly GCF_023897955.1 of Schistocerca gregaria. Taxonomy (NCBI): domain Eukaryota; kingdom Metazoa; phylum Arthropoda; class Insecta; order Orthoptera; family Acrididae; genus Schistocerca; species Schistocerca gregaria. Next base: position 259,352,672 of record NC_064920.1, on the reverse strand, counting down.
AATGGCAACGTCGTCAACAGTTCTTTCTGTTCTGCAACTGATAAACATGATTTCTGTCTCAGATAAAGTATCGTACAGCATAAAAAACATTGACTTTTTCCATTCCTCTGTTTCACGTCAAGATTTCTAGTAGCTATTTGAGATGGATGAGTGTGAGACACATAGTGAACCATACTACATTTGGAAATCTTACAGTCCTGCATTGCCAACAATATTTCAGTATTGTCCTTAAAATGTAAAAATGGTTCAAATGGCTCTGAGCACTATGGGACTTGACATGTGATGTCATCAGTCCCCTAGAACTTAGAACTACTTAAACCTAACTAACCTAAGGACATCACACACATCCATGCCCGAGGCAGGATTCGAACCTGCGACCGTACCGGTCTCGCGGTTCCAGACTGAAGCGCCTAGAACCGCACGACCACATCGGCCGGCCTTAAAATGAAAGAAGTCAGGGTGTATGCACTGGAATTCATGGACTGAGTTCATAGCTTTAGCTTTCGTAACATTTTGTCTGTTCACTTACTTTTTTACTAGTTTTGAGTCCTAAACTTTTCATTAAGAAGACGCTTCATTGACACAAACGAAAGCTTATATGGACTGTGCTCATACACAAACTGTGCGCCAATGGAGGAAACCTTGGCGTTTGGCACTTACAACTGCAGAGGGAAGCGCTGCTTGGCACACAGAATATCGTCATCTAGGACGGTGGGTCAATAAGTAAGTCGCAAACTGGAACTGAGACATCAGAACCGCGTGTTCCAACCTGAAATTTATTTTCCTATAAGACTCCGCTAGCTTTCGGGATATAGCAAGTTTATTTGGTTCCTTAGATTACTGCAGCCACAAGACCGATGTGTCCTAGCGAAACAGCACAGGACGGAGGTACGATGTGTCATCACTGGATAACCAAGGCGACCAGGAGGCTCCTTGTTTGATAGTTTTGCTTATTCTTTGCATCCCACTCATCACAAATTTCCATGAAATATGGTGTAACGGACGAATTTCGTTATGGATGTCTCGCCGGATAGTGCCTTGGCTCCTTAAAATCCGCGTTGTTCTAGTCGGACACATTGGTAACTGCCATCTGGTCCGACTGCAGATCATTAAACATTGCCCGCGGAACACCGTGTATTGCGTATCTTTCACGTGAAGTGTGCTGCCACCGTCTAGATACGTTAGACGTGAAATTTAAAACGGCAATATGCGGCATTCTGGCGTTTGCGAATTACTTATTGACTCACCCTCGTGGTGATGAATGTCTGAAACATGTTCCCCATGATTTAGTACTCTGAAAAAGTCTAGGGGCTTGCAAAAAAGCACCGAGAACTCTTCATCCTCATCCGGCGCGCATGGTCGCCCAACGTGGCGTCAAATGTAATAAGACCTGCAACAAAGGCGGCCGGACCTTCACCGCTAGGGGCCTCCCGACCAATGACGCCAAACGCTCATTTCATCACCGAGAACATAACAGCCCTCGTATTATGAAAAAATGGCAGTTTAGAACATTTGGCATTTCCATCCTTCACATAGTGGCATAGATCCTAAAGAGAGGTCGCGTAGAGATGGCGCCAGCAGGTGAGGACTGGCACGCCAGTAGCTGCCGCGAGCTCTTACCTTAATGAGGCCTCCTGTTGCAGGAGCCAGGATGACTGGCGCTACCTCAGCCGCCCATCTGTCAGCTGGTGTCGCGGGGAAAAGGACAGCTGACGGCTGCAGACCGCTGCAGTGAGGAATGCGAAGTCTCGTTCTAGAGAACGCTCTGGCGAACTGGCAATCACCCGACCCCGTCTCTGCGGTGAGGTCCCACACACCAGCTTCATCAAGCAACTCACTCGTTTTATGAGTACGCCGTCGGTAAGTTTCTGTGTTCTCATTACATCTACATATCTGAATATTTCGTGCGTAAAGGACGGCATTATGAGGGATGCGTCTGTTGATAATTACAAATAAAACAGCCGGCCGGAGTGGCCATGCGGTTCTAGGCGCTACAGTCTGGAAATGAGCGACCGCTACGGTCGCAGGTTCGAATCCTGCCTCGGGCATGGATGTGTGTGATGTCCTTAGTTAGGTTTAATTAATTCTAAGTTCTAGGCGACTGATGGCCTCAGATATTAAGTCGCATAGTGCTCAGAGCCATTTGAGCCACAAATAAAACAGTTTTCTGCATCTGTCACTTATTTATTTTGCCACTAGGCATTTTGATTGTTCAAAACATCCTCTTCAGGTGGAGAATGGTTTAGTTACATACTTGGTATTGGCGAAGGGCAGAGAAGCGTTTCCTCAGCAGCAGATCAGGGGCAATGTAGGTAATGTTCCGTCTTTTTCTGATGGTAAAAACTATTTTAATAAGAAAATGTTCTTACAGGCAGTGGAGTCGTAGAAAGTATGCGTACTGTCACCTCTTGTACGTCCTCTTCACTGTGCATTTTACACAGTCACTTCAAAGATGTAAATGTTACATATATGTTTGCTTGCATAGTATACAAAGATAATTGAAAGGTGCATTAGCTGAAGCTTAGCTGTTCGTTGCAAAATTCATGTATATAGGGTGTTACAAAAAGGTACGGCCAAACTTTCAGGAAACATTCCTCGCACACGAAGAAAGAAAATATGTTATGTGGCCATGTGTCCGTAAACGCTTACTTTCCGTGTTAGAGCTCATTTTATTACTTCTCTTCAAATCACATTAATTATGGAATGGAAACACACAGCAACAGAACGTATCAGCGTGACTTCAAACACTTTGTTACAGGAGATATTCAAAACGTCCACCGTTAGCGAGGATACATGTATCCACCCTCCGTCGCATGGAATCCCTGATGCGCTGATGCAGTCATGGAGAATGGCGTATTGTATCACAGCCGTCCACAATGCGAGCACGAAGAGTCTCTACATTTCGTACCGGGGTTGCGTAGACAAGAGGTTTCACATGCCCCCATAAATGAAAGTCAAGAAGGTTGAGGTCAGGAATTGGTCCGCCTCTACCAATCCATTGGTCACTGAATCTGTTGTTGAGAAGCGTACGAACACTTTGACTGAAATGTGCAGGAACTCCATCGTGCATGAACCACATGTTGTGTCGTACTTGTAAAGCACATGTTCTAGCAGCACCGTATGAAATCATGATAACGTGCACCATTGAGCGTAGGTGGAAGAACATGGGGCCCAATCAAGACATCACCAACAATGCCTGCCCAAACGTTCACAGAAAATCTGCGTTGATGACGTGATGGCACAATTGCGTGCGGATTCTCGTCAGCCCACACATGTTGATTGTAAAAAAATTACTATTTGATCACGTTGGAATGAAGCCTCATCTGTAAAGAGAACATTTGCAGTGAAATGGGGTTTGACAGATTGTTGGATGAACCATTCGCGGAAGTGTACCCATGGAGGCCAATCAGCTGCTGATAGTGCCTGCACACACTGTACGTGGTACGGAAACAACTGGTTCTCCCGTAGCACTCTCCATACAGTGACGTGTTCAACGTTACCTTGTACAGCAGCAACTTCTCTGAAGCTGACATTAGGGTTATCGTCAACTACACGAAGAATTGCCTCGTGCACTGCAGGTGTCCTCGTCGTTCTAGGTCTTCCCCAGTCGCGAGTCATAGGATGGAATGTTCCGTGCTCCCTAATTGCTTCCAACGTCTTCCTGTCGGGACGCCTTCGTTCTGGAAATCTGTCTCGATACAAACGCACCGCGCCACGGCTATTGCCCGTGCTAATCCATACATCAAATGGGCATCTGCCAACTCTGCATTTGTAAACACTGCTCTGAGTGCAAAACCACGTTCGTGATGAACACTAACCTGTTGATGCTACGATCTGATGTGCTTGATTCTAGTACTGTAGAGCAATGAGTCGCATGTCAACACAAGCACCGAAGTCAATATTACCTTCCTTCAATTGGGCCAACTGGCGGTGAATCGAGGAAGTACAGTACATACTGACGAAACTAAAATGAGCTCTAACATGGAAATTAAGTGTTTCCGGACAGATGTCCACATAACATCTTTTCTTTATTTGTGTCTAAGGAATGTTTCCTGAAAGTTTCGCCCTACCTTTTTGTAACACCATATATATACAGGGTGATTCAAAAAGAATACCACAGCTTTAAAAATGTGCATTTAATGAAAGAAACATAATATAACCTTGTGTTATACATCATTACAAAGAGTATTTAAAAAGTTTTTTTTTCACTCAATAACAAGTTCAGAGATGTTCAATATGGCCCCCTCCAGACACTCGAGCAATATCAACCCGATACTCCAACTCGTTCCACACTCTCTGTAGCATATCAGGCGTAACAGTTTGGATAGCTGCTGTTATTTCTCGTTTCAAATCATCAATGGTGGCTGGGAGAGGTGGCCGAAACACCATATCCTTAACATACCCCCACAAGAAAAAATCGCAGGGGGTAAGAGCAGGGCTTCTTGGAGGCCAGTGATGAAGTGCTCTGTCACGGGCTGCCTGGCGGCCGATCCATCGCCTCGGGTAGTTGACGTTCGGGTAGTTACGGACAGATAAGTGCCAATGTGGTGGCGCTCCATCCTGCTGAAATATGAATTGTTGTGCTTCTTGTTCGAGCTGAGGGAACAGCCAATTCTCTAACATCTCCAGATACTGTAGTCCAGTTACAGTAGCACCTTCGAAGAAAAAGGGACCAAAAACTTTATTGGCTGAAATGGCACAGAAAACGTTCACCTTAGGCGAGTCACGTTCATACTGAGTTGTTTCCCGCGGATTCTCAGTGCCCCATATACAGACATTGTGACGGTTGACTTTCCCGTTAGTGTGGAAAGTTGCTTCATCACTAAACACAATCTTTGAAACGAAAGATTCATCTGTTTCCATTTGAGCAAGGATAAAATCACAGAAATGGATTCTTTTAATCTTATCAGCTGCAGACAGTGCTTGAGCCAGTTTCAGACGATAAGGTTTCATAACTAACCTTTTTCGTAAGACTCTCCATACAGTTGATTGTGGAATTTGCAGCTCTCTGCTAGCTCTGCGAGTCGATTTTCCTGGGCTGCGAACAAATGCTTGCTGGATGCGTGCTACATTTTCATCACTCGTTCTCGGCCGTCCAGAACTTTTCCCTATGCACAAACACCCATTCTCTGTAAACTGCTTATACCAACGTTTAATACACCACCTATCAGGAGGTTTAACACCATACTTCGTTCGAAATGCACGCTGAACAACTGTCGTCGATTCACTTCTGCCGTACACAATAACACAAAAAGCTTTCTGTTGAGCGGTCGCCATCTTAGCATCAACTGACGCTGAGGCCTAGACAACAGCGCTTCAAGCGAACAAATGTACAACTAAATGAAACTTCGACAGATAGTGCTTAGCTCTGCCTTTTGTCGTTGCAGAGTTTTAAAGTCCTAAAGTTGTGGTATTTTTTTTGAATCACCCTGTGTATATATACTTTTGTTTTTAAAGTATGACTGTGCTGCAATGGAGTAAGGACACGTGCACAATTTAGTCAGTACATTAAATGCTGATGTATAAAAAAGATTGTAATACATATACAGGGTGAATCACCAAAAACTTGCACCGTAGATATTGCGGAAATGGAATATGCTACTGATGTGCGATTTTGCCGGAATGGGTTGGATTGTTTGGGGGAGAAGACCAGACAGCAAGGTCATTGGTCTCATCAGATTAGGGAAGGACGGGGAAGGAAGTCGGCAGTTCCCTTTAAAAGGAACCATCTCGGCATTTGCCTGGAGCAATTTAGGGGAATCACGGAAAACCTGAATCAGGATGGCCGGCCGCGGGATCGAACCGTCGCCCTCCCGAATGCGAGTCCAGTATGCTAACCATTGCGCCACCTCGCTCGTTTTGTCAGAATGGATTGGTAGTCAGGGACTCGTATATTTAGCCAATAAACAGACTGTAATAATACACAGAACGTTTTTCTTATGCAAACATACACTTTTTTAAATGGAACAATGCCTATTGACATTAGCACACTAAAAGTACTGTAAATTAGAATGTTAGCATGTTTTCTGCAGGATTCTAATGCGAGTCGTTTACGAGATATAGTATTCTGAAAACTTTCCACACCGACGCTTGTTTGTGCCATTCAACGTGCGTAGTTGCTAGGTACGGTGTTGTTATCTTTTCTTGCAGTGTTTCTTGAGTACACTGCAACTTGCTACTCAATGTGTGTCAGTCTTATTGGGAAATGAATGAGAATGGTTAGATAATTTGCTGTGCATTGAAATTGTAAATTATGATAATGCTTTAGGTACTCTGTCAAAGCTTTTGAAAAAACTTGGTTGAGCCTGTTTAGATTTATAATTGAGTAGATTTTCTCCAAGTTTCTTTCTGTGGATACAGATTTCTTGTTCCTCATACAGAAACAGCCTATGTCCTTCGTTCACTTTGTACAGAAGAAAGTTTAGAAACGCCTTTTCTAAAAAGCAGTTTTTATCATCAGTAAAACATGCCGAATAAGCACATTGCCTTGGTCTGCTATTGTGAAAAAGCGTCCGTGCTCTTCACTAACACCAGCTATGTAGCTAAAGAGTTCAGCGCGTGAAGATGATGTTAACCATCGAAATGTGTAGTGGCAACATAAATGATTGACACAAATACTGTTTTTAGTATTTACAGATTTACATTTGTGGTCTGCTAACAACCATAACTAAAGGTAGACAATGATCCAGAATCATCCTCCCTCTCTTATCCTTTTCGTTCGCTGATGGATTTAAGAAAAGTGCGCCCAGTGAAATTTGCGGTCATGGAAACACCTGCGAAACTGGCTTCTAGTATTCCCGGAAACTACCTGCTCACAAAGTCACGGCCTACTTTCTCCCCAGTAGTTTCCGTCTCCCTCGCTCTTTCCTTTGGTAAGCCGTAAAAAAAATTAAAACAGCATAATCCTAAGTTGCGAATGCGTCACAATTTATCGCAATGGGAAGATGAATATCCAAATTCCGGGTTTTGTAAGTTATCCTCCTCTGACTGTGGCCACTCACAACATAAGATTGAGAGAAAATACTTATAGCAGCAACAAAACTGTTATTTGCCATTTTGATAAGCACAAACGTAGCGTACATAACACTGGAAATGACGCTCAAAACACAAAAAGGCTAGTGACTCGACATTTCAGAAGAGCTGGCGATCTAAGTAGCAAAAAAAAAAAAGAAGCCACACAGAATTTGAACTTGCTTCTAACGCCTGCTTCAGCGTTTACGATGATCTGCTCCTCTCAACCTCGTACTGCGGATGTTTTCTGCTGGAGCTGACTGGTGCTGGCAGTAAAGGTACTGTGCTGCACTGGCCAAGGAACGTCGACTCAGCCATGCAAAGAACCAGTAACGTGAACAAAACATATTGGTCCCAGGGATGCAATTCGGAACACCTACTTTGTGCCACCAGATATGTAAAATTGTACTTTGCAGACTCGCATTGGTCTTCACTTCAGATATTTATCTTAGAGTTGAACATTTTCTTCTTATGAAGTTAACATACAGTGGCTCAATTGCCCGTCTGGTCATCGTGATTTCAGTTTTTTGTTATCTTCTCAAATCGATTAAACCAAATACTGGGCTATTTCATGTGGTGTAAGAGGTCAGTCTATTTCCTTTCCAATCTTAGTTTCTGACTCACCTCTCATGAGTTCGTCGGCAGTGGGATGTATAACCCTAATAATTGTTCCTGTTTTCTCCATTATTGCCCTCTGAGTCCAAGTGTCTCACGAAGGTTCAATGGCCGCAATTTCTCACATCTGCCGATAATCGGATAGACGTAGTGGTAAACCGTAAGCACATCATTCATCGAAGCCCATTGGTCTTCTTGAACGTGGTAAATAATTCAGTCGAAACGATCCTACTTTAAGCGATAACACTATTTACGTTTCAGTCGAAACGATCCTACTTTAAGCGATAACACTATTTACGTTTGCACTGCGCGAAATTTGCCGCTAGACCACATACAACACCACAGCAGCCCAAATGGAAAGCAATGGATCATGTAGATATTTTCGCATCTTATTGTTTTTTCAGTTCGTGGAGATTGTCGTTTTGTGATTTTACGCAGCCAGAAAAGAATTAGTGCATCTGGAAAGACGACGTCTGTTTTGATCCGATGATGGCTTTTGCTACTAGGGAAATAGTAGTTGTACTGATTACGGTTTCAAAGTCGTCCGTCAACTGATAGCGTAGTGGCGTACCTACAAGAGCGCCATCTGTGTCTACCCTTTAACAGGCCATTCTCACAGCCACAAGTGTGGTACAAACGTGTGAAGCAAGCGGGCAACCATGCCACGGAGATGTGCTTCCCACAGCTAAGAGAGTTTGAAAGGGAGATGACCATTTCGGAGAATAGCCACATATGTTGGATGTGTTGTGTTATTTGTGCAACGATGCTAGTATCAGTGATCACATGAAAATTCTCACACTCGTACGCGAGGTTCTGGACGTCCACACAGCACAGAAGCCAGTGAGAATCGTTGTACGAGGATTATTCGGAAAGTAAGGAACGATCGGTTGCGAAATGGTAACCACAGTGAAAATCCGATGAAGCTTTGCACAGGTGTGTTGGGGACTAGTAGGCCCAGACCTGTCTACATGAATTGTTGCGAACCGGTTGTTAGCAGTGTGACTACGAGCACGTACATCTCTTCCACTCACTCCACAGCGTCGACGTGCTCGACTCGAATGCCGCCTTCAGAGGATCACTCGATGAAAGGAATGGCGTGTCGCGGGCTTCAGCATGACAGCAGATTCTGTCTGCGCGCAAGTGATCGTAGTTTGCGCGTACGACGTCAACCTAGTGAGTGCAGAGTGCATTCATTTAAGACACACTGGCCCCAAACACATCATATGGTCTGGGGTGCGATTAGCTATATATTTCACCTGAGATGTTTCTGCAGAGGACCCTAACCAGCCCTCAGTATGTGCAGAATCTTATTAGATCCGCTCTTTTGCGCTTCTTGTGACAGGAAGGTGATGTGTTGTTCCAACAGGATAATGCACACATTGCATATTGCCGTGCAACTTATCTGAGCAGCGCGATCTCCAGACCTGTCTCCATTTGAACACGTGTGGGATATGACGGAACAAGAAATGACTCGTGCGACTCACCAGAACTGTGTGAACAGGTTGAGTAGGTTTTGTGGTTGGCTGGGGAGCCAACACAATGTTACTAGAGGAGGCCGAAAGGCACGCGTTTTAGCTTATGCAGGCTGGCGTGAGGTCTGGAACAGGACAAGGAAATTAGAATTTAGAAACACGGACGTAGCTGGTGGAATACTTAACTTTAATTCATTAATGACGAACGTCGCTTGACGGTACATGATTCTCAATATCAATAGTAACTGATACGAGGTGCATTCATGTTCTAAGGCCTCCGATTTTTTTTTTCCGGACTGGAAAGAGATAGAAACATACGCATTGTTTTAAAATGAGGCCGCGTTCATTGTCAGTACGTCCCAGAGATGGCATCACCGTACGGCAGATGGAATTTTACCGACAGCGGCGAGAATGAGAACTGTTTTAAATACTTAAAATGGCGACGTTTTCCTTACTTGAACAGGGTACAATCATTCGTTTTCTGAATTTGCGTGGTGTGAAACTAATTGAAATTCATTGATAGTTGAAGGAGACATGTGGTGATGAAGTTATGGATGTGTCGAAAGTGCGTTTGTGGGTGCGACAGTTTAATGAAGGCAGAGCATCGTGTGACAACAAACCCAAACAACCTCGGGCTCGCACAAGCCGGTCTGTCGTCATAATCGAGAAAGTGGAGAGAATTGTTTGGAGTGATCGCCGAATGACTGTTGAACAGATCGCCTCCAGAGTTGGCATTTCTGTGGGTTCTGTGCACACAATCCTGCATGACGACCTGAAAATGCGAAAAGTGTCATCCAGGTGGGTGCCACGAATGCTGACGGACGACCACATGGCTGCCCGTGTGGCATGTTGCCAAGCAATGTTGACGCGCAACGACAGCATAAATGGGACTTTCTTTTCGTCGGTTGTGACAATGGATGAGACGTGGGTGCCATTTTTCAATCCAGAAACAAAGCGACAGTCAGGTCAATGGAAGCACACAGATTCACCGCCACCAAAATAATTTCGGGTAACCGCCAGTGCTAAAAAAAATGATGGTGTCCATGTTCTGGGAGAGCGAGGGCGTAATCCTTACCCATTGCGTTACAAAGGGCACTATGGTAACAGGTGCATCCTATGAAAATGTTTTGAAGAACAAATTCCTTCCTGCACTGCAACAAAAACGTCCGGGAAGGACTGCGCGTGTGCTGTTTCACCAAGACAACGCACCCGCACATCGAGGTAACGTTACGCAACAGTTTCTTCGCGACAATAACTTTGAAGTGATTCCTCATGCTCCCTACTCACCTGACCTGGCTCCTAGTGACTTTTGGCTTTTTCCAACAATGAAACACACTCTCCGTGACCGCACATTCACCAGCCGTGCTGCTATTGCCTCAGCGATTTTCCAGTGGTCAAAACATACTCCTAAAGAAGCCTTCGCCGCTGCCATGAAGTCATGGCGTCAGCGTTGTGAAAAATGTGTACTTCTGCAGGGCGATTACGTCGAGAAGTAACGCCAGTTTCATCGATTTCGGGTGAGTAGTTAAATAGAAAAAAAAATCGGAGGCCTTAGAACTTGAATGCACCTCGTAATGGCGCCTTGCTAGGTCGTAGAAAATGACGTAGCTGAAAGCTATGCTAAACTATCGTCTCGGCAAATGAGAAGGTAAGTAGGCAGTGAACCATCGCTAGCAAAGTCGGCTGTACAACTGGGCGAGTGCTAGGAAGTCTCTCTAGACCTGCCGTGTGGCGGCGCTCGGTCTGCAATCACTGATAGTGGCGACACGCGGGTCCGACGTATACAAACGGACCGCGGCCAATTTAAAGGCTACCACCTAGCAAGTGTGATGTCTGGCGGTGACACCACAGTAGGTGTGGCATAACGTATGTCAGAATAGTATTCGCCGTCTTGCGATTGAATGACTGGATACCGGTCAGCGCCCTGCACTGCCACCCGTGGATGCTGCAACCATTTACTAATGTGGGTGTTTCAGCATGGGTCGACACCTGGTCCCACAGAAACGCTTGTGCTATTGATCTGCAAATGTAATCATTTCGTGTACGCCATATGCACTGTTGCAACAATAAATCTTGAGTGAATTGGAAACCTCTAAAAGGGAGAATTAATTTTTTTCTGGCAGTGTATTTCAGTGATTACAGAATCAAGTCGAAAGTACACATTGGTAACCAAGGCACCCAGTGTATGGTGATGCGGACGCACCTGTATGTTAATGTTTTGTACAGGCGGAAATCCACGTATAGGCCGTCAGAATTCTCGTCTGTTTTGGAGCTCTCTTCTGCATATGAACGGTCCTCGTGTGTAGTTCGGTGGCCTGTTAGATGTTTGATTTGCACGTCAGGCAACCATTTTAACAAACATGAATAGACCCTCTTGACCTCTGGTAACGACAAGTGAAGTGCTACAAGCGGAAAATAACTGGAAATTTGCGGTAAGTTCTTGTAGGACCAAGCTGCTGAGGCCATCGGCCCTTAGGCTTACGCACAACTTAAACTAACGCACTCTAAGGACAATACACACACCCTTGCCCGGAGGAGGTCTCGAACTCCCAGCGGGGGGAGCCGCGCGTACCTTGGCAAGGCGCCCAGACCGCGCGCTCACACTGCGCGGCTGAATCTGAAAAATAATTCTGATTTTTTGTGTGTCTCAGCGCGCCGTCAGAAATTCCATTGCCAGTCAGAAACCGAACATTGCTTCATTTATTTTCTGTTTCAAAGATTCTAATCCTAGGTACTGGCGGAAAAGAATTCGATAGTTAATGTTCCTTCTGGCGCAGTCAACAACGATGAGTTCAGCGGGTTCGACTCCCAATCGGCATAGAGCTATTCCTCATGTTATTTCCAGTTAAAATATACGTGCATCTCGCTACTTGTGAAACACATCGTTATTTTAAGGTTTGTTTGCAGCTAGAAAACAACGGTGATAGATGCGCATTCGAACCCCGTTACGGAAATCGTCTCGTCAGTTCTTTCTACTGGTGAAACGTTTCGATATCTAACATTTGATTGTGTGTAGAAAACACTATTAGGTGCTGGTTTCGAATCCCTGTCCATTATAAAACTTGGTGTCATGTCATTTCAAGTTTAAAGATACGCACACTTTATTTTTGGGGCTGAAACAATATTTAAGAATTTAAACGGTCGGTTAAAAGGAGAATAGTTGCTGGATAGGAGTCCCATATCCTTATCCAGTATAAAATTTCCATCATGTAATTTCATGTTGATACTTCCTGCTTTAAATCGTATTTATTGAAATAAAATAATATTGAATTAAAAATTTGAGTTTAGAAGAGTTAAAGACTGTATCAACTCTAATAACGAGCTTCCCGATGTTTTCAGAATCACGGTACTAATTTGCATCTGGATTGGTTGCCATAGAGAGGCAGCCTCTAGCGCTCTCTTGTCTGAAAGATTTTGTAAAGTCAAACGACTGTACCAAAGAGAGATTAGAGTACCTGCAATGCATTTAAGTTTTGTGGGTTGCATAGAAATCAAGCGGAACGCAATTCAGGTCGTTCGGACACTTTCGAGTATGACAGTACAACTTTAGTCATCTGTATCCATGCATACTTCTGACTATTCCGACGGTACGATATTTAAATTCCATGTCTGCAATTTGGTTTTTTGTCTTCTATCATAGATCCGGTCATAACCATAAATATTGTGATTGCGTCACTGAGATAATAAATTATGTTCGCTTCTCATTGTAAAAGTTTCAGCATTACAGTTCCTGTTTGAGCGTTCCCTGTCCTCTTGATTAGTTGTTACTACAAGTAACACACCGGTTTGCGGCCCTCTGCTCTGCTAGCTGGCAGGAAAGTTGCGGAGTGTGGACAGGGGATTTAGTCGATCTTTTCTAAACATTTCCGAGCCCAAATTTCACTGGACGCACTTTCAAGGACACGTCGAGAATGGTGTACAGGTGAAAAGATTACCCTCACTCTCCGTATACGCCTTATAAGTAAATACTTCGATATGAAAATGAACTTAAGATTTTGCTATCAAATTAATACAGCAATCGCTCACATGAATTGTGACACTCCTTTCTAAATAAGAAAGGCGCGTTTCGTCTTCTGTCTTTTTTCTTCTGCTCCTCTCTGTTTTGAGAGCTTAGGATGTAAACATCCTGGTAATTGCACCTAAGAAGTTAGGTAATAAAATTCATAATTACCATTTTTGTCCATGTTTCATTTGTTGATCACTGTTGTTACCTTTTGTCACCAATAAAAAGTTTTTTCTATTTCAGTGCAACTGAAGTTGGAAGTAGATCAGTGTGATGGCGTGTCGATCTGCGCGGCAGTCACGTGCAGATTTGTGCACTACGGAAAAGTCGAATCTTTGCAATATAAATTTATCGTGCGAATTCCGATTCATGCAAATTATTTGTTGCATTGTATTTAATAAAAACAGAGTTCGCCATTACCAAACTTATCTGTTAGCATACTAAGATTGGGAGCCTGACAACCAGCAAAGCAGATAAGCCAATTAATTATATCAGACCATTCGCAGCAGAAGTCATCATACATTATCAATACTCCGTTCAGTTATGCTTTTCATATTTGACTCCTGCGGTGGGCACCATGACGCATCCCAGATTCCGAGCAATTAGATTTCATCATCAACATTTTTCTCATTAGCAATTTTCTCATTTCTTAAAACTTTAGCTTTTCTCTCCTTTTTCTACAGATTGAGTTTTTTTTTTTTTTTTTTTTTTTTTTTTTTTGTGGTTACTCAAACGCGCGTGAGGGTGAATGCAGGGCTTGAGGCTGGCAAGGACACGGTCAATATTCTTCGCATTCCTTCCCTAATACTGCCCTACTGCTGCGTCGCTAATAACCTCCTCCTCAACGGGACGTTAAACTTACATCTTAATTGTGTAATTTCTGTTGTTCAGCTGAGTTGTTATCATTTTTATGCACAATACCATGTCGTGCTTTCAGTTGGTGTCGTTATATGTTCTCGCTGCCTAGACCACAACCAGAAGAAGCCGCCAATGTCGGTATTTGAAATATTCTGCATAAAAATGTTTTTATGCACAATACCATATAGTGTTCTTCAGCTGGTGTCGTTATATGTTCTCGCTGCCTGGACTACAACTAGAAGGAGCCGCCAAGGTTGGTATCTGAAATATTGTGCATAAAAATGCAGTCAACAATTCAGACTGATAAGAAAGGCGAGTTGTGGCATACTAGTGATCGGATGCTTTCAGTGCTTCAGTAATCTGGAAAACATGATGACCGCCAAGGCATCAGTCAAGCAGCTTCCGTATCGAGGTACGTCAGGGCATCAACAGCAATATTCGGTCTTGCGTTGTTTTGTTGAAAGATAACCTGTCGGAGATCTCGAAGTAGGGCATATCTATCGACCTTAACAGGTCAGAACTGTAACGGCTGCTGTCCAAATTACCGGCCATGTGAACCAGAGGTGACCGACCACAGTGCGTACCCAATGACACACTACACAATCACGCACGATGCAGGGCCTGTGTGGCAGTGACGAATACAGTCTGGTAATGTTCGTTCTCCTCAGAGGCTCCACACACGGATACGTCCATCGTGATTTTGTACGCAGAACGGGGATTAGTTTTCCGACTTCCATACTTGCCTGAGCAAGCAAACGTTCCTTTTCAAATGACGATGCGAGCAGGACGTTGAACTTTCAACGTTCCATTCCTGAAGCGGTCAGACTCCCTCTTAGAATCTGTTGCTTGAAGTAAGAACTTTAATACATTATGTCTGCTAAACAATTACCGTCTGTTCATAACATTCATCGTTGTGGTTTAAAAAATCTACGTACTTTTAAGTTTCTAATTAAATCGCAACATAAAATCAGCGTTGCGTGACACGTAAGTTCTTCTGATTGAATGAGGAAGGCTCGTAAAATGGTAGTATCTGCCGAGTAATGCCGTGTCTCCCCTCTTTTGTTTGTCTGCAGACGTGGAGCCAGCTAGTCTGTGCCCCCATGCGGAAAATACTGCCGACTGGCCGGGTTTTGTCGACAGCGCCAGACCCAGTTTATTGCTCATTTTTGCTGAGCAGGTGGGCGGCATTGAACGGACTAAACGCTGCCGTCTCCACAGCTACCGTCCAGCTGCACCTAAGAAACGGTAGCCTGTGCTAAAGTTGTCTGGATGGTAGACTGGTACATTCGGTAGTTCCTCGGAATCTCGATTTCTTGAGTAATTGTGGCTAAAAACGATCATAAAATTTCACTCTAGTTACTTTATTTGTATGTGGCTCTGTGGCTCAATAAATGTAAAAGAAAATGAAAGGCACCTTCAGTGTTTAAATTTTTTTATAATTTGTTATAGTAAAACACCCTCAAATTGATATGTGACTTCGCAATTTTTCAGTTATCTTATACTCTATAACTTTATTCTTCAAAAATCAACAAAGCTCTCCAAAAGATTTCTCCATTTCGTAGGAGTTGAGTGATAGAGAATAACGGGATTCAAAAATTACAAACCACACATCAACGTTATTTAAAAAAACTAACGAAGTAACTTTTAATACTGAAGGTATTCCTGTTACATATATTCCTTAAATTTCTATTTATTTTCTAATCAAGAAGAATTAGTTCACTTTGTTTGGTACCTACAATTTTTTATCATCAGAAGAATTCAGCTCATTTTGTATGTATATTTAAAATTTCCAACTGTAATAACACACCAAGAACTGACCAACATAACGAAAGAAAGGAACTTATTTCCTCAAGCGAAGAAAAAGAAATTTAGTTTTTTTGCTAGAGGTTTGCAGCCTCGCCTTTAGAATTATAACGCTTGTCAGACACCACCATTATCAGACACTAAACATAACGCTTTCTTGACGTGCCACGTTCCTTGTAACTCGTCACAGTCACCTTCTGGTTCCACTTTATTTCACTGACAATACTTTGTAATATGGATGTTCTGGGCCTGCCTCATGGTTTTTTTCCTCACGATTTTTCCTCATAAGATGTTTTCTTAGGAAGCTGTTATGTCGGCTTTGATGTCCAATTAATTTAGATTTATTCCTTCTGTATCTTGTTAATGTCGTTCTCCAATCTCCACTAAACAGACTGCTCTGCCTGTCTCCCGGGGTCTCGTAGTAGCCGGATCGTTAATCTCTAATCTTATTTCCTCCCATTCTTTCCCAGATGAAACATATATCATTCATCGACTGAAATTGGACTCTAAATGTTATTCAATGTGTATATTGAGCAAGCAATAAAGGAAACAAAAGAAAAAAAATTGGAGTAGGAACTGAAATCCATGGAGAAGAAATAAAAACTTTGTGGTTCGCCGGTGACATTGTAATTCTGTCAGAGACAGCGAAGGACCTGGAAGAGCAGTTGAACGGAATGCACAGTGTCTTGAAAGGAGGATATAAGATGAACATCAACAAAAGCAAAACCAGTATAATGGAATGTAGTCAAATTAAGTAGGGTGATGCTGAGGGAATTAGATTAGGAAATGAGACACTTAAAGTAGTAAAGAAGTTTTGCTATTTAGGGAGAAAAATAACTGATGATGGTCGAAGTAGAAAAGATATAAAATGTAGACTATCAATGGCAAGGAAATCGTTTCTGAAGAAGAGAAATTTGTAAACATGGGGTGTCGATATAAGTGTCAGGAAGTCGTTTCTGAAAGTATTTGTATGGAGTGTAGCCATGTACGGAAGTGAAACATGGACGATAAATAGTTTGGACAAGACGACAATAGAAGCTTCCGAAATGTGGTGCTACGGAAGAACGCCGAACATTAGATGGGTTAATCACATAATTAATGAGGAGGTATTGAACAGAATTGGGTAGGAGAGAAATTTGTGGCACAACTTGACTAGAAGAAAGGATCGGGTGGTAAGACATGTTCTGAGGCATCAAGGGATCACCAATTTAGTATTGGAGGGCAGCGTGGAGGGAAAAAATCGTAGGGGGCGACCAAGAGATGAATACACTAAGCAGATTGAGAAGGATGTAGGTACTGGGAGATGAAGAAGCTTGCGCAGGGTAAAGTAGCATGGAGACCTGCATCAAACCAGTCTCTGGACTGAAGACCACAACAACAACAACAACAACAACAACTGGTTTTATCTTTGCTATATAGCCCTTCCTGTTCACCGGCATTGCCATAACTAATCTTGGTCAGTGCAGTAACACACTATTTCATTCCCGTCAGTATGCTCGAGTATGGTGCTTCTGAGGCTCCACAGAATGGAATCCATCTCTTTGGCTCCCACTTCTTAGAGGGATTAGCGGGCAGAACATGTGTACTGCCACACGAGGTTATGTTGTGACTGAAAAGTGCACACGCTTTCAGAAGTGATTGCAACATCACGCCATGGTACCTGCCATTACGAGATTTAAGCTTGCGTTATAACTCATGACCCAAAACATTACCATCAATTCCCACCGCGAGATTGCCGCATTTGGCGTTGCTCGTACGTGACGCATTAAGGGAGCTATGTAATCGGAGCCCAGGCACATGGGGAACCATTCCAGCGATGATACACGCCACTAATGTGAATATAAGTGTGGTGTGCATACTGTAAGACCTTCGGTACACACACCATCAGATTATTTGACTTGTCGCTCTAACGAAGTAGGCGATTGTCAGCTATATGTCTCGTGGTCTTATCGTGGCGTTTTTATCTTCTGCCGTTAGGTCAGACGATAGAAATGCCACTTGCACGCTTAGAGTAGCAGATTGACGGTGACCAACTTTAAAAAGAACTTGATTAATTTTCACAGACATTTATTAAAATAATAAAAGCAGAGACATTACGTAACTTGATTCTGGATGCTGTTTACAACTGACAATCTGAAGTTCCTTTGGTCTTGGTGCGTTAATCTTATTCTCACATATCTCTGATACTTGACAAAGTGTATATTTATTTATCTTCATGGCTATGTACAGGAATATGGTAATCTTATCATGCACAGACTGAAACTTGACTATAGACTGGTACAGACTATTGTAAACTGGTACAGACAGGTGCAGATAAATGCAGACTGACTGATGGGAGGTCTGTACACTTGTTATAATACCTTGTGCATTCAGGTATCACTGCGCAAGTGTGATCCGCAACGAGAAAACGTTCTACGTTAGCACCAATCTCATTGGCTGCGTTACATATTAATACGCAGATAGGCGGAAGCAGCATTTGGTCCATCTCTAAGGCAGCGCCACCTCGTAGTGCGGAGACGGACGAGCGCTGCGACTGCACTGCTGTGCTTAGCGGGGAGCACTCTAGTGGGAAAGTTGTGTACGCGCTGACTACGTGGAACTATGTACACAACAATAAGCGACTTTAATGATGGGCGGATTATCATGGTCTGTCACCTTGGAGACAGTATCTCGCAAATGGCGAACCTTGTTGGCTTTTCGTGTGATACCGTCTTTAACATTCATGAAAAGAGGTTGAAAAATGGTGAAAACACAAGCAGGCGACAAGATGTGGGATATCGGCGCCACAGAGCTTGCACGCCAACTATGTAAGCAGGGAAAGCGACGATTTGTGTCAGACATGATGGATGACAAGATGCAATGCTGGTGCAGGCAAAAGAGCTTAGGAGCACACTGTTCAGCGCACATTGTTGACCTAATGACAACACATCACGGTCTCTAATCAACTCATCACCAAAGAGACAACAAAGCTAGCCTATTTGTCTACTTTCCTTTCAGAATCCCTATACTTTTTACTGAGCATGGTGTTATTTTGTCTGTGAGGCACTAGTGAAGTTTATTTACCATTGCCTTCCAACGACCTCTAATGAAGTGACGTATGACATTTACCTTGTCCTTGTTTGTTTTTCACTGGGGCTATACATGTAGGAGGCCACAAAATCACATTTACTTCAACTTGCTACCAATGTTCGCCGGTACAGTGTCATATGACCCTACTTAATGAGTATGGAGATGAGGTTTGGAATTTTTTAATCCAGATGAGTGGCTCACCATTTGGCGATCAAGAAATGGACACCCTCACCACTTCTCCCCCCACCCACCACTGACTAAAGCACCAGACTGATATCTTTTTTAAAGCCCTCAGTCTTTTGACTGATTTGATTCCGTGCTTTATATGTTCCTATCTTGTGATAAACAAACAAAAAGCTACACAACAAAAGCAATATTGCAGCCACCGACATAATTTCGAAATAGGTAAGTCTGTAACGAACACAAAATGTTTTATATGATTTATTTAAGTGACACAACCGCTTTCGAGATAACCATGCTCTCCCGTGGTACAACTTTGTAATTTATCACATTAAAAATATAGTGAGTGTTATTTGTTCCTGCTTTAACCATGAAGGGTTCAGACAGCACCTCAGTTATCTGCGACAGACTCACACAGCCCATGAGTGAGTGGCATGGAGGAGAACGTCAACCACATTATTTTCGGTTGCCTACTGCTTCGCCATGAAACAGCTATTCGACTGTAGTATTAAGTGCTTTGCGGGCAACAACTATCTACCAGGATTATGTGCTGTATGTGGCGAATGATATTTCTCTATGTAAATAGATTTGCAGATTTGCAGCAGCTAGACAAATAACGATCGAACTAATCTGAAATATTTATAACCTAACTCTAAGAACTAAGAATTCTATCATGCAGTTGCTGTGTGTGTGTGTGTGTGTGTGTGTGTGTGTGTGTGTGTGTGTGTGTGTGCAGACGCTCGCTGCGTTAGGTGTATCTCTTATTTACTAAAAGAACTAAGAGGAATCTTATCCACAAAAGAAGAGGTATAAAAAACGTTTATTAGACGATTCTCGGTATTGCATGTCAGCCTTGGACAGCCATCAAGTTGGATAACAGGAAATCTGACGAACAGCGGGTCGCATGTGGTCGTTTAGTCACAGCGAGATGCTAAACAAACTACAGTGGCGGTCGCCACAAAAGATATGTTGCATATAACTGATGGATTTACATGTGGAAATCCGATTAGAGTGTTTGGTAAATATATTACTTCCTCCTCTCCCTCCCCCCCCCCCCCCCATCGCCAACGCACACGCATTCTGCAAAATGACCTGTAATACAGGGCTTTTATCGACGATCATTCTTTCCTTATGAATGAAGCATGTAGCTGGGTTAAATGTCACCACACACTGTAATGTGGCATGCAAGTGTTACACATCTGATTTTTTATATAGACACTAGCGTCATCTGGGTTAAAGCTGCGGATGTTCGAAACACTCTCAGGTCGACCTACCGGATCCAGTGGATTACTAGAACATCTAACTAAGAACTATGCATTCATTGTGTCACAGGATCATTTAGTCGGCGCGCGAATAATACATGGACACTCAACAACAAACTCCTGTGGTAGTGTTGGGAGATCTATGACACTGCTAGGATCATATTATCTTCATATTCCCCATTCGAGAAAGAGATTGTTCGTTTCTTACAAAACCCCGCTGAGTAAATTTAAAGAAACTGCATTCAGCTAAGACTCATTTTACCTTTATGCTACCACCGTCGTTTATCTGCGATCACAAGAATACGACAGAAGAGACCAGTTCACGTGCAGAGGCGTACACAGAGAGCCATCTGTTAGCAGCGAGTGACATTTCATGCAGAGATTGGATGTGAGTGTGTACAGTACAACGTGCTGGGTATCAGTCATTTGAGAAAGGTGAATTATAGAAGTTTGACGATTGGTGCAGATGCTGGATATAAATAAATATAAAATATTGAGTATAAATAAGTGAAGATGTCCATTACTGTTCGATTACGCTACTGATGAAAGCCATTGGAATCAGTAACTATCATATAATATCTAGGAATAACTTTTTTTGAACTAAACTATAATGATCACATAATACAACTTGTTCAAAAATCAGGTACCAGGTTGAGATCCGTTGGATGAATCTTAAGTAAATGTAATTCATCACCCACGAAAGAAATCGTTTACAAAAAAGCTGTTCGCCCGATCTTTTTCCATGAGTACTTACTCGTCAGCCTGACACCATTACCAGACTGGATTACTAGAACATCTAACTAAGAACTATGCATTCATTGTGTCACAGGATCATTTAGTCGGCGCGCGAATAATACATGCACACTCAACAACAAACTCCTGTGGTAGTTCCTATGACGGATGTTACGCATTATGGGAAGATTTTTACAGTTGTGAAGAGAAAAATCAATAACAGCATAGTGCAGATAATATGTTACTTCCTGCAATGTACGTTTCGCAAAATGGTGACAAAGAGGAACTAACGCTAATATGGAGGCTTTACTGCCAGCCACACTTTGCTCGTGAATGGAGCAGAGGTGAGGGCTAACGTACCCTCCACCACAAACCGTAAGGTGGAATGCTGGTGATACGTATCTGATTTCTTGGTGCATTTCCTGTATAACACTAGAATCGTCTGCCGAAGCTGTTTTATTACTTCCACAGAATACTGTTTAAATTGCTACAACATATATAGGATGCGCTAGTGTAATTATGAACCTCTGATCGCTACGATAGTGTTAGCATTTTACTTTTTAAGCGAGGGAAAGTCTAGTGCCCTGTAGGATTCCCCTGTTCTTGATGGTGGCATGGGAGTTAATGTCGAGTGCGTGTAAACTTTTGTAATGTACTACTGAACCCGACAATGCTTCGCAATTGTTAAAGACGTATTGCAATTGGATATACAATCCAATCTCTATAATCTTTTCTGCTCCCTATTTCTGTCCATCCACTACTCTCCCCTCTTTGTTCATCTCTTACTTCTCACTCCTCTCTCTGTCCACCACCCCAAGTCCCTGTCCCTTTCTTTGAGTCCCATCCTCCCTCTCCCTGTCTTTGTCTCTCCCTCTTTCTCTCTCTCGCAGGCCAGCTCCTCCTTCCCCCTCTGTATATGTCCATTTACTTCCTGTCTCTCCGTCTTTCTCCTCCTCCCACTTCTATCTGACCTTGAGTCTTGTACGTTGTTATCTGAAACAAAATCATGATCGATGATAGAAGTTATTTAAATGAGTGGGTAAATAGGTTGAGATTATTGGCATACCGAGTATAACATAGACCTCCCCAGCTGTTGGAGCTTCAGTGACAGTACTTTGCATAGTTGTAATCTGCGAACAGGAGTCAAATGGTTTAAACACCTCGCTATCGTAGTTACAAATGGCGGCAAGGAAAAACTAAACCGCGCCTTTTCATAGTACAACATTTTCCTTTTTGCAGTCGGTTTTAAGAGAAAACTTGCACTTTGTTGTTAAAAAACTTTCTAGAAAATGTCCATGTGAAGGTTCATTAGAGAGTGCAAATGAAGTACAGGGTGTCCGAAAAGACTTTCCCTCCTGAATGACATTTTCACTCTGCAGTGGAGTGTGCGCTGATATGAAACTTCCTAGCAGGTTAAAACTGTGTGCCGGACCGAGACTCGCACTGGGGACCTTTGCCTTTCGCGGGCAAGTGCTCTACCAACAGAGCTATCCAAGCAAGACTCACGCCCCGTCCCCACAGCTGTACTTCTGCCAGTACCTCGTCTCTTACCTCCTTTCGCAGGAGAGCTTCTGTAAAGGTTGGGAGGTAGGAGACGGGGTACCGGCAGAAGTAAAGCTGTGGGGACGGGGCGTGAGTCGTGCTTGGATAACTCTGTTGGTAGAGCACTTGCCCCCGAAAGGCAAAGGTCCCGAGTTCGAGTCTCGGTCCGGCACGCAGTTTTAATCTGTCAGGAAGTTTCAAGACTTTCGATGATTACATAAATTAATTACTTACGCTATAAGTAAGATACAAATACGAAAATTGTGTCGAATTGTTCACAACTATCAAAGTTTTTTTTCTGTTTTAGGTTCGCAGTACGTAAGTAGTGGATGAGGTGCAGTACCCAAGAAGCTATGTTAAGCAATCAGGAGAAGGCACAGTATGTCCTGTGGTACCATGAGACACGATCACCAACCACAGTGCAGAGACACTTGCAGACAACATTTGGAAGGAATCCACCTGATGTCAAGAGCATTAAAGCCTGGTATGAGAAGTTCAAGAACACAGGATCAGTTGCTGACCTTCCGAGATCTGGTCGACCAAGGACCTCAGCAGACAGGGTGGAAGCTGTAAGGCAGTCTTTTCTCCGAAGTCCGAAGAAATCGGTGCGCAGGGCTTCACGTGAATTGCAGATGCCAAAAATCTCTCTCCATGACATTTTACACAAACGTTTATTGTTTCGTGCATACAAGGTGCAAGTCGTTCAGGCCTTGTTGCCCAATGACAGTACACGTCGATATGACTTTGCGATCGAAATGCTATCACGAATCGGTCGCAGGTTCGAATCCTGCCTCGGGCATGGATGTGTGTGATGTCCTTAGGTTAGTTAGGTTTAAGTAGTTCTAAGTTCTAGGGGACTAATGACCACAGCAGTTGAGTCCCATAGTGCTCAGAGCCATTTTTTTTTGCTATCACGTATTGAGGTCGATGAAGGTTATCTCAGACGAATTGCCTTTTCCGACGAAGCGACCTTTTTTGTCAGTGGAGTAGTGAATCGCCATAATGTGCGCATTTGGGGTTCACAACCCCTGGCTAGGTCATGGAGTGCACCAGAGGCAGTCCTGTCAATCGATCAACAGCTCCGCCATTACACCAGTGATGAAACTGAATCAGCAAAATAATGAAATTATAAGTGATCAACTGCCATAGGAAAGCCTTTCACACTATTTTCGTAACACATAACTGATGCAAATCTATCTACATCCGATACAGGCTGTAATATACATAGTCAACAACAAAGAAGAAAGCCTGCAGAAGAAATCACTGATTTCGATTTCTAGATATACACTGCCCCCTTTCTTACCCCCAATTGCCACACCAGCAGCTACACTAAAAAAATTAAAAAGCAATGGACAAAGTGTTCTAGACTAATCTAGATTAAGACTTTATTTTTAAGTAACATTTCTCTATGTATGTATGTATGTATTAAAGCTTGAAAATGAAGAGACCATGTTCGAAACGCGTTGCATTATGTTAAATTAAGCATAAAATAAAATAAAAAGTGACTGGTAGCAGAAACTTAAAATAAATAAATAACCACGCCACGATGTCGTCTCTGTCTATTATAATTTTCCGTCCACTAATTTTTAGTACCGAAAAGCGAGAGCTCTGACAACCATTACAAAAGAAATCTTGTTGCAACTGTAACTCTGCCTTTCTAAGACTAACGAAGTTTTTTTATCGCTTGGTGTTCTTTTCTTTCGTAGTATCCGTAGTAGTGGCGACGAGCAGCTTCTTACTGAAAAAGGAACCAAGTTCGTTGCTCGTGGTTCTGTCCTCCTCTTTTTCCAGGGCGTCTGCAGTTTGGATGAACCAGGCTCTTCCACTTCTGTATTGTTCCTTACAAACTTTAACGACACTATTTTTTGTGTATCTTCGAAGCGTCTGCAGTTCTTTCGACAACCTGTGTTAGAGGCAATAGAGTCCACAAATGTGCCTCTCCTTCTCGAATTATTCCCGCACCGAGCACAAACTTCACTCTTTTTTGCCCACTTCCACAGCAAGCTTCAGACATTCCGCAGCACAAAATAAACTGGCCGCACAGAGAAACAAAGCATGCAATGAAACGGACCAAAACTGTTTACTTATGATTCTGACCGCGAGCGTCGTCTGCAACTGGCTACAATAGCCACTACTTGTAAACAGATAGACGTCAATCACTTTGTCATTCTGACTCGGTTGTATATGACCTCGCCTCGTTTAGTGTGACCTGTGTATGTGATTTTTCCCACATAACCGCCATAAATACAGGTGCACAGGCATAAAACAGAGGAACATTCATTGAATTGTTACCTTCTTTTGGTAATTTCCTTTTCTTCCATATCGGTATGGAAATTTTCTTGCCCACCTGCATCTGATTACCCGTATCTACAAGCAACATCCAGGAATGTTATGCCCATGTCACTGTGCCATGGAGCAAGTATCTTTTCATTCACATCAGTACGAAATCAATAAACGCTAAATTCTTTAATGAATCCGGCTCCCAAGTATAAAACAGCTGGTTACTTTACGAATGTGTTAATGCGTTCATTTATGCCAATAGCTCCTTAGGCGTGCTAGCTGCGATATACGAGGGCTATTCAGAAAGAAGGGAACGTTTTGGCATAAGAAAAACCAAGTACAAGAAATACAAAAAAATGGCTCTGAGTACTATGGGACTTAACTTCTGAGGTCATCAGTCCCCTAGAACTTAGAACTACTTAAACCTAACTAACTCAAGGACATCACACACATCCATGCCCGAGGCAGGATTCGAACCTGCGACCCTAGCGGTCGCAAGAAATACGTTTTATTATATACATCTGAAAGTACGACTGACACCCTACTCTTCCGCATAGTCACCAAACACATTGAGGCACTTATGACAGCGGCGGACAAGCTTTGAAAGACCTTCATCGTAAAATTCTGCCGCCTGAGACTTAAGGCAGTGAGTCACGCCCGCCTGGAGTTCCGCCAAACAAGTGAAGTCGCTTGGTGCAAGATCGGGGCTGTAGGGCGGATGAGCGAAAATGACCTATTTGAATGAATTAAGGAGTTCTTTAGTGTCGTTTGCCGCGTGCTGTCGGGCAAAAACAAAATTTTGGACGTCAGCTTTTTTTTTTTTTTTTTTTTTTTTTTTTTTTTTTTTTTTTTTTTTTTTGCACGAGCTAAAGAGAATTCTGTCTGGTGTACCCGGCAGGCGTCCTGCAGATCTTTCAACCGGATCCCACTGCAACTACTTACGTGTCCTTAAACTTCCCCAGATACCTAACCGGAAAAAAGAGACCTGCTGTTTAACGTGGAATCCGAACCACATGTCTTTCGTGGCCACTCCAACATCTGTGAATGCTGGGCTAAAAATTAGTGAAAAAGTTGTGGTCTGAACAGGACTTGTGCCCGCGCTTTCTGGATCACGGAGGGTGCACTTTGCCATTAAACCATTTCAGTTTTAGGGAAAAAAGGATATGACCATTAGACCTTAGACGAATAATGGAAACGCTAATTGTGTCACATCTAGAGACGATACTCGACGCCGGTACTTATTGTTCTGTTTATAAATTTCGCCTCAATGGTAATGAGAAGCAAGGGAAAAATGGCAGCCGACATATGAGGAAAATTTTGGGCCAGTGTTAAGGGACATTGAGACGCGTAAAGTGCATGATCTAAACGCAGTCACGCTTGGGTACAAATTGAGACACTTAAACTCTTCCTTGGGTCGAATGTCTCTGAGCACTATGGGACTTAACTTCTGAGGTCATCAGTCCCATAGAACTTAGAACTACATAAATCTAACTAACATAAGGACATCACACATATCCATGCCGAAGGCAGGATTTGAACCTGCGTCCGTTGCGGTTGCACGGTTCCAGACTGTAGCGCCTAGAACCGCTCGGCCACTCCGGCCGACGACTCTTCCTTCCCTGCACCATTTTGCATACTCCATCACCATCGGTACTCTCTAAATTCAAAGTAATCCTCACTCAATAGCAAAGTTTCACATTGTGGCTCTAACAAGATGGAGTTGTATCCTGTATGCCAAATATTACCTCAAAAAACTAATAACACACCGTTCATAGGCAATGTTCTCTACCTCGTGTTCTGTTCCCTCTAGTATAAACGATTCTACCCATTTCCAAGCGAGTGGTAGTGAACTTTTTGCAAATGCTCATTCGCACGTGTTCGCTTCCATTCGCTCCATTGGAAACCAGGCTTTAACTGCTTATAATTGGTGTCTGTGAACTCCGGATAATTCCGCAACGCAGCGCTGCGTGTGTGACTCGTCGAATCGCGCGCTACGGGGCAGGTCTATACAAACCGCCATTATGAGCTGTTCTTTGCGCGGCAAAAATGTGTACCTTCAACAACTTTTTGAAAATACTTGCAGTGCCTCTTAGCAGCTAAAATTTTGGCAGTGCATTTCTTTCGTTGTCTTCTTCCTGTGTCGAAAATTTCGGGGTAGGTTTCGACAAGTCTTTTGGACCATTCACTTGTAAGTAAACATGAAAAGACGATAACGACTCTGGTTTCTTGCAAAAACTCCGAGAAATCCATTGAAAATCAAGTGGGTACATACTGAATGAAAAGAGCAAAACAAAAAAAGTTGTCATTTTTATTAAGATGGTATCTGTGCTTTCCGACATGTCCAAAAGAACAGATACCATCTTAGTATATATATAGCTAAGGCTCACCGGCCACTTGCCATCTTCTTCTTCTGCGCGAATGCACAAACAGTGCCCGAACTCTTACGGGAATCTGCAACGCGCCGCGAGTAATGAGTATAATGGGCGGGGGTACTACGAATGTAGTGCGGGACAATACGTTGAGAATGTGGGTTTCGTGGAAGGCGTGCCAGAGACAAATCCCTGCAGTCGCGCTATTCTCTGTGTCCTCGGTGGCTCAGATGGATAGAGCGTCTGCCATGTAAGCAGGAGGTCCCGAGCTCGAGTCCCGGTCGGGGCACACATTTTCATCTGTCCCCGTTGACGTATGTCAACGCCTGTAAGCAGTTAAGAGTGTTCATTTCAATGTAATTGTCTTTTTCTTCCCAAAACTATATGTGTGTTTGGAGGTAGAACATACCTTTTAGGGGGCATGGCAATGAGGGCTCAGTTTTCTCAAGACATCCCAGAATATCAGATAAAGGCATTTTAAAGAACTGGTGAAATTTCGTGTCTAAGACTGTGGAGTAGTGGATTCAGGGGGGGGGGGGGGGGGCGGGGGGAGGGCGGGCTAAGAGGCTCAAGCCCCCCATCCCTCTCCAAAAGCATCTGGGTCCACCCATCTCAAATCTCAAAGTAAACTTGAAATTGTCCTTCTGTCTTATACCACGCTACCTACAATACAATTTTCATCACTTGTTACATTATCCATTTTAAGTAGGTGTAGTATGTTTTCAAATATTAAATGTCTCTAAGGAGGTGCTTATGTGACTAGTTTTTAAATCGCGAGCCACTCATTCGGAACACAGCTACATAAATACACACACACACTCACACCACTGCCACCGCCGCCCCCCCCCCTCTCCCCCTCCCGATACGAGTGTGCGGTTTGCTAGTGCGCGCACCCCGCTGTTGTACACACAGGGCATTGTTGTATGGTTTGACGAATCAGACACAATACAATGCTCTGTTATAGTGGTTTGTAATTGTAATTAAGGCGTGCTTTTGTCTGTATTTGTCAGATTTAAAAAAATGACATCAAACGTAGGTGAGTAGATCTTTAATCATACATTGTAGGCTTTCACGGCCGGTGTTGTCTTCAGTTTAAACTTCCGGGCTGAGAGACCGTAGTCTATGTATAAAATTTCCACCTAATGTCTCAGACTCCATCTGCGGGAGATATCTTCTGAGGTCGTCCGGCAGTAGTGGAAATTTTATACATCGACCACGGCCTCTCAGCCCGGGAGTTTCAATTGAAGGAGTAGATCTTCGTTCGTCTTTTTGTTTTTTTGTTTTCTTGGTTTTTTGTTGTTGTTTTTTTTTTTACTGAAGAGGAAGAGAGAAGAGAGAGAATCGAGCGAAAATGAACCAGTATTACCTGGAAACAATGTCGATGACTTATCATTTTCGACTCAACGTTAAAATAAAATGTAAATGACGTGTGACTAGGGCCTCCCGTCGGGTAGACCGCTCGCCTGGTGCAAGTCTTTCGATTTGACGCCACTGCGGCGACTTGCGCTTCGATGGAGATGAAAGGATGATGATTAGGATAACACAACACCCAGTCCCTGAGCGGAGAAAATCTCCGCCCTAACCGGGAATCGAACACGGGGATTGACATTCTGTCGCGCTGACCACTCAGCTACCGGGGGCGGACGACTCAACGTTCAGTAGGTACATCTTTCTGTCCATTTTGTATGTACTTAATGAAATTCATACAAACACGATTAGTCGAGTTTGTGACTTTTCATTGCGTCGAGTTCGTTCATCTTTCGGTCGGTGTGGTGTGGGTGGCTGTGGACTGGACTCTGGAGTGATTTTTCCCACTAAATTTGGTGGCTTTGAGTACCTCTCTAGTGTGCAGGTTTTACATCTACTGGCTGGTGTGAATTATGGTGGATTTTAAAAAGATTTGGGTAAAATTATTTTTTAAAATCACTTGAACCATCCTACATACAGCAAAAGGCACTATTTAATTTACTACTGTCTGGCAGCACTTAAATTTATATCATCTAAACATTTATAATACAAGATATTTTGTCTTCGTTTCCCTCTTGTTTTGTAGCCGTATTGTTATGCGCTCAAGTATTAATAAATCTGCAATTGCATGCACAGTGCCGGTGGTGATGTGATGTTTCTTAAATCACTTGCTGTTGTTTTAGTGCTAAACATATGTAAAGTAAAGGGACAGTATACCCAGAGATATCGTGCAGAATCGCTACGCGACAGTAAATTTGCAGACTTGCTAGAAAGAACTGAAGGCGGTGACACAAGAGCATATTGTAAATTTTGCCGTAATATTATGCTAGCGTGTTCTGACGAAATAACGAATCACGGCGACGTAAAAAAAAATATAAAAGAAGCGGCAGCAGCATTGTCAACAACCAAAAATACTTTTCAAAACCGTGAAACAGTATTCAGAAGTGAATCACGCTGAGGATTTCCTTGCATTGTTTGTTTCCACCCATTGTCCGATCATGTCATGTCACCACTTCACTGATTTGTGCAAGAGTAAATTCGCAGATGGTAATATTGCCGGGAAACTTAAAATACGTAGAACAAAATGTAGTGCAGCTATAAAACATGTAATAAGGCGGTATTTTGTGGAAAATTTGCAGCAAGATATCGGTGACAGCATATATATCATTATAATTAATGAATCAACAGACATTAGCGTGACCAAATGTTTAGGAATAACAATAATGTATTACAGTGCTGCAACCAATGCGATCATTTCGCGTTTTTAAAATTAGCCGAGCTCGAACATTATAAAACAGCAATTAAAGACACGCCTCAAGAATTGAAATTAGATCTAAAGAAGCTGTAGGATATAGGCACAGACAATACGAATGTAACTGTAAGTGTTCACAATGATGCCAATCAAATTTTGAAATATGTCATTCTGGATTTGATTGTTCTAAAATGTGTAAGCCATTCAGTTCAACTTGCCATTTCGGCTGCAAGTGAGACGCTCCAGGAAATCTGGACTTCTTAGTTAGGGAAACATAATTGGTTTTTACATTCTTCAACTCGCCAACACTTGAATAGGGATATTTATCAGTCAAAGGAGCAGAACCCCTTAAAATTCAACCCGCTTGCGATACGCGATGGTTGTCCATAGAGTCTGCGGTACTAAGAACTACAGACCAGCGGATATGGCTTAGAACGCACACTGAAATAAACAATTGTTACACTGCAGAAATGCTTTATTCAGTGTTTTCTGATGAATCCACTTAGGCGATTTTAAATACTTTCCAAGACGATTCTTTCAAATTTTCATCTGGTTAATAACATTTTGAACCCACCTCGAGGATCCGTGTAAGCTGTTAATTGTAAGCTGTTAATTGTTGTGCTAACAAAATCATTAATAAAGTTTTTGCCTCTACATATCCAATGCAAAGAAAATTTGGGCGTTGAAACCACGTAGATCCCAAAACGTATTGGTTCGAAAATAAGATTAATGAATTGAGAAAATCTTAGTTACACCCAGAATAAGAACATGTCCTTCGTCTGAGACGCATCCAGTTTGTGTACCAATTAATAATTCAGTTGTTGCAACGACTTCCAGACAACAATGAAATTTTGAGGAGGATTTCACTTCTTTCAGTGTCCAAAGCTCTTCGTGTCGTTGAAGAGTCACCGATTCTTCTCCTTGAATCGTGTAATATTGATCTTGGCACAATAACAAAAACTGATTTTCAGTGACAAAATTCAGCTATTGTTAAATGGTTCGAAACAGACGCTGTTAATTTCTGGTGTGAAGTGCTTCAACACAGAGATGCAAATGACGTCAACCCTTTTCACGAATTGCCAACTTTCACGCTGTCGCGACTACTGATACCATGGTCGAATGCGGAAATGGAAAGACTTTTTAGTCAGATGAACATTATTAAAACTAAAGCGAGAAATAAAATGAAATCCGAAATGATGGATTCGCATTTGTCGATTCGAGCAGGAATCGGAAGGAAGAAACAATGTTGCTACAATAACGAACTGCCAACAGAAGCACTGACGCAGGTAGGAACTTACAACTTTGTACTATCAGCAGCCTCAGTTGTTGAAAATCATGGTGAATTGAAACAGCTGTTAACTGGTGGTTTATTGATCCGGCCGGTTTCACTGCGTTAAAGCAGCGTATTCGGGTGTAAATGGTGTCACACAAATTAGTACATGGAGATGCACCCAACGTTCGTAGTCAAAAGAATCCAGTTGTGCTTTACCCTTACCGACTAGTGACTGCAGTTGCCTCATCTCCTGCACTATTCGCCCGAATGTTTCGCCGATTTTTATTCATTGAGCAGTTCCCCTCTTCATGGGGTTCGATTCTCTGACTACGAACGTTGGGGTGTCTCCATGTGCTAATTTATGTGGCACCACTTACACCTGAAGATGTTGCTTTAACGCAGCGAAACCGATCGTGTTAATAGACCATCAGTTAAAAGCTTTTTTGCGATTTCATACAGTTTCATGTGACCTGATAGAACTGTTAACGACATGTAAAGCATCTAAGCATACATTATTCGATACTACCTCTGTCTCTGGTCTTCAACCTTCTGTCGAGGAAGACGATGATAACCCAGTGCTCTTCATTTTGTCTTAGGTAAGTTCGCTTGTGTCACATTTCATAATATTGTTCTAGCTTTAAAAAAAAGGATAAATTGAGTTATCTCAATGTCTAATAGTTTTCTTAAAGACACTATAAAAAATTTAGTGTTTTATAGTGGTTTTGAATAAGTTCCTTTAGCGGAAAATTTCATTTCACTGTTGGCAACAAAAATGCTCTGAACACTCGATCCTCTCTGCCTGCTCTACAACGGAGAGCGTGAATTAATATTCAGCGTAAATTAAGTAATGTAATATCAACCGTCGGGTTTGTTAGGTTTTGAATTCTTTTTAAGCTAGCTTTCTTCGAGCGCAAGCCGGTGTTTTCGTGAAGTTCATACTTTTATACGGCGTTATTTTCCTAAAATCGGTAAATAATCTTTTAATGGGTTAAAGTAATCATCAACAAGAACAACTTTTAGTGTCGGATCAACTTCAAACGCGAAAAATCAGAGGTGTCATACATTTAGGTCGAGTAGGTTAGTTTGTATAGAACTTATACAGGAACTAGCTGATTTCAAGTTTGTTCCATAATAAAAGAAAAGCTTCATATTAATGAGTTTTATTTTAAACCCTTAAATGATTAGTGGCCTTTTTAAATAACCGTATAATATAGTTCCGATGAGTTATTTTAGTTGTTGGTAAGTTGTTGATCTGCTTATGTATAAGTCTCTGATTCGCGTACAAGTTGTGGTTTTTGTTTGCTGTTGTTACAGATCCGGAACCAGTGTCAGTGGGAGTGTCTCGTACATCGACTGCTTGCGCTGAAAATCCTTTTGATATGTCTTATGTAGTAGGAAAAGTGCTCTGTGGCGAAGAGAAGTATAAACATATGACGGAGTCTTCAGAACAACCTCGTAATTATGAATATCCGGAACAGACTGAAGGTGGCCAAAAAAGAAAGTTCCGTTCTGATTGGCTAAAGGAAAACTCTTGGATAGTCTAGAGCCAACAACAGAATGGTGAAATGGTTTGCCTTGAGTACTATTTTCTGGTCCAGATAGTGAGAGCAAGCATTCTGTGGCTCTAAGATCTTTAGTCGTCCTCTTTCCAAACACAAAAAAGCACTAGAAATCTTCAGAAACCATTCTGCTACAGATTATCACAAAATGGCAGTTTTAAAAAGAACATATTTTAAAAGTTTTTGAAAACCCTGAAAAAGCTGTAAATAATTTAATCGAAATTAAGAAACGAAAAATGATTAAATCAAACAGAGAGCGGCTGATTCCTGTGGTAAAGAAAGACGATCATATTATGTGGTCGGGAAAACATACACTTATGGGGCCACCGAGGTTATAGTACATAGAGTGATGAAATCAGCCAAGGAAAATTTCGAGCGCTTTTAAAATTTCGCATTGAATCGGGTGATTCATCTCTCCAAAAACATTTAGAGACAGCGCCAAAAAATGCTACACATCTGAGCAAAACAACTCAGAATCAGCTTATCGATTGTTGCCATTCTGTCATTATGAAAAAAGTACTCGACAAAGTCAAAGAAGCAAAATATTATCCTGTCCTTGGCGACGAGATAACGGATGCCAGTGGTATAGAACAACTCAATGTATGTAACACAATACACGAAGACTTCAAATGCTTTCTATCTGCCACTGACATGACTGGTGCTGCATTAGCGATCGTATCGTTCAAGAATTAAATTAAGTCGCCCTACAATTTAAGAATTTGAGAGGTCAATGTTATGATGGATGTGTCAACATGTCTGGAAAGTTCATTGGCAACTCGAACCGCTAGCGACTTATATGCACTGTGCGGTACATAAACTAGACCTAGCTATCGTGAGGGCCTGCAGCTTCGCTGGTATTCGCAATATGATGGGAGTTGTAAGCCGTGTTACCAATTTTGTGCGCGAGTCGGCAAAATGTTTGGAACTTACCAAGCGAGTTATCCTTGAAAAACATACAGAGGCAAAAAGAGTTACATCTACATCTACATGATCACTCTGCAATTCACATTTAAGTGCTTGGCAGAGGGTTCATCTAACCACAATCATACTATCTCTCTACCATTCCACTCCTGAACAGCGCGCGGGAAAAACGAACACCTAAACCTTTCTGTTCGAGCTCTGATTTCTCTTATTTTATTTTGATGATCATTCCTACCTATGTAGGCTGGGCTCAACAAAATATTTTCGCATTCGGCAGAGAAAGTTGGTGACTGAAATTTCGTAAATAGATCTCGCCGCGACGAAAAACGTCTTTGCTTTAATGACTTCCATCCCAACTCGCGTATCATACCTGCCACGCTCTCTCCCCTATTACGTGATAGTACAAAACGAGCTGCCCTTTTTTGCACCCTTTCGATGTCCTCCGTCAATCCCACCTGTTAAGGATCCCACGCCGCGCAACAATATTCTACCAGAGGACGAACGATTGTAGAGTAAGCTTTTTCTTTAGTGGACTTTTTGCATCTTCTAAGTGTCCTGCCAATGAAACGCAACCTTTGGCTCGCCTTCCCCACAATATTATCTATGTGGTCTTTCCAACTGAAGTTGTTCGTAATTTTTACACCCAGGTACTTAGTTGAATTGACAGCCTTGCGAAATGTACTATTTATCGAGTAATCGAATTCCAACGGATTTCTTTTCGAACTCATGTGGATCACCTCACACTTTTCGTTATTTAGCGTCAACTGCTACCTGCCACACCATACAGCAATCTTTTCTAAATCGCTTTGCAACTGATACTGGTCTTCGGATGACCTTACTAGACGGTAAATTACAGCATCATCTGCGAACAACCCAAGAGAACTGCTCAGATTGTCACCCAGGTCATTTCTATAGATCAGGAACAGCAGAGGCCCCAGGATGGTTCCCTGGGGAACACCTGATATGACTTCAGTTTTACTCGATGATTTGCCGTCTATTACTATGAACTGCGACCTTCCTGACAGGAAATCACGAATCCAGTCGCACAACTGAGACGATACCCCGTATGCCCGCAGTTTGATTAGAAGTCGCTTGTGAGGAACGGTGTCAAAAGCTTTCCGGAAATCTAGAAATACGGAATCAACTTGAGATCCCCTGTCGATAGCGGCCATTACTTCGTGCGTTACACAAGAACACCCTACTGCAAACGGACGTCAATAATATAGGTCTGTAGTTCGATGGATTACTCCTACTACCCTTGTTAAACACTGGTGCGACCTGCGCAATTTTCCAATCTGTAGGTACAGATCTATCGGTGAGCGAGCGGTTGTATATGATTGCTATGTAGGGAGCTACTGTATCAGCGTAATCTGAAAGGAACCTAATCGGTATACTATCTGGACCTGAAGACTTGCCCGTATCAAGCGATTTGAGTTGCTTCGCAACCCCTAAGGTATCTGTTTCTAAGAAACTCATGCTAGCAGCTGTTCGTGTTTCAAATTCTGGAATATTCCATTCGTCTTCCCTTGTGAAGGAATTTCGGAAAACTGCATTCAGTAACTCCGCTTTAGTGTCACAGTTGTCGGTAACAGTGCCATCGGCACTGCCCAGCGAAGGTATTGACGGCGTGATACACGCTGGCTTGAAAGGCATGATGCACTCCTTCAATTCAAAGGGCTCTTTGACACTATGGTACAGTTCTTTGAAGAAATCTAAAGAACTTCTCCGTCATCGTCAAGTCTTCTGGCTTCTATTCAACGATATGTCTTTATCTTAACTTTGACGGTGACCGCCGCTGTATTTGAACTTCCTGTTACGTTTTCAAGGCAACTTCAGGTTGTTGTGTTAGATCTCAACCCTTGCTATGAGATGGTAGACAGTGTAATAAGAACCCTGGAACGATACAGAGGAATGAAATATGAAGAAATTTTCCAAGAGGCCTGTCATGTTGTAGAACCTTTCGACATCCCAGTGCAGGCACCCAGATTCGCCAAAATTTCTGCTTATAGCTAAAATTTAGAAACACCTGATGCTAAGGAATACTACAGGTAAAATAAACCTTTAATACATACACACGGTTTTTGCTTGATGCAGAATTTCTTTCTTGTCAGTTCTTTCGAATTTGAGAATAATGTCATGTCGTGTTTTGTTTCATATTGAATGTATTCCTTCCTTTCATCGATTTTGTATTGGGACAGTTGAGGAGTCACTTTTCGATAGCAGAGCATTCTTCAGTTGTCGACCTGTTCACCGTTATACCAAGTGCCATCGTAAAAAACAGAAAATCTGAACTCTTTAGCGGCAGCTGCACGTGTTTACAGCAGCGACTTGCCTCACCCTCTCTCGTTTTCTGGAGAAATAACTTTTTACAAGGAACTTTGGAAAGACAGGGAACATCCCCCTCAAACAGCGGCAGAGGCACTTCAAGAGACAAACGAATTTTTCTCTGTTAAAAAAATTCTTTTACAAATTCTAGCTACATTATCAGCATCTACTTGTAGTGTGGAGCGTAGCTTCTCTTCGATTAAACTGGTTAAGCCGTTCCTTCGCACGACAATGACGGATGACGTGTTGAATGGTTTGGCTGGCGTGTATGTTCACCGAGATATATCTGGCAGCCTACAACGTGTCGAAGTCATTGAAGAATTTGCAAAGCGTTATCCGAGGAGACTCGCTGTGCGTTAAATGAGCAAAACAAAATTATGTGTGCTCTTTAGTATACTTGAGAAAGTACGCTCAGTTGGCTCAAGCCCCTCCCAAAACAAAATCCTGGATCCGCCACTGGATACTGAACTGTGACACAGCGTAACTCTGGCAGCAAAAGAGGTACATTCCTTAGCAAAACTGATTTGACAGAATTCTGTGGCGAAGAAATTATTTCGGAAATATTACATTGAAAGCAATTAAAGATCTTTACATGGATAGTCAGGCAGCAGTTAGAGTTGACGGTAAATTGAGTTCATGGTTCAGAGTAGTTTCAGGTGTGAGACAAGGCTGCAACCTGTCTCCACTATTGTTCATATTATGTATGGATCATATGTTGAAAACAATAGACTGGTTGGGTGAGATTAAGATATGTTAACACAAAATAAGCAGTCTTGCAAATGCGGATGACTTAGTTGTGATGGCAGATTCGATTGAAAGTTTGCAAAGTAATATTTCAGAGCTAGATCAGATATGTAAGGACTATGGTATGAAGATTAGCATCTTCAAAACGAAAGTAATGTCAGTGGGAAAGAAATATAAACGGATTGAGTGCCAAATAGGAGGAACAAAGTTAGAACAGGTGGACGGTTTCAAGTACTTAGAATGCATATTCTCACAGGATGGCAACATAGTGAAAGAAGTTGAAGCAAGGTGTAGCAAAGCCAATGCAGTGAGCGCTCAGCTACGATCTATTCTCTTCTCCAAGAAGGAAGTCAGTACCAAGACTAAGTTATCTGTGCCCCGTTCAGTCTTTCGACCAACCTTGTTGTATGGGAGCGAGAGCTGGGTGGATTCAGGTTACCTTATCAACAAGGTTGAGGTTACGGATATGAAAGTAGCTAGGATGATTGCAGGTACTAGTAGATGGGAAAAATGGCAGGAGGGTGTCCACAATGAGGAAATCAAAGAAAAACTGGGAATGAACTCTATAGATGTAGCAGTCAGGGCGAACAGGCTTAGACGGTGGGGTCATGTTACACGTATGGGAGAAGCAAGGTTACCCAAGAGACTCATGGGTTCAGCAGTAGAGGGTAGGAGGAGTCGGGGCAGACCAAGGAGAAGGTACCTGGATTCGGTTAAGAATGATTTTGAAGCAATAGGTTTAACATCAGAAGAGGCACCAATGTTAGCACTGAATAGGGGAACATGGAAGAATTTTATAAGGGGGCTATGCTCCAGACTGAACGCTGAAAGGCGTAATCAGTCTTAAACGATGATGATGATATTACATAGGCTCCAAGAAAACGTATTCTACAATATTGGTTTTGCTGTAGCCCCTAATATAAGCCACAAAACTCAGATGACAATTTTTCTGAGATATTTTTACCAAGGTATGATCAGAGAAGACTTCATAGGCTTTATCAATCCACGAGGGCCGGAAAAAATATATGGAAACAAACACTCAAACTTCACAACAAATGTAAAGTAAACAAAGATTTTCCTTCAATTTCTGAAAGCGATAGTGATCAATAGGAGTCTTTTGCAGATGGAAAAGAGGGCAAAATTTGTGACAGAGATAAAGTGTAGGAAGAGATGAAAGATCCCTGAATGACTGGAGCAAAACACTGTGAAAAGGCTTTATCTCGAACTTGGTAAATGCATTCGTATTGCAGCAGATGGATATTCTGTCTTGAGTTCCAAAGTTGTGGGAGCGGTCAGTACAATAAAGGAAGCATCTAATAATGCTGAACGAGTCCTTTGTCTTATCCATTCTTTGAACTTGTCTGACTTGTAATTAGTGTGAAACTCAATTGGTATCATTAGAGAGGTTGTCTCTTTTCTTTAAAGCCTCGCAAAAGAGGAATGCTAT
Source organism: Schistocerca gregaria (assembly GCF_023897955.1). Classification (NCBI taxonomy): domain Eukaryota; kingdom Metazoa; phylum Arthropoda; class Insecta; order Orthoptera; family Acrididae; genus Schistocerca; species Schistocerca gregaria. Next base: position 259,314,488 of record NC_064920.1, on the reverse strand, counting down.
ACTCATAAAGCATGTAGGGTCCTAACTAATCTGTGTGTGAACCAGGATGGGTAAAAGGCATCTATATGTAGACACTCTTCTAAACAAACAGTGATAAAAATCGTCTCATTCCTTCAGGAAATTTCGCAGTGCTCATATTTTTCAAGTGATAGCTCCAGCGTAACAGCTAGGACCCTTTTATATGCAATCAGCCTTGGAGACTTCATCGTAAACCTCATGTGCCTTGCTGATGTGCTCAGCTAAACACTACTTCTCAATAGGTTTTTCTAAAAAGAGACTATTGGTGTTCGAAGCAAACGAGATCTAGACTGCTACTTTCACAGTTCTGAAAACAAAGCGAGAAATTGTGGTTGCAGAATTCGCCTGCTTTATGAGAAAAAAAACCTGGCAGATGATGTAGGAAGCACCTTTCAAGCACCCAGGATCACATCTCGACTAATTAATAGGTCCAACGCTGGCCCATCAAATATGGAAAAAAGATCTTTTAGGGTGGATGTCTTTATCCCAATTCTTGACACAATAAACAGTGATCCAGTAATCAGATTCTCTGAAGACATTCACAGTCTCTATAATCTCAACACTCTTCTACCAAAAATCTGCTCATCAACGATGTCCTTGGAGTCGGCTATTAGGGATGCAGTGCCTGCAAACTAATACAAAGTAATTGGAGAGGAATAATGCAGAGATCAAGCTGTGGGTGACAAAATGGAGAAGGGAAGATGCAGACAAAACACTTCTGCAAGGCTATGCAGTTGGTTGTCTGTAGTTTTACACTCCATAAATTTTTTCTACATTTAGATCTTTGATGTTGATCCTTTCTTCTCTTCCTGTGTCAAGTGCAACAGCAGAAAGATCTTTCTCGACACTCACACTCATTAAGAATTGATTGAGAAGCCGTTGTGGGCAAAATCGCTTAACAGAGCTTGCTATCTTGTATGTCCGCGGAGACATCGTTATTAACAAAAAAGAAATTATTGATATGTATATTGAGAAGGCGGAAAGAACAGAAAAATCTATGTTTTCTTAAGTACAGATAACATTTAATATAATGACAGTGTGACGTAAAAAGATTTTGTAATTAACATTAGCATTACAATTTTGTATAAAAACGGAAAAAGTGCAGATTGGATGCTAATACAATCGTGCCAAATACACATTGTATGTGTAGAGAACTAAAATGAAAAATATAAACACAATTGTTTTTTGTAAAAAGATCTTCTTTGCCATATTTTAAGCACTCATTGTATCAAAGAAACACAATATTACATTCAAAATTATAGCTTTCTGCGCCTGCAAGAAAGCTTTGAACTACTGTAACGATATAATATCATTCTCACTGTTTACACTGTACTTCTTTGGAGGTGTTAGTCTCAAATACATTATTCTGATAACATAATTAATATGGATGTTGCATTTTTATTACTACTATGTTTATTTAAAAACGAGTATCATTTTGAATTGTATCGAAAATAAAAATTAGAAAAAATATTTGTGTATCTATTCAAGACTTTCCAAATATTACTTTCAAAATGTAGGCTATACATATTTATGAACTGAACTGATAACTGTCAACAAATTAAGGACTACGGTTTTGAAAGTATTTTATTCTAATTTAAGTTTATTTACTTTTCATTTGCTTAACAACTCTGTGTTAACAAAAGGCTTATGAGCTTATTGCTGTGTGTTAACAATTATACAAAAGAAGTTACTCAGAAATAGGTTGCGAATGCTACAAGTTTCAGGAAATGTAAAACTTTTTTGTCTAAAAAGTTGTTTTGTCTAAAATAAAACACATTTTTGCAGTTGTTTGATATTATTAAGTATCAAAACAGCTTAAAATGGTAGTTTTTGAAATGTTTTTTCCTTAACTTTCAAGGGGAGGACACCTGGATCTCCTTTCTCTTCTGGGCAACCGCCCCCAACAACAAAACTTTATCAGACCGCTACTCTAGTGAAATGAGCGTTGTGGCAGAGCAGGCCTACCTTGTAGGAAGAGATGAATATATGGTGGGCACAGAAGCCACCGGCTGCAGTTCACCAACACTACGCGATTTCGCTTGTTTTAAATAAGGAGCATACCTCCACCCCTTCGGCCCTACTACAGTGATATTGGTAGCAGCATGGATGTGGAATATTAACGTAATTTAGCGATGTACAGAAATGCGTGTAGAAACGTTCCTTCTTGAATTTCTGACCATTATTTACAAGTCCATTAAAATCTTATAGTGTTATACTATGCAACTTATAGTGATTCCCTATTTTTTAACCCACTAATAATGGAGTGATAAAATCCTAACAGTGAAAAAATAAACTTGGTAGGTAGAAAGAGCATATCTGCACTGCACTGAGTTATTTGTTAAACATGGACTATTGGGGCGTCAGTATATTTGTTTAAATAACGCTCTGTAGAGCTAACTGTTAAAACATTTGTAGTTTCGTATTTACAATAAGCTATGTATGTCTTTGGAATACTGGCAGAAAATCAGCAAAATTGTTGACTAATTGCCCCAAAATTGTAAATAGCAATGGTAGGCGGTAATATGTTGCAGAAAATGCCATTTCGCCAATACTCTGTTCCAAACTGCAAAAACAAGATTGCAGATATTACACATCAATTGTGGGGTTGAAAAGTGTGATGTCATTTTTTGGGGGGGCTCTAAATCATATTAACAAATAATTCAGCACGATCTAATATCACCCAACAGGACTATAGGTGTAGGGGAGAGAAGGTGGCCATATTTTTGTTCATTAATTATGGTCATTAAGATGACTTATTATAATGGGTCATAAATTACGACTATTAAGACTACGTGCAAAACGCATATTCACAAATCAGACTAGTGTAAACATTACTGAGAGCACAAGTGAATATTTTGTTTACATACAGAACAACGTTTGTTTACATAAGGATGCTAGACAAAGTGGCTAGTTTGTTCATATGAGGAGAACAATGGGCTCATTGTCCCAGAACATAGCCTGCCCCCTAATAACGCCGAGGGGCAATCAATTATAAAAACGAAGGCTTTAACATCCCGACTATGATGAATTCATTATAGACTGGAGTGCCAAGGACGGGGCAGGGAATCGGACGCATAGTTTCTCAAGGAACTGTCTATGCATATAGATTAATCGATTTAGAGAAAGTTTGAACATAACGTCTAGCTTTTGAAAGTCGGTGAAAGAAGCGAGAGAGAGTGTCTGAAAGCGAGGGGCAAAAACTTGTGCAGGTGAAACTCAACTGTGGCGTATCTCCTTCCAGTAATTCAAAACAAAATTAAGTAATTTCAGGGCATCTCCGTTCAGGACTCAGAACTACAACCCATGCCTTCCTGCTGTATAAAGAAGAGTCGGCAAAGTGTGACGCCTCTGACGCCACGGTAATTGGCCGCCGTACTCTGACATTCTAGAAGGGCGAGTGCTTCAGATGGCGGTAAGGGCTGTGTTTCAGGCCATTCACACCTCTTAAATAGTTCTCTGTGGCAGTAGATCGTTCCCTTTATTTCTGCAGTGTGGTAGGGAGCTGGTGTAGAGTGGGAGGATACTGGGCCACAAATTTATCAACGTAGTTATTAAAACATAAACCAATTTATTAAAAGAACCAAAATGATGCAAGGCAATCCGAGCAGCTATTCCCAGAAGCAATTACGCTAATCTGCAACAACACATCTCTTGGTAAACATTGCATAACTTTCAGAAATGATTACATGAAATTTAAAGGAAAAAAAAATTTGAGAACAACATTAAATTTAAAAAATTTAAAGATGCTTAACACAGAGGTCTAATCAGATCAGCAGTCTATAAGATTAACACATTACAAATTTTAAAATTTATTGAAGAGCTAACAGGTCATTAACATCAACCACCCACTATCAAGTGACTGTTTGCAGATAATTAGAAGGATGACCACTGGTTCTAAGCAAGCGGAATAAACTTGACAACATTAAATTCAAAGTGTGATTCTTCACTTAGTTGTGGATGGGATCGTCATTGGGTAATTAGATATTCTCAGTAAAGGCATTCAGCATATGCAAACCTCTTTAGCTGGACCCATAATATGAACAACAGATCCATCAAGCTATCTTGTAACGTACAGACAACTAATTAACACTTCGCATTTGCTACGCAAATGGGAATGAAGTCCGGTGCTTCCTGACAGAGCGTAGGGGAAAGATGCGGGAAACCCGCACCGCCGTACTACGCTATGTCCAAATGGAGGTGGTTTGCCATTGCCTTCCTCCGACCATAATAGGGATAAATGATGATGATGATGATGATGAAAACGACACAGCAACTCCCAGTCATCTCGGGGCAGGTGAAAATCCCTGACCCCGCCGGGAATCGAACCCGAGACCCCGTGCTCGGGGTGCGAGAACGCTACCGCGAGACCACGAACTGCGGACACCACACAAACAGACAATGTAAATACACCCGAAAAGGAGCACATCACATACGAGGCACCTGATTCAAAAATAAACAACAAATTTTAATTATAGGCGCGGTCAAACTAAGTCATACAACTCGAGCATCACTCATTTCAGTTATTCACATTCACATAAACGTAACTTGAGTGTGATCATTTAAAGTATTGGTGAATGAAGATTTTGACACGCCACTATGGATAACCAGGATGGCGAGCTAGACTAGCCACTGTGCGACACTGCATAGTCATGCTGACGGTAATCAGACGATCACAATACTTCTTTGCAGATCGAAGCTGAAGTTGAGAACCGCTTGACCAAGGACCGCTATCACGTAGGTGTTATGACAATTTTGCAAAGAATCTGGAACATATGGATGCTATGCCACTGCACACAGTCCTTGAAACTGGCAGACAGGACCCCAACACGGCACCACAGAAGACACAGGCTTCTTGCAAATTCAATTGCCGAGAACAAGGCGGCTTCCGCGCATCGCGGAGAGATACCTTTTTTAACGAGCAATCTTCACGTCCCCAGCCGACAGTCAATCCCACCGAACCAGGAATGATTAAGCAGCGAGCCAAGGATACTGTCGGCCACGATGTCAATGCGTTTTCTCCAGCCACTCTCAGTCTCACTGCTCAACAGCCCGTCACATCGAGAGCACATCATGGCCGCGACAGCTTGTAAACACTGGCCCATAGCCCTTCTCTCTGCAGGCGACAAACCGCTCGAGAAGCTATTGCGGACAGAGGCCACTAACGAGCTGGAACTATCAATATCGAAACGTGCCCGCAAGGCACAATTGCTGTGGAAGCGCGCGTAGTGTCTGAAAAATGCTTCACATCTTTTTTCTTTTTACATTCCGATTGGAAGAAAAATTATATTTCTTAATTGTTCAGATTCTCCTCTTTCTTTATTTTTGATTCGTTGTGTGCAACTGAGAAGCGAAATGGAGCTTGTTTAGCATACCCTTTTGTTTCCTCGCAGTGTCTCTTGTTTCTACTGTTCTTTTTTGTCGTTCTTCTGTTCTTCTTGTTCAAGGAGTTTCAAAAACGGCTTTACAGCTTTGAAAATTCATATAAATTAATTCATAGTACCTACAGAAGCGATTGTAGTGTCAATTTGTTGGGAAATAGATCAAGTTTTGCCTCGCGTAATTCGCTAGTAGTGAGTCGCACAGTATGGAGCGCTAGCGGCAGATGCGTTTAGATGGCTGCCTTCTCTGGACCCGAGCGTGCTAGCTGTGTGTTGGTTTGAAGAATCGAAGGCAGCGACAACAGTTCAGTGTAATTTCCGTACCAAGTACGTTAAAGATCTTTCTAGTAAGTCTACAAATTATGAGTGGCATAAATGTTTTGTAGTAACAGGGTTCTCAGTAAGACATAGGTAATCATCAGGTCGTCCAAGCACATCTGACGTCGTTGAGCGAGTGAGACAACGTTTTATCAACAGCCCTGCGAAATGGACACGGTGTGCATCTCGCGAACTGCAAATCTCATATACGACTATTTAACATGTGTTGGGAAGTCATTTGCATTTGAAACCGTACAGACTGACGATTGTACAAGCAATAAAAGACACTGATAAAATTGCTTGCAAGAACTTCTAGGCGGGTCTGTTAAATCGATTACACGAGGATGAACATTTCTTGGATAAAATCATATTTTCTGACGAGTCGACTAAAGCGGCAAGGTTAACACCCGTAACTGTAGGATTTGGGGCAGTGAAAATCCACATCAAAGAATGCAACGTGTTCGTGATAGACCTAAACTGAACGTTTTTTGTGCATTGAGCAAAACAAAGTTTACGGCCTATTTTTCTCGTGTGAGAACCACCAACGGGATGGTTACAACAATTTTTGATACCATAGATCGATGAGGGTGCCAAGAGCGAAATGTTTACTTCACGCAAGATGGTGTACCACCCCACCACCTGGCTGACGTCTGTGGTTTTCTCAGTGGCCGCTTTCCAGATCAATGGATTGACCATTTCGCGCCAATTTCATGGTCCCCAAGTTCCCCAGACCTGACATTACTCGATTTTTTTTAACGGGGATTCATCAAGGATATCGTGTTTGTACCTCCTGTGCCGGTTTCTCTACCTGAACTTAGAGCAAGAATTTACGTCGCCACTGAGCAAGTTACACCTGCAATGCTGCACTGAGCTTGGGAAAACATTGACTTCCGATGGGATGTGTGCAGGATAACCAACCCAAGCCACATACAACATTTCTCTGCCTCGTGATGACTAGGCGTTGTGTGCTGTCCTTAGGTTAGTTAGGTTTAAGTAGTTCTACGTTCTAGGGGACTGATGACCATAGATGTTAAGTCCCATAGTGCTCAGAGCCATTTGAACCATTTGAACCACATACAACATCTTTAAGGTACAAAAAAAACTTGATGTGTTTCCCTACAAAACAGCACCAAATCCAGATCTATATTTTCTTTCAATAAATTTATATGAATTTTTAAAGTTGTAAAGTCCTCTTAGAGACACCCTGTATTTGCTATACATTGTCGCATTGTGACATTGATAAGAGGAGGTTTATTGTTTCCTTGTGAGTCTATTTCTGAAATTGTTGTTTTGTTAGTTTCTGTTTACTTACTACGTTCTGATTGTTTTCATGAAGGAGTGAATGACCGCCCAGTAAGACGATTTACACGCAGCAGTAACATCAAAAAATAGAGAAAGCATTATATTCTGATGCATATATTCTGATGATATTCAATTAAAACTTCAAAATTAGTTGAACCATGCAGCAACATGTATTGCGCAGTCGACCGTGGTGTAACTGTTACAACCTCTGGCTGGAGACATACTGATGATCGGTCTGCTTGCCGCCTCCTGCAATTATTTTTGGCGTTTTACTATTTCAGGTTCTGTGAGTTAATTATTTATGAGTTATTGTAATTTAACAGAACATTCTATGTTAAAAAAAGGATCTATCTTTCCTGAGCAGGCATTTCTGCTCAGTGTGTACTTTCGTGCGTGTAGATTCCTGATTCTACATGACAATATATTCAGAACTTCGAAAGTGACCAGTTTCAAGCACACGAAGTGCTATATTTATTTCCAGTTTCCTCCCCGGTATTTGGCCATGTGAGGCAGTTTGCCATCTTTCATGATCTCAGCGGGAACCAAATATCGAACACACAAATCGTAACAACACAGTTAAAAGGAGCAAAATTGCAGCTGAATGCTGTAATTTTTCCACATATTCACCACCAGTTATCGACATCGATGAACAATAGCCTACGTGCAGCGCTCAAGGAAACCTTAACTAGCTGAGGCTAGCCACTGTCTTGTAGCGCTCGACCACAACATCTCTCTCTCTTTCCTTGTGCCTTCGTCCCGCACTTTCGCAGGGTCGGCATTGTTATGGGCTGATTTAGCAAGGTTATTTGTAGGGGCGGCCGGATGCCCTTCCTGTCGCCACACCGGTGTATGAGACGATGAGGAAGACAACACAACGACGAGGGGTGAGGACAACACAACAACCAGTGCCTGAGCAGAGAAAAATCCCCGACCCAACCGGGAATCGAACTCGGGCCCTTTGCGCAACATTCCGTTGCGCTGACCACTCACTCAGCTATTGGAGCGCACCATCACAGCATCTGAGTCTGGAAAATATTGGCCACTTAGTGCATCTTTGATAGGCCCAAAAGGGTGGAAGTCTATATGTGGTGAATCAGAACTGTACGGCACATGTGGTAGGGCACTCGATTCAAACGTTTGAGGGACCTGGTGTTAACGCACTGCAAGCGGAAGTTTGTCTTCTTACATGGCCTGATTCTTGAAATTCGGATTTTCAGTCTAGTCAGCGTCGTCTTATAGTATACTAGCTTGACATTTGCGTTAGGCTCAAATCCATCCAATAGACCGCACCATGTCCCTGCCAGAAGATCGTGCACATCACCTTCCCTGCAAATGGTTTGTCTTGAACGTTTCTGGTGTTAGAGAATTCGCATGTAGCCCATGGACTGTCTTACGGATTCCGGCTCGCATTGGTCACACCGTATTTCATCTATGATGTGCTCAGAAAAATGCCATCTTCAACCTCGTACTAGTCCAGCAGGTCACGATGAACGTTTATTGTATGAATTTGTTAGTCTTGTGCAAGCATCCACTGGCCAAATCGCACACACTTTGGAATAACCAAGGTTGCATAACATCTCGTCTTACGCATTACGGGAGCCGTACAGCTGTGCACACAGTATCTTGGTCATAATTCGCCGATCATCATGGATGGGTTGACCGAGACTCTGTTCATTGTAAGGGGTCGGAGCTAGTCAGGGTCTTGCCGTGCGCATCCTCTTCAACACTACTGGAACGCAGTGTACACCGCCTAACATTACTCGCGTCTCCACACACCCGTAGCAGGCGCCGTTCAGCAGTGACTGAGCCGTGGTGCTTCTAATATTGGCGGTATATGGCATTCCACTTGCGCCACTAACAAATGGTTCAAATACCTCTGAGCACTATGGGACGTAACTTCTGAGGTCATCAGTCCCCTAGAACTTAGAACTACTTAAACCTATCTAACCTAAGGACATCACACAAAGCCATGCCAGAGGCAGGATTCGAACGTGCGACCGTAGCGGTCGCGCGGTTCCAAACTGTAGCGCCTAGAACCGCTCGGCCACCACGGCCTGCGCGTCACTAACAACTTCGGTTGCCAATATCGATTCGATCGTTTATCTATGGTCTTTGGTCTATTTGTGTGTTGTGTGTGTGTGTTGTTGGTTTTGGGTGGGCAGCAAGCCTGGCTGGCTCGCTTAAAAATTGGTAGCGATGGGCGGCGCGAAGGAAGGCGGACGTCGTATGCAACCATGTTGACAAGCTCCCGGCTTACTCTGCAAACCTAAGGTTTACGCCACCTCCACGATCGCCTGTGTGGGTCGGAGGCAACAACGCCCTGGCTGAAACCCTGCAAGTCGCGCCTCCTTCTCACCTACGTGGAGTTAAGTGTTGATGACGACGTTTGGTTGGTGGGGCAATCAGGGGGGCGGTTATCAGCGCCCATACAAATTTCCAATCTTTACACAGTCTAGCATGGACAATTTCATGAATAATGATGAAATGATGAGGACAACACAAATATCCAGTCTCCAGGCGGGGAAAATCCCCGACTCCGCCCGCAATGGAACCCGGGACCCCGTGATCCAGAGGCACCAAAGCTAGCCACTAGACCACGAGCTGCGGACGAGTTGCGCTGTTTTGTTTTTATTCTGAGCACGTGATATTGTACGGCCATGCCTGTGTTATAGAGAATGGGACCTGTTATATCATCGCGGGTACCAGTGTTTGGGAGCATGACCATCGGTCTGTGTTATTGATTCCAATTTGTGTTCCAGGCCATATCTCGTGCAACCTGTGATAGGTTCCACGAAGAAAATAAATTGTGGTTCGATCTGTGCGGAAGGCAAGGTCGTATATGCGTATGTTTGTGTTATTGAATCAGCAGGCGCTAATGTGATCGTCAGTGAATGCTAGCAATTTAACCTATTGCTATCCGCTTGCCATTAATCTATCTGTCTGTCTCAGATATATTTTTATTCGCTGGTGATTCTTGTGTGAAGTTTTATCCGGTCGCGAGGGGTAGCCGCGCAGTCTCCGGCGCCTTGCCACGGTTCGTGCGGCTGCCCCCGTCGGAGGTTCGAGTCCTCCCTCAGGCATGGGTTTGTGTTGTCCTTAGCGTGAGTTAGTTTAAGTAGTGTATAAGACTAGGGATCGATGGCCTTAGCAGTTTGGTCTCTTAGCAATTCACACACACAAGCTTTATCTGGGCAGATTACTGTTCCCTTTTGTGTGTGTTGGCAGGATCTGTCAGGTGAATTTAAAGAGCTCAGGAGATTAAGACGTGTTTGCCAAGTCTGAGGGTTTTCCTGTTCTTTCAAACTGGCGCCCTTACTACTGCTTCTCAGAGTATGCAGTCTAAGACCTGTTACTTACCATGACAAACTGCTGAACCTTACCTTGATCCAGCCATTAGCTACTACACTTACTGCGAAATTTCGCTTCTCGTTGCTAGTTGGCTTTGACAGCCATCTGCTGCAGCTCTCAGCTTACTTTGTATTTTGGGCAACTGTGTAGTTATTAACGATTGTGTCAAAGTTTCTGCTGGTCCGTACCAATTGAAGTACATTCCAACTGCACATACTTCAACTTAAATTTTGGGCAATTGTATATGTATTAAGCGTTGTTGTTAACGTCTGGTTGCCATAAATGAGTGGCTATTTATGATTAAATTTTATACCTTTCCAGTTGTTTTGTCTGAGGGACTGTGTTTTATTGTTTAGGGGATTTTTATTAAGGGTTACGCACTGCTAAGAGGCCTTCCAACACCGAGAATTAATGGAGTGTCTTCTGAGCAACCCGGTATTTGGAGGTGTGTTGCCAAACTGTGAAACGGTCAGCAAGGCTTGCAATTTGTTAGTTCATTTAACAGCTGTTATTGTAATTTATTTGGTTCATAAAATTGTTCGTTGGACTTGCATGCAGCCACGCCCGAATGATGCAACTTTCCCTGTTTTTGGGAACTCTGTACTTCCGGTTTTAATGTCCTGCTCTTAATCGTACAATTGTTAGAGTTGAATTTTAAAATGGTTTGAGCCGGTTCAACTTTTACTCAAATTTCTGGTTCTTTCAATAAGTTTGTGAATTGCAATGTTAATATTGTTATCAAGTAATAAAGTGTATTATACGAAACAACAAATGACAAACGTGTGGGTCCACCTTCCATGTTTTTCCCTTAAGCTATCCCAAGCCTAATACTGAAGCATCAGTGACGAATTCAATGACAGGACTCTTTCTTATAAGCATCTCGATTCAGGCACCATTTTAGATTGCTGCTGCTGCTGACGCTGCCGCAGAACGCGGAAACTAAGAGCTCATTCGAGGGGAAGATTAAAATGTTAGTACTCGAACAACATAGTGTGGTTCTGACAACGTCAGCTTATAATAATTATTCAAATGAACACTCTAATATAACTCGTTTTTAAATCGGACTAAAAGATATAAAATAATTTCTCCTAGTCCCATACATATTCCTTTAAAATTTTTAATCAGTGTTAAAAACTAGTTATATTTCAAAGTTCTTTATTTAAATAATTTTTTTTCTTTTTAGTCTTGTATGTGTCGATTTTTTCTATCGCATTCAAACGTTTCGATGAGATTACAACAGAGGCATATGGTAAATTTCAGGATCATTTCACTCTTCACCTGGGTCAACGAATACCTTCCTCCTACGAGTACCTCACGAAAAGACCACGAAGGTAGACATTAGAAACAATCAAGCTTACACGATGACTTGCCTGTAACTGTTCTTGCCTCGAAATAGTTGCAAGCGGTGACAGTCGACACCTTTAGGACTGCAGTTTGCAAAACGAATGTTAGTGAACCTCGGTTCCAACTTTGAGTCGCGTAAGTTCGGTGTATGACTATTGCGAAGCACAAACGCTTCGTCTCTCTCCAAAACGTCAGTTTTTCTTATGCAGCCGGAAGCGGTCTAGGCGGCTTCAGCTTCGGCGTATCTCCGTGGACAAGGCCGCCCGCTTGTCTACCGTCCGGCGGAAATGCCGTTCCGGCAGGAATGTTTGTCGTGGAAAAAGGCACTGAGCTCGAAATCCTCCCCTGTCTGACAAGGGAAGTGCGTGACCTCGAACGCCCGGAACCGCACGAAAATTTGCTTAGAAAGATAAAGTGCTCATCCCAGAACTAGTAGTACAAGCTATTCAGATGAAAAACTTCACGTCGTAAAACGAGGGACAATTGAATGATCATGATCCAAGGCAGGCACTTACGCGAAGAAACGAAGTATCGAGATCATAGAACCATAAACACACCGAAGGCAACAAAATATTCTCAATCTCTCGATGTGTACTTCTACATGACAAGGATCGTTGATTTTGTACGACTACAAAGTGGAAAACCACATGTAAAATTACATGATCGTCAGTTCTTCATCATAATTCACTCTATTCTACACAATCCACTTTCTGTACCCAAAAGGCAGGTTATGACTGACTTATCAATATCATCGTTCGAAAGTGTAATGAGGGTAAGCTTGATAATGGACAGATTGTATGCGGAAGTAATGGTCAGTGCGATAATGTATCTGTAGTATGATGTGTGTATTGTACTGGTCTGCTTTGCTTTGAACACGTCACTGAAATCTCACACCTGCACTTCGTAGACTGAATATCTATGCTACACTATTAGTAGGAAAAGTTTGTCATTCAGATATCGTAATTATTGTAAGCATATGAAAACATAGCAACAATTCACGACATTGAAATTGTGCGCTATTGGTCCTATTATATCGACAGTTTGTATTTTCGCGTTACCAAATTTTCTTTTTTAGACCTTGATTGGCTGATACATCAAATGTCTGCCTTGATAAGGCGCCCCGTTTGCATGTGGATGGCTCTTACTCCTGTTTTTGGGTTTAGCGATTTGTATTTCAAGCAAATTTTTTAGATGTTCTGAGCGTTCGACGTCACGTAGTTCCCTTGTCAGTAGAAAAGCTTCGACTTTGATGACCTCTGTTATGAGAGACAAAAAAATTTACAATGCCTTCCCTGGCAACACGGAAGCGAAACTATCACCACAGTAGCTCTCCTCAAACAACGGGCTACGTCGCAGCCAGGTGGAGCAGTTGTTAAGACACTGGATTTACATTCGGTGGTGGAGGATTTCAAGTTACCGCCTTGCTGTCTGGATTCAGGCTTTCCCTGGATTCCCTAAAACTCTGGTTTCCTGCTTATCGCGAAAACGGCCACGTTCGACATATCGGAACGGTTTGCATTGGTATCTTTTCATATCACTGCATCTTAATTGATTTCATCCCTATTGATCCATTAATTTCACTTCAAATACTTAATTAATTTCACACTGCAGCGCCCTCCAGAAGATACGGAACACGGCCTACAATTCAGGGGCAACATTAAGTTAAAAGTGACAGTCCTCAGAGGGATCATAGGATACGGACAATGTTACAGATCCGCCTTACGTCACACAAATAGTTCCCAATGGGAAAACCATCTGCGAAATGTGAATGTAAGCAGACAGACGGCCCCGCTCAACGGATAGATAGGCAGTACCTCAAGACAATCGTCAGAACGGTGTCTCACGACTAGTATGGAGTCGCTATTAAGAAGAGCTCAATTGGACGTTACACAAGTGATGCTAGTCATTGTTCAGTGGCTCTAGGGCTACACTAGTTTTAAAGACAGGTCCCTGCAGCTGAAGAATAAACTATGTTACCATGCGCAAACTTCATATTCGATTTAACTAATGTAAAAGCTTCTATTAATAAATCGTTGTTAATTTTTACTAATCTGTGTTGCCATGTATTTTTGTCAGAGCTGTTGCCTGGCCCTATATGGCCCGGTGACAAAGCTGTATTGGTACTCCATGCAAGCAAGCCGGCCACGTCATATCAGCAACTACTTCGCATGATAGGGGTTTCTCTTGCTGCCACATTTGTGCTGGGTGTTAAGGAAAAGTATTCAGTATTTGGAGAGATAATATAGACCTAAACAAGAGAAAATGTCGAGTAAACATTATGTCTAAAATGAGTACCGTAAGAGCCATGAACACTCGTTCAGTATAAGAGATGTGTTTCACAGTAGCGAAGGTGAACAACTGACCATAGCTCTTAAGGTATGCATTTTAGAGCCGCTGTTTTGCATGTCTGATTTGTTTTTATCCATACTTCCATTTCTCAAAATATCTAATAATTTTTCTTAACCTGCTATACACTATCTATGACAAAACGACGAACCAAGAAGGAATTATCGGCGGATGTGACGTAAACGTACAGACTAACAAATAATTACTGTTTCATAAAAGCTCTGATTTATTCAAGAGAAAGAGCTTGACAAACTGAGCAAGTCGACGTGTTGGTCCGCATCTGGCCCTTATGCGGCCAGTTATTCGGTTTGGTATTGATTGAAGGAATTGTTGAATGTCCTTCCCAGTGGCATATTGCCAAATTCTGTCCAATTGGCGCGTTAGAGCGTCAAAATTCGAACTGGTTGGAGGGCCCTACTTATAACGGCACCAAACGTTCTGTACACACATCAAAAAAAGTTTTGCATCACCCCAGTTCCCAGAACTCCTGAAAATAGACGTTGACTGTGGATACTGTATCAGAGACGCAGTCCCTCCGACTGTTCAGAGATGTCACTGAACCCGTCCAAAGATGTACAACCATGCATGAACAGCACCTATTAGACGGCCGATGTTCCAGTCATTCCACCAGGAAGCAGGTACATAGCTCGTGTTGTCTGTAGTTCAACCATGCCTAGACGGTCAATACCGCTGTTCGATCGCGTCCGCATTGTTACTTTGTGTCAGGAACGGCTCTCAACAAGCGAAGTGTCCAGGCGTCTCGGAGTGAACCAAAGCGACATGGAGGAGACACAAAGAGACAGGAACTGTCGATGACATGTCTAGCGCAGACTGCCCAAGGGCTACTACTACAGTGGATGACCGCTACCTACGGACTATGGCTCGGAGGAACCCTGACAGCAACGCCACCATGTTGAATAATGTTTCTCGTGCAGCTACAGGACGTCGTATTACGACTCAAACTGTGCCCAGTAGGCTGCATGATACGCAACATCACTGCCGACATCCACGGCGAGGTCTATCTTTGCAACCACGACACCATGCAGCGCGGTAACAAGAGCCCAACAAAGTGCCGAATGGACAGCTCAGGATTGGCATTACGTCCTGTTCACCGATGAGTGTCTCATATGCTTTCAACCAGACAATCGTCGGAGACGTGTTTGGAGGCAACCCGGTCAGGCTGAACGCCTTAGACACACTGTCCAGCAAGTGCAGCGAGGTGGAGGTTCCCTGCTGTTTTGGGGTGGCATTATGTGGGGCCGACGTACGCCGGTGATGGTCATGGAAAGAGTAACGGCTGCACGATACCATCCTCCGACCGATAGGGTAACCATTCGGCAGCATATTAGCGTCTTCTTGGACGACAATTCGTGCCCCTATCGGGCACATCTAGTGAATGACTTACTTCAGGAGAACAACGTCGCTCGACTAGAGTGGCCAGCACTTTCTCCACACATAAACCCTATCGAACATGCCCAGGATAGATTGAAAAGGGCTGTTTATAGACGAGGTGACCTGCCAATCACTCTGAGGTATCTACGCCGAATCGCCGTTGACGATTGGGACAATCTAGACGAACGGTACCTTAATGAACTTGTGGACAGTATGCAACGACGAATACAGGCATGCATCAGTGCAAGAGTACGTGCTACTGGGTATTAGAGGTACCGGTGCGTACAGCAATCTAGACCACCACCTGTGAAGGTCTCGCTGTGTAGTGACAACATGCAATGTGTGGTTTTCATGAGCAATAAAAAGGGCGGAAATGATGTCTATGTTGATCTCTGTTCCAATTTTCTGTACAGGTTCCGGAACTCTCGGAACCGAGGTGATACAAACCTTTTTTTGATGTGTGTATATAGTCGACGTACCACTGTGCTGTAAAGGTGCTACGGACGACAACCGAAAGGGTTCTACTAGCAAAATAAATGGCACCCCAGACCATAATTCATGGTTGTCGTGCCATATGACACTTATGATGGCATCCCACTGCTGCCTGAGGCGTCTTCAGACAAATCTTCGCTGGTATCAGGTCTCAGTTCGGAGAAGCACTCATAACTTACCATTCCACTCCAGTCAATGAGATTCCACGCCGAAGTCGTGTCTGGAGACGCCCTGGACGGCAGCGGAATACCTACCTGACTGCCACCCGCCTTACTGTCTGGCAACCAGGAGTGATGGCCTGGGATACCGCCTTACTGTCTGGCAACCAGGAGTGATGTCCTGGGATACCGCCTTACTGTCTGGCAATCAGGAGTGATGTCCTGGGATACCGCCTTACTGTCTGGCAACCAGGAGTGATGGCCTGGGATACCGCCTTACTGTCTGGCAACCAGGAGTGATGTCCTGGGATACCATGTCTTTTCATAGCAGCACCCCTTTGGTTGTCATCCGCGGCACCCTTACAGTACATGGATATATCGACAATACTCTACTGCCCTCTTCGTTGCCCTTCATGACAAACTGTCCTGGGCTTATATTTGAGCAAGCTAATGCCCGCCCACACACAGAGAACGTGTCTACTGCATGTCTTTATTCTTGCCAAAGCCCACCTTGGCCAGGAAGGTCAGCAGATCTCTATGCAAGTGAAAACGTTTAGAGCATTATGGGCAGGGCTCTTCAACCATCTCCTGACGACATAACCCCCCAACACCACAGAATTTCGCACAATATCCTTCAGGAGGACATCCAACAACTGTCTCAATCTACGCCAAGACAAATAACTGCTTCCATAAAGGAGCAACACGTTACTGACTAGCTCAATTTGTGAAGTTCTTTCTCTTGAATGAACCGCCCATTTTTTTCTGAAATTGTACTCATTTATGTCTACATGCACATTATACTTACCGATTTCCGTCCCATTCGGATAAATCCTTCGAAGTGCGTCTTTTTTGTCTGAGGGTGCACGCCACATTGGTTCATTTAATTGGGCCACAAACATCCTCATTCGTGTCAAGTATGCGTTGCCCTGTTCGGAACGTTAGGCCCCTGTCTTCTCCTCACAGGGCTGTTGGTGCCCACACTGCGCCGCAGTTCGCAGAGCTGGGAGTAGGCGGAACTCGCGCCGCCCGCATCGCCACGAAGGAAGCGCGGCTTGTAGTCCTGACCAGCGTCCGTGACGTGACGTGACGAGCGAGCGCGCTGCATTCCACGAATCCTGCTGGCTTCCTCTAACGACGCCTTTAATGCCGAGATGCCGTTGCTTCCCAAGCCCACCACAGGGGGCGAGCAAACGCTGCACCCATGTTGTCTAGCTGCTGCCCTGCACTTGAATTCGCCGCCACGTGCATACGAAGCGGGGCACTGCCGGAGGAGGGCATCCCGACACTACCGCACAGCTGTTGCTTTTCTTACTGTCACAACAGCGCAGTTACTGAGATACATGACCGCAGGCTATCTAGGCTGCAGGCTAGGGGCATGTGTCACAAAAATTTAAAATGAAACAGGTAAGTCCTCGTTTCAACGTTAGGGCGAGGTTCTTTCCCCTTATTATTATTTCATCCCATACGCCCCACATGGACGAGGGGGCTACCAGCAGTACAGTATCCTGCTCTTCAGCCAAAAGTTTTTATACAGTATGTAAAGAAGACATTACAACAAAATTCATGGATACAAAATTTAAAAACGTATTTTAAAATATTTAAAAAGATGACTATGATGCTATTTAGAAAAACACAATGCTGTTTTCTTCGATTGAAATTTAAAAAATAAACAGTCCAAGGAGTAAAGATGAAAAAGACAAAATAGACATTTAAATACGTTTAAAGGACGGCGACAACCATTTAAAAGGAACACCGCACATTAACTGAAAAGCTGAAGCACCTGCGCTGGGTAAAAAGTTCTTGGGGAGCTTCAACTTTGAATCTTCTATAGAGACGAAGGGAGTCTTTGTAAAAATTTAGGACCCCATAGGAGTCGCGAAGCGCATTTTCTCTGGTGTTTCAGGGGTATATACAGTTTTGTTTTTGCGCTGTGTAGCTGCAATCAAACGGTTCAAATGGCTCTGAGCACTATGGGACTCAACTGCTGTGCTCATCAGTCCGCTAGAACTTAGAACTACTTAAACCTAACTAACCTAAGGACATCACACACATCCATGCCCGAGGCAGGATTCGAACCTGCGACCGAGCTGCAATCACTCTAAACAAATACTGCTCATACGTATTTCATGCGAGCTCAGTGTGGGCATATAGTGCCGCTTAGTTTCCAGTTACGATCAAAATGATTTGTAAAGCGGACTTCTACGTGCACATACGATAGAGGGATATCACATTAGTCTAGTGCTATATTCGTTTTATGGATATGTTTTAACAGGGGCATTAAAACATGAAAAATAACCAGTGCTCCAGCAGTTAGCCGTACCTGATTATTCAAAAAAATTTAAGTTTAGGAGTACATGTTAGTACCAGTGTTAACAAGTACGCATCAGACACTGTCGCGCATGCGCTCTCGAGACTACAGCCAGTTTGAAACGTCCCCTTAGAAAAATTATACATGACTTTGCTTCAACTGACACACAATATTTTTAGCGCAAACGAATTCTGACTTTCAATAATCCCTACAAAAGAATGGCCCTGACTAACATTAAACTATACCTTTCATAAATCACTTACCTCACAAAAATCTTCGTTACTCGAACTACTGCAATACAGCGAGCGCCACTACTGTCAGCTAAATAAAAGATTCAAACTACGGAAGGCACTAACGACGGATAGGCATAGTTAGCAAATGAAAGATTTTAATAGAGAACAAACAATGTATTTACCTTAATAGTCATAATATATATAGCAGTTCATGCCATCCAGTCTTACAAAGTTACTGTCTCTGTCCAGATCATCGGCTCTCACAACTCCGCCATCTCTCTCCCCACATCCACCACTGCTGGCGGCTCACCTCCAACTGCGCAACGCTATGCGCTGTTAACATCCAGCTGCCCAACACTACAATGGCAGACAACAATGCAAACTAGCCACAGACTGCACACAGCACAGCCAGTGATTTTTATACAGAGCGCTACGTGGCGTTACCAATATAAAAACGTAAACAGCCTACTTACAAGTCCCAGTACAACATCCGTTGCTGCCGTACTGCGGTCGCCGAGGCTGTTTCCCAGATAAGTTGTTGCAATATGACGATGTATTACTATCTTATAGTTTTTAGTTTTTGAAGTTGTCCATTATGGACAAATAGGCAACGGCCTTGCCGCAGTGGATATACCGGTTCCCGTGAGATCACCGTAGTTAAACGTTGTTGGGCGTAGTCAGCACTTATATGGGTGACCATCTAGCCGCCATTCGGTGTTGCCATTTTTCGGGGTGCACTCAGCCTCGTGATGCCAATTGAGGAGCTACTCGACCGAATAGTAACGGCTTCGGTCAAGAATACCATCATAACGACCGGGAGAGCGGTGTGCTGACCACACGCCCCTCCTATCCGCATCCTCCACTGAGGATGAGACGGCGGTCGGATGGTCCCTGTAGGCCACTCGTGGCCTGAAGACGGAGTGCTATGCTACTATGGACAAATCGTAGTTCCTTTTATTCTGAAGAAGGTTGGGTTATCCCAACTGAAACCTAGGTAAATAGAGGTAAACGCTGCAACTGAGGCTCCTGTTAATTTAAAATTAATATTGATACAGTTGCTGACAGGGCCGCGAAATGTTGGAAATATCGAAAAATAAAAGTATAAAAAAAACCATGGAGGTTACAGTGCCACCGAATTGAGGGCAAATTCCTCGAAATCTTCCATAAACAGATTGGCAATGATAACTGATAAAGGGTTCCCCTTCTGTTATATTATTACTACACAAAATGTGTGAGCAGAGACAGTAATTGCATACTGTTTCACAGCAGCAATTTAAAACCAACTGCGATCTTGGCAAACAGGTTTGTAAGAAAAACCGTACTGTTACAGTGACCACCGAAGATGATTTAAAATAAAGCGAAACGGGTATGGTCCAAATAAGCCTTCACTACAATCGAAAAAGAATGCAGATTACTGCTTTTTATAGGCGCCTTTGGAAAAGAAGGCGTCTTCTTCCTGAGCTTATTTGTGTGGTGTCATGTAATACGTTTGTATGCTACGCGCATGGGCACAGGTCATGCAACCTTTCGAAGATTATTACAAGAGTTCGAGGTACACGTCGACCACCCTCTAAACGTGACGACACTGGGAGTATCCGCTCTCACGAGCGTGCGTGGTTCCATCATCCGCTCTTACGAGCGTGCGTCTTTCCATCATCGTAACGTTAATGGCACTGCATTCCACACGCAATGTTATTCGCAGATGAAGCCTACTTTCAGCATCCGGGTACTTTACGAATCGTAATAGTGACGTCTGGGACTGCGAGAGATCCACGTAAAACTGCTATTAGATCTCATCAATAAAGCTCCCCCCCCCCCCCCCCCCCCCGAACGTCAAGACTGGAACGGCTGGTAATCATCTTGTACACCAGCCTCAGTCGCCGGTGTCGTTAATGCACGCCTGTCTGGAAGTGCTCGGCTCACAGGTTGCCGGTTCGATTCTTGATGGGGAAGTAATTTTCACAGCCAGTACTTAACCGGCATGAAGAAAGAGAGTTGGTAGGCTAAGTCTCTGACCGCCAGACTGCTTCGATGTTCTGGATTATATTCCAAGCCTCTTTGCAGTGTCTCGTGGAGTAAACTGTGCGTGAGGCTATTAATGACAATACGTACGTCTGATTAACCATGATTGTGTTTCCTGGTGTTCTGCCGAGTTGTTTCCAATTCGCTCTCAATTAGGGTTGGGCTCTACCGAAACTACGTTGCGGTGGTTTTGACCCAGTACATAAATGACACAGCAAAAAATGGTTCAAATGGCTCTGAGTACTATGGGACTTAACATCTGAGGTCATCAGTCCCCTAGAACTTAGAACTACTTAAACCGAACTAACCTAACGACATCACACACATCCATGCCCGAGGCAGGATTCGAACCTACGACCGTAGAGGTCGCGCGGTTCCAGACTATAGCGCCTAGAACCGCTCGGCCAATTCGGTCGGCAATGACATAGCAAATGGTAGGATTAACGGAAGTATTGCTAACGCTAGTAGGGAAAGAAATATAAATGAATGTGAAACTTCCTGGCAGATTAAAACTGTGTGCCGGACCGAGACTCGAACTCGGGAACTTTGCCTTTCGCGGGCAAGTACTCTACCAACTGAGCTATCCAGCCACGACTCACGCCCCCTCCTCACAGCTTTAATTCCGCCAGTACCTCGTCTCCTACTTTCCAAACTTCACAGACGCTCTCCGGCGAACCTTGCAGAACTAGCTCTCCTGGAAGAAAGGATATTGCGGAGACACGGCTTACCCACAGCCTGGGGGCTGTTTCTAGAATGAATGTGTGTGGGAGAAATTGGGAGCCGTCACCTTCTTTAGTTATTTGTTTGTTTTCCACATAATTAGAACTGCAAATCGTTCAGTGTTAGTCCACTGTGTATTTTAAATGTTTGAAAAATATACGTTGCATTTTATAAATAATCAAAATGAATTGATCGGCTACGAAGTTGTTCGCTTTTCAAAGCCTTTGCTCCAAATGGATATAATAGGCTTGTAGGAAGACAAACGAATAAAACTGCATGCGCTGTAAAATTTTGGAGTAATCATTTCCCAGAAAAATATAAAAATTGCAAAAAATTAGTCGTACTCCTGGCTACTGTGTTTGGTTCCACATAGATTTGTGAAATTTCTGAAGAATACGTGTCGCTCAAGATTAATGGCAGCTCACCTTGGAGAACCTTATGCATAAGCTGCTCCCTACGTGACCCTAGCTTTAAGAAACTGGTTCAAGACGGCAAATGTAATTTCTCCCATTGGTTTTTTAATACAAATATGCCTAACTATTTTATCTCATATTTTGTGAGTCAAAATAAAAAAAATGAAGAATATGAGTTTCTTTTGGATTTTCTAACACAAATATGCCTATCTATTCTACTTCATACTACTTTGAGAGTGAAAAAAATATACACTCCTGCAAATGGAAAAAAGAACACATTGACACCGGTGTGTCAGAACCACCATACTTGCTCCGGACACTGCGAGAGGGCTGTACAAGCAATGATCACACGCACGGCACAGCGGACGCACCAGGAACCGCGATGTTCGCCGTCGAATGGCGCTAGCTGCGCAGCATTTGTACACCGCCGCCGTCAGTGTCAGCCAGTTTGCCGTGGCATACGGAGCTCCATCGCAGTCTTTAACACTGGTAGCATGCCGCGACAACGTGGACGTGAACCGTATGTGCAGCTGACGGACTTTGAGCGAGGGCGTATAGTGGGCATGCGGGAGGCCGGGTGGACGTACCGCCGAATTGCTCAACACGTGGGGCGTGAGGTCTCCACAGTACATCGATGTTGTCGCCAGTGGTCGGCGGAAGGTGCACGTGCCCGTCGACCTGGGACAGGACCGCAGCGACGCATGGATGCACGCCAAGACCGTAGGATCCTACGCAGTGCCGTAGGGGACCGCACCGCCACTTCCCAGCAAATTAGGGACACTGTTGCTCTGGGGTATCGGCGAGGACCATTCGCAACCGTCTCCATGAAGCTGGGCTACGGTCCCGCACACCGTTAGGCCGTCTTCCGCTCACGCCCCAACATCGTGCAGCCCGCCTCCAGTGGTGTCGCGACAGGCGTGAATGGAGGGACGAATGGAGACGTGTCGTCTTCAGCGATGAGAGTCGCTTCTGCCTTGGTGCCAATGATGGTCGTATTCGTGTTTGGCGCCGTGCAGGTGAGCGCCACAATCAGGACTGCATACGACCGAGGCACACAGAGCCAACACCCGGCATCATGGTGTGGGAGCGATCTCCTACACTGGCCGTACACCTCTGGCGATCGTCGAGGGGACACTGAATAGTGCACGGTACATCCAAACCGTCATCGAACCCATCGTTCTACCATTCCTAGACCGGCAAGGGAACTTGCTGTTTCAACAGGACAATGCACGGCCGCATGTATCCCGTGCCACCCAACGTGCTCTAGAAGGTGTAAGTCAACTACCCTGGCCAGCAAGATCTCCGGATCTGTCCCCCATTGAGCATGTTTGGGACTGGATGAAGCGTCGTCTCACGCGGTCTGCACGTCCAGCACGAACGCTGGTCCAATTGAGTCGCCAGGTGGAAATGGCATGGCAAGCCGTTCCACAGGACTACATCCAGCATCTCTACGATCGTCTCCATGGGAGAATAGCAGCCTGCATTGCTGCGAAAGGTGGATATACACTGTACTAGTGCCGACATTGTGCATGCTCTGTTGCCTGTGTCTATGTGCCTGCGGTTCTGTCAGTGTGATCATGTGATGTATCTGACCCCAGGAATGTGTCAATAAAGTTTCCCCTTCCTGGGACAATGAATTCACGGTGTTCTTATTTCAATTTCCAGGAGTGTATAATTAGTAGAAATATGAGCTTTTTCTGGACTTTTAAATGCAAATGTATACCTACTGTATTTAATATTATTTTGT
Organism: Schistocerca gregaria; assembly: GCF_023897955.1. Taxonomy (NCBI): domain Eukaryota; kingdom Metazoa; phylum Arthropoda; class Insecta; order Orthoptera; family Acrididae; genus Schistocerca; species Schistocerca gregaria. Next base: position 259,290,949 of record NC_064920.1, on the reverse strand, counting down.
AACGTGAAAATTGAAATAAAAAATTAGGAATATGAGGTTTTTCTTCTGGACTGAGACAAAAATTTTTTAAAAGTAACCAGACCTCATCTAAAATAACTTTCTGACCCCTACTCTAAACCTGAAACTTCCAATGGCACTGTTAATATAACAGCCTAGAGCAAATGATTAGCTTCACAGTATGTGAAGTGTATCTAAACATAGATAACTTTTTCTTGATTTGTCAAAGGTCGAATTAACCAACCTTTTACAATATCAATCTCAAAATTTTATAAAACATTAATTTAAGAATATGTATATTACGTAACTTAATAACATTTGTAGACTTAGAGAAAGCTTTTGACAATGTTGACTGGAATACTCTTTTTCAAATTCTAAAGGTGGCAGGGATAAAATACAGGGAGCGAAAGGCTATTTATAATTTGTACAGAAACCAGATGGCAGTAATAAGAGTCGAGGGGCATGAAAGGGAAGCAGTGGTTGGGAAAGGAGTGAGACAGGGTTGTAGCCTCTCCCCGATGTTATTCAATCTGTATATTGAGCAAGCAGTAAAGGAAACAAAAGAAAAATTTGGAGTAGGTATTAAAATTCATGGAGACGAAGTAAAAACCTTGAGGTTCGCCGATGACATTGTAATTCTGTCAGAGACAGCAAAGGACCTGGAAGAGCATTTGAACGGAATGGACAGTGTCTTGAAAGAAGGATATAAGATGAACATTAACAGAAGCAAAACGAGGATAATGGAATGTAGTCAAATTAAATCGGGTGATGCTGAGGGAATTAGATTAGGAAATGAGACACTTAAAGTAGTAAAGGAGTTTTGCTATTTAGGAAGTAAAATAACTGATGATGGTCGAAGTAGAGAGGATATAAAATGTAGACTGGTAATGGCAAGGAAAGCGTTTCTGAAGAAGAGAAATTTGTTAACATCGAATATAGATTTATGTATCAGGAAGTCGTTTCTGAAAGTATTTGTTTGGAGTGTAGCCATGTATGGAAGTGAAACATGGACGATAACTAGTTTGGACAAGAAGAGAATAGAAGCTTTCGAAATGTGGTGCTACAGAAGAATACTGAAGATAAGGTGGATAGATCACGTAACTAATGAGGAGGTATTGAATAGGATTGGGGAGAAGAGAAGTTTGTGGCACAACTTGACTCGAAGAAGGGATCGGTTGGTAGGACATGTTTTGAGGCATCAAGGGATCACAAATTTAGCATTGGAGGGCAGCGTGGAGGGTAAAAATCGTAGAGGGAGACCGAGAGATGAGTACACTAAGCAGATTCAGAAGGATGTAGGTTGCAGTAGGTACTGGGAGATGAAGCAGCTTGCACAGGATAGAGTAGCATGGAGAGCTGCATCAAACCAGTCTCAGGACTGAAGACAACAACAACAACAACAATAACATAATTAATAAAATGCTTTGAAATACTATTTCTTGCAATTTTTACTTTTTCCCTTATTCTTCCTTTCCCCTTGTTTCTTCATTTTCAGATCTAATGTAATTGGATTTGTTTTCGAAAACACTTCTAACTGAACCCTTTCTAACGAAATTAGAATTATAGTAATACCTTCAGCTGCTAATGGGCGTTGATACATATCAATGGGGACAGGTGAAAATGTGTGCCCCGACAGAGACTCGAACCCTGGATCTCCTGCTTCCGCGGCAGACGCTCTACCCATCTGAGCCACCGAGGGCACAGACGATAGCGCGACTGTAGGGCCATCTAACGCACGCCTCCCGCGAGACATATTCTCACTTTCACACACTACATTCGTAGTGTCCCACCCCAACACACTCATTACTTGTGGAAGACATTCTTACCAAGTTCTGTAAGAGTTCGGGGAATGTGTGTGCATCCGCACATGAATAGAGCGTCTGCCATGTAAACAGGAGATCCTGGGTTCGAGTCAAGGTCGTGGCACACATTTTCACCTGTCCCTGTTGATATATATCAAAGCCCGTTACCAGCTGAAGGTATTGATACAATTCTAATTTCGTTCTAGGCGGCTACAGGTCATAAATGGTGCCTGTTCTTTCGGACATGTCCGAAAGAACGGACACCATATCCATATAAGAGCCCCATGTAATCCACATGAGGAAAAATTTGAAAAATAAATTCTGAAAAATTAGTTGTAATAAAGTGGCGTGATGGTTTTTGACCTTACCACGAACAACATCTGTAGGATGTGAACTATCACATCACCTGAAAAAATGCTAAGTGTCAGTATATCTCAAAGTTTTAACAAAAAACTGGCGAGAATACGACATTAAGGTAACAAAATACACTTCTAGACCGAATAGTTTTCATTTCACAGAAGAAAAAAAAAAAGTATTTTCTGCTAATTCTGGGTAAGGAGGGGGAGTTGTCCCCTGGTAAAAATATGAACTTTGATTTTTTTGTAATCATCCAGCTGCGTACGTACTATTGAATGCGTTGGAAGTGCTTGTCCGTCACTTAAATACCGAAGCCTTCGTAACACTTTTTCATTTTTTTTATCGCAGCCTATGTATTTGACACTATACTTAGCAACTGTATACCAGTACAGTGTGCACATCTCCTCTGAGAACCACGCTTCCTCAGGGCCACTCTTCGCTCAGTAAAATTACCATTCACAGAGCTTTTTGGCTATCCGGTAGCGGGTGACGTCATCGTGTTCCCTACCGCACGCACGCTGGCAGGAACAAAGCCCTCGTGTGTGCGCTGCCCATCTGTCCGGGAAGATCGGCAGCTCTGTCCTTGCACAAAGCAGCGCTCCGGCAAGGAACTACGCCTGCCGTAATTATGCCGTTCTACAGCTGCAGTGGAACCACAACATTATTTCCCTCCTAAAAAGGTAGCAAGGAAATTGATATTAACACACTATAAGAGCATGAGTTTCGCTTACAGTGGTCTAACGTAAGTTAAAAGCAACCAAGAAATGTCGTGTGATCACAGTGAAAGCTTTTACAATGCTTTTAGGTAGGGAATCATACTGTTGGCTTCATTATGCGAGCTACCTCGTGGGTTTGAGTAGTTGGTGTTCCAGTTGTACATAACTTGTTATTACCGTTCATTTAACGCTGAAACAAGTTATAACTTCAGCATTAGTATTCGTATTTGTAGTAACAACGAATAAGAGCTCATAGCGATAGGTAGCAAAGATATTTTATTATTGTACACGTAGGGCTGCTGAAAGTGAAGTGTAATAGTTGCGATAGGAGTTCTTGTTCTTCTTCTTTTTCTTCTTCTTCGTCTTCTCTTTGTTAATTTAGGCCTTATTTTACCGTGCGTTATCTTTATAATCAAAAAAGTTACGGTCGTTTGGACGTAAAAAAAAACTTAGATGTAGTAAGTACGTAAGGTGGTGCTTCTTGCAGTTGCTAGAAGAATAAAAAACGAACGACGTTGCATCGTTGTGAGATAGTGGACTCGAATTGTAGGCGACAAGAGTTTGAAGTCCTATCCACCCATGTCCTAACCAGCCATCCAGATGCAGCTTTCCCGTAATTTACCTAAATCAGTTATGAGAAACGGCTGGATGGTTCCTTTTCGACGAACTTTGACAACGTCTATCGAGCTTCTGATGTCCTATTTTCCTTAGGTACCCCCCCCCCCCTTTCTGTATTTCAGAAGGAACGTCTAATATTACAGATTAAATAACAAAATAAAAAAAAAACCATTTGGGGTATGGTGTGTATTGCCGTATACATTTTCGGTATACCAACATCACTCTGGTCTGTGAGAAATGAAAAAGTATTTTATAACGCTTACTTTTTATTTGTTATCAATTAGTCGCACTGAATTTAATTGTTGCATTATAGGATAGACTTGTTATATTGTGCCATTGGATCGTAAGATTTGAAATAGGACATTGTAATTTCCCGTTCAGTAGTATGTAACGAGTTTTGGATAACGACTTTATGGTCACTGTTTATTTTGTCCAGCACTCTTCATATTATATCACGTAATTAGAGAGATACTTTTTATAAGATTAAACGCTGAATGTCACAAATAGGTTAAGTCACTTCATTTATATTCGAGCATCAACCTTAACTAGCGCCGGCCGCTGTGGTCGAGCGGTTCTAGGCGCTTCAGTCCGGCTCAGACGGCCATAGACACGGGTTCTTAGGTAGATGCCGTGTTCTTGACTTCCGCAAGGCGTTCGATTAGGTTCCCCACAGTCGTTTAATGAACAAAGTAAGAGCATTTGGACTATCTTGACCAATTGTGTGATTGGATTGAAGAGTTCCTAGATAACAGAACGCAGCATGTCATTCTCAATGGAGAGAAGTCTTTCGAAGTAAGAGTGATTTTAGGTGTGCCGTAGGGGAGTGTAGTAGGACCGTTGCTATTCACAATATACATAAATGACCTTGTGGATAACCTCGGAAGTTCACTGAGGCTTTTTGCGGGTGATTCTGTAGTATACCGAGAGGTTGTAACAATGGAAAATTGTACTGAAATGCAGGAGGATCTGCAAACAATTGACGCATGGTGCAAGGAATGGCAATTGAATCTCAATGTAGACAAGTGTAATGTGCTGCGAATGCATAGAAATAAAGATCCTTTATCATTTAGCTACAATATAGCAGGTCAGCAACTGGAAGCAGTTAATTCCATAAATTATGTGGGGGTAGGCATTAGGAGTGATTTAAAATGGAATGGTCATATAAAGTTGATCGTCGGTAGAGCAGATGCCAGACTGAGACGCATTGGAAGAATCCTACGGAAATGCAATCCGAAAACAAAGGAGGTAGGTTACAATACACTTGTCCGCCCACTGCTTGAATATTGCTCAGCAGCGTGGGATCCGTACCAGATAGGGTTGATAGAAGATTAGAGAAAATCGAACGGAGATCAGCGCGCTTCGTTACAGAGTCTTAGTAATCGCGAAAGCGTTACGGAGATGATAGATAAACTCCAGTGGAAGACTTTGCAGGAGAGACGCTCAGTAGCTCGGTACGGGCTTTTGTTGAAGTTTCGAGAACATCCATTCACCGAGGAGTCAAGCAGTAAATCTCGCGAAGAGACCATGAGGATAAAATCAGAGAGATTAGATTCCACATAGAGGTATACCGACAGTCTTTCTTTCCACGAACAATACGAGACTGGAATAGAAGGGAGAACCGATAGAGGTACTCAAAGTACCCTCCGCCACACACCGTCAGGTGTCTTGCGGAGTATGGATGTAGATGTAGATGTACATGTAGAGAACCGTGCTGGTGCTACGGTCGCAGGTTCGAATGCTGCGTCGGGCATGGATGTGTGTGATGTCCTTAGGTTACTTAGGTTTAAGTAGTTCTAAGTCTAGGAGACTTATAACCTCAGATGTTAAGTCCCATAGTGCTCAGAGCCATTTGAACCATTTGAACTTTAACTAGCCGAGAGTTGTTGTGAGCAGGCAGCGTCCAGTAGTGGATGTGGGGCCGCAGTGTGTCGGCGTTGTTCTGCCACAAACCACAACAGAGAAGCATCTCAAAATCAGAATGTTTTTCGGAAGAAAAATGTTTGTGTGATTTTTGTCCCGTACACGTTCATTCCTCAACAAAAACAACGACGAGAGGACGCCTACTGCGACTTGATTGAATCTGCTGTAAAAAAATCATTACGGCTGACGAGACTTGGTGTAATCAATACGAACCTACCACAAGGCGACAAAATGAAGAACTTGACATGAAAGACCAAACTTTTGACTATATAACCGACATTCACGTCAATGTGACGCGCGAACTGAACAAAACCCGAAAGAAAAACTCTTCTGACAGTTTCACAAAGTTGTATGAACGTTGTGTGCTTTATAACCAAGTGGGAGAGGAAGAGGGGGGGAGGGAGACTATGTAGAACACCTGACATATTAAAACCACCATCTTAACGTTCTCTGCTTTTTGCTAACCCAGTCTCTAAACATTTCGGACTGATGGGTACTTGAGTCCACTCTGCGCGCAGACGTGAAGTACGTTCCGCAAAACGCATAGCGATGCTATTTAACTAAGCCCTAGAGGTGCAAAATGCATTCCATCACTTGAATCATAGTAAAAACATAAATGCTGGTAAATAAATGCTTTGTTCATAAAGGACTGATTGTAAAGGGCTGTGACTGATAAAATAATGCACGTGAAAAGTCATAACGTCACTAATTTACTGCTTCAGTCACTTATTTTAATTTTAAACACCAACAGTCTTTTCAATGTTCATTCCCCCACTATCAGGTCGATTAAGATGTTCCACGATATAAAAACATTTTTGCCCACTTGAAGGTGATGGTACGAAAACTGAAACACATACTGGTGTTCGGAATTAAAATAAAAGTGACCGAAACAGTAAATCGATGAGTTTTTTTATGTAATTCCGATAAAAGGTGGCAGAAGGAACACCACGAGAACCAGTACCATCACGTACTTATGAACTGATACACAAAGGGTGTTCCAGAAATGTTCCGACAAAGTTCGAGGTGTTGCAGACGATGTCGAGAGGAATAAATGGAGGGTAGGAACCCGTGTCCGCAAACACCATCCAAACACTCTACAGTGTGTCGTCGTTATAGGAGCAGGAAACTGCCACAGCAAACGTGACTGAACGCTGACGAACTGTTGGCGAAAATTCCCGATTTTTTTTCCGTGGTCGCGACAGATTGACACGATTGCCTGTGGAGAAGATCGAGCTAGCTGCTTCGCAGAAAGGCCTCGTTTGTTATAAATGCGAATCTCTGTTCCCTTGGAAGGCGACAGTTTCGACAACGGGTTCCCATCTGCAGTTCATTTTTGCCCTGTGTACCGAAAAGGAATGGATATTTTAGAGTGTCCTGGAGAAGAATAAACTGCTAATGGAAACCCGTGCCCGAAACCTCCATCCACCGAGGAAACAGAGCATCACATTAATAGGGGACAACGCCTTTCTACGCCAAAGCTAACCTCCACCTTCGGCTGGCGATGGTGGCAATCAATCGCGATCAATGAATAACAAAAAATATTGAGAGACGTTCCGCCTACAGTCCGTCAGCATGCACGGCAACGTTTGCTGCCGAAGGGGTGGCCTAGTAGCAGGCGCTACTGCTCTGCAGCGCCGTAAGAGAACCCTCGATTTGTTCCTCAAGAAACCCTCCTACAACCACTCGAAATTGAGCTCAAATATCTGGGACATGCTGCATATATAAATAAATAAACAACACACTTCAAAAAAAGTTTTGCATCACCTCGGTACCGAGAGTTCCTGAACCTGTAGAGAAAACTGGAATAGAGATCAACATGAACATTATATCTGCCCTTCTTATTGATCATGAAAACCACACATTGCATGTTGTAACACCATACGGCGAGACCTCGAGAGGTGGTGGTCCATACTGCTGTACACACCGGTACCTCTAATACCCAGTATCACGTCCTCTTACATTGTTGGATGCCTGTATTCGTTGTAGCATACTAGTCACAACTTCATCAAGACACTGTTGCTCCAGATTGTCCCACTCCTCAACGGCGATTCAGCGTAGATCCCTCATAGTGGTTGGTGAGGCACGTCGTCCATAAACAGCCCTTTCAATCTATCCCAGGCATGTTCGATAGGGTTTATGCCTGGAGAACATCTTGTTGCACTAGCTGGACAATGAGTCTAAGGCGCTCAGCCTGACTGGGTTGACTCCAAACACATCTCTGATGATTGCCTGGTTGAAGGCATATGCGACACTCATCGGCGAAGAGAACGTGATGCCAATCCTGAGCGGTCCATTCGGCATGTTGCTGGGCCCATCTGTATCGCGTGACTGTAAAGATAGACCTTGTCATGGTCATCGGGAGTGAAGTTACACGACGTCCCGTGGTTGCACGAAAAGCATTATTCAACATGGTGGCATTTCTGTCAGGGTTTCACCGACCCATAATCCTTAGGTAGCGGCATGTCAAGAAGCGTAGTAGGAGTAATCCATTTAACTACAGACCTATATCATTGACGTCGGTTTGCAGTAGGGTTTTGGAGCATATACTGTATTCAAACATTATGAATCACCTCGAAGAGAACGATCTATTGACACGTAATCAGCATGGCTTCAGAAAACATCGCTCTTGTGCAACGCAGCTAGCTCTTTATTCGCACGAAGTAATGGCCGCTATCGACAGGGGATCTCAAGTTGATTCCGTATTTCTAGATTTCCGGAAAGCTTTTGACACCGTTCCTCACAAGCGACTTCTAATCAAGCTGCGGAGCTATGGGGTATCGTCTCAGTTGTGCGACTGGATTCGTGATTTCCTGTCAGGAAGGTCGCAGTTCGTTGTAATAGACGGAAAATCATCGAGTAAAACTGAAGTGATATCAGGTGTTCCCCAGGGAAGCGTCCTGGGACCTCTACTGTTCCTGATCTATATAAATGACCTGGGTGACAATCTGAACAGTTCTCTTAGGTTGTTCGCAGATGATGCTGTAATTTACCGTCTAGTAAGGTCATCCGAAGACCAGTATCAGCTGCAAAGCGATTTAGAAAAGATTGCTGTATGGTGTGTCAGGTGGCAGTTGACGCTAAATAACGAAAAGTGTGAGATGATCCACATGAGTTCGAAAAGAAATCCGTTGGAATTTGATTACTCGATAAATAGTACAATTCTCAAGGCTGTCAATTCAACTAAGTACCTGGGTGTTAAAATTACGAACAACTTCAGTTGGAAGGACTACATAGATAATATTGTCGGGAAGGCGAGCCAAAGGTTGCGTTTCATTGGCAGGACACTTAGAAGATGCAACAAGTCCACTAAAGAGACAGCTTACACTACACTCGTTCGTCCTCTGTTAGAATATTGCTGCGCGGTGTGGGATCCTTACCAGGTGGGATTGATGGAGGACATCGAGAGGGTGCAAAGAAGGGCAGCTCGTTTTGTATTATCGCGTTATAGGGGAGAGAGTGTGGCAGATATGATACACGAGTTGGGATGGAAGTCATTACAGCATAGACGTTTTTCGTCGCGGCGAGAGCTTTTTACGAAATTTCAGTCACCAACTTTCTCTTCCGAATGCGAAAATATTTTGTTGAGCCCAACCTACATAGGTAGGAATGATCATCAAAATAAAATAAGAGAAATCAGAGCTCGAACAGAAAGGTTTAGGTGTTCGTTTTTCCCGCTCGCTGTTCGGGAGTGGAATAGTAGAGAGATAGTATGATTGTGGTTCGATGAACCCTCTGCCAAGCACTTAAATGTGAATTGCAGAGTAGTCATGTAGATGTAGATGTCCGAATAACATCGCTTTGGTATACTCCGAGATGCCTGGACACTTCCTTGTTGACAGCCCTTCCTGGCACAAAGTAATAATGGGAACGAGGTCGAACAGCGGTATGGTTGAATTACAGACAACACGAGCCGTGCATCTCCTTCCAGGTGGAATGATCGGAACTGGTCGGCTGTTTGACTCCTTCCGTCTAACAGGCGTTGCTCATGCTTAGTTGTTTACAAATGGTTCAAATGGCTCCGAGCACTATGGGACTTAACTTCTAAGATCATCAGTCCCCTAGAACTGAGAAGCACTTAAACCTAACTAACCTAAGGACATCACACTCATCCATGCCCGAGGCGGGGTTCGAACCTGCGACCGTGGGATCTGTGGTTCCAGACTGTAGCGCCTAGAACCGCTCAGCCACCAAGGCCAGCGGTTGTTTACATCTTTGGGCATCCCTGACGTCCCTGAACTGTCAAAGGGACTGTATCCGCGATACAGTATCCACAGTCAACGTCTACCTTCTGGATTTCTGGGAACTGGGGTGACGCAAAACTTTTTTTAATGTGTATATTTGGCATCTCTCAGTAATGTACAAAATATTCGCTACACCTGCACAGAAAAACACCATTAGCTAGTAGTAGGAACAAAACGATATATCTAGGACGATGGATCTTTCGCAGACTGCGAAAGAAACTGTTTATTGAGCAATCAATTAAGACTTTGCTCAATGTCATACGTTCTGAGAAGTTTTCACGCGGTTTTAACAAAATCAATAGAAGCAACTGTAGAGAAACAAAGGCACTTACATCATCCAATGTAAGTCTGTTCCACAACATATGTATCAAGTGTTGAAACATCAATAGGTGAATGGAAAATGAGTGGGTAGTCAGACACGGAGATTACTGAAACTGTTGGCCACTTTAAAGCAATACTTCTTGACGCCTAAAGAGCAAAAAGTAAGCCAGTTCAAGTGTTAAAGGAACATATCTACTGCAGCAGTTACTTTTTGATGATAGTGTACTGCCCCGAGGCAGTGAGTTCACTAATGCACACCTTAGTTGTGGTATTCGACTCTGAGTATCCATTTAGAATCATGCTGGTTGCATAAATTTTCACTATCTGTATTTGGTCGTCATGGAGATGCGTGGTGATGGCAGAGCTAAGTTCCTGACAGCCAGTCTCGGGGCCAACGTCCTGAACTAAATTCCAGTGTCTCATGGAGTGAGGACATGTGACCCTGATGATGGTGACTCACGTGATGGGGACGATATACCTGGCAATCCCCTTGCGCAATCCCCTTGCTGCTCTTCGAGATGCGTATGCTATGTGCGGGCACAGAGTTTCACCCTGTGCTTTAATCACACAACACTAATTCGACGCCACACTATAAATACAATTAGTACATACGCCTCCACTCTCAGGGAAAGGAAAAAAATGTAATCAGGTGCTTTTATTTCAAGAAAAGATTTAAAAGTCAGTATTACACAGGTTTTTAACACTGTCAGATCTGAAAATTTTTTTGGCATCTTACAAGTCGCCAGTCAATTTCCAAAATATTAAAAATACACACTACCGCCAGGACTAGCCCCCTCCCCCCCCCCCTCTCCTTACATAATATCGTATGGGCGTCCTTGACTCAGATACACTTAAGGCATAATGCTCATATTCCGCGTGGAAAAAAAGGCATTGTGCGCAAATCAAGAAAGTCGTTAGAAATTAGATGGATGAACAACCACTCTGTGTCTGCCAATCAACAATGCCTTACGATTTTCTTTCTTTATACCTTTGGCCACTGGTACAGAATCACTTCAGAAAGGGATCCAACACCATGACAGAGCAGATTCGAAAGCAGGCGTGTAAATCAGTTACAGAAAAACTATAATAATGTGTAATCATCACATCCGAAGGAAAACGGCGTAAGTTATTAATGAAATTATCCGGGCAAGTTATGAGTTAGAGAATTTAGGGTAATTGAGGACAAGGCAGGACTGACAGTAAAACATTTAAATACAATAGTAAAACTAGCCTGGAACGTTTCTGGTCTGTTAAACACTGAACAGATTTTTTGTAATTAAATTTAAAATGTGTCTGCAGCTGAGCGTTTTACGATCACCATGTATTAGTGGTTTTTGCTTATGGACATTATAACGATTTCTTTGCTAGGATTGAAGAGATAGATGCACGATAAGGCTACTAGGAGATATAGAGCGAGAAAAAATGGAGCAAGGAACAGAGATGTAATTCTCACTGTATTGCAAAACAAATAGGGTGGAGGCACACACTCCTGGGCAAGCGGTTGGCAGAAGGACAAAGGAACTTCCTTGCTAGTTTGGATCAGAAGAAACAGAGAATGACCCAATGGAAGGCGAATAGGTGACGTTAGAGAAAATGCATGAACGACATGGATGGGTGGAGTTGAAAATCTTAATGAACCTAATGAGAGGTCTAAAGAAGGCTTGCATCCAGAAGTATTTACGTGTGTGATACAAATTCCATGATATAACTCTGATAAAAAATTACGGAGCAAAAACAAACATGGAGATTTTTGAGCCATTGTTACGGTTGTTTTATGTGCTGCAGTGTTATACAACATCATTAACATTATACATGTTTATTCTCGATATAATGTTAAATGATGTATGTTTTATTTTAAAAGGTTTAAGAGTTTTCACATCAAAAATTCAGCACGCCCTCGTACTATTGTATAAGAGTACAGCACATAAAACAACCGTAACATGTTTATTCTCGATATAGAAATAAAAACTTCGAGGTTCGCCGAAGACATTGTTATGACAGCAAAGGACCTCGAAAAGCAGCTGAACGGAATGGACAGTGTCTTGAAAGGAGGATATATGATGAATATCAACAAAAGCAAAACGAGGATAATGGAATGTAGTCGAATTAAGTCGAGTGACGCTGAGGGAATTAGATTAGGAAATGAGACAAAGTAGTAAAGGAGTTTTGCTATTTGGGGAGCAAAATAACCGATGATGGTCGAAGTAGAGAGGATATAAGATGTAGACTGGCAATGGCAAGGAAAGCGTTTCTGAAGAAGAGAAATCTGTTAGTATCGAGTATAGATTTAAGTGTCCGGAAGTATTTAAGTGTCCGGAAGTATTTAAGTGTCCGGAAGTATTTAAGTGTCCGGAAGTCGTTTCTGATTGTATTTTTGTATGGAGTATAACCATGTATGGAAGTGAAACGTGGACGATAAATAGTTTAAACAAGAAAAGAATAAAAGCTTTCTGAATGTGGTGCTACAGAAGAATGCTGAAGATTAGATGGGTAGAGCACATAACTAATGAGGAGGTATTGAATAGAATTGGGGAGAAGAGGAGTTTGTGGCACAACTTGACAAGAAGAAGGGACCGGTTGGTAGGACATGTTCTGAGGCGTTAAGGGATCACCAGTTTAGTATTGGACGGAAAAAATCGTAGAGAGAGACCAAGAGATGAATACACTAAACAGATTCAGAGGGATGTAGGCTGCAGTAGGTACTGGGATATGAAGAAGCTTGCACAGGATAGAGTAGCATGGAGAGCTGCATCAAACCAGTCTCTGGACTGAAGACCACAACAACAACATTCTCGATACTTACATATTTATTGTTCAAAATTGTCATCCTGGCAATGAAGACATTTCTCTCAGTGAGAAACTAGTTTGTTGATACCGATACTGTAGAATGTTTGACTTTGTTGACGGAGTCACACTCTCATCATGAAACGGAAGTACTCGAAAACAGCGATCCCAAGCCGTCTGACCGTTCCAGACGTCGCAGCGCTCGTGTGTTGTCTGGCGTTGTCGTGCTGAAACAGAGGGTGCTCCACGTGTGGACGAGCTGTGTTACACGACCCGATTCTTAGCCCTCTGGCAGCCAAGAGCTGCAACTTGCGTGAGCGAAGTGGGCAAATTAGTCGAGTAAGGTGCTTGACATGTAATACCTCAAACGATATTGAGAACAGAATAAAAAAATTGGGAGGCTTTACTTTTCAGCACGCCCACTTACTACTCAACGTTACTGGAATGAGCTATTTTTCTGTTATCTATTTGCACAGTTTTTGCTTCATCAAGCGCAAGATGAAAATTTAAACTGAACTGGATCTGTCCAAAACTGAAAATCACTTTTATGCTGAATCATATACGCAACTCATACAATTTGAGTGAAAGTAACTAGAGATGAGCAAACTCGTTCATTCTTGGAAACTAGTTCAGTGGCGACCGCTCTTTCTCGGAAACCGTTCATTTTTACTCGTTCACCGTTCATATGTGCATTGTACACTACTGGCTACACCAAGAAGAAATACAGACGATAAACAGGCATTCATTGGACAAATATATTACACTAGAACTGACATGTGATTACATTTTCACGCAATTTGGGTGCATAGATCCTGAGAAATCACTACCCAGAACAACCACCTCTATCCGTAATAACGGCCTTGATACGCCTGGGCATTGAGTCAAATAGAGGTTGGATGGCGTGTACAGGTACAGCTGCCCATGCAGCTTCAACACGATACCACAGTTCATCAAGAGTAGTGACTGGCGTGTTGTGACGTGCTAGTTGCTCGGCCACCATTGACCAGACGTTTTCAATTGGTGAGATCTGGAGAATGTGCTGGCCAGGGCAGCAGTCGAACATTTTCTGTATCCAGAAAGGCCCATACAGGACCTGCAACATGGGGTCGTGCATTATCCTGCTGAAATGTAGGGTTTCGCAGGGTTCGAATGAAGGGTAGAGCCACGGGTCCTAACACATCTTAAATGTAACGTCCACGGTTCAAAGTGCCGTCAATGGGTACAAGAGGTGACCTAGACGTGTAACCAATGGCACCCCATACCATCACACCGGGTGATACGCTAGTATAGCAATGACGAAGACACGCTTCCAATGTGCGTTCACCGCGATGTCGCCAAACACGGATGCGACCATCATGATGCTGTAAACAGAACCTGAATTCATCCGAAAAAATGACGTTTTGCCATTCGTGCACCCAGGTTCGTCGTTGAGTACACCATCGCTGGCGCTCCTGTCTGTGATGAAGGGTCAAGGGTGTCCGCAGTCATGGTCTCCGAGCTGATACTCCATGCTGCTGCAAACGTCGTCGAACTGTTCGTGAAGATGGTTGTTGTCTTGCATACGTCCCCATCTGTTGACTCAGGGATCGAGACGTGGCTATATGATCCGTTACCGCCGTGCGGATAAGATGTTTGTCATCTCGACTGCTAGTGATACGAGGCCGTTGGGATCCAGCACGGCGTTGCGTTTTACTCACCTGAACACACCGATTCCATATTCTGCTAACAGTCATTGGACCTCGACCAACGCGAGCAGCAATGCCGCGTTACGATAAACCGCAATCGCGATAGGCTACAATCCGACCTTTATCAAAGTCGGAAACGTTATGGTACGCATTTCTCGTCCTTACAGAGGCACAACAATAACGTTTCATCAGGCAACACCGGTCAACTGCTGTTTGTGTATGTGAAATCGGTTGGAAATTTTCCTCATGTCAGCACGTTGTAGGTGTCGCCATCGGCGCCAACGTTGTGTGAATGCTCTGAAAAGCTAATCGTTTGCATATCACAGCATCGTCTTCCTGTCGGTTAAATTTCGCGTCTGTAGCACTTCATCTTAGTGGTGTAGCAATTTTGATAGCCAGTAGTGTATACGGTTCTTATGAAGAACTGAAAATTCGTAGCACAGGTGACAAAAGACTGAAGGCGCCAACAAGGGGCACTAGCCTTCCCTCTGGAGTACAGAGCTTTTATTCATTACAGGATTCTCACACTCTTGAAGTAATTGTCGTGATTCTGTAAAACTTCTCGTTTAACTAACTGTAGCGTTATGTGGCTGATCACAGTGAGACAATATATATAAGGTGGCGGACGAAAACCCGGCCCCGAGTACAGACTGCTCGCCAATTACACTCGATTTGACCGCTACTAGCAGAACAGATAAACATGTAATAATTAGGCAGTAAAGAAATAACAAATAATCTAATGCAAACAACTTCGAAACACTAGATGACGATTATTGGGCGACAATGAGCAGTCTAGTACTCGGTGTCGATCTTTCGTGCGCCACCCTGTACCACTGAAATATTACTGTAGAAGTTATCGCTTTCTCTTTACAAAATGTGACACCAGGTACTCGATTACGGTGCGCAGGCTTCATTCGGTTGTAAGACGGTCTGCCTTCCATAACAATGAACATGCTGTTATATCTTGGATCATAGAAATGCCGCAAAATGCCACTCGTGTGTGCCGTGCCGTCTTCCTTTGCATGTGTAATAAAAAACTGGCCTTTTTATGTCCTCTGCTGTTTATCTAAATAGTGAAGTAAGCTGATATGCCCTTTTCTTACCTGAAAGGATATATGTATTACATACCACGTAATTTTATGTAATTATAAAATACATTTTAATTGCAGGTTGTGGACGCTGAATAGAATACGAAAAGAACCAGAAGTCCAGAGTTCGAAAAAGGTTTGAAACAGATCTAGCATGGGCGTGCGCAGCGAACGAAACGGACAACTCGCTACTGAACTAACTGGGAGCGGTCGGCAGTGGAACTGCAACCAGTGGCCACGCGAAGAACGACGAGTCCGGCCGAGGGAGACCGAGACCGAGACAGACGGGAACGGGACCGAGGCTGGAACGAGACCGGCCGACGTGCAGTTGCGGAAACAAGACCGACCGTTTCCCGTTCCCCAGAACTACAAGTAGAAAGCCGTGACCGAAGTGAGCTATGAAAGACCGTTCCTTAGAACCGTTCCTCGCTCCTTCCGTTCATTTTTCTGAACCGTTCCTTTGGACCCGTTAGTTCGCGAACGACCCATCTCTAAAAGTAAGCACGCCTGCAATAAACAAAGCACTCTACATACTAACATTTGCAGCGGCGACTGGTAAACCACAACGTTCTACGCACTGCTCGAGAAGAGGAGCCACTGAAAAAATACTATTTTATCGATGGTACTCTTGTTGGATTCTGCGTTTGTTATTCACTGAAACGCTGTTAAGGCCGACAACAACCAGCCATGACTACTTTTAAGAAGCTTTATTTTATTGCCATGGCCGATTTCGCATCATTATGTCCGTCTTAATACGCCTGTACTCTTTTAGTAATGCAAGAATCGACAGTAGTATGTTGTCCGCTCCTGTACTACACAAGTACTCAGCGACAGTTCATTCACCGTACATTCGACTAATAGAAAAATGCGCTACCGTGCTTGCAGCTCGTAGAACAAATGTAAGTACACGAAGGTTACTCTCTTTAAACGTTTTAACTGTATGCACACAGCATATTTTTCTATACAGTATCATACATGTCATCCATACAGCACATAAAATGGAGGTAACTCTTTGCATATTCTTATGGAGTACATGAGCAGACGAGATGCGGCTGGCTGTGCATTAACACAAGTGTGAGATGGGTACTATGGTTCGAAACTGCTCGGGGGAGCTCCGTGAAAGTAGGATAGTGCAGTGCCTGTGTTATTATCTACATCTACGTGATTACTCTGCTATTCACAATAAAGTGCCTGGCACAGGGTTCTATGAACCACCTTCATGCTGCCCCTCCACCGTTCCACTCTCGAACGGCGCGCGGGAAAAAAGAGCACTTAAATTTTTTGGTGCGAGCCCTGATTTCTCTTATTTCATCGTGATGATCATTTCTCCCTGTGTAGGTGGGTGCCAACAGAATCTTTTTGCAATCGGAGGAGAAAACTGGAGATTGAAATTTCATGAGAAGATCCCCTCGCAACGAAAAACGCCTTTGTTTTAATGATAGCCACTCCAATTCACGTATCATGTATGTGCCACTGTTTCCCCTACTTCGCGATGATACAAAACGAGCTGCCATCGTTTGTACTTTTTCGATGTCATCCGTCAGTCCCACCTGATGCGGATCCCATACCGCACAGCAGTACTCCAGAAAGGGCGGACAAGACTAGTGTAAGCAGTCTTTTTGGTAGACCTGTTGCACCTTCTAAGTGTTCTGCCAATGAATCACAGTCTTTGGTTTGTTCTACCCACAACATTATCTATGTGATTGTTCCAATTTAGGTTATTTGTAATTGTAATCCCTAAGTATTTAGTTGAATTCACAACCCTCAGTTTTTTATGACTTATCGCGTAATCGAAATTTAGCTGCTTTCTTTAAGTACTCATGTGATTAACTTCGCACTTTTCTTTATTCAGGGTCAAATGCCACTTTTCGCACCATAAAGATATCTTATTTAAATCATTTTGCAAGACGTTTTGATCATCTGATGACTTTACAAGACGGTAAATGACAGCATCATCTGCAAACAATTTCAGACGGCTACTCAGATTGTCTCCTATGTCGTTAATGTAGATCAGGAACAATAGAGGGCCTATAACACTTTCTTTGGGAACGACGGATATTGCTAATGTTTTACTCGATGACTTTCCGTCTGTAGTGTTGGCTTCGGTCACACAGCTTGAGGCTGTTGCCAATGGGCATCACTGTGGGGGTCCGGATGGGGGTTTGTCGGGGACGACCAGCTCGTCCCACGCATCCCCCGATCGGACTACGACTGTAGTTGCACGGGATACTGCCCACATTGAGGCTCATCCCCCACCTGTGGTAGAGTGGGAAGTCGTCTCAAGGTGTGGCTGGGGACGAAAGACATTCCGCAGGGCTGAACGGAAGGCCTCTCCAGTTTGTCTGACGAAACGGTTTCAGGCTCTGTCTCAGGCTGATACAGATCTTCGGCCGGACATGGCTGCTTGTCCTGTTCCAGAGGTTGCCTCTCAGTGTGCAAGATCCGGGCGGTCGCAGAGGGTGGGCTTACTGGTAGTTGGGAGCTCCAACGTCAGGCGCGTTATGGGGCCCTTTAGGGATATGGCAGCGAGAGAGGGGAAGAAAACCAATGTGCACTCCGTGTGCATACCGGGGGGAGTCATTCCAGATGTGGAAAGGGTCCTTCCGGATGCCATGGAGGGCACAGGGTGCACCCATCTGCAGGTGGTCGCTCATGTCGGCACCAATGATGTGTGTCGCTATGGATCGGAGGAAATTGGCTTCCGGCGGCTATCTGATTTGGTGAAGACTGCCAGTCTCGCTAGCGAGATGAAAGCAGAGCTCACCATCTGTAGCACCGTCGACAGGACTGACTGCGGACCTTTGGTACAGAGCCGAGTGGAGTGTCTGAATCAGAGGCTGAGACGGTTCTGCGACCGTGTGGGCTGCAGATTCCTCGACTTGCGCCAAAGAGTGGTGGAGTTTCGGGTTCCGCTGGACAGGTCAAGAGTCCACTACACGCAGCAAGCGGCTACACGGGTAGCAGGGGTTGTGTGGCGTGGACTGGGAGGTGTTTAAGGTTAGATGGCCTCGGGGAAGTACAGAAAGGGCAACAGCCTCAAAGGGTGCGAGGCAAAGTCAGGAGATGCGGGGACCAAGCAGCAATAGGTATTGTAATTGTAAACTGTCGAAGCTGCATTGGTAAAGTACCGTAACTTCAAGCGCTGGTAGAAAGCACCGAAGCTGAAATCGTTATAGGTACAGAAAGCTGGCTGAAGCCAGAGATAAATTCTGCCGAAATTTTTACAAAGGCACAGACGGTGTTTAGAAAGGATTGATTGCATGCAACCGGTGGTGACGTGTTCGTCGCTGTTAGTAGTAGTTTATCCTGTAGTGAAGTAGAACTGGATAGTTCCTGTGAATTATTATGGATGGAGGTTACACTCAACAACCGAGCTAGGATAATAATTGGCTCCTTTTACCGACCTCCCGACTCAGCAGCATTAGTGGCAGAACAACTGAAAGAAAATTTGGAATACATTTCACATAAATTTTCTCAGCATGTTATAGTCTTAGGTGGAGATTTCAATTTACCATATATAGACTGGGACACTCATATTTTTATGACGGGTGGTAGGGACAGAGCATCGAATGACATTATACCGAGTGCACTACCTGAAAATTACCTCGAGCAATTAAACAGAAAACCGACTCGTGGAGATAACATCTTGGACCTACTGATAACAAATAGACCCGAACTTTTCGACTCTGTAAGTGCAGAACAGGGAATCGGTGATCATAAGGCCGTTACAGCATCCCTGAATATGGAAGTTAATAGGAATATAAAAAAGGGAGGAAGGTTTATCTGTTTAGCAAGAGTAATAGAAGGCAGATTTCAGACTACCTAATAGATCAAAACGAAAATTTCTGTTCCGAAACTGACAATGTTGAGTGCTTATGGAAAAAGTTCAAGGTAATCGTAAAATGCGTTTTACACAGGTACGTGCCGAGTAAAACTGTGAGGGACGGGAAAAACCCACCGTGGTACAACAACAAAGTTAGGAAACGA
The DNA here is from genome assembly GCF_023897955.1 of Schistocerca gregaria. NCBI lineage: Eukaryota > Metazoa > Arthropoda > Insecta > Orthoptera > Acrididae > Schistocerca > Schistocerca gregaria. Next base: position 259,271,433 of record NC_064920.1, on the reverse strand, counting down.
CTGCGAAAGCAAAGAGAGCTTCACTCCAAGTTTAAACGGAACCAAAACCTTTCAAACAGAAGCTAAACGATGTCAAAGTTAGCGTAAGGAGGGCTATGCGTGAAGCGTTCAGTGAATTCGAAAGTAAAATTGTATGTGTCGACTTGACAGAAAGTCCTAGGAAGTTCTGGTCTTACGTTAAATCAGTAAGTGGCTCGAAACAGCATATCCAGACCTTTTTCCAAAGCTGTTTCACAGAGGAAGACCGCACTGCAGCTCCTTCTCAAAATCCTCGCACAAACGAAAAAATTTCTGACATCGAAATAAGTGTCCAAGGAATAGAAAAGCAACTGGAATCACTCAACAGAGGAAAGTCCACTGGACCTGACGGGATACCAATTCGATTCTACACAGAGTACGCGAAAGAACTTGCCCCCCTTCTAACAGCCGTGTACCGCAAGTCTCTAGAGGAACTGAAGGTTCCAAATGATTGGAAAAGAGCACAGGTAGTCCCAGTCTTCAAGAAGGGTCGTCGAGCAGATGCGCAAAACTATAGACCTGTATCTCTGACGTCGATCTGTTGTAGAACTTTAGAACACGTTTTTTGCTAGAGTATCATGTCGTTTTTGGAAACCCAGAATCTACTCTGTAGGAATCAACATGGATTCCGGGAACAGCGATCGTGTGAGATCCAACTCGCTTTATTTGTTCATGAGACCCAGAAAATATTAGATACAGGCTCCCAGCTAGATGCTATTTTCCTTGACTTCCCGAAGGCGTTCGATACAGTCCCACACTGTCGCCTGATAAACAAAGTAAGAGCCTACGGAATATCAGACCTACTGTGTGGCTGGATTGAAGAATTTTTAGCGAACAGAACACAGCATGTTGTTCTCCATGGAGAGACGTCTTCAGACGTTAAAGTAACCTCTGGTGTGCCACAGGGGAGTGTTATGAGACCATTGCTTTTCACAAGATATATGATCTAGTAGATAATGTCGGAAGTTCCATGCGGCTTTTCGCGGATGATGCTGTAGTATACAGAGAAGCTGCAGCATTAGAAAATTGTAGCGAAATGCAAGATGATCTGCAGCGGATAGACACTTGTTGCAGGGAGTGGCGAATGACCCTTAACATAGACAAATGTAATGTATTGCGAATACATAGAAAGAAGGATCCTTTATTGTATGATTATATGATAGCGGAACAAACACTGGTAGCAGTTACTTCTGTAAAATATCTGGGAGTATGCGTGCGGAATGATTTGAAGTGGAATGATCATATAAAATTAATTGTTGGTAAGGCGGGTACCAGGTTGAGATTGGGAGAGACCTTATAAAATGTAGTCCATTAACAACGGAGGTGGCTTACAAAGCACTCGTTCGACCTATACTTGAGTATTGTTCATCAGTGTGGGATCTGTATCAGTCGGGTTGACGGAGGAGATAGAGAAGATCCAAAGAAGAGCGGCGCGTTTCGTCACAGGGTTATTTGATAACCGTGATAGCGTTACGGAGATGTTTAGCAAACTCAAGTGGCACACTCTGCAAGGGAGGCGCTCTTCATCGCGGTGTAGCTTGCTGTACAGGTTTCGAGAGGGTGTGTTTCTGGATGAGGTATTGAATATATTGCTTCCCCCTACTTATACCTCCCGAGGAGATCACGAATGTAAAATTAGAGAGATTCGAGCGCGCCCGGAGGCTTTCCGACAGTCGTTCTTCCCGCGAACCATACGCGACTGGAACAGGAAAGGGAGGTAATGACAGTGGCACGTAAAGTGCCCTCCGCCACACACCGTTGGGTGGCTTGCGGAGTATAAATGTAGATGTAGATGTATTACTACGAACTGCGACCTTTCTGACAGGAAAGGAGTTTGATTAGAAGACTGCTTGTGAGGAACGGTGTCGAAAACCTTCTGGAAATCTAAAAATATGGAATCAATTTGACATCCCCTTTCGATAGCACTCCTTACTTCATGAGTATAAAGAGGCAGTTGTGTTTCACAAGAACGATATTTTCTGAATCCATGCTGACTATATGTCAAATCGTTTTCTTCAAGGTACTTCATAATGTTCGAATACAGTAAGTGTTCTAAAGCCCTACTGCAAATCGATGTTAGTGATATAGGCCTGTAATTCAGCGGATTACTCCTACTTCCCTTTTTGGCTATTGGTGTGACTTGAGCAATTTTCCAGTCTTTAGGTACGTATCTTTCTGTGAGTGAGTGGTTGTATATAATTTCTAAATATGGAGCTATTTTATCAGAATACTCTGAGAGGAACCTGACTGGTATAAAATCTGGGCCAGAGGCCTTGCCTTTATTAAGTGATTCAAGCTGCTTTGTTTCACCGATGTAAAATTCCTTCGGACATGCAATATCGTAATTAACCGCCGTCACCGGTCGCGCGTCTTTGAAGTAAAATGTCTCCACTGTACTGGAATATGTATGTAATGGATGTACGAGTACAGGAAGTTGACACATGGTTGACGGCCGCGAGTAGTGCTCCGGTAGCCAAGTGGTAGGCGACCCCTCGTGATAGCGGGAAATCCAGTTTGGTGTCCCGGTATGGCACAAATATTCATTGTCGTCATTCCATTACACAGCCAATGGTGGTTTTTATTCCCAATTGCGAATGCATTTCATATGCTTCCTAAAAATGTCTGTGTCTGGTTGCAATCTCCCTAAACGTTTTTCACTGAAAGTGCGTTTACACAGTATACCCAGCAGAAGAAAATCTTCATTTTTCAGTTAGGAGCGAACGGGAGCTTCAGACAGTCGGCCCTAGAAGCAGAACACTACAAACCGCCTGCACAGTGCTACACATCACTATCGATGTTTTAGGTTGCAAGGCAACACTACTTAAGCACTCACAAACTAACGCTGTCAGTGACAATTTTATTCTGGACGAAAATAGCGAATCGACAGTAACTCATCAGTAACTACGCTTCCACTCATTTCACTCGATGACGGCGAGAGCAACGAAACACACTGCGGTCTGTTACGGACGAAATAAGACGTGTTACAGCTACGTTTAACGCTGTTTGAATGGTCGCCTGATGATGAGATGAGGCTAGAAACACGCAGTGACGAATGAAGCATGGTAATAAAATGAACCAAAGCACAAATTTACCGCATGTTTTACGGCTTGTATCGGCATTAAAAACCAGCAGGACATGGAACTGCATAAGGCGAGAGGCAATGGCTGTAATTACGTTACCTTTCTCTGAAGACTCTGGGCTCTCGTGGTGGTGAGGTACGAGTTGCCGCCGTCCACGTCAGCGTCTCCAGCGACCGCTACTGCCGAATGGATTACGCGTTCCCGCGTTGTGCATCCAGAGCGCCGTGCGGCACTGACTCACCGCAGCAGCGCGAGAGTTAGAGGGAGAGAGAGCCAGGGACTGGGAAAACGTACAACGCCGCCACCTGCCCGGCTCTACACCTGTTGCTGGCCTGCGCAAGGCGCGTCAGACATCCAGTCACTAGAGGTGGTCCAAACGGATATTTCGGAGTGTCATTTATAGCGAGTACCGTTACTTTACATTTTACAGACGAATGGACAAACTCGTAGAAGCCGAAGTAGGGGGAGATCAGTTTGGGTTCCGTAGAAATGTTGGAACACATGAGGCAATACTGACCCTACGACTTATCTTAGGATCTAGATTAAGGAAGGGCAAACCTACGTTTCTAGCATTTGTAGACTTAGAGAAAGCTTTTGGCAATGTTGATTGGAATACTCTCTTTCAAATTCTGAAGGTGGCAGGGGTAAAATACAGAGAGCGAAAGGCTATTTACAATTTGTACAGAAACCAGGTGACAGTTATAAGAGTCGAGGAGCATGAAAGATTCAAATGGTTCAGATGGATCTGAGCACTATGGGACTTAACTTCTGAGGTCATCAGTCCCCTAGAACTTAGAACTATTTAAACCTAACTAACCTAACATGCCCGAGGTAGGATTCGAATTTGCGACCGTAGCGGTCGCGCGGTTCCAGACTGTAGCGGCTAGAACCGCTCGGCCACCCCGGCCGGCAGCATGAAAGAGAAGCAGTGGTTGGGAAGGGAGTGAGACAGGGAAGTAATCTATCCCAGATGTTATTCAACCTGTATATTGAGCAAGCAGTGGAGGAAACAAACGAAAATCTTGGAGTAGGAATTAAAATCCATGGAGAAGAAATAAAAACTTTGAGGTTCGCCGATGTAATTGTAATTCTGTCAGAGACAGTAAACGATGCAGAAGAGCAGTTGAACGGAATGGACAGTGTGCTGAAAGGAGGATTTAAGATGAACGTCAACAAAAACAAAACGAGGATAATGGAATGTAGTCGAATTAAATCGTGCGATGCTGCGGGAATTAAATTAGGAAATGAGACACTTAAAGTAGTAAAGGAGTTTTGCAATTTGGCGAGCAAAATAACTAATGATGGTCGAAGTAGAGAGGATATAAAATGTAGACTGGCAATGGCAAGAAAAGCGTTTCTGAAGAAGAGAAATTTGTTAACATCGAGTATAGATTTAAGTGACAGGAAGTCGTTTCTGAAAATATTTGTATGGTGTGTAGCCATGTATAGAAGTGAAACATGGACGATAAATAGTTTAGACAAGAAGAGAATGGAAGCTTTCGAAATATGGTGCTACAGAAGAATGCTGAAGATTAGATGGGTAGATCACATAACTAATGAGGACGTATTGGATAGAATTGGGGAGAAGAGAAATTTGTGGCACAATTTGAGTAGAAGAAGGGATATGACATTTTCTGAGGCATCAAGGGATCACCAATTTAATGATGGAGGGCAGCGTGGAGGGTAAAAATCGTAGAGGGAGACCAAGAGATGACTACACTGAGGAGAATCAGAAGGATGTAGGTTGCAGTATTACTGGGAGATGAAGGAGCTTGCACAGGATAGAGTAGCATGGAGAGCTGCATCTTTGCAGTCTCTGGACTGAAGACCACAACAATACAACAACCGTTACTTTTTACGCAAGTTACTTCTAACAGTTAATTATAACTGTCAGTTATTTTGACTACCGAATTATGCAGAAGAATGTATCTGTAATTTATTTTTTATGGGAGAGACTTCAAATTTTGTCGCTCAATCTCTAGGCAGTATTCCGAGTCCTGTCCCTTAAGCTAGCCAGCTAGCAGTGCTTCATAGCGCGCCAGGATAGCTGTGTGATGTCACAGACCATTTTCAAACATTTTTGCTAATTAACATTTTTGAAATTCTTTGGTTTTATTGTGGTCCTGTAGTTAAATGTGCGATATTTTTTATTTGGCTTGGTAGTTGTGCAAAGTGATTCTCGCACGCGGTACCAGGCTAACAGCTACTGCATGTGTGGCGGCATGTGGATGACGTCAAGAGCATTAACAGTCCAATTATTTGTAAATTCTGTGACGGACGGCGGTTACTTCCGTAGGAGTTTCAGTCGAATATCTGTCCTCTTTGGAAATATCGTCTGCTATGACTTACTGTACACGTGGTCTGGGGGATGCGTCTTTGATCCATAATCAAAACGCTTTCGGTCCCGGGTTCGATCCCCGACTAAATTTTGATAAATAGCCAGCTTTGGCGGCTGAAGACTTCCGGCATAAGAAGTCAGCCTCATTCTGCCAACGGCCTTTTCAAACAGGGCGGAGGAGCGGATAGAGGTTCAGGGCACTCTCTTGTCCTAGGGGTGGGAAATGCCCCTAATGGCGGAAGAATCAGCAATGATCAACGACATGAGGATGCAGAAGGCAATGGAAACCACTGCATTAAAGACACGTAACGTGTATCCACAGGACATGTGGCCTGTAGTTGAAGTGTCATGATGATCTCTCCATTGGCAAAAGATTCCGGAATAGTCCCCCATTCGGATCTCCGGGAGGGGACTAAAAAGGGGGACGTTACCATGAGAAAAAGATTGAATAATCAACGAAAGGATAATGTTCTACGAGTCGGGGCGTGGAATGTCAGAAGCTTGAACGTGGTAGGGAAACTAGAAAATCTGAAAAGAGAAATGCAAAGGCTCAATCTAGATATAGTAGGGGTCAGTGAAGTGAAGTGGAAGGAAGACAAGGATTTCTGGTCAGATGATTATCGGGTAATATCAACAGCAGCAGAAAATGGTATAACAGGTGTAGGCTTAATTATGAATAGGAAGGTAGGGCAGAGGGTCTGTTACTGTGAACAGTTCAGTGACCGTGTTGTTCTAATCAGAATCGACAGCAGACCAACACCGACAACGATAGTTCAGGTATACATGCCGACGTCGCAATCTGAAGATGAACAGATAGAGAAAGTGTAAGAGTATATTGAAATGGTAATGCAGTATGTAAAGGGGGACAAAAATCTAATAGTCATGGGCGACTGGAAGGCAGTTGTGTGGAAGAAGTAGAAGAAAAGGTTACAGGAGAATATGGGCTTGGGACAAGGAATGAAAGAGGAGAAAGACTAATTGAGTTCTGTAACAAGTTTCAGCTAGTAATAGCGAATACTCTGTTCAAGAATCACAAGAGGAGGAGGTACACTTGGAAAAGGCCGGGAGATACGGGAAGATTTCAGTTAGATTACATCATGGTCAGACAAAGATTCCGACATCAGATACTGGATTGTAAGGCATACCCAGGAGCAGGTATAGACTCAGAGCACAATATAGTAGTGATGAAGAGTAGGCTGAAGTTCAAGACATTAGTCAGGAAGAATCAATACGCTAAGAAGTGGGATACGGAAGTTCTAAGGAATGACGAGATACGTTTGAAGTTCTCTAACGCTGTAGATACAGCAATAAGGAATAGCGCAGTAGGCAACACAGTTGAAGAGGAATGGACGTCTCTAAAAAGGGCCATCACAGAAGTTGGGAAGGAAAACATAGGTACAAAGAAGGTAGCTGCGAAGAAACCATGGGTAACAGAAGAAATACTTCAGTTGATTGATGAAAGGAGGAAGTACAAACATGTTCCGGGAAAATCAGGAATACAGAAATACAAGACGCTGAGGAATGAAATAAATAGGAAGTGCAGGGAAGCTAAGACGAAATGGCTGCAGGTAAAATATGAAGACATCGAAAAAGATATGATTGTTGGAACGACAGACTCAGCATACAGGAAAGTCAAAACAACCTTTGGTGACATTAAAAGCAACGGTGGTAACATAAAGAGTGCAAAGGGAATTCCACTGTTAAATGCAGAGGAGAGAGCAGATAGGTGGAAAGAATACAGTGAAAGCCTCTATGAGGATGAAGATTTGATGTGATAGAAGAAGAAACAGGAGTCGATTTAGAAGAGATAGGGGATCCAGTATTAGAATCGGAATTTAAAAGACCTTTGGAGGACTTACGGTCAAATAAGGCAGAAGGGATATACACTCCTGGAAATTGAAATAAGAACACCATGAATTCATTGTCCCAGGGAGGGGAAACTTTATTGACACACTCCTGGGGTCAGATACATCACATGATCACACTGACAGAACCACAGGCACATAGACACAGGCAACAGCTCACGCACAATGTCGGCACTAGTACAGTGTATATCCACATTTTGCAGAAATGCAGGCTGCTATTCTCCCATGGAGACGATCGTAGAGATGCTGGATGTAGTCCTGTGGAACGGCTTGCCATGCCATTTCCACCTGGCGCCTCAGTTGGACCAGCGTTCGTGCTGGACGTGCAGACCGCGTGAGACGACGCTTCATCCAGTCCCAAACATGCTCAATGGAAGACAGATCCGGAGATCTTGCTGGCCAGGGTAGTTGACTTACACCTTCTAGAGCACGTTGGGTGGCAAGGGATACATGCGGACGTGCATTGTCCTGTTGGAAGAGCAAGTTCCCTTGCCGGTCTAGGAATGGTAGAACGATGGGTTCGATGACGGTTTGGATGTACCGTGCACTATTCAGTGTCCCCTCGACGATCACCAGAGGTGTACGGCCAGTGTAGGAGATCGCTCCCCACACCATGATGCCAGGTGTTGGCCCTGTGCGCCTCGGTCGTATGCAGTCCTGATTGTGGCGCTCACCTGCACGGCGCCAAACACGCATACGACCATCATTGGCACCAAGGCAGAAGCGACTCTCATCGCTGAAGACGACACGTCTCCATTCGTCCCTCCATTCACGCCTGTCGCGACACCACTGGAGGCGGGCTGCACGATGTTGGGGCGTGAGCGGAAGACGGCCTAACGGTGTGCGGGACCGTAGCCCAGCTTCATGGAGACGGTTGCGAATGGTCCTCGCCGATACCCCAGGAGCAACAGTGTCCCTAATTTGCTGGGAAGTGGCGGTGCGGTCCCCTACGGCACTGCGTAGGATCCTACGGTCTTGGCGTGCATCCGTGCGTCGCTGCGGTCCGGTCCTAGGTCGACGGGCACGTGCACCTTCCGCCGACCACTGGCGACAACATCGATGTACTGTGGAGACCTCACGCCCCACGTGTTGAGCAATTCGGCGGTACGTCCACACGGTCTCCCGCATGCCCACTATACGCCCTCGGTCAAAGTCCCTCAACTGCACATACGGTTCACGTCCACGCTGTCGCGGCATGCTACCAGTGTTAAAGACTGCGATGGAGCTCCGTATGCCACGGCAAACTGGCTGACACTGACGGCGGCGGTGCACAAATGCTGCGCAGCTAGCGCCATTCGACGGCCAACACCGCGGTTACTGGTGTGTCCGCTGTGCCGTGCGTGTGATCATTGCTTGTACAGCCCTCTCGCAGTGTCCGGAGCAAGTATGGTGGGTCTGACACACCGGTGTCAATGTGTTCTTTTTTCCATTTCCAGGAGTGTATAACATTCCATCAGAATTTCTAAAATCATTAGGGGAAGTGGCAACAAAACGACTATTCACGTTGGTGTGTAGAAGATATGAGTCTGGCGACATACCATCTGACTTTCGGAAAAGCATCATCCACACAATTCCGAAGACGGCAAGAGCTGACAAGTGCGAGAATTATCGCACAATCAGCTTAACAGCTCATCGAAGCTGCTTACAAGAATAATATACAGAAGAATGGAAAAAAAATTGAGAATGCGCTAGGTGACGATCAGTTTGGCTTTAGGAAAAGTAAAGCACGAGTGAGGCAATTCTGACGTTAGGGCTAATAATGGAAGCAAGGCTAAAGAAAAATCAAGACACGTTCATTGGATTTGTCGACCTGGGAAAAGCGTTCGACAATATAAAATGGTGCAAGCTGTTCAAGATTCTAAAAAAAGTTGGGGTAAACTATAGGTAGAGACGGGGTCATATACAATGTGTACAAGAGGGAATAATAAGAGTGGACGATCAAGAACGAAGTGCACGTATTAAGAAGGGTGTAGGACAAGGCTGTAGCCTTTCGCCCCTACTCTTCAATCTGTACACTGAGGAAGCAATGATGGATATAAAAGAAAGGTTCAGGAGAGGAACTAAAATACAAGGTGAAAGGATATCAATGATACGATTCGCTGATGACATTGCTATCCTGAGTGAAAGTGAAGAAGAATTAAATGATCTGCTGAACGGAATGAACAGTCTAATGAATACACAGTATGGTTTGAGATTAAATCGGAGAAAGACGAAGGTAATGAGAAGTAGTAGAAATGAGAACAGCGAGAAACTTAACATCAGGATTGATGGTCACGAAGTCAATGAAGTTAAGGAATTGTGCTACCTAGGCATTAAAATAACCAATGACGGACGGAGCAAGGAGGACATCAAAAGCAGACTCGCTATGGCAAAAAAAGCGTTTCTGGCCAAGAGAAGTCTATTAATATCAAATACCGGCCTTAATTTAAGGAAGAAATTTCTGAGGATGTACGTCTGGAGTACAGCATTGTATGGTAGTGAAACATGGACTGTGGGAAAACCGGAACAGAAGAGAATCGAAGCATTTGAGATGTGGTGCTATAGACGAATGTTGAAAATTAGGTGGACTGATAAGGTAAGGAATGAGGAGGTTTTACGCAGAATCGGAGAGGAAAGGAATATGTGGAAAACACTGATGAGGAGAAGGGACAGGATGATAGTACATCTGCTAAGACATGAGGGAATGACTTGCATGGTACTAGAGGGAGCTGTAGAGGGCAAAAACTGTAGAGGAAGACAGAGATTGGAATACGTCAAGCAAATAATTGAGGACGTAGGTTGCAAGTGCTACTCTGAGATGAAGAGGTTAGCACAGGAAACGAAGTCGTGGCGGGCCGCATCAAACCAGTTAGTAGACTGTTGACAAAAAAAAAAAAAAAAAAAAAAAAAAAACCACTTCTAAAATAAAAGTCTTGTTACTGATGCGAAAAGCCTGTTCTCACAAGAGACATTTTACCCACACAGCACACGATAGGAGTCCCTTGTGAAACACTCCTTCGACCGATTGTTGTGCATAGCTCAACAGTCTGGGCCCCTCCCACGTGGAATTAATAAAACAGGCAGAGCAGTTGCACCGAAGAGCGGTACGTTTCGTCACGAGACAGCTCGATTACTCTCCGCGAGTGCGTGAACGGACTTGCTTTAACAATCTGGAGTGCCAGATGCTACACGAGGCCTTTGCTACTGAAATTCCGGGAGAGTGTATCCCGAAAAGTCGGGCAAGATACACTCCTGGAAATGGAAATAAGAACACATTGACACCGGTGTGTCAGACCCACCATACTTGCTCCGGACACTGCGAGAGGGCTGTACAAGCAATGATCACACGCACGGCACAGCGGACACACCAGGAACCGCGGTGTTGGCCGTCGAATGGCGCTAGCTGCGCAGCATTTGTGCACCGCCGCCGTCAGTGTCAGCCAGTTTGCCGTGGCATACGGAGCTCCATCGAAGTCCTTAACACTGGTAGCATGCCGCGACAGCGTGGACGTGAACCGTATGTGCAGTTGACGGACTTTGAGCGAGGGCGTATAGTGGGCATGCGGGAGGCCGGGTGGACGTACCGCCGAATTGCTCAACACGTGGGGCGTGAGGTCTCCACAGTACATCGATGTTGTCGCCAGTAGTCGGCGGAAGGTGCACGTGCCCGTCGACCTGGGACCGGACCGCAGCGACGCACGGATGCACGCCAACACCGTAGGATCCTACGCAGTGCCGTAGGGGACCGCACCGCCACTTCCCAGCAAATTAGGGACACTGTTGCTTCTGGGGTATCGGCGAGGACCATTCGCAACCGTCTCCATGAAGCTTGGCTACGGTCCCGCACACCGTTAGGCCGTCTTCCGCTAACGCCCAAACATCGTGCAGCCCGCCTCCAGTGGTGTCGCGACAGGTGTGAATGGAGGGACGAATGGAGACGTGTCGTCTTCAGCGATGAGAGTCGCTTCTGCCTTGGTGCCAATGATGGTCGTATGCGTGTTTGGCGCCGTGCAGGTGAGCGCCACAATCAGGACTGCATACGACCGAGACACACAGGGCCAAACCCGGCATCATGGTGTGGGAGCGATCTCCTACACTGGCCGTACACCTCTGGCGATCGTCGAGGGGACACTGAATAGTGCACGGTACATCCAAACCGTCATCGATCCCAACGTTCTACCATTCCTAGACCGGCAAGGGAACTTGCTCTTCCAACAGGACAATGCACGGCCGCATGTATACCGTGCCACCCAACGTGCTCTAGAAGGTGTAAGTCAACTACCCTGGCCAGCAAGATCTCCGGATCTGTCCCCCATTGAGCATGTTTGGGACTGGATGAAGCGTCGTCTCACGCGGTCTGCACGTCCAGCACGAACGCTGGTCCAACTGAGGCGCCAGGTGGAAATGGCATGGCAAGCCGTTCCACAGGACTACATCCAGCATCTCTACGATCGTCTCCATGGGAGAATAGCAGCCTGCATTGCTGCGAAAGGTGGATATACACTGTACTAGTGCCGACATTGTGCTTGCTCTGTTGCCTGTGTCTATGTGCCTTTGATTGTGTAAATCATGGAATTCTTTTAGATAAGCTAAATCATTATGGTTTGAGTGGGGCAGTGAACAAATGGTTTAATTCATACTTAACTGGAAGAATGCAGAAAGTTGAAATAAGTGGTTCGTGTAATGTTAAAACAGCTGATTCCTCAAACTGGGGTGCTATCAAGCACGGGGTCCCACAGGGTTCGGTCTTAGGTCCTTTACTGTTCTTGATATACATTAATGACTTACCATTCCACATTGATGAAGATGCAAAGTTAGTTCTTTTTGCTGATGATACAAGTATAGTAATAACATCCAAAAACCAAGAACTAAGTGATGTAATTGTAAATGATGTTTTTCACAAAATTATTAAGTGGTTCTCAGCAAACGGACTCTCTTTAAATTTTGATAAAACACAGTATATACAGTTCCGTACAGTAAATGGCACAACTCCAGTAATAAATATAGAATTTGAACAGAAGTCTGTAGCTAAGGTAGAATTTTCAAAATTTTTAGGTGTGTCCATTGATGAGAGGTTAAACTGGAAGCAACACATTGATGGTCTGCTGAAACGTCTGAGTTCAGCTACGTATGCTATTAGGGTTATTGCAAATTTTGGTGATAAGAATCTCAGTAGATTAGCTTACTATGCCTACTTTCATTCACTGCTTTCGTATGGCATCATATTCTGGGGTAATTCATCGTTGAGTAGAAAAGTATTCATTGCACAAAAACGTGTAATCAAAATAATTGCTGGAGCCCACCCACGGTCATCCTGCAGACATCTATTTAAGGATCTAGGGATCCTCACAGTAACCTCACAGTATATATATTCCCTTATGAAATTTGTTGATAATAATCCAACCCAATTCAAAAGTAATAGCAGTGTGCATACCTATAACACCAGGAGAAAGGATGATCTTCACTATGCAGGGTTAAATCTGACTTTGGCACAGAAAGGGGTAAATTATGCTGCCACAAAAGTCTTTGGGCACCTACCAAACAGCATCAAAAGCCTGACAGATAGCCAACTAACATTTAAAAATAAATTAAAAGAATTTCTAGATGACAACTCCTTCTACTCATTGGCTGAATTTTTTAGATTTAAACTAAGTAAAAAAAAAAACTTAATCATTAGTGTCTTGCAATATTTTGTGTAATGTAATTTCTTGTACAGACATCTTTTATTAACCTGACACGTTCCACATCATTACGAAGTGTCGTATTCATGATCTATGGAACAAGTATTAATCTAATCTAATCTGTGATCATGTGATGTATCTGACCCCAGGAATGTGTCAATAAAGTTTCCCCTTCCTGGGACAATGAATTCACGGTGTTCTTATTTCAATTTCCAGGAGTGTATTACTTCCTCCCACGTACGTAATGCGAAACGATCACAACAAAATCAAAGCAGTTAGAGCTTCATAGGTCATAAGAAGCTTTCTCACAGTCATTCTTCTCACGTGCCTTCCGTCAATGAAACAGAGAAAGGTCCCGGCTTCTGTGACCGAGCGGTTCTAGGCGCTTCAGTCCTGAACCACGCTGCTGCTACGGTCGCAGGTTCGAATCCTACCTCGGGCATGGATGTGTGTGATGTCCTTAGGTTAGTTAGGTTTAACTAGTTTTAAGTCAGGGGGACTGAAGACGTCAGATGTTAAGTCCCATAGTGCTTAGAGCCATTTTTCCGAGTCTTAGAGAAGATTTTATCAATGTTGTTGCTGCTCAGGAAAGTCATATTGAACATTCCTTTCCTTGACTTACTAGAAGCAACGTTCCATCGTACTTACCGAGTGGCAACATAAGTAAAATTGTCAATCAAGAATGCACATCTATGCTGCGTACCTGATCTCAGTGGCATCCACGAAGATGCAGTAAAAATTGGGGAACCAACAGCATTTAATGTATACAAACATCTAGCTATCTCTTGGCATCCACAGGTCATCCTGATATCACAAAGCCCCACTCGGACATTTTAACAGCCATCAAATTCAATGGAAGTATAAGGAAAGCGATGCAAATGGTAAAGCTGTTGTAAATTGGGCAGAAGACACTAGCTTATATTCGGTGTTTGATGCACGGGACAAAGAGACAGTTGCATCAGCAGCTAGCAGACAGGAGTACATTTCCGCCACGAACACACACACACACAAAAAAAAAGAGGCTGTTGGAGATTTGATAAGTGCAGTAAAAGAGGGAACCCCTAGGGATTAACGGAAGTGATATATTCAAGGTTGGAACGAAATTAATGAAAAACAATATGGAGAATTTCTAAAATGTGGAGACCTGGAAGTAGCAAATAAGCTTCTTCACAACCTCGACACAACCAGACATACTAATAGATAAAAATAGTTCAAATGGCTCTGAGCACTATGAGACATCTGAGGTCATCAGTCCCCTAGAACTTAGAACTACTTAAACCTAACTAACCTAAGGACATCACACACATCCATGCCCGAGGCAGGATTCGAACCTGCGACCGTAGCGGTCGCGCGGTTCCAGACTGAAGCGCCTAGAACCGCTCGGCCACTACGGCCGGCCTCAGTTTTCAAACATCAAGTAGAAAAGTGTGGTCATTTTGGATGGAAGCAAAATTAAAGTAAGGGGCAACACTCATGTGTCAGCTAATAGGATTGCAACACATTTACTGTCGATATAAAGAGCACCAAGGGATAAAACTCATACAAGTTGCCTCAGACTCAAACTTACATTGCTCAGTTGCACTATTGAACACTGTACATATAAGTTACTTGAAACAATTCTGTACAACCGGATTACTCCACTGATCTTTCACTGCATTCGTATTGAGCGAGCTGGATTCCGATCAGGACGGAGCTACATTAATCAAGTCTTACCTTTGACAGTATTTATTGAAACAGGATAGCAAATGAAGCAGAGAGCATCAGATGGTTTCGTTAATCTAAGTGCAGCATATGGCACGGTTTGCAGCATGGACTGCTTTATAAATTATTGCAACTTGTCCCACACAAACGGACAACAAAACTAATTGACAATATGTTAGCTGGAAGGACATTTACAGTTACACTAGCCGTCCAAAAGTATTGGAAGATGGTTTCTCTCTTGTTTAATTTATAGGTACATCTGATATTCCTCCAACATAATCGAGAAAGTTTGGCTATGCTTGGACAGTAGCTACACAACAACAAAATCTTTTAAACAACTGAAGAAATCCTAACTTCTGATCTAGACAATTTCAGCCAATATTTCCGTAAATCGAGGTTACAACCAAACTCGAATAAAAAACCAATAGTTTGGCACACAGAGCCCTGGATGTCTATTTTTAGGGTGTCAAACTTCATCATAACAGGCATCCAAAATACCTTGGAATCATGTTAGACAGGACACTTTCTTTCAAGGAACACTTGACACGACCATCTGCTAAGTTCAAAAACAGAAACAACATTCTCCATAAACTTTGTGGCATTCGTTGGGGATCGTCAGCAGACACTATTCGGCTATCAGCATTCAGATTGGTACAATCAGCAGGAGAGCACTGTGCGCCTGTCTGGCTTAATAGTCCACAAGTAAAAAAGATAGACATACATCTTAACGAGGCCATGCACGTTGTTAATGGGTCAATAGATCAACTCTCACATACTGGTTACCTATCTCGAGCACATTCCACCTTCTGATATCCAACGGAAGAGCGGACTAACGCGGAGCGAAAACAACCGAGATGAAGACAGACCACTCTCATCACAGCGAGGATTCTCACCAAAACTGAATTGAGCATCATCGATGAATGGAAACGCTCCGGGCAACTAAACTGAAACTAACTTGTATTCAGAAGAAACCCCCTGGTTTCGACCAGCTTCGAGCGATTTAGACTACCCTGAACCGCATTCAAACGGGAAATGGAAGATGTGCAGAGTCTCCCTAAAGTGGGGCAAATCTTCACTGCCACCGTGTGACTGTGGTGCGGAACACAGACAGTCGCTCATATTGTATCGTCATGTCTCGCACGTACCTACAAGGGCCCTTTCGAAAATCTCCTGATGAATGATGTGACAAAATACGTAAAAGACCTTGATACCCCTATACAGCTCTAGTCATTTGTGATATTTTATGCTGGAGCGCTATGATTAAATGTCGACATGTAGCAGTCTTTGTATAAGAATTGCCGTACGATAAATAAATGAAATATAAGATACAAATAACAAAAAACAATAGAGAACCTGACGTTTTGCACACATATATCTACCCAACTGCGTGATGTTTCGTTCGCTACACTTCCAGCCAAGTCACTGGATGTAGAACGTGGGAAACTTGTATGGAATGCAATACATACATTATTTAACGCAACAAAGAAGTCACCATAACTGTAGCTGAAGAGAGAGCCACACAGATGCGGTAACCAAACGTAAAAAGCAATAAATCTGTTTCCCAACTCAGAAGAAACCAATTCTGCAATTGTTGCTATTTCTGAGCCACAAATCGCAGGAACCTTCAACACAATCGTCTTTTCAAGAAAGTTATTAAATTTTCAGAATTATTCGTGTACTAGGATGACGAGTTAAGTGTAAGAAAGTACGTATCATTAGACTACGTACAAAATTGTTATGTTTGAAGAAAAGTCGCTATCATAACAAGAACAGACGTCAGCAGAAATATATGCTTCTCA
Organism: Schistocerca gregaria; assembly: GCF_023897955.1. NCBI lineage: Eukaryota > Metazoa > Arthropoda > Insecta > Orthoptera > Acrididae > Schistocerca > Schistocerca gregaria. Next base: position 259,254,972 of record NC_064920.1, on the reverse strand, counting down.
TGCATGAAATACTGTGTGTAAATTCTGTTGCTTTCAGAGGAATTGGCTGCAATTAGAAACATATTCGCAAGTATTTCTTCATGACAAGCTGTACCTTGTTCCACTGAATCAGTGAAATTCGGTTGGGTTTACATTTATTTCACGATAATTCATGTTCCTTGGCGATGTACTAATGTATGGAACGCAAAAATATAACTATTTAGTGAAGTAAGCAGAAAAATAATTAAAAACAAACATTGGATCTACGATGTGTGAGGATGTCTGCTTTCTCACCGCTTTGAGTGCTGGTGTCGCTCCCGTTGTCAAACGGTAACAACTTTCGCAGCAGACTATTCGAGTATATGTTAGACTAGTCACACGTCACTTCTTTCTGCTAGAACGAAGTATCGTTGCCAGATCTAGAAAATGCAAGCCTATGTTACCATGAGCTAACGGCCTTTACTGGCTTCGGCCAATGGTAGTTCAGGGCTGCAGAAATTGCACCTGTATTTCGCCACGTTTTGCGAGACAATACAACTTTCTTGTTGCTCGTCGTCGGAGTCAGTAAGCTGCAGCAAGCAGTTTTGCAGAAATTGTGTCTAGTGTATGAAGGCGTTTGAGCAGCAAACATTTTGGTAAGGTCGCAGCCAGAGACGAACATTGCGATCGCTGTCATACAATGACTTTAGGTAAAATAGTACCGTTTTTTTTTTTTTTTGTGTGTCAGATTTCACATACAGAATATCGTGTATGGATTCACATCTTACTAGATCCAGAACAAGTGGGAATCTGAATCCAACTCTGGGTTAGTCATCTGCAAGCTCAAGTGGCTTACTTGTAGCCTTTTACTTAATATCCAAGATTTGAGGGAAATGTGTTATTATTTATTTTCCGAATATGAGGTGTCGCTGGAGGGAGTGCAACCTATTTTAACTCTATTCTTAAACATCTGTACCCTCGCAAAATTGTAATGTTAATTTACTGAAACATTATATTGTTCCTTTATTGCACTTAGATTTCGTGGTTTCATTAATTTACGTCGTTTCCTAGTATCACCAATTTCAACTACGCGTAATTACATCATTTTAGATTTGTCATGTGCTATCATACTCGTAAGTACCCGAACGACCTGAATTAAGTGCTGTCTGATCTGTATACAGACCACATAACGTAACAGTCTTGCAGGTCATCTACTGTCTTTTCGCTATTGTCCAAAAATGGCTCTGAGCACTATGGGACTTAACAGCTGAGGTTATCAGACCCTAGAACTTAGAACTACTTAAAACTAACTAATCTAAGGACATCACACACACCCATGCCCTGGGCAGGATTCGAACCTGCGACCGTAGCGGTCGCGCGGTTCCAGACTGAAGTGCCTAGAACCGCTCGGTCGCAACGGCCGGCTCGCTACAGTCGTTTGACTATATAAAATGCGATCTATGGCAACAGTTCTTGATGCAATGAAATATCACGAAACTACTAATCTACTAATAAGAGGAAAAACATTATTAGATATGACATTCGCAGGAGAGCTTCTGTAAAGTTTGGAAGGTAGAAGACGAGGTACTGGCAGACGTGAAGCTGTGAGGACGGGGCGTGAGGCGTACTTGGGTAGCTCAGTTGGTAGAGCACTTGCCCACGAAACGCAAAGGTCTCGAGTTCGAGTCTCGGTCCGGCACACGGTTTTAAGCTGCCAGGAAGTTTCAGACATGACATAGTCCTTAATGCTTGTAAACTTACATTTATTACAATAAATTACGAATCAAGTCAACTAATGCCCACTAACCCACCTCATAAATCATTGCATAATCCTCACTCAGAACTAAATTCATTTGCGAAGAAGAGATATGTCAAGAAAGTGTGAATAAAAATTCACTTGGCGAGTGGTTTTGCATAAACTGGTTAATGAACTAACCAGTTGGAAGAGGCATGGTTAACACTTTGATCTGTCTTCACCATCAGTAATTTCACTGTATTCAAGATGGCACGTGAGTCTATACGCAGTTCGAAAGTCGCCTAGCACCCTTGTTACCTAAGACAAAGAACACTAAAAATCCAAATTATTCATGACTAGCTAAATGTGCATGAGTCTGAACTTTAAAGGACATGCCGAGCTGCTTTGCTCTGGATCTGGATTGAAACTCAGCGCCTACAGGCAACGCAATTGAGTAAAGCTATTATACGTGACTGAGAATCGAACACAGGACTGATTTTCATTGGTGACTAGGCGTAAAGAGACGTAGTATACCTTATTTTTAATAATGAAAGTGTTCAAATAAGGTTCTTTTTCACTGTGTGTTTGGTTAGGCGCTGATGATGATGTGGTGAGCTGGAGGGGGGGGGGGGGGTAGGGGAGGGTGTAACAGTATCTGGTTGCACTCAGAGGTAATGGCTTCAGAAAGAAAGGTTGAGAACCACTGTCTTGAGGCTACGTTTGATTTTATCATCCTGGATACATACGTCTTGGAAAGTAGCGTTTCGGCAACAAGTTGCTCGCCAGTACCATCGCCTCCCAGTACTTGAAAGCACTGGTGATTTCCAGCCCTGGTGATAAACGCCGGAATGGCTCTCAGTGTATTCAGAACTCGACCGGAATTTTTGAACCAGTACAGTTATCGATGAGGAGATGTGAACTGGAACCATGTGGAACACCTGTTGTAATATGTGTGTCCTCAGGTGCACATCTGCTGTTTGGATCCTTGGGGACTCTCTTACATACTGCTCATACACTCAGTCGTACTACAGGGGATATGCAAAATAATGTGAATACTTGTACTTACTTGGGAATGGCAATAAAGAGTTAGCTGCGTTTCATAATAGCGATATTTTCTAAACCCATAATGACCATGTGTCAATAGACCACGTTCTTCGAGGTTATTGATAATGTTCAGACGCAATATATGTTGCTAAATCTTGCTGCATATCGACGTTAATGATATGGGCCTATAATTGAGTGGATTCCTCCTACTACCTTTCTGGAATATTGATGTGACCTGTGCAATTTTCCAGTCTTTGGGTACGGATCTTTTTTCGAGCGAACGGTTATATACGATTGTTAAGTATGGAGCTAATGCATCAGCATACTTTCCCAACACAGCTACGACAATTTACAACTGTTTGTAACTTTCGCTCATGGTCAACAATAAACTTACTCATGTTCGCTGAGTTAGCACACTGCCTGATATGCACAACAGATAATGCTAACATAGTGCATAAATTGTGCGCGCTTGCATCGACCAATATTTGTTAATGTTCAGTGTACTTAATCACTTTGGTGGGAAGTTCCAAACGCAAGGGACAAGAGCTAGTAAAAAACACTTTACTTCAAGCATTTATTCTACAGATATACAAACGCGATTACTGAAAGCAGAAGCAGACGTTTTGATTCGTGGGGGAGAAGGCATAGTAGCTACGTACTGGACTCTAGACCAGTGGTAGTCACCCTGGTCCCTGCGGGCCACTCATGGGCATTCCAACTTCCATGGTGAGTAGTACTTGGTAGGGGTTTAAAAAAAGAGTCATTAGTTTTTCGTAAAATTTTGGCAAAGTAGTTAAGTAATTATTATTGTATGCTTTAACTTGCTGTATCTCTGCTTGGCGCTACGAACTCGGGGCAGTTTACAACCTTCGGTGGGGCTGTAGGTTCGCAGAATTGCTCAGCCAAAAGCTGACCTTGTTCTGTTGTTAGCAAGTCGGCAAGCGCCTTTGAAATTAGAACTTAGCGACCGCAGATCCCCTGAGTATAGCCGGCATAACAAATCTGAGCATCTTGTAAGCTGATGCAAACGCGCGAAACGGTCATTTCGCTGTCTCCAGTATGAGAAAATTCCTGAATTGTACATTACAGATGTTATCAGCCACTCAGATTGGTCAGCAGCATTGTGGTTGTGACTTAAATGTCTGAGCCAAGGAGTGGCGACACAGCAAATACAGTGTACCAATCTTTGGTTAGTTAAATGACATACAGTAAGCGATAGTAGAGAAGTTTTTGCAGACTACCCTTGGATTTTGTCGTATTCGTGAAAATTTTTGTTCATAAAGAGAAAAGTTGTAAATCCTTCCATCCAATTCGTCTGTCTTTGTGAGGAGAGAGGAACGGTAGAAATGAAGACAGTGTGTGTGTAGAGAGAGAGAGAGAAAGAGAGAGAGAGAGATGGAGAGGGCTTGGCATACTTTGCTGAGTATTGAGTAAGTGTAGGTTTTTAGCCTTAGTGCTGCCTCTGCTCTGAGCAGCTCACAATTTGTGAGATCTATTCCGCAACTTGTGTAGCTTCTTCAGTGCTTCACTTATTAGGACCTTTGATCCGTTTTTAACCTGTCTTTGCGAACTGCACAGTTTTTTTAAAGCCCATAGCGATTCTGTAGCCACGTTCCATACAGTTGAGACACTAACCAGTTATTAACAGTTTGACGGTACGCCACATAAATGGACATTTGGAGAAAGGGAATGGAAGTTTTTGTTAGGAGAGGTGTGAATTGTAAATTATTTCAAGACTGTGTAAGTGTGCGCGATGTATAACAAATAGTAAAGAATGTGTTGTTTTTATCAAAACACAAATATCGATGTGATTAACAAAATAACGTTTTTTTGTATAATCTCTGAGTAGCGTAGGTCATGAAGATCAGAGACAATGCTTTGATTGAACTAGCTCTTCTGTTTTGTTTTCGTCTAGCGGTAGGTCGCCATTGTAGTGCTGTCTGATAATTAACGTAAGTTTTATCTGTATTTTGAAAAGTATAATAGAAATTGTCATCAGAAAGTATGTATTATTGACTTAGTTGTCACCTCTAATATTGCAACCATTAATAATAATTAACAAAGTTTTTACAGAATTTCGCAGTACAGGGAGCTCATCTCCCCTAGCACGATTTAGTCGGCCATTACGCTGACTGTATCATTCAATTAAAATATCATGTCATAATATTAAATGTAAATGCGAGAGACTTCTCAGTTTTGATCCTTCATTAATTTCAAGGTTAAAAAGAGTCAAAATAGATTTGGTTTATTAACATTTAGAATACTGAGTGAGTTCAGTATGTTTCATTTTGGCCGCCTAACGGCTGACGAGATTCTCTAAAGTCGTGTCTTGCAAACAATGAAAAGGAATGGTTAAAAATCATTGCTTTACGCAATATCGCAGTTAATCTTTGTGTAATTTGGTACATGAATAACCAGTAGCCCCTGAGACCCATATTAATAATTACAGTTTGAGTAAGAAAACGCATATTTTCTTTTCTAAATAGCAGCGCTCATGCACACTATTTATTAGAAGGCGGTGAGTCGCGCTCTGTGTTTAAAAACATTATATCGTACGTACTTCGGGGCAGCCGATGTCCGTACGAGTGTTATCGCGGTATAAGTTAATTAAAAGTCTCATGCTGGCCCACAATATTTAAATGCACCCCAATCAAATTCATAAACTATATAAATATAAAAATAAAAATATACACTTATACCGTGATACAGTGCATTCCGTAGGAACTGGGCATCTGTCAAGCAGTCAGTTAGTGTATTTTTGCATAGATGCACGTGAATTCTGTTGTGGAATGGGCTTAATCAGTCAACTCCGATTCAAATAAAATCTGGAGAATAGTAAACTGAATTTGAGGCCCTCTACATTTTTGAGCTTTAAGTAAGCAAGCATTTCAGAAATTAATAAGTGAGCTGATTTTAACTTTTTGTTCATATTATTAATTGTAAATTATTTAATTGTGGTACAGACCTGAGAAAAACTCATACGTTAAAGCTTAGGAACGTTTTTACTTTAGTCCTACAACTGATCGGGTATCACTAATTTTAAAATTAAAAATACGACCGGCTTCTTTTGCAAATCTAAATTATGCTCTCACTGTCGCGACGCTCCATTATAAAACAGGACTCCCTACATGGAACATTTAAAAGGTGCTGTATGAAATTCACTTCATTTATATAACTAATGATTACTGAGAATAGCTCTCATTTGTATTTACCGAAGTTTGGAGATTATAGAGAGCTTAAACAGCTTTAACTAATCCAATTTGTTGGTTTAATGTTGTACAAGGCGTACGTGAGTGTGCACCTCCACTGCCGAACCCCAGCACGTCACTGCACACGCCAACAAGCGAGAATATTTCAGTATTACTAACGAGCTCGTTCCACAAACTTAAATCTGTATGGTGTGTCGGGATTTGATGACTGCTTCTTCTGAATGCCAGTCCAGAGTATGTAACCACCGCAACTCCTCGCTTCATCGTGAATACAGACACCAGGAGACAGGTAACGTTTATGAATACTCATGAGCAGAAGCTATTAAAGCGAGTCGTGTGCTAAAAGTAATAAGGCGTGGGTGTTCAGTCTGCATTCCATGCAACGGCCTTAAACCTGCGTCCCGTCCCACGGTTTCCCAAGAACGTCGCAACTCCCACGCCCACGATTACGTCTTCCGTGGTGCGAGACCGATTGTTATCGCATACCAGTTGGCTCCTTTTACAATCCCTGCCGCCACATGCGCGTCTGGTGTTCACGTGTCCGCTGTCATTCCACATTCCCGACACTTACGACGTCGCTGTCTGTCCTTGAACCGTGCGTTCAACAGCGCCTAATTGAGATCTTCTACGAAGATGAGCTCTTTGCATAAGGCTGCAGAGGCGAAAATTACTTAATGATCTCGCTCGCAGCGCATGCTCTGAATCTGACATATGCTGGCACTTGCGATCTTAAATTTCCTACCCGAGACAATGTAGTCAAATCGGGATCCGCATTAAGTCTGAAATTAACAGAATATTCAGCCGACAAAAACAGTATAATGAACGGAATGAAGAAATGAGTACCCGTGAAAAAGAAATGAAAATAATCATACCTAAAACCCAAGGCTGGCTTGAATACCACAGTGCTTTAGTAGGCATAATGCTATTGGAGATGTTACCCTATCATACATTTTTAGTCATAATTCTGTAACCATGTTATAGAATATAGACTATTCTTTGATTTAAATTCTGAGGAAGATACTCCTAGCAGTGTTGAAACCAGGTTAATTTGTAAAAAATAGAGACCGAGGGCTGTTTTTCTTTCAATTGATAATAATAGTAATAATAATGACAATAATAACCTTTGCGGTAAATTCGTGGCGATGTTTAATCAAGGTGTAATAAGGAATTGTTATCAACTGATAATATATTTATCCATATATAAACGTGCGTGCTGTAGCGTGCTATACAGTATGTGATCAGATGTAACTGGAAACCTACTAACGCAATCGTCGGCCAGGCCGTAAAGGCGCAGGGTGGTGTCTACTGTTCGGCTCGTCATCCTCTGCGTCGCGGCGTCATGGAGGGGCATGTGGTCGGCACTTTGCTCTCCTGGCCGTTTTGCAGACTTTCCAGGCCGTGGAGCCGCTACTATTCGGTCAAGTCGCTCCTCAGTTGTCGCCGTGAGGCTGATTGCGCCCCGTACCAGCCTTCCCACCAAGCCTTGACAGTACCCGGATAGAACACTTGTCCTCCGCAAGACAGCCATTTATACCGACCACTCAGCTGCAGAGGTGCCGACGCTTATCAGTGGACATCAGAATATGGGATGTGTCGAAACTTCGCCTTTACACTGGCACTCTGCAGGGGGCGCTTTCTACAAGGGGTCTCAGAGTATGCGGAGGAAGGCATTATACGAGTATTCTTCCATAAGAGCCGAAACCGGGAAGGATGTGGTGCGATTTCGACGTTCTAAGTGAGCCCAAATGTGTCCCAGTGGACTCGGGCCTCTGGACAGTTCAGTCCATTACAGGAATGTTACTGTCGACAAAGCATTATCTCAAGGATGCTGCTTTATGACAAAAAGCGTTGTCATGTGATAATGCTCTTGTGCTGCATGCAGTACACAGTGTTTTCAAATGTGTTGATATCCCCCCGCATTTACCGTTTTGTTAAGCACAACAGGAGGACCAAGACCTCCCTCCCACTCACCACAAATCACGAAAACCACCCTCCGTACATCACTGTTGGCCCTACACATGATGGCTGGTGACGTTCTCCAGCCCTTCGCCAAACCCAAATCCTTCTATCGGATTACCATAGGGTACACCGGGACTCATCATTCCCAGTTACTTGTCTACAATCGTCTTGTGTCAGTGGCGTCCTTCTTTACACCACCTCAAGCGAGTCTTCGCAATGACTACAGAAATGAGTGGCTTATGAGGAGCTGCTCGACCATTGGAGCTAGATTGCTGGTTGCGCATTGGAACTAAAGAGTGATTCCTTCCGCTGACGTCAGCATGCTGTTTTATTTCCACAATGCTCAACGGTCCCTGTCCGTCAGTGCATTGACAACATCCTAGCCAGGCACATGTGGCAAAGGCTGAAACGTTTTATTTCATTCTCAACTTTAGCGCAGGTGCTCTAAATTCTGACCATTGCTTTTTAGCAATGCAATTTTACAGTTTATAGGGCAGTTAAAGATATGGTAAAAGAAAAAACAAAAAGACGATTTTTGTAGATGATATTGTAATATGGGGTGATAAAGAGGCAGATGTACAGTTACAACTTGATGCGTGGAAGGAAATAATGAGAAGGTATGGATTAAAAATAAATAAAGGGTGAAGTAATGATATCAGGAAGAGAGAAAGGGATCAACGGAAATATTACCTCGAATGGAGAACCCCTCAAAGTTAAGAAAGTTTTACTTATTTATGGAGTGAAATATCTAGGTATGGGAGAATAACCAATGAAATTAATAGGTTACAGAAGGGAGGCAATTTCTACCAAATAGTAAAACATCTGATTTGGAATAAGGAAGTTTCAGAAAAAGCAAAACTCCTTATGTATAAGAATTACAACTTTCCTATTGTCACCTATGATGGAGAGAAACAGACAATGACAGAAAGAGACTGGAACAGACTGCAAGCAGAGGAAATGAAATTTCTCAGAGCAGTTAAGGGAAAAACAAGAATGGACAGAGTAAGGAATATAGAGATTAGAAAGGACCTTAAACAAGAAAGTATGAGAGAAGAAATTGAAAAAAAGTGATAAAGATGGTATGGGCATGTTAAGAGGATGCATGGGCAGAGACTCCCCAAAATTATAGAAGAACTATAGATGGATGGAAAAACGCTTAGGGGGCGCCCAAGAAAACTGTGGAAAATGGGAGTGAGAATATCTGTAGAAAGGAGAGGTGTGACCTGGCAGCAAGTGGAGGAAGAAAAGTGGTGGGAGGACCGAGTCAAACGGAGAGGACTCGTCAGCACCCAGACCCGGCAATAGCTGGAGCAGGATTCGGATGTAGATAGTGAAAAATTTATCGGTTTACCACAATTTCATTCTGATGCAGACACCCTTAGTAGGTTACGAAACTTAGGTCAATGTACTTACCAGTTATGTACGACCGGTTGGCTATATAATCCTATGCTGAAACTAGTATACAACTGCTGAGTAACAGCCATGTTTAAAACTGTAATTTATGAAAGGTTCTCTTTCATGGCACAATGTGACAGAAACTCATTATTTCACCAAATATTCAACATGAAATTTATGTTGATGTAGTCTTCTCGGGATGTGGTTTCTTTTTCTGCCTCCAGGAGATCAAATTCTTTTCCTGACGATAAAGACAGGTTACACTAGCGATTGTATTGCACGGTAGGGGAGGATATAGGGGTGAGAGAATCACTTCGGGCCGGCCGCTGTGGCCGAGCGGTTCTACGCCCTCCAGTCTGGAACCGCGCTGCTGTTACGTTCGCAGGTTCGAATCCTGCCTCGGACATGGATGTGTGTGATGTCTTTAGGTTAGTTAGGTTTAAGTAGTTCTAAGTGTAGGGGACTGATGACCTCAGATGTTGAGTCCCATAGTGCTTAGAGCCATTTGAACAATTTTGAATCACCTCAGTACTACATGACAACAATCTTCCATCTTGAAAAATCTCGTCGTATAAATTTGGATTTGTTTGTCCTCCGCATGAGTCAGGCAACAGAAAATTTTTTGTCTCCTACACCTAAGGCGTCAGCACATCAGTTGAAAATTTATTGTGTATTTTTGTTTAAGTTTGTCACATTCTGATCGACTAACGACGACGTTCCTATAGTTTGCCTCTTATTCACCCAACATAATTTCCTTTGTCTCTCCTTTTCATGCCTATTGTGAAATTGTTAATAAATTCAATATACTGAGAATAATTTCTGTTAATTTGCACTGTAAGTAACGTAAAAAAAACTGGCAAAGTGCGAGGAGAACCAGCGCGCTGAGGGTTTCGTATAAGCTTATTTATGCATACAAACAGTGAATCCATCCTGGCAATCGAGAAACTCAACGATTTTTGCTTGTTATCGATATCAATACTACTTATCAAAGTCTCTACAGCAGTTCCTCAGACTAGACCGGGCATACAAAAAGAAGCGAGCAGGGGACCTCAGTTCACATGATAGAGAGAGAAGATTAATGAAACACTTTTTATTACTAAAAACGACTGCAGTATACACTTTATGTTTACATGCAGTAATGTTCGTTTATTATGATTTTGACGGATGTTGAATGCAATGTATGTTCAAATGGCAAAATATATTTTTATGTGACCTGATTACAATTTAAGAAGTTTAAGATTTTTTACTTTACTTGTTCTATGAACCCTTGCTCCTTGCCAAATTTCGTGATTGTAGGTCAACGGGAAGCACGCTCTCAGTTTATATAACTGAGTTTTCGAGTGTCGAAGTATGTGGCATAAATGCCCGTATCTTTGATCGCATTGATTTAGAAGCTAACAATCTTTACGCCGCCAAGGGACCATCCGCCTTAGTACGTGATGTAAACCTGAACTTGATACGCCGAACTGTTCCCGAAGAAAAGGATCTTGACAGAGGACAACCAACCTCACAAGCTGATAATAAAATGATAAAAAATATTTTTTCGTCTTATATAATTAAATTAACAATTTTCAGAATTTTGTCTTTACTTTTAGTGTGAAACTGTCCGCCCCCGGTAGCTGAATGGTCAGCGCAACAGATTGTCAATCCTAAGAGCCCGAGTTCGATTCCCGACTGGGTCGAAGATTTTCTCCGCTCAGGGACTGGGTGCAGTATTGTCCTAATCATCATCATTTCATCCCCATCGACCCGCAAGTCGCCGAAGTGTCGTCAAATCGAAAGACTTGCACAAGGCGAACGGTCTACCCGACGGGAGGCTGTAGTCACATTTGCATTTACTGTGAAACTTTGCTTCTTACCAAATTTATTGATGCTAGGTCGACGAGAAGCACCATATAAATTATTACGTGTGAATTTGCGAGTATCAAAACATGAGGCATAACTTGCCGTATCGGTTGACTGAACTGACCTAGGAGCTTAAAATTTTTTTCAGGCGCAAGGGACCACAAACTTTAATATGAGACATAAATTTGGACTTGATATGTCTACCCACTACTGAGAAAAAGGGTTAGTAAAAATCGGGGAGACAGACAGACAAACAGATGGACAACAAAGCGATTGTATAAGGGTTCCGTTTTTACAGACGGAGGCACGGTATCCTAATATTGAAAATAAAATATAAACAAGAAGGCTTACACCTAATGACCCGATCCCACGACCGTTGCGTTACCGTTCTGTACTCTTTCCGTTGCGCCAACTTCTGTGTGGGATGTACGTTGACACAAAAGGCTCGTGTCGCATCTGATCTACATCTACATACATACTCCACATTCCACCATACGGTGCGTGGCGGAGGGTACCTCGAACCACAACTAACATCTTCTCTCCCTGTTCCACTCCCAAACAGAATGAGGGAAAAATGACTGCCTATATGCCTCTGTACGAGCCCTAATCTCTCTTATCTTATCTTTGTGGTCTTTCCGCGAAATGTAAGTTGGCGGCAGTAAAATTGTACTGCAGTCAGCCTCAAATGATGGTTCTCTAAATTTCCTCAGTAGCGATTCACGAAAAAACGCCTCCCTTCCTCTAGAGACTCTCACCCGAGTTCCTGAAGCATTTCCGTAACACTCGCGTAACTAATCTAGCAGCCCGCCTCTGAATTTCTTCCATGTCCTCCCTCAATCCGAGCTGATAGGGATACCAAACGCTCGAGCAGTACTCAAGAATAGGTCGAATTAGTGTTTTATAAGCGGTATCCTTTATAGATGAACCACATCTTCCCAAAATTCTACCAATGAACCGAAGACGACTATCCGCCTTCCACACAACTGCCATTACATGCCTGTCACACTTCATATCGCTCTGCAATGTTACACCAAAATATTTAATCGACGTGAATGTGTCAAGCGCTACACTACTAATGGAGTATTAAAACATTACAGGATTCTTTTTCCTATTCATCTGCATTAATTTACATTTATCTATATTTAGAGTTAGCTGTCATTCTTTACACCAATCACAAATTCTGTCTAAGTCATCTTGTATCCTCCTACAGTCACTCAACGACGACACCTTCTCGTACACCACAGAATCATCAGCAAACAGCCGCACATTGCTATCCACCCTATACAAAAGATCATTGATGTAGATAGAAAACAACAGCGGACCTACCACACTTCGCTGGGGCACTCCAGATGATCTACATCTACATTTATACATCGAAAGCCACCCAACGGTGTGTGGCGGAGGACGCTTTACGTGCCACTGTCATTACCTCCCTTTCGTGTTCCAGTCGCGTATGGTTCGCGGGAAGAACGACCGCCGGAAAGTCTCCGTGCTAGCTCGAATTTTACATTCGTGATCTCCTCGGGAGGTATAAGTAGGGGGAAGCAATATATTCGATACCTCATCCAGAAACGCACCCTCTCGAAACCTGGACAGCAAGCTACACCGCGATGCAGAGCGCCTCTCTTGCAGAGTCTGCCACTTCAGTTTGGTAAACATCTCCGTAACGCTATCACGCTTACCAAATAACCCTGTGACGAAACGCGCCGCTCTTCTTTGGATCTTCTCTATCTCCTCCGTCAAGCCGACCTGGTACGGATCCCACACTGATGAGCAATACTCAAGTATAGGTCGAACGAGTGTTTTGTAAGCCACCTCCTTTGTTGATGGACTACATTTTCTAAGGGCTCTCCCAATGAATCTCAACCTGGTAGCCGCCTTACTAACAATTAATTTTATATGATCATTCCACTTCAAATCGTTGCGCACGTCTACTCCCAGATATTTTACAGAAGTAACTGCTACCAGTGCTTGTTCCGATGAACACTCACCATCGAGGACAACGTACTGGGTTTTATTATTTCAGAAGTAGAATGACATTTTCACTCTACAGGGGAGTGTGCGCTGATATGAAACTTCCTGACAAATTATAACGGTGTGCTGGACCGAGACTCGAACTCGGGACCTTTGCCTTTCGCGGGCAAGTTCTCTACCAACTGAGCTACCCAAGCACGACTCACGCCCAGTCCTCACAGCTTTAATTTCGCCAGTACCTCGTCTCCTACCTTCCAAACTTCACAGAAGCTCTCCTGCGAAGGTAGGAGACGAGGTACTGGCGAAATTAAAGCTGTGAGGACGGGGCGTGAGTCGCGCTTCGGTAGCTCAGTTGGTAGAGCACTTGCCCGCAAAAAGCAAAGGTCCCGTGTTCGAGTCTCGGTCCGGCACACAGTTTTAATATGACAGGAAGTTTTACTTCAGTAGTAATCTGCATCAACGATACTGTTCTACGTAATCACTTAGACATCTGGGGCTTTCACTTCTGTCACTTTCATTTCTGGTCAAGTTCTGCGTATACGATAAATCTGGACGAAATCTGTGATGAGTAATAGCCGAGGTCCTCCTAGTGAGTGTAGTATCAGAGCAGATGTGATGACACGCTAGGTTTCTCAATTTGAAAGACTTGCTCCGTGTGTGTGTAGTTTGGACCGGCAGCGGAGACGGTAACCTCGGCTTTGTGTGTAGAGCGCTGATGAAAGCATTAGCGGCCCCGCCAGGCGCCGCTCCAGCAGGAAACACGCTGTAAGTGCTTCCTTCGGCTGAGCCCCGCCCAGCCGGGCCATTGTGTCTGCCGACCTCTCTCCTCTGCTGCCGAGCAAAAATACTTCGTCGAGCTCGTCTGCAAGGCACAGCCGCTCACCACTCCGCGAGTCACCTGGCACCCACATACGGCAATCACCTACCTACATTAGAGATGGAAAAAAACCTACACTGATGCCGCTATTTTACACTACTGGCCATTAAAATTACTACACCAAGACGATGACGTGCTACAGACGCGAAATTTAACCGACAGGAAGAATGTGCTGTGATATGCAAACGATTAGCATTTCAGAGCATTCAGACAAGGTTGGCGCCGCTGGCGACACCTACAACGTGCTGACACGAGGAAAGTATCCAACCGATTTCTCATACACAAACAGCAGTTGACCGGCGTTGCCTGATGAAACGTTGCTGTGATGCCTAGTGTAAGGAGGAGAAATGCGTACCATCACTTTTCCGACTTTGATAGAGGTCGGATTGTAGCCTATCGCGATTGCGGTTTATCGTATCGCGACATTGCTGCTCGTGTTGGTCGAGATCCGATGACTGTTAGCACAATATGGAATCGGTGGGTTCAGGAGCGTAATACGGAACGCCGTGCTGGATCCTACAGGCCTCATATAACTAGCAGTAGAGATGACAGGTATCTTATCCGCATGGTTGTAACGGATCATGCAGCCACGTCTCGATCCCTGAGACAACAGATGGGGACGTTTGCAAGACAACAGCTATGTGCACGAACAGTTCGGCGACGTTTGCAGCAGCATGGGCTATCAGCTCTAAGACCATGGCTGCGGTTACCCTTGACGCTGCATCACAGACAGGAGCGCTTGCGATGGTGTACTCAACGACGAACCTGCGTGCACGAATGGCAAAACCTCAATTTTTCGGATGAATCCAGGCTCTGTTTCCAGCATCATGATGGTCGCATCCGTACTTGGCGACATCGCGGCGAACGCACATTGGAAGTGTGTATTCGTCATCGCCCGGCGTGATGGTATGGGGTGTCTTTGCTTACACGTCTCGGTCACCTCTTGTTCGCATTGACGGCACTTTGAACAGTGGACATTACATTTCAGATGTGTTACGACACGTGGCTCTACCCTTCATTCGATCACTGCGAAACCCTACATTTCAGCAGGATAATGCACGACCGCATGTTGCAGGTCCTCTACGGGCCTTCCTGGGTACAGAAAATCTTCGACTGCTGCCCTGTCCAGCACATTCTCCAGACCTATCACCAATTGAAAACGTCTGGTCAATGGTGGCCGAGCAACTGGCTCGTTACAATACGTCAGTCACTACTCTTGATGAACTGTGGTATCGTCTTGAAGCACCATGGACAGCTGTACGTGTACACACCATCCAAGCACTGTTTGACTCAATGCCCATGCGTATCAAGGCCGTTATTACGGCGTTAGGTGGTTGTTCTGGGTACTGATTTCTCAGGATCTATGCACCCAAATTGCGTGAAAATGTAATGACATGTCAGTTCTGGTATAATATATTTGTCCAATGATTACCCGTTTATCATATGCATTTCTTATTGGTGTAGCAATTTTAGTGGCCAGTAGTGTAGTTCTGAATAACTAGGAACAGGAAATAATCGAACGTTTTATGGCCTATTTCGGTGGTTTTTTTTGTGGTCAAAATCGGTGTTACTTTTGCTAGACATGTTATTATGAGAAGTAATTGATCATTTTCCAAATTCGTTATTATTTATTTTCAAAAGTAGGTGTATTTTTTCCAAATTCGGCGTTTATCTTCTGCCAAATCGGCATTACTTTTCGCCCTATTTTTGCCAAATTCGGTGTTATTTTTTTGTATAGCTTTTGCTAAATTTGTTTCTTGCTAAATTTACTTCTTTGCCCAATTTCATGTCACTTTTCGGCAAAATTTGGCGTTATTTTTTCAAATTTGGTGTTATTTTTTCCAAATTCGGGATCTTTTTTGCGAAATATAGCGTGTTTTTACCAAATTTGGTATTTTTTGCCAAATTCTGTGCTATTTTTTTTGCCAAATCCGTGTTTCATTTTTGCCTTATATTTGCCAAGTTAGGAGTTTCTTTTATGGTAAAAATTAGTGTTACTGCCAAATTCAGTGTTTTTTTTTTAAATTTACTTTTCTTGACAAATTTCATGTTATTTTTTCGCCAGAACTTGGTATTATTGTTAGACAAAGTATTTGTTCCCTTTCGTAAAATTTGGTGTCATTTTTTCCAGATTCAGTGTTATTTTTAGCTAAATATACCGTTTTTTTTGCGAAATTCGGTCTTATTTTTCACCAAATTCGTTGTTATTGTTTGTCAAATTCGGTCTTATTTTCTCGCCACATTAGGTGTTACTTTTATGTCTGCTTCGTGGTGACTGAGCCGTGGCGTCATTGAGCTGGTAGACTGTTCTGTCTGGCGCCACTGGCTGGAGGCTAGTATCGACTATCCCTCTTGCGGCCCCATTGCCAATATCTACGAGTAAAAGTAAGTATCTGTGGGTTGTGTCCTTAGAAGGTCTTTGCTTGCCAATGTATATACAGGTCTGCTGGCTCGAGAGGGTGGATTTCTACCTCACCATCTATGGCTGCCCCATTGCCCTCACTGCCACCCTCAAGTACCTTGGCATCACAATGGACCACCACCTGTGGGGCGGCGAAGAAGTCGTCGAATGAGTTGTTTGAATGTTCATTTCACGTAACAGACTATTGGCGATGCAACATATGTGGGACGGCGAAGAAGTCGTTGTTTAATGTTGAATGAAAGTTGAACATTGCCACCTTAAATCACGCGAGCCTGGCAACTAATTTGGTGGCCAGTCAGAAAGCGAAGGGAAACTTACTGACCTTAGTTCCCAGTCTGCACGGCCACATTCCTGTACAGCCCATGCTAAACGAAAAATATCCATAGTTCTTCACGGGATTAGGGCTGCTTCAATAAAATTTAAAGTTCCAAACAAGATTTTATTATCTTAAAGGCTCACACAAATTACTCGAAACTTCTGAAAATGCTAAAGACATTAAATATTGTTAATTCAGCCAATCGTTTAATAGTTCAGAGGCGACTTCTACAGCAAGTTCCTCCCGAATAGTTCATTACTCTAACTAACGGTGCTCTATTAATAGTTCGCAATAATGTTAAAAAAAAAGATTAATGCTCGCCTTAAAAGTGGAGTTAGTCACCACTTGCCACGCGGAATTATACTTCACACGGACGGCACAATAACAGTTTGTTACCGAAGTCTAAACGATCCAGGACGGTGTACAGTCCTCGCGATTTTCAATGTCCGTTTACATTGCTAAGTACGCGCATGTCGCAGCCCGCTATGACGTCACCCGAGGCGAGGCGCGATCGGACGTTAAGCTCGCGTGGACTAGGCGTTGGTCTAATGCGGAGTGAGCTTCCTACTGCCTCTGCCGCTCTTTTTATATAGCTCCGGCGCGTACCGCCAAGAGAGCATCTGTTCTTTCCGTTCATATGCAGATGCCTGCGGCCTCCAAATGACCGCTATCTCAGGCACATAATCTTAAATATCACATTTAATAATAGCTTTACAAACTTCTCAATTTTTGTATACATACATCTGAGCAGTACAGAAGCACGTAGAAAATCTCAGCCCGCTAAAATTAAAACTTTACTCTCTAGAATTTTTACAATGGAACTAACGGTAGATTGTTACCTCTGAACCATAGCTTTATCAAGACTTGTATCAGCTGTTAATTATGCTACAAGACTAAAACTTGGTGTAGCTTTGTTAATTGTCCTATCTGATCATTGGTCTTAAAGAATTTGTTTTATCATTAAAATTTAAAGTACTTAATCTATAATGCTTATGTACATTTTACTCACAAAAGTAGTTTTTACTAAATTACTAAAAAACTAGAAGAGGTAACTGATTGTGGTATTTCCATTATTATTATTAGGGTGAACTGAAGCATCCTACCAATTTTCAATATTGTAGCTCTATTATTTCGCGCCTCTGATTTTTCCGAAAAACGCGGATTCTGGAGTCAATTTTAGTTTTATGGTTTTGGAAACCAGCACCACTCATTAATGACTTCTTACTGCACCTTCTCACCAAATTTTGGCTTCCTAGCGTCATTATTTATCGCCTCCTATTTTTCTTTCAAAACGTGAATTTTACGTAAACTACTAATTTTATAACATTAAGATTTGTTACCTGAAACATTATTACATAGAACTATACTTTAACAAAGTTTTACACACAAATCTTAATTTTTACTTTTATGTTAAATGTGGTGCAATACTATATGACGTGACGCTACTAGCAGTGAACTAGGGTAAGTCCCGTGCACTCGCTCGCCTCTGTATCTTATACATGATACAGCGCTTGCTTTGCTTCACACCTTTCCTGGACCGCCCATCTCCTCACAGTCCAAGCCAAGGTGCATCTCCTCAAACTCCTCTCTGGTCGAACATGGAGATTAGACCCTTCCACTATCCTTCATACCTATAAGACCATCATCTGCCCCATCCTGTATATGACCACCCCACCTACTACAAATCCTTCCAAATCCTTGAGCGCCAAGCGCTCCACCTCGCTTATGGCATCTGTCTCCCATCTCCCACGTGGATCCTCTATGATTTGATCCCCTTTCCCCATCTCCTCCTATTCCTTGAATGAATCCGAATCCTATA
This sequence comes from Schistocerca gregaria, assembly GCF_023897955.1. NCBI lineage: Eukaryota > Metazoa > Arthropoda > Insecta > Orthoptera > Acrididae > Schistocerca > Schistocerca gregaria. Next base: position 259,236,419 of record NC_064920.1, on the reverse strand, counting down.
CATCTCTCATGAACTGGATTCTCCCCCATCCTCTCCCACCCCAGCCCACTGCCATGCCTGTACCACAGTGACCCACCTGGTCTCCATCTTCACATGGTCCATACCCTCATACAAGGTGGCTTCCACCAACTACCAATCCCAGATAATGTCCTTACGCCATCCATCTATCCCTCCTACCAGATCTAATCCCCCTTCTTCCCTCCCCCTCCTCAGCGGTGCATCTATCTCTCTCTCTCTCCCCTTCCTTTCTTTCTCCTTTTCCCCTACTGCCCATCTTCTTCCCCCCCCCCCAGGCTTCCAGCTCCTCCCCTCCACCGCCCCCTCCTCGTTTACTATCTCTCCCCCCTCCCTTTTCTTTCCCCCTATCCTCCACCCAGTCGTAGGTCCCCCCCTTCAGTGCAGTGATTTTTAACGTTTTTCTTGTAGTGTCAGTGTGTCTCCAGTGCTGTGTGCAGTACTAAGTTTCATCACCACCAAACAGTGTTGCCAGTATTACTCATTTGTGTTCCTGCTGTGGAGCTTCTTTGTTTTCACTCTGACATACAGTGCTCATTCTCTCCATGTGTGTGTGTGGCTCTCATCTATTTTTTTAATCTACCTTTTATACTCATCTGCTTTTGTTATTGTTTATTCACCCATTTTTACCATTCTCTATAATTTCTTCTTTTCTCATGTGCTTATTTTTTTTTGTACCTCTCTTGGCTGAAGAGTGGCATATTGTGCCACTACCAGCCCACCCCATTATGGAGAGTGAAATAACAATAAAGAAAAAAACCGAGAGGGAGAGGCACAAAGTTTGGGGATTGGCAGTAGCGTCGTGACAAGAGATGGTCACGAGGTAAAGCCATGAGCTACACAAGGAAGGCCTGTGCAGAGTGAAGATACCAGAGTACTTCATCGACACCAGCGTCGACTAGGACCAGCAGGCTACATCCCGTCTGTTGGTTGGCAACATTCGCGTCGGACGACTGCTCATGACCTGGTTGCCCTCGTGTACTGGGCTTTCATTGGCACCACTCAGTAGCCGCCACGATGCACAGTGGATCCATGGGGCTGCTTGCTGATAAAAGGGAGTAACATTCTGTAATCCTCGTGATGATTTGTATCATTGTCTTCCTACCCTCCTAGTTACTTTCTGGTTTGTACTGGAACGTCAGAATTTTACTCGGTCGGCTCTTTGGTCGTAAATATAGTCTGTAGTATTGTACTAAGATACTAGTTGTCGTTTGAAAATTTGTTCCGCTACTATATCGCCTTTCCTGTCGGTTTATGTTCTAATGAATCAGCTCCTGGTCGTAAATACAGGTGGAGCAATTGTATTAAGGCACAGGTTGCCGTTAAACAAAACAGGGGCCTTGTGATTAGATTTAAAGGTTAAAGCGTTCAATTCTGTGATTGTAATTGCATTAGTTATAATCTGAACTACCTGTTGTACTAAGCTGTGCATTGCTGTCTTTGAAATACCGGGTTATTTTTAATGTATTTATAACTGCAGCGCCGACCGCGGTGGTCTAGCGGTTCAGGCGCTCAGTCAGGAACCGCGCGACTGCTACGGTCGCAGGTTCGAATCCTGCCTCGGGCATGGATGTGTGTGATGTCCTTAGGTTACTTAGGTTTAATTAGTTCTAAGTTCTAGGGGACTGATGACCACAGATGTTAAGTCCCATAGTGCTCAGAGCCATTTGAACCATAACTGCAGCTTGTGGTTCTGCCGAGTGAGTTCTCCTGAAATAGGTGTTCACAAGTAATGTTTTAAGACGTTACTTCAGAGCGGTCTTAATAACTGACAAGCAGTTTAACTTGAAAATATGAACAGCAAACTGTCATCAGGGCTTTATTCAAAATAATATTGTCAAAAGGGATGGGTTGCGATCCAGTCTTAGCTTGATTGCCGATTGAAATTAAGAGGTTGATTGCTGTGAAGTAAGCCTTATCATTGTCATATTGTTTCCTGATCTGTTTAACCTTTAAGCACAGGCGTGCATCTTAACCTCGAACCTCTCGACATACAGCTTTCAAATTAAAAGTTGCCTCATCTTTCCTGAATAATTGGACCACTCTTATCATCAATGGTACTTATATATTTTTCATGTGATGCAGAAGGGCATTTAATAAGAGAGACTGTGTCCAGTGTGGTAGTAAACACCATTGTTTCACCCGATAACGGGCGGACTGCAGGTCTGGGCGTGTTGTAATTATTGTAATACTGTTTGCTGTTTTGATTTCTCTTGCAAAAGCCTATTCATTATTACAAATTTGTTCATTTTGTAACAATAAGGTATGGTTATATATTGTTAAATAAACTGGTTGTGTGAAAAGAATGTTATATTGGTGAGTCCTCCCTTCAACGTTTTCATAATTCCAGTGAGTACCACGTTTCAGTTACTTTTTGCCAAATTCGATGTTGTTGGTTTTGCCAAATTCAGTGTTTCTTTTGTCAAATTCGATACTGTATTTTTGCCAACTTCCGAGTTTTTTGCCAATTTCCGTGTAACTTTTCTTCATTTCGGTGCTACTTCTGCCGTCATAACCAAATTCCTTACTCAGGAAAAGAACTGTCAGTTTAAGATTACGCACGAATAAAGGTCTTGAGAAAGTTAGTTTAAAATTCAGTAACTATCACTGTCCTCAGATTTTTAGAAAGCAAAATCACGAATTTCGCGATATCCCCTAAAAATCGCTGATTTAGCATTATTTTGATAAAAACCGCATTACTTTTCGCTTTGTCGTTTTCGTGAAATTTTCCTGTCTCTATGAATAACCGACACTTTTACATATTTGTTTGGTCTCGGTTATAACAGGTATTTCTTATTTTTTACTAATAACGTAGTACGAAAAACCGAAATGCGAATCATCCATAGCAGCAGTGCCAAAACTTTTCGTTTTCAAATAAACCTTTTTTGAAAAAAAGAAGTAACATTTGTTCTTATAGTTTGTATTGGTTTGAAATATTTGCGTTATTGTAAAAAGTGGGGAAAAGCAAAGAGCAACAGTCACATGGCATAAGAACTGATTCAACAGTGTTGAAGCAGTAATGTCCCTGTTGCTGTGTGTCGTGGTTTAAGATACGTTTGTACGTGCAGCGTGCAAGACCTCCCCACCCTCCCACCTCTCCCCCACCCCCACACCCCTGGTCTATAAAATAGTGTTTCCCTGTTGTCGCTGGACATCCGTTATACTGGAGAATAGCACCACCCCTAGTATAAAAATATTTTTACGAAGTGACGTGGCAATGTAGCATAATGATTCACTTCCTTTAAAAAAATTAAAGATTTGTCTGCCATTTCTATGAAATGATAAAAGAAAAAGGATGTTATCGCAGCAGTAATAAGTTGAAAACTTAACAGCAGTTTATTTAGAGTACACAATAAAAATAGAAATTAGCTGATCTGCTTCCTTGTGTCTATATAATATGCCTCTATCTCTTTGCAGGCCTTGAAAACGGACAAAGAAACAACAAAAGCAGAGTTCTTTAACCTCAGCTTTCACGCTTTAGCGCTGACTAGTTGTAATACCCAAACAGTGGCGTAATATCCGATTAAAACACGATTTTTGAGCTGAGTTTTAAAAACTCAGAAGCAATAGGATACTACTGATTTTTTTGTAGTATTCAAACATTTATCACATTTTGGGAAAAGCAGCGAACAGTTGATGGACTAAGTTTTGTTTCATTTGCCTATTTAATTTCATATTTGGATTGTATGTATCCTGAAACATTTTTCAATCTTTGTGGGATTTCTTCGTTTATTACAGGAAATAGTAGAAAGAAAATCGAAAATCGGTTGTTTCAGAAATTAGTTATTTTGAGCAGTTTTAACAGTCAGGTTAAATGGTCGTAGAAGAGCCAATGTAATCGAAAACCGGTTGTTTCAGCGATAACCGCCATCTCTAACCTACATGTGTGACAGAAATTGTGTGCAGGGCCATTACTGTTTGCTCATATGACGTCAGTGATGTTAACTAACACCGTTTTATCTGAGAAAAACGATTTGTAGTGGGTTCAGAAACACTGAAGGGAATAATCCTTTAGCCCTTTGAGTCCCACGAACATGAAAAAAATATTCAAATAATTAATCTTCATTATCATTCTAAGCAACAAATTCAAAAGGGAATTGACAAAATAGAAAAACTCAGTTATTTTATAGAGGTGGTTTCAATTTGGAATATAATTTTAAAATTTTTCGCAAAATTACTTTTATTATCATAGTAAGGAACGAATCTAAGAAGAAATTGACACAAGGTAAACAATCGTTTCAAGGAGGTGGTTTCACTTTGGAAAAAGTCCGACATACAGTTTTCAACCACTCATCATTTCAAGTGATATATTTAAAAGCAAATCCGCATGTTTCCTAGACACAGTGCCACATCCCTAAACTTTAATGAACCCATAGTACCTAAAAGAAATATTACGTAATTGGTATTTGAACTTCTTTTGCCACCTCACAGCATGTTGTTGTTGTGGTCTTCAGTCCAGAGACTGGTTTGATGCAGCTCTCCATGCTACTCTATCCTGTGCAAGCTCCTGCATTTCCCAGTACCTACTGCAACCTACATCCTTCTGAATCTGCTTAGTGTATTCATCTCTTGGTCTCCCTCTACGATTTTTACCCTCCACGCTGCCCTCCAATACTATATTGGTGATCCCTTGATTCCTCAGTACATGTCCTACTAACCGATCCCTTCTTCTAGTCAAGGTGTGCCACAGATTTCTCTTCTCCTTAATTCTATTCAGTACCTCCTCATTAGTTATGTGATCTACCCATCTAATTTTCAGCATTCTTCTGTAACACCACATTTCGAAAGCTTCTATTCTCTTCTTGTCTATTTATCGTCCATATCTCACTTCCATACGTGGCTACACTCCATATGAACACTTTCAGAAACGACTTCCTGACACTTAAATCTATACTCGATACTAACAAATTTCTCTTCTTCAGGAAAGATTTCTTTGGCATTGCCAGTCTACATTTTATATCCTCTCTACTTAGAACATCAGTTATTATGCTCCCCAAATAGCAAAACTCATTTACTACTTTAAGTGTCTCATTTCCCAATCTAATACCCTCAGCATCACCCGATTTACTTCGAATACATTCCATTATCCTCGTTTTGCTTTTGTTGATGTTCATCTTATATCCTCGTTTCAAGACACTGTCCACTTCTCCATTTCGTTCAGCTGCTCTTCCAGGTCCTTTGCTGCCTCTGACAGAATTTCAGTGTCATCGGCGAACCTCAAAATTTTTATTTCTTCTCCATGGAATTTAATTCCTACACTGTTCTAAATAACAATGGAAAATGGACATAAAATTTATAAAATTTAATATGGAAACTATTTCATCTGTGGTTTAATATCGAAAACACTCAAAAAAGCAGTAGTACAAAGTCAAATTTACGTTACACTAACTTAAGATATACTTACATTCACTATCAATGATCTTCTTAATGTGGCTACTATAAAAATACACAATCCCCTACTCTAAGTGTCTGCTACAATGCACTACATTCGTTGTAGTACGTCAGTGTACCACTAGATGTCTCTGTCTTGCAACAGTATCGGTGGTTTGATGCTAAAGACACAGATAGTGTTAGGCAGAAACCACTGGGCGTCAAACGGCCGCGTAAACCGTATTTCTTCTCCTATTACTTCGGCCGTATACCTTTTTCGCCATCTTCAGAGCTAGCTGACAGGCTGAGGCTACATGCACACAGGAACTTCGTAAGGGGCTTTCCCAATCTCTGCTTGAGGTGGCGTGTCAACACGTGTCTTTGCCTCCAAGAAGCTGGAATGTAAACGATGTTCTCTTCTCTGTTTTGTCATCTTCTCGCGGTTCGTTCTGGGGTTGGTCTTTCGGTGGCAGCAGCGAACCTGACAGCGCTTGTAGTTGAGAGAGCGGGCCTGTCTTCACTGCTGTGTGTGCTGTGGGGCAGGCGGCTCTTTGGCCCCAACGTAGACCCCATTAAACTTGCTCTGCCGCAGCAGGCGGCAACTGGCGAACTCACCGCTTCAGGAGCGAGACGGCACTTGTACAACGCCGACGAGGGACAAGTAACCATTGTGACAAAGAGGCACATCTCTCTGGGAGTGTCAGAGTCTCAGTGCGGGGACAACCCGTACCGTGAAGTGCCAGCGTCAAATTATTTGGCGTCACGATAGACATACGTCTAACATGGCGCCAACACGTGAAGACGTGGGAGAGAAAGTGCTGGCTGGATTGTGACTACTCTAGCTGGCCTTCAGCCCCACTTCATCGCTGCCAGGACACCCAGGACTCATCCTACACGCCCGCTGTTGCACACGGTACAGTGACACTAATGGGGACCACCAACTATAATGCATTAACCACTCACAGACCGCAAGTGGCAGCGCTAGCACTGGAGGGTACATCAACCGTACCGGGAGGACGTGGAAAACAGTGCAGTAGTCGTTGTCGTAATGAGGAAACGGAATAATCTTTCGGGTCAAGGGTGAACACATTTTCGAAATCGAGGCTACTGTAGTGTACCACGTGCCGTAGATGACACGGCTTCGACGGCTGCGGACATGTCTTCAGGCGAATGGACGTGTACCTGTGAGCAACTGACGATACACATGGATCAAGGTGCTATAAACAGTGCCTCCTCAGCGAACGAAAAGTGTGAGGTGATCCACATGAGTTCCAAAAGAAATCCGTTGGAATTCGATTACTCGATAAATAGTACAATTCTCAAGGCTGTCAACTCAACTAAGAACCTGGGCGTTAAAATTACGAACAACTTCAGTTGGAAAGACCACATAGATAATGTTGTGGGGAAGGCGAGCCAAAGGTTGCGTTTCATTGGCATGACAGAAGATGGAACAGGTCTACTAAAGAGACAGCTTACACTACACTCGTTCGTCCTCCGTTAGAATATTGCTCCGCGGTGTGGGATCCTTACCAGGTGGGATTGACGGAGGACATCGAAAGGGTGCAAAAAAAGGGCAGCTCGTTTTGTATTATCACGTAATAGGGGAGAGAGTGTGGCAGATATGATACGCGAGTTGGGATGGAAGTCATTAAAGCAAAGACTTTTCTCGTCGCGGCGAGAACTATTTATGAAATTTCAGTCACTTACCTTCTCTTCCGAATGCAACAATATTTTGTTGAGCCCAACCTACATAGGTAGGAATGATCATCAAAATAAAAAAAGAGAAATCAGAGCTCGAACAGAAAGGTTTAGGTGTTTGTTTTTCCCGCGCGCTGTTCGTGAGTGGAATGGTAGAGAAATAGTATGATTGTGGTTCGATGAACCCTCTGCCAAGCACTTAAATGTGAATTGCAGAGTAATCATGTAGATGTAGATGTAGATGGGCCTCTGCAGCAGGCGCACGGCCCTTGCCACCCATGCTGACTACTGTTCACTAGCGATGAAGGCTGGAATTTGCACGCCAATACCACAACCGGACGTCCGTCGAGTGATGACAGTTAGCCATTTCAGATGAATCAAATTTTATGTTCCATCGGATAAATTGGCCTTTGGCGTGTACGGCTTGCAATAATCGTTGGAACGGTCCAGGTTGAAGGAGGGAGCGGTGTTTTCGTGGCATTCCCTGTATGATCTCGTCATTCTGGAGGGCACAGAATATCATCACAAGTAATGTATCTATCCTTGGGGACCATGTTCACTTGTATATGCAGCTTGGTTTTTCATGGCTCAACGGCATCTACCAGCAGGATAATGAAACAAGCAGACTGCTGTGGCCGAGCGGTTCTAGGCGCTTCAGTCCGGAACCACGCGGCTGCTACGGTCCCAGGTTCAAATGCTGCCTCGGGCATGGATGTGTGTGATGCCTTAGGTTAGTTACGTTTACGTAGTTCTAAGCCTAGGGGATTGATCATCTTTCCTTTTAAGTCCCTTAGTGCTCAGAGCCATTTGAAACATTTGACAATGAAACGTGTCACTCAGCTCGCAGTGTACTGCATGGCTTGAAGAGCACTAAGAAGAGATTACCGTACTCCCCGGGGCACCAAACTCCCCGGATTGAAGCCGAATCGAGAATCTATGGGACCACCTCGATGGGGCTGTTCGCTCCATGGATCCTCAACTAAGGGATCTAGCGCAGCTGGCCACGGCACTGGAGCCAGTATGACACCACATATCTGTCGGTACCTTCCAGAACCTCACTGACTCTCTTCCTGGTCGTTTCGCGCTGCAAAAGGTGCTTATTGAGGCCTTTGATAGGTGGTCACATTAATTTGTCTGGACAATGTAATATGCAACTCTGGTGTGGGGCAACACTTTAGAGATCAACCTCAGGCACCTCCAATGCAACATAATGGGGCTCCACCTTCCACAAGACTTCATGTCGAAGGAACTCCCACGTCCTCATAGACATCCTGTCTCTTCGTCAGCGGTTCCAAGAGACAGCTAAGACATTGTATCAAAAAGCAGAGGATTATTCCATGATCTCGGTCATAATTCACACTAGTACAAGCCATTTTGCTGGCCAGATTTGCTGCTGTTACAGTAACACAGCAAACATATTTCTTGCTATTCGAGTGCAAAGCAGAATTAGATAGGATTATATTTTCTCTAAGACGAAGAACCCTCCTACAGAGGGTACAACAGCGAAATACTAAGATGGTTATTCGGAAAGTAAGGAACGATTGGTCATGAAATGGAAAATACAGTGAAAATCTGATGACGTTTCGCACAGATGCGTTAGGCACTGTGTGTGGTACGCCCATCGATCGCATCATGTCGCTCTTTTCAGTTCTGAGCTCACAGTGAGAACGTAAAGATGGCTAGAAATTATCGTCTCCCGCCAAGTATGAGGGCCTGCGAAAGATTTCGCCTGAAGCTATGCAATCCACATAACTGTCATGCGGTTCGTTCTACACGACAGTTCTCGGCCGCACTCTGCAGGGGCAATGAAGATGCTCTTGCGGCGTTTTCGATGGGAAGTGTTTGATCACCCACAATACAGCCTGTAACTGGCTACCCCTGAGGTTCATCTCTGCTCAAATGAACCGCTGACTATGAAGACAACATTTTGACACAGACAACGAGCTGCAGTCCAGGGTAGAAAATTGTCTAAAAGCAATGGCGGCTGAAATTGAAAATTTGGTACAACGCTATGACAGATGTCTAAGTTTGAGCGGCGACTGTGTAGAGAAGTAGCTGGACGGTGTAGTTAACCGTTGCAAAATAAAACAGTTTTGATTTTCACTGTGGTTTCCATTTCGCGACCTATCGTTCCTTACTTTCCGAATAGCCCTCATATTACAGATTCCTACAACAATGCAGCAAACCGATGCACAAGCGACGACGTGGCTGGTTTGGCAGCGGTCACAACCTCGGGCATCTGCTGCAGCGTCTCGATAAGGAGAGAGACCTCGTTGAATAGTACAGTGGTAAGCTTACCTGTCCGTCGCTGACATAGAAGACTGCAAACCTTCTTTCCTTCCCGTCTGGACAAGCTGTGCACTGACTAGAGTAAACGTAAAGCTTACTGGGACAGGGTAAATGCTAGCTACAATGAAGTCGATAATTTGATCTTAATATTGGCACTTTAATTTGATATTCTCCACAACTGACAATATTTACAAAAAAAATTGAATCTCTTTGTCGACCCACACACTCCTGAGAATGGCACATTAACAATTTGCAATCACGCGCCCCTATTACCGGCAGCTGCGTTGATAAATACTAGGCACCTCGCAAGGATAACTTCTAAATCGAGAATGTTAGGTAAGTTGTTGGAAGTGATTAGGTGATGGTGAAAATCTCGCTTCTGAGCACACAAAGAGCTCTAACCGCAGAACTCTGCATGGAACACGCGTTGGTGCAGTGCTGCGATACAGACCGTATATCTCCCTTCGAAGACGATAGTCAAAACGCCGTCTCCAAGTCCGTACCGCTCGATGGCTGAAGGCGATGTCCTCCTCCACAATTCTCTCGTCTCCCACGCGTACGAAAACGCGGCGAAAGAATACTCAGTTTCGGCCAATGTCGAACGCTCTATCATCGCGGAAATACCTCCACTGAGATCCAATGATCGATTAGGTCATAACGCCCCTAGGCAAACGAAATTCCCGTCTTCGCCACGTGTTGCCCAGCACAGGTGGCTCCGGATGCCGGACTATCCCCAAAAGCTCCGTAATGTCCGGCGTTTCCGGTGAGCGCTACCTGCCGCCCACAGCGGCCCGGCGAGCTACGGCCATGTGAGGACTTTACATTGCACAATCCTCAACTTCCGATACTCTTCACCAACGCTTTAAGTTAGTGGCTCAATCATACAAACATGCAGGGAATACTACTCGAGAGTGCCTCATATTTATCATAATTCAATAGCCGTGATCTGATGCCCTGGCCAGTCCCTGTATTACTAATACTAATGTTGGTAGGCTAACGTGTAAGTGCCCATGTCTTGGCACCTTACACAGTCAGCGCGGTAAACAGGAACTGGAGGCAACGGCATTAGTGGTCTGGGGTGAAGCTGTTTCGTTGCGGACGATAGTGGCAGCGTTTCCTCCACTGTCAGCTGCCGCAGTGACGACCTCATCTGCTGGGCAGCGGATTTGCCCCTTGGGTGCGTCGCCGCGGCGATTCTCTGGCGTCTTCGCCCTGGCGTGCATTCCGTCTTCCGCTGTCCCATGGACTGGCGACTGTTGCCGCAGCAATTGTGGTTGCAACCTCGGCTGCGGGCATTGAGAACTCGCTTGGTCGCTCGTGCGCTTCACGCATCCTCAGCGGAAGGGCACTCGTGTGCTACATGCATATACAGTAGCACTCGCTCCGTCTTTTTAAAACCGGAGGACCACGCTCCTGCGCTTGCGGCCACAGGGAGCGTGCGACTACAGCCGTTATGAAATACATGAAATGTTTTCGCAGTTGCATGGACAACCATCAGGTGTTTAACGGAATGAGGACAGTGAAAATTTGTGCAGGACCGGGACTCGAACTCGGGTTACACGCTTATCACAAGCGGTCGCCTTACTATTAGGCTGTTCGAGAACAACTCAGGGCTGTCGGAATATACGTATCGTACGCACGAGTATAGGTTGTGTCTGGCTGTCAGTCGAGTTCGAATACCCAAATTGCAAGGCGACTGCTCGCGATAAGCGGGTAATTCGGGTTCCGGTCTCGGTCCGGCACAAATTTTGTCGTCATTCCATTATACAGCGGGACCTGTGCCTGTGTCGTGCGTGGGTGGCTCAGTCGGTGGAGCACTTGCCCGCGAAAGCAAAGGTCCTAAGTTCGAGTCTCGTTCTGGCACACAGTTTTAGTCTGCCAGGAAGTTTCATATCAGCGCACACTCCGCTACAGAGTGAACATCTCATTCTTTACACTGATGTGTCGGGCAGTGTCTCTAGTATACTCGTCGATAGCGAGTATTTACAATTTTTACAGACAGAAGATGGCAGTTATAAGAGTGGAGGGACATGAAAGGGAAGAATTGGTTGGAAAGGGAGAGAGACAGGGTTGTAGTCTCTCCCCGATGTTACTCAATCTGTATATTGAGCAAGCAGTAAAGGAAAGGAAAGAAAAGTTCGGAGTAGGTATTAAAATCCATGGAGAAGAAATAAAAGCTTTAAGGTTCTCCGATGACATTGTAATTCTGTCAGAGACAGTAAAGGACTTGAAAGAGCAGTTGAACGGAATGGACAGTGTCTTGAAAGGAGGATATAAGATGAACATCAACTAAAGCAAAACGAGAATAATGGAATGTAGCCGAATTAAGACGGGTGATGCTGCGGGAATTAGATTAGGAAATGAGACACTTAAAGTAGTAAAGGAGTTTTGCTATTTGGGGATCAAAATAACTGATGGTGATCGAAGTAGAGAGGGTATAATATGTATACTGGCAATGGCAAGGAAAGCGTTTCTGAAGAAGAAAAATTTGTTAAGATCGTGTATAGATTTAAGTGTCAGGAAGTCGTTTCTGAAAGTATTGGTATGGAGTGTAGCCATGTATGAACGTGAAACATGGATGATAAATAGTTTGGAAAAGAAGAGAATAGAAGCTTTCGAAATGTGGTGCTACAGAAGGATGCTGAAGATTAGATGGGTAGATCACATAACTAATGAGGAGGTATGAAACAGAATTGGGGAGAAGAGGAGATTGTGCCACAACTTGACTAGAAGAAGAGATCGGTTAGTAGGACATGTTCTGAGGCATCAATGGATCACCAATTTAATACTTGAGGGCAGCGTGGAGGGTAAAAATCGTAGAGGGAGACCAAGAGACGAATAGACTAAGCAGATTCAGAAGGATGTATGTAGGGTGCAGCAGGTACTGGGAGATGAAGAGGCTTGCGGAGGATAGAGTAGCATGTAGAGCTGCATCAAACCAGTCTCAGGACTGAAGACCACAACAACAACAACAACAGCGTCACGTTGCACTTCGCTGTTCTTCGCTGTTATTCATGACAATTCGGTCGCACATTGCAGGGGCAATGAAGACGCTCCTTCAGCGTTTTCGACGGTAAGTGCTTGGTCACCCAGCATACAGCCCAAACTTGGTTCCTGATTTTCATCTCTTCTCACATGAACTGCTGTCTACGAAGACAGCATTTTGGCACACACGACGAGCTGGAGAACAGCGTAGAGCACAGACGGCTGTCTACTTTAAGCGCCTGCACGCCAGGCCAGCTAAGGCCAACGGACGAAAGGGACTGGATCCAGCCGATCTTTGGTCGCTAATGCACTGAAGTTCGGCTTCTCAGCCACACCACGTGAAGGGCCTGGGGCAGAGGAACTCGGCAATGAGGAATCTCAGTTGTCTCTGATAAACTTGCCGACGTTGCTCCCGTTTTATTATTGTTATAGAGCAGCGTTTTAATTACAACTTCAGTTGCCGATATTGTGAGAGAAGAAAAGAATTTAGCTGTCGTCGCATGTGCAGCATTTATTTTAGTGCAAGAAACTGATCGCAAGGAAAAGGAGAAACGACGCTGGTGGACTACTTCTCTTTTTAAAAGTAGAGTGCAGTGCGATGGGACAAAATTGATGTCTACCGTAAAGGTGAATCGATAATAGTCCTCTTGCAGACCGATGGCAATCAATTACAAACTTAAGTCTCTCATTGTTATTACAGTACAATTCTGTTTGGGGTAAACCAGTCCCACTATAGTCATTATTCTGGTCGCTAACGAACTAAACCCGCTCAGCGAGTAAACTGACAGACGCCAAACTGAATGTCTGAGTAAGACCCACCGGTTAGCGACGGCGGCCTAAATACACACTGTCGAGAGGGTGTTGTTTGTGGGTGTGTTTCAAGCCTCTCTCGTGATAAGCGCCTACTAATCGACCTTCGCGGTTCACGTTTGCCGACTGGTGTGCTGGCGACAGCTTACGCCAGAACAATAATATTGACTGGTGAATGTTCAAAATGGTTCAAATGGCTCTGAGCACTATGGGATTTAACTTCTCAGGTCATCATTCCCCTAGAACTTAGAAATACTTAAACCTTACTAACCTAATGACATCACACACATCCATGCCCGAGGCAGGATTCGAACCTGCGACAGTCGCAGTAGCGCGGTTCCAGACTGTAGCGCCTAGAACTGCTCGGCCATACCAGCCGGTGAATGTACTGTCGTCAGTACGTAGATGCAACATTATGCCTCCCCACACCACAACTGAACTAATGGGTGCAGTACTTGTTTCAAGCTTTCCTCATACGACAATACTTCCAGAACCACTTCTCAGACAATCTGCTCTCATCCCAAAAGAACACCCTAACACCCTCCTTGTTCATCTATTCCATATGCTCTTGGCACTAACGCAAACGGTGCCGTCGATGTGCGGGTGTCAACGGAACGTAACACACTGGTCGTCGGGCAAAGATACAACCCCGATGCATTCGGCGTGCCACTGTGGGGCGTGAGACTGCACGCTTTGTAGTCCTCTTGAATGTGGGCTGCAGTTACGCCAGCTGTTTGACATGGGTCCCTTCTTTGCCGCTGCACAATGTGACGGTAGCCGGCTGCTGCTGTAGCTGACCTTTGTCTACCACCTCCTCTCCCCTTCAGGCAGCACTGTCTGTGGCTCGGAAGGTTCCCCAAGCACGTGAAATATGTTCGCTATTTGACAAATACTTTCTTTTCCAGTTCCTTCAGCTGTCTCGTGTTGCGGGCCAACTCCACTCGACTTGTCAGCACGGCGGATTGTTAACTGTACGAGCCCGAGTTCGATACCCGGCTGGTTCGAAAATTTTCTCTGTTCGGGGACTGGGTGTCGTGTTGTCCTTACGTTCGTATCGACATAACTGACGTTGCGCTATTGAGATGGCTGAATGGGCACGCCCCGAAAACCACTTTAAAAGAAAAAAGAAAACTCCATTTGACGCTCTAGCCACACGACGCTAACGTCCAACTTTCTGCGTATTATTGTGACACCTCTGGCAACATACTCCCGCAGTTTCATTTATTTCCATCTACTAATTAACATGGTTATTATGTTAAGTATAACCCCACAGATGCAGGCCCGGATCTAGAGGGGGGGGGGGGGGCGGAGGGATATCTGCCCTGGGCGGCAATTTCAGGGGGCGCCAAGTTCGTATTCTTGAAGAAAACAACCTCGTTTCACAAAGTGCCAAGCATCCAGCGTATGGTGCTCTATCGGTTATTGATATGATTGAAACGTATCCCTGTTAGGTTTTTGAACATAACTGAACGTATTCTAAGCTGATTTCCGAACGAATCATAAGTTGGTTTCTGACTGCGTGCATAGTGTACGTGATGTCGCCGTTAGGGGACTCCCCGTCGCATCTAGAAATAAAACGTATACGAGATGAGCCAAATAAATCCGAGCTGGTGAATGTCAATCGCTCTTTGTTTATATAGTTCGCTGCGTGTGCAAATAATCAGTGTTGCTATGATTATAAGTGAAATCCATAGATCCAGACTACAAGGGCGAAATAAACGACTAAAAGATGTAACGAAGAAAGAAGATGACATATTATCTTCTCAATGTATCCAAGGAATTGGAATTTTGACATAACATTTTTGCCAGAAGGCTACACTACTAAGTGCTAGTTCTACAGTCAAACCGCCCGATGGGGAGCCGGAAAGGGCCACAGAACATTTTAACTTGCATTGTCATGGATATACGTTTGATGGGTTCCATTAAAAAGTATACTCGTTTGAATTCCAGAGAGCAAAATACAGTGACGTGCGATAGAAGAATAGAAAGGAGTACTACTTTTATGGTCATTCAGGAATACGAAAACTTGCTTGTTTTGAAGTCTTACTGCTGTCTCTGAATATATGCAAGATGCCATCAGAAGACACTTCTTCGTAGAATGTAAAATGGCTTAGGCGTTGTGGAATGCTAGTTGAGGAAGAGACATCCCATAAGTCTTCTATATAAGGATGAAACAAAGAGTATTTACTATTCAGACAAAGACTCAGCAAGATCTTATGGAACTAAAAATTCTGACGCCAACCTTGATAGGCACAGTAGGTTGAATTCCGCTGTGTGAAGAGGTGTGGCACTGCGCTTTGGCACACTTAAAAAGCAAATAATATGTCCTACATTTCCTCAAACGTGTATGTTTTATATATCAAACTCTTCAGAAAGATGTGCGCTACATAATGACCTTAGTTTTGAGAAATCTTTTTGTTTCAAATTTCTTACATCTTATCTCAGAATCTTATGGGGGGGGATGGAAGGGGACGCCACTATCAAGTTTTTGCCCCGCTTCGGAAATAACGTAGATCCGGGGCTTCACGGATGCCGATGCGTGAATTTCACTCTAGCAGCAATGAGTTCACGCAGTTCAGAACTCATCGTGTGCTAAAAATAAGATCGTACTTCCAAACTGCTCTTCTACATTTTTAATGCAAAGCAGCCTGACCTTTCCACATCCCTGCAGTTCTGCTGCAGTCAGCAAGAAGGAAATCACGAGAGGAACGCTATAAAAATTACGGTAATTTATTGTTAATAGCAGGATAAAGCCGCAGTGCTTTTATCACAAAGCAGCTGAAGTCTTTTCTGTAATAGTGCTGTTTCATTTCACAAGGAAGGAATATTGCCGTGATGGCGCTAGTTGATTATTAAGTAGGAGGCGGTAGTTAATTATTAAGAGTACGAGAGAGGCACACATTCGGACTCGGCGTAACAGCTGTCGTGCCGGTGGCTGGGGGTGTTTTGCGCCCCTGTCATTAGCCGACACACACCACGGGGTCACTCGCTGAAGATTTCCCACGCTCCCGGATCTGGCGTTGTCTTTCTGTTCCTCCTGTCCTTCGATTACGCACAGGTGATACCGACTCCGAAGAAAGGTAACGTATCATAGTGAACTTCAGGGAGCCACGTGTTTGGACCAGCTTTGAGAAATCAGGCATTTTTTTGACAAAAGAGCGAGAAATTCGGTTAAATGACAGCAGTGTTGATCAGTGTAATTCTTACAACATTTTTAAGGAAGTTTCAGTTAGTATACGACTTGCACGTTTTAGGTGAAGCGATTTGTGTGTGTCTTAACGTGCGAGATAGAGAAAAGCGAACTTCCTGCTATTATTAAATGCAAAGTTATTATAAATGATTGAAGAAATTTTATAAATTCGCTGTTGTTACATCAATAGATACATTGTCAAAAAGCTCAACGCTCATACAGAAATAGTCATAACGTTTTGTGCTGTTGCAGCCGCACTTCGGATTTCTGCCACGAGAGCTAACTAATGAGCAGGTAGGAAAGGTGGCAACAGGCGCCGAGAAAGTGTTATGCTTGAAATGCTCTTGACCTAACCAATTTTTTGCTGTGTGGGATTATGAGAAAAGTTTAGTGTATACGCCTCCTCTACCAACAAACCTGCTGGACCAAACTGAGAGCTCGCGTCGACGGGGCTTTCGAACACATCGATAGACACATACTGCGCCGAACATGGGAAGAGCTGTGTTGTCGGCTTGACATCTGCAGAATGAGTAGTGGGGAAAATATGGAGCTCTTGTAACACGTGGAAAAATATTTGTGAGTTTTTTCTATGTGTGTGCAAAGTCCTGTGACAATACGTCAAATCATATAAGTACAACAAATCTGTGAAATCTCTTCGATCATTTACAATAACACTATGCCCGTATTAGCAGACCTTCAAGCTTACCTCAAAAATATTCGACAGTAGGCCTATTTAGTTCACGGCTTTGGATGAGTCATCTGTTCGATAAAAGCTGCCTCAATTTCTTCTAACTTCATCGTAATGGTCCACACTTCATAGGCAGCACGGTTAGTACGGAGATACAAAAAATGTCCGATCCAAATGGTAATGGAAGTACTCTGTTTTGTATAATGTTTTGACGAACACTTGCATGTATTTGGTCCAAGCCCAGACATCTCCATCTTTCGCCCGTTGGCACAAAGGACTCAGGTTCTCCAGGTCTACGACGCCACATCTGAATGCCGTATCAACTCCTTAAAACATTCCCTGGTTGCTACCAGACGAATAACGTTGTTTGCACCACTCTAAGCGACACAACCCATTTGTTCTTGCTATCAGTGACTTGTCACCTGCAGTACGACCATTAAAAGTGCCTCTCCAGGGATGCTTCTGTCAACGATTCACGCACTACGGGCTGGGATACACGTGAGAGTTTTTTGCTCTCAGGTTGTTAGTCTTAGATAGTACTCGCAGAATTGTTTACACTAGGGGCGAATGTTCGTGATAGTTTATGTCAGATTGTTCAACACGAGTACTTTCTGTAAGTATGTGAGAGTCTTGGCTGCTCTCAGGCAAATAATAATGTTGAATGCACCACTCTAACCGAAACAGAGCATATCTTCCTGCGATCAGCGGATTATCACCTGTAGTATGACCATGAAAAGCGAGCATAATTCAGTGGCGAGGCGTGAGGTAGCCGTAACTGTAACTGCTTTTAAAAACAGTATTGTCGTAATTATTCTTTATTATTATGATTATTATATTGTTTACGACTATCCGTTATTTCATTGCATCACCCCCTAGTATCACGCTGAATAATGTCGTATGCCATCTGTTAAAGTACAAGGTCCAACCTCGTAAATATTAGTCCTGCAGAGCGATACAGGATACTCGCAAAATAGCTGTTATTATATTTACATGTATAAGGACGGTATTAAAAGTTCCGAAACTCATAGTTGTATTTCTATCTGTGGTGAATTCTGCGATCCTACTAGTTGAAAACTTCAGTCTCAGAGTAGTAGAATGAGACTTGTTGTTTCTCGGACAATAGCAATCGTTTATCAATAGACAACAAAGCGAGGTCAGAAAGTTTGGTTTGCGACTGTGTATTTCGAAGATAAGTTTTGATTCTCTTCAGTGCCAAAAATGATCTTCCTGCCGAAGCACTCGTTGCAGGAATAGTTGAAATTTTCTTTAGTTATGACGCTACAGGTACTGCTTCACAGAGACCACAAGAGGTGAGACTTGGCCAACAGCACAATTATTTTGTCTATTTACAGTCACATAACCATTTGTAAGAGGGGTAGCAAGGTTCTTAACAATATCTGATATAATTTTTGCTATATTTCAACGTGGAAGATTTGGTGTAGGCCATCCCTTTCGATCACATCACTTTTCCCCTCAAAACAAAGTCCTCAAAGTCGATGTTTCCACAGACTTTCGAGCACACATTTACAATCTGATATGTGTGTGTCTTTTTAATATTGGTGTGTAGGGCACGCAACTGCTCGGTCATCAGCGCCCAAACGAAGTCCCAATTTTTACACAGTGCTATCTAGACACTGTCACGATGATGAAGTGATGAAGACAACACAGACACCCAGTCCCCGAGCAGAGAAAATCCCCAACACGCCCGGGAATCGAACCTGGGACCCCTTGAACCAGAGGCGGCAACGCTAACCATTAAATCGTGAGCTGCAGACATTTATATCTTTTGAGGAGCCCACTATTTTGTCCATATTTCTTCAGCAACCCAACTTCACACTTACACAGAAACTAATTTAAAATCAGTAAAATAATACATATTCACTAAAACTATACTGAATAAATAATAATATGTATTACACCACTATGAAACGCTAAAATATACACTCCTGGAAATTGAAATAAGAACACCGTGAATTCATTGTCCCAGGAAGGGGAAACTTTATTGACACATTCCTGGGGTCAGATACATCACATGATCACACTGACAGAACCACAGGCACATAGACACAGGCAACAGATCATGCACAATGTCGGACTAGTACAGTGTATATCCACCTTTCGCAGCAATGCAGGCTGCTATTCTCCCATGGAGACGATCGTAGAGATGCTGGATGTAGTCATGTGGAACGGCTTGCCATGCCATTTCCACCTGGCGCCTCAGTTGGACCAGCGTTCGTGCTGGACGTGCAGACCGCGTGAGACGACGCTTCATCCAGTCCCAAACATGCTCAATGGGGGACAGATCCGGAGATCTTGCTGGCCAGGGTAGTTGACTTACACCTTCTAGAGCACGTTGGGTGGCACGGGATACATGCGGACGTGCATTGTCCTGTTGGAACAGCAAGTTCCCTTGCCGATCTAGGAATGGTAGAACGATGGGTTCGATGACGGTTTGGATGTACCGTGCACTATTCAGTGTCCCTTCGACGATCACCAGAGGTGTACGGCCAGTGTAGGAGAACGCTCCCCACACCATGATGCCGGGTGTTGGCCCTGTGTGTCTCGGTCGTATGCAGTCCTGATTGTGGCGCTCACCTGCACGGCGCCAAACACGCATACGACCATCATTGGCACCAAGGCAGAAGCGACTCTCATCGCTGAAGA
This sequence comes from Schistocerca gregaria, assembly GCF_023897955.1. Classification (NCBI taxonomy): domain Eukaryota; kingdom Metazoa; phylum Arthropoda; class Insecta; order Orthoptera; family Acrididae; genus Schistocerca; species Schistocerca gregaria. The sequence continues at coordinate 259,216,710 of NC_064920.1, read as the reverse complement.
CGACACGTCTCCATTCGTCCCTCCAGTGTCCGGAGCAAGTATGGTGGGTCTGACACACCGGTGTCAATGTGTTCTTTTTTCTATTTCCAGGAGTGTATTTCCTGATTTATATCTGAACATTTCAGTACTGTAGCGCGCGAAAGAACAACACATGTCTTTTGAAGAACTGGAGAATTGTAGGCGCTACACGATTATCAACTGCCTCTGACAGTTGCACAGCCCTCCTCTTCCTCCAGCAGAAGCGAGAGAGAGGATGGACCTTGCAGTGGGATGCGCACGCCGTTAATCGCTGTTGCTGGGAAGTTTCAGGAGTGCAGCGTGTAGCTGACCAGTCCCTGTGGGCCATGCGAGATGGCGCAGTGGGTAGCACACTGAACTAATATTCGGAAGGACGACTGTTCAAACCCGCTTCCGGTCATCCTGTCCTACGTTTTCCGTGATCGCTTCAGGCAAAATCCGGGATGGTTCCTTTGAAAGGCCACGAACGACAACCTTCCCCCTCCTTCCCTAATCCGCTGGGACCAACGACACGCTATTTGGTTCCCTTCCCCAAATCCAGAGCCGGTCTGTGTGGCCGAGCGGTTCTAGGTGCTTCAGTCTGGAACCGCGCGACCGCTACGGCATGGATGTGTCTGTTGTCCTTAGGTCAGTTAGGTTTAAGTAGTTCTAAGTTCTAGGGGAGTGATATCAGATGTTAAGTCCCATAGTGCTCAGAGCCATTTGAACCATTTGAACCATTTGAACCAAATCCAGTCCCTGTGGCCTCCTAAACTGGCGCCTGTCACACTGACGGCCGTCAATGTCTTACATGCTCACGGGCTAACAGCGTGTTTTGCATGTATGAAGCATGCGCGCAACTGAAACTGTAGAAAAAATATACGTCAAGAATGTTTAATGCACTGTTAACCTGGGGACACGTAAGACATTAACGGTCGTCTTAACCGAAATGTAGTCAGCGATTACAGCAGCTACAAGAACGCATCGCCCCTGCTTCAAATGCGTCTCCAGGGGCGCTACTATCAACAACCCCCACAGCTAAGGCCTGGGATACACGTGAGAGTTTTTGGCACTTAGGCAGTTTCCTACTGCCAGACAGTACTCACAGAACTGTTTACATTAGGGGCGAATTTCGCTGATAGTTGATGTCTGTAATTCTTTGCCAAGTACTTTCTGTAAATGTCTGCGAGTCTTGCGGAAGCCGATTTTGGAAAAGTTTACAAACAGCAGGGTGAGAGTATAGGAGAAAGCTGAGGCTTCACTACTCGAGAAATTTTTCTGTCGTAATTCTGTGGATGAAGGAAGAGTCTGCGACGGAAGAGCGTCGTGCTGCAGTGATAGATTCACTATAAAGACAAATAGCCTGTTTCACGAACGATGGTGGTCCGCGTGAGTCGAGGCATGGGCAAGGATTGCAGCCGTGCCCGTTCCAAGCGACAGCTGCCGTACGGGCATACATGTGTTCTGTATTGAATAAAACGTGTATCCTATAAATTAGGTCACTCGCTTGTTCGTGTAAAATTTGTCGCTCTCCAGCCTCATCAGTCCTACAACTCGCAGCAAATGCAATAAAATTAACTAAATAACTCCCTACGACCACGTTTAATGCTCGCAGTGATTAAGACATTCACAGTAGAGCAGTCAGAACGTTGCTCAACGCTTACTGGCTATCCGAGAATGCGTGACGTCAGGTGCGAAGAACGATGCTAAGCTCGACCGCTATCGTTTGTGACTCCAACCGTAGCTCATTCCAGCCAGCTGTCCCTCATTTTACACAATTCGCTTCGCTACTAGTTTCGGTCAAATGACCACCGTCCAGCATAAGCTGCCATAAACGGCTTATGCTTGATAATAGTCCTTTGACCGAAACTAGAAGCGACGGAATTGTGCAGAATCAAGGATAAGTGAAGGTTCACTGTGAATTGTAAAAATTATTTGACGGCTGAATATCCCCACCTGGAAAAATAGAGAAATAATTCATTCCAGTGACTGGCTGGCAGAGTCGCACCGAGGTGATCTTCGGACTTCGGTAGGCCTGCCAAGGTTGCCTGCCCTCTCCCCTCTTCCCAAGAAAACATTGCGTTCTACAATTTCATTATACGTATATTTTGTAAATTTTGTAATTTATAAGGTGGTATTAATAAAAATGAAGCATTATTGAAATTTATTACTTAAAATAGGTATAAAAGTGAAAAATGTTGCACACCACAAATTAGATGTATCATTGCAGTAAATAAATTACAAATTGTAAAAACTTTCTCAAAAACTGAAAATAAAACAAAATTTATGTCTTATTGTATATGGCAGCTACTGTTTTTAACGCTGAAGCGCCAAAGACACTGGTACAGGCATGTGCATTCAAATACAGAGATATGTAAACAGGAAGAATACGGCGCTGCGGTCGGTAATGCCTATATAAGACAATACGCGGCGCAGTTGTTTCATCGGTTACTGCTACTACAATGACGGTTATCAGGATTTAAGAAGCATGAAGTGGTGTTACAGTCGGCGAACGAGCGATGGAACACAGCATCTCCGAGATAGCGATGGAGTGGGTATTTTTCTCGTACGGCCATTTCATGAGTGTACCGTGAATACCAGGAATCGGGTAAAACATCAAATCTCCGACATCGCTGCGGCCGGGGAAAAAATCCTGTAAGAACGGGACCAACGACGACTGAAGAGAATCGTTCAACGTGACTTTAATGCAACCCTTCCGCAAATTGTTGCAGATTTCAGTGCTGGGCCATCAAGTGTCAGCGTGCGGACCATTCAACGAAACGTCATCGTTATGAGTTTTCGGAGCCAAAGGCCCACTCTCATGCCCTTGATGACTGCACGACACGAAGCTTTACGCCTCGCCTGGTCTCTTCAGCACCGACATTGGACTGTTGATGACTGGAAACATGTTGCCAGGTCGGACGAGTCTCGTTTTAAATTGTATCGAGCCCATAGACGTGTACGGATCGAAACAACCTCATGAATCCATGGACCCTGCATTCAGCAGGGGACTGTTCGAACTGGTGGAGGCTCTGTAATGGTGTGGGGCGCGTGCAGTAGGAGTGATATGGGACCCCTGATACATCTAGATACGACTCTGACAGGTGACATGTACTTAAGAATCCTGCCTGATAACCTGCATCCACCTATGTCCATTGTGCATTTCGACGGACTTGAGCAATTCTAGCAGGACAATGCGGCGCCCCGCACGTCCAGAATTGATACAGAGTGGCTGCAGGAACAGTCTTTTGAGTTTAAACACTTCAGCTGGCTACCAAACTCCCCAGACATGAATATTATTGAGCATATCTGGGGTGCCTTGCAACGTGCTCTTCAAATGAGATCTCCACCCTGTCGATCTTTTACGGATTTATGGACAGCCTAGCAGGATTCATGCTGTCTATTCCCTGCGGCATTACTTCACACATTATACGATATTAGACGGATTTACCAGTTTCTTTGGCTTTTCAGTGTAGTATGATGAATAGTAAACAACACATGTTATTTCCTCTTCATAAATTATTAATGCGGATAAATGACTAATTCGAAAAAGAAGAAGAAAAGCTACATTAAGTTTGGAGAATACATTCCATCCTAAGACTTGAGCTTTTAATATAAGTTCCATTGCCTTTGGGCAAGCAAACTCATTGATCATATCACTGCAGTCAAAAACAGCAGTTATGTTGTATTCTATTGACAAGACAACTCAAGTGGGCAGTCAGCTTCACCTATATTTGACCCATAGTAGTTTTTTATCATACATAATATGTTGAAATTGCGTTGTCGAGGTGCTGCAATCATTGGAATTACCATAAATATCCTCTACGCAATTTCGGCGATTGGATAAGTACCTCATAACTCACACTGAAAAAAAATCTTCAAAATACCCAAGTCGGAATCTATGTCAGTGTTCATAAACCCGCTATTTCATTAACTAGCTCGGCTGTACCAGTATTTCTGCTGGATCTGGCACACACACAAGAAAAAAAGATACACAGCTCTCATTTAAGTTTTTCCCAGCAGTAACTTTGAATGAAACGGTTAGTTACGTATGAGATCTGTTTCGTAGTATCAAATACCCCTTTGAAGCACTCTGGCTTAAACTGTTCCACTTGTGCACAGTTTTCAGAAATGCAATAATGGGAAACCTTCGTTCAAATAGCATATTTGCTTCAGCACCCGCTTGCCAACATTTGGTATCTGTTCTTATTTTACTAATGCAATATGGGGAGAATGACTGCTTCTCCACTACTGTGCGAGCAGCTATTAGTGTAATTTGAAGTTCACGATTTCTACAGGACCGACGATACGTAAGGCAGCTGAAGAATGTGCGTTCTTTTTGCCAAGTCGATTCGTGGGGTAATCTGAGCAAGTTGTTCGTGAGGTATTTGGCGTCTCTTAAATTTTTCCACGTTTCTACTACTTTCTCTAGCTAGCCAAACAAAGACAGTAACTATTGAAACTCCCCTGTCCTCTATCGCTAACAACATCGCTGCTGAAATGGTTATCCATCAGTGACTTCTGAATTATCAGAGCTGCGGTGTTAGCAACGTTTCACTGGTGACCGAGCAGTTTGAGGCGCCATGTCACTGATTGCGCGAAACCCCTCCCGCCGGAGTTTCGAGTCCTCCCTCGGGCATCGGTGAGTGTGTTGTTCTTAGCATAAGTTAGTTTAAGTAATGTATAAGTCTAGGGACCGATGACCTCAGCAGTTTGGTCCCTTAGGAATTCACATACATTTGAACATTTTGATTCACTGTTGCCGGCCGCGGTGATCTAGCGGTTCTAGGCGTTCAGACCGGAGCCGCAAGACTGCTACGGTCGCAGGTTCGAATCCTGCCTCGGGCATGGATGTGTATGATGTCCTTAGGTTAGTTAGGTTTAAGTAGTTCTAAGTTCTAGGGGACTTATGACCTCAGCAGTTGAGTCCCATAGTGCTCAGAGCCATTTTTGATTCACTGTTGAAGCTGCAATATGTAAGCAGTGCACTCTCAGGCACCTGTCCGGCTTGGGCAGAGTGAATATTGTAAGTAAATAAGCATCTTAACCGTGGCAGGTAACTAGAATGTGGTCACCTGACGTATGTTAACGTCACAGTGCTACGCGTTCGGGAAGGGCTGTAACCGCAATCAAGCAGATAGGTGCTGCCAGTGGTCAGATAAGAGTCATGATTTCGATACGCGACACGGAGCATAGCAATCACATTGTTGAAAGACAGCAGAATATCTTCAAATGGCGTTAATGGAAGAGGCGATAGGTATCTCTGCCGCAAGGTCGACACTGATCGTTCTGCGCTGTTCGCAGCACTAGCACAACAGCCAAATACATTTGCAGGTTACAGGATGTCCGCTCCGCTGCAAGTGTTCGACATTGTGAAATTCAGTGCGACTTGGATGTTTGCGTCTACTGGTCGTGTCATTGGAAGTCGCCTGTCTCTACAGGGAGTTACAAAAAGGTACGGCCAAACTTTCAGGAAACATCCCTCACACACAAATAAAGAAAAGATGTTATGTGGACATCTGTCCGGAAACGCCTAATTTCCATGTTAGAGCTCATTTTAGTTTCGTCAGTATGTACTGTACTTCCTCGATTCACAGCCAGTTGGCCCAATCGAAGGAAGGTAATGTTGACTTCGGTGCTTGTGTTGACATGCGACTCATTGCTCTACAGTACTCGCATCAAGCACATCAGTACGTAGCATCAACAGGTTAGTGTTCATCACGAACGTGGTTTTGCAGTCAGTGAAATGTTTACAAACGCGGAGTTGGCAGATGCCCATTTGATGTATGGATTAGCACGGGGCAATAGCCGTGGCGCGGTACGTTTGTTTCGAGACAGATTTCCAGAACGAAGGTGTCCCGACAGGAAGACGTTCGAAGCAATTGATTGGCGTATTGGGGAGCACGGAACACTCCAGCCTATGACTCGCGGCTGGGGAAGACCTAGAACGACGAGGACACCTGCAATGGACGAGGCAATTCTTCGTTCAGTTGACGATAACCCTAATGTCAGCGTCAGAGAAGTTGCTGCTGTACAAAGCAACGTTGACCACGTCACTGTATGGAGAGTGCTACGGGAGAACCAGTTGTTTCCGTACCATGTACAGCGTGTGCAGGCACTATCAGCAGCTGATTGGCCTCCACGGGTACACTTCTGCGAATGGTTCATCCAACCATGTGTCAATCCTCATTTCAGTGCAAATGTTCTCTTTACGGATGAGGCTTCATTCCAACGTGATCAAATTGTAAATTTTCACAATCAACATGTTTTGGCTGACGAGATCCGCACACAATTGTGCAATCACGTCATCAACACAGATTTTCTGTGAACGTTTGGGCAGGCATTGTTGGTGATGTCTCGATTGGGCCCCATGTTCTTCCACCTACGCTCAATGTAGCACGTTATCACGATTTCATACGGGATATTCTACCTGTGCTGGTAGAACATGTGCCTTTACAAGTACGACACAACATGTGGTTCATGCACGATGGAGCTCCTGCACATTTCAGTCGAAGTGTTCGTACGCTTCTCAACAACAGATTCGATGACCGATGGATTGGTAGAGGCGGACCAATTCCATGGCCTCCACGCTCTCCTGACCTCAACCCTCTTGACTTTCATTTATGAGGCATTCGAAAGATCTTGTCTACGCAACCCCGGTACCAAATGTAGAGACTCTTCGTGCTCATATTGTGGACGGCTGTGATACAACACGCCATTCTCCAGGGCTGCATCAGCGCACCAGGGATTCCATGCGACGGAGGGTGGATGCATGTATCCTCGCTAACGGAGGACATTTTGAACATTTTCTGCAAAAAAGTGTTTGAAGTCACGCTGGTACGTTCTGTTGCTGTGTGCTTCCATTCCACGATTAATGTGATTTGAAGAGAAGTAATAAAATGAGCTCTAACATGGAAAGTAAGCGTTTCCGGACACATGTCCACATAACATATTTTCTTTCTTTGTGTGTGAGGAATGTTTCCTGAAAGTTTGGCCGTACCTTTTTGCAACACCCTGCATATCTAGACCCAGTCTATCTCTGCGAGTTACCTTACGGTGTGTGGCGGAGGGCACTTCAGGTATCACTATCTTTTTTTTTTTCTACTTTCACTTTTCTACACGCAAATGGCGCCTGAGGAGAGCGATTGTCGGTAAGCCACCATGTGAGCTCTAATTTCTCTGATTTACTCACCGTGGTCATTTCGCAAGACGTATTTGAGAGAATGTTATGTTACCTCACTCTGTTTGGGAGGTATGCTCCCGGTTTTTTAACGGTGAAACATTCCGTGCCGTGCAACACCTGCTTTATAGTGTCCGCCATGAGAGTTTGTTGAGCATATCCGTAAGAATCTCGCGCCGGCTTTACGATCCCATGAGGAAAACTCACTGCTCTTCGTTACTTCTCTATATTTTCTATTGATCTTTCCCACAAATCTAATCTGATAAAGGTCCCAGATTAACGGGCAATACTCAAGAATCGGTCGACCAAGTGTTTGGTAAGCCACTTCCTTCATGGGCGAATTATATTTTCTTTCAATGATTCGTAATCCGACATCTGCTTCTAACGTTACTCGTCATTTCGCTATAACAAATCATTCCAATAACTCCGCGTTTGTGAGAGATCCTCGATGTTTTGGTGCTTAGAAACAGCGTATATTCACAGGGTGTTAGTTTGCAATATAAAACGCACCAAGTACGGGTTTCGACTGAAAACGACAAAGAGAATATGGCGTCTCGCACGTTTTGCTTGGGTGCGAGGAAGCGTTCTTGCCCCTTACTCGTTTAATATTTAGTAGCACGTTGCCGAAATATTGCAGAACATATATCGACAAAAAAAAAAATCACAACACCGAGAAGAAGTTGAGAGACACAAATGAAAGAAGTGAGCGAGTTTCTGCATTTAAAGATGATGTGTACCAATTTTTTTTTCGCGAGTCACGTAAGATTGTACTAGTAGCGCCACTATAAGGGGGTATATCAGGTTTGCTTTAACCACACGCTGTAACGCTCGTGAGCATTAGTTACCTTTGAGACTGGACGTGGTGAGCTGATGTTGGTGAAAAATACCGACAACAATGACTCCATTAACAGCACCTCACGTGTTTGAGCGGGGTCGTGTAATAGGGCTACGAAAAGCTGTACGTTCTTCGCGCGACGTTGCAGAAAGATTTGGCAGGAATGTAACCACTGTACATCACTGCTGGCAGTGGTAGCCACGAGAATGTATGGTCACAAGAAAACCGGGCTCCGGATTGTCACGTGACACTACCGAGTCGGAAGACCGTCATGTTTGGAGTGTGGGTCTGGCGCAGTAATGGTTCATATGGCTCTGAGCGCTATGGGACTTAACTGCTGAGGTCATCAGTCCCCTAGAACTACTGAAACCTAACATAAGTACATCACACACATCCATGCCCGAGACAGGATTCGAACCTGCGACCGTAGCGGTCGCGCGGTTCCAGACTGTAGCGCCTAGAACCGCTCGGCCACTCCGGCCCGCAGGCGCAGTAATCTGAGCAGCAGTTGGCACCACAGCAACACAATGAACAAATTGTTTACTTCAAGTACAGCTCCGCTCCAGATGCCCTGTTGAGTGCATTTCACTGATCCCAAACCACAGCCGTTTGCGACATCAGTGGTGTCAAGCGACAGCTTTGGGCAGGAGGGGAGATTAGTGTCTAACGTACGTCGTCAACGAGGTCATTAGAGACGGAGCAAAAGCTCGGATTAGGGAAGGATGAAAAAGGAAAGTGCCTGTGCCCTTTCGAAGGAAACATCCTGGTTTTGCCGTAAGAGATTTAGTGGTATCACGGAAAACCTGCCGGCCGCTGTGGCCGAGAGGTTCTAGGCGCTTCAGTCCGGAATCGCGCTGCTGCTACGGTCGCAGGTTCGAATCCTTCCTCGGGCATGAATGTGTGTGATGTCCTTAGGTTAGTTAGGTTCAAGTAGTTCTAAGTCTAGGGGACTGATAACATCAGATGTTAAGTTCCATAGCGCCTTCTATTTGAATGGAAAACCTAAATCAGAATGGCTGAACTCGGTTCCAGCCTACTCCCAAATGCGAGTCTAGTGTGCAAACCACTGCGCTGCCCTGCTGAGTGGAGGGCAGGATGAAGGTCTGCTATGTTTTCTGATGAAAACCGGTTCCATCTCGGTGCCAGTGATGGCAGTGTGTTGGTTCGAGATAGGCCAGTTGAGGGCCTGCAGCCAACCTGTCTGCACGTTAGATACACTGGGCCTCAGCTGGAGTTATGGTCTGGGGTGCGATTTTGTATGACAGGAGCAGCACTCTCGTGCTTGACTGCAAATTTGTACGTCAGTCTGGTGATTCGACCTGTTATCCTTTCATTCATGAGAAGCATTCCAGCAGGTGTTTTCCAATAGGGTAACGCTCGCCCACATACCGCTGTTTTAACCCAACATGCTCTACAGGGTGCCGATCACGAGGTCGGTCTCCAGTCGAACACATATGGGATACATGGAACGACAACTTCAGCATCATCCACAAACAGCATTAACCGTTCCCGTATTGACAGACGAAGTGCAACAGGCGTGGAACTCCATCCCACAAACTGACATCCGGCACCTGTACAACACAATGCATGCATGTTCGCACGGTTGCATTCAACATTCTGGCGGTTACAGCAATTATTAATGTACCAGCATTTCACCTTTGCAATGCCTTACCTAGCGCTTACATTTATCTCTGATCTCGCAGTGTTAATCACTTAAATACAGGGTGTTTATAAATGAATATCGAGGTTTTAACGCTTTATAATATGTATTATATTGAACTTACAGCTATAAATTAAATGTCAAATGAAAGGACAACTCAAACAGTTTTACCAAGAACCTTATAAATGTTCCATGTGAGCACCATTTGTTACGCGGCACACATCAAGTCTATAGCCGAGATCTTCCCAAACGTTGATAAGTGTGTCTTCAGCGATTGTAGCAACAGATGCTTCAATCTGGTTTCTTAATTCAGGGAGGTCTGCTGGTAGCGGAGTCACGTACACACGATCCTTGATGAATCCCTAAAGGAAAAAGTCGCATGGCGTTAGATCGAGTGAACGTGGAAGTCATGAAATGCAAACCCTGGCATTGATTGGGCTCCTTGTGGGCTACCCAGCGCTTGGGTACTGTGAAGTTCAACCAATCGCGTACTTCGCTATACCGCACTGGTGCCAAACACAACTGTTTGACTTGCTCTTTCATTTGACGTATTATTTATAACTGTACGTTTAATGTAATAAATATTATAAAGCGCTAAATCCCTGATATTCGCCGGCCGCAGTGGTCTCGCGGTTCTATGCGCGCAGTCCGGAACCGTGCGACTGCTACGGTCGCAGGTTCAAATCCTGCCTCGGGCATGGATGTGTGTGATGTCCTTAGGTTAGTTAGGTTTAAGTAGTTCTAAGTTCTAGGGGACTAATGACCACAGCAGTTGAGTCCCATAGTGCTCAGAGCCATTTGAACCCTGATATTCATTTATAAACACCCTGCATGTTACCAAGACAAATGTATTCCCGAAATTTTGGCACTTTGTTATTTCACTGTGAGGAGCAACTGCATCGCGTGGAAGAACAAAATACACCGACGCAAAAAATTCGCTGCTCCAAAATCTAATTATTTTGTGTTCGACGCGTGGCAATTGCTCCTCAACGTGAAATAACAGGAAGTGACATCAGACAACTCTTACAGTTCCACTTCAACATTAGTTAACTCTCCTCATGTGAGGACGGCTTTAGACTGTGTGCACATTGCCACATTGCGATCAGAAGTGCTATTAACACGTGACGTCGACTGTCCAGTTCGCGTACATTCCAGTTTCGTCGACCGAACATTGGACCAATATCGAGAGACAGTACGTTGAAGAACTGCCCCGTAATGGTCGCCTATAGTCAACAACACCAGATGATGATAGCCTCCTGCAAACTTAGATTCTTGAGTACCTCGCGAAGAGTCCGGGGACTATGGTGGATGGTTTAGGTATCACCTGCGACCAGCTTTGCGAAAGAAGCGGTGACACTTTCTGCGCAACCCACCCATCATTTTGCCCGACGATGCGCGGGAGCGTACATCGCAAGCTGTGGCTGCTCTGTTTGGTCGATGGGACTGGGAAGTGGTGTACCATCCACCATACTCCCCGGACTTAAGTCCTTGTGACTTTTATTTGATTCCGAAAATGAAGGAACCACATCGTGGCATTCGCTTCAGAACTGTTCCAGAGATTCGACAGGTAGTAGACCGCTCCATTCACACCATCAACAGAACAGGCTCTGCTAGCGGTACTCTACGCCTTCTACGTTGCTGGCAACAGGTTCTACATAACGCTGGTGACTACTTTGAAGGACAGTAACAGGTGCAGATATGTAACTTTTTTACTGACATGTACCTGCTTGAGGATGTTTGACACCAGTTGAAACACGAAGAGTAGGACATGCTGGAACAGCAAAATTTTGAGCACCTTGTGGACAGCATGGTATGGAGGACCTGAACATGTTGCAGTTTTACACAGTAGCAGAGTTCGAATTCATAAGTATGCAGTGATGTGTACATCCATAAGTGTGCAGTGATGTGTATTCTGGTTATTGTTTAGTTTTCATTTTAAGTTTTGTAAGGTTTACTCTTTCACTCGTTGCTCCCCATGGATCTAGGCCCATCGGTGGCTGAGCCCAGTCCAATACATAAACACAAGAGAATGATTCAATATACGAGAATTTCGGCCATGTTTTGAATTATTGAGACTGTATGATTAGGGAAGCAGTGGAAATGATACTGTTTGATGACAAATTCAACACAACGGCTACGCACTTAGCAGTGCATGCAAGTGTGTACTTGATATATGGGGTGATGCACGACAGGTCATACATTGACATTGTCTAATAAATATTTTATTTGCAGGTTGGCAACTTTGGAATGTGGTGATGAACAGTAGTCATAGTTCGTGCATGGTTCACCAGAAGACAGCACTCGTCAATACGAAACATGCGTGCCGCCACCGCTTCAGTTTAGTAAAAGATGGGCAAAGGTCGGTTGATCCTAGAACAGAAAGCGATGACTGTGTTATTTACTCGGAAACGAATAACATAGCGGAGACACAGCGACGTTTCTGTGTTTATTTTCGTATGAGGTTGGCTCCCTGCGGACAGACAGTCTATAGACTAACCAGCAGGTTCGGAACTGTGGCAATATTTTGGAAACAAAAGTGATCTCGTATCAACACGGAACGTACAGCAAGTCGTACGAAATCAACGAAGCGAGATTCAACTGAATTGGGCATCTCACGTCGTCGTCTTCAGAGAATAATTCATCCTGACATGAAATTATTCCCGTACAAAGTAACACAGTATTGCACAAATTGACCGTAAATGACAATGCATAGCGATTACAGTTTGTGACTTCGGCTCTTGCAAATGACGATGCCGTGGTTTGTAAAACATAGTTCTCTGTTGAGGTGTACGTTCGTCTGAAATACCACGGCGTCAGTAGGCAGAATATCGGATTTTGGACACTGAGAGCTCCTGATGACGTACACAAGACGTAAAACTATGGAGAAAAAGTGAGTGAATGTGGGAAGCCGTTGAATTATTGGACCAATCTTTTTCAACGACACATTTAACAGAGCGCACTAGATGGACAGTTTGGAAAGCAATTATCTTTCGTAACTTGATGCAACATGGGTTCACATAGAAACACACTGCTTCACGCAAGAAGTTACTACTGCTTAGAACGTTCTCGGGTTGTCTCTTTACAGCTGTCACACAGGTCGTGTAATAATCCCTGTGATTATTTCACATGGGATCACTGAAGCAGATTCTTTTACGAAGCCTTTCTAAAACTTCTTTGTAGTAATATTGGTTAACTATTTGTCCAGGAGGCACCCACTCTTTATGAACAATTCCCTCGAAATCAAAGAAGCACACAAGCATGCATTTCACTTTTGACTTTGACATGCGAGCTTTTTTGGTCTGGGTGATCCCTTTGAGCACCGTTGCGAACTTGGGCGTTTTGTCTCTGGATCGCACTGAAAAAACCAACTTTCGTCACCAGTGATAATACGGCTCAACAATTCTGGATTGATTTCCGTTTGCTCTAACAGATCGGCCGCCACATTTTTCCGTGTTTCTCGCTGTTATGGTGTGAGATTTTTGGGGACCATTTTTGCACAAAGCTTTCTCATACCAAGATCTCCAGTTATTATTAGACGAAGCGTTTATTTACTGATGTTCAGTTGTTCTGCAATGATTTTCACGGATAATCTTCGATCAGATCATACGAGTCCGCGCACCCTCACCAAGATGACATCCGTCATTGAGGTTGATGGTCGTCCACTGCAGTCTTCATCTTCAACATTCGTTCTGCCTTCACTAAGTATTTTATGCCAACGAAAAACTTGAGCCTCTGACATAAGCCTTCTGAAGCTTACCGTAAGCTGTCGTCGCGTTTTCACCCAATTTAGTGCAAAAAGAGATGGCATAACGCTGCCCAATATTATGCGGTTCCATTTCCGTGACGAGAGACACAAACACGTGTTAACTTATTACAGCACAACTCACGACTGAGAAGTTGCATCGATGTGCCGCTTGAACTAGAAGCAGCTTATAGACAAAGGTTAAGGATATTGTGCCTACGCAAGCCTGCAGTGTTGCCACATCTTGCAAAGAAAATCAGTCTCATTACTTTCTTGTCGCGCCTCGTATAAAAAGGAAAAAATTGTCATGTTTTGTAAGTTATATAAACAATTTCCATCCAACCACTCTGTAGAAATTTCACAAAGGGAAATTTGACATAGTTGTCCATCTGATAAGAGTGATGGCGCTGCAAGCGAGGCTGGGTACCGAGCCTAGACGTAAACTATGGACGCAGAGGGCGTCACCTCTGCGTGAGCCATCTTCGTGATGTCGTTATCACGTAATCTATGTAATCAGATGTCTTCATCTGGACGTAAAAGTGGGAACGTCGCCAGTTTTACAACAGTCACAGCCGCTGACAACGACGGTAGAGGTAGTCATCGGAAGCTTGGAATTTTATCAGAATTTGACGTGACTACACTACTGGCCATTAAAATTGCTACACCAATAAGAAATGCAGATGATAAAGGAGTATTCATTGGACAAATAAATTATACTAGAACTGACATGTGATTACATTTTCACGCAATTTGGGTGCATAGTTCCTGAGAAATCAGTACCCAGAACAACCACCTCTGGCCGTAATCACGGCCTTGATACGCCTGGGCATTGAGTCAAACAGAGCTTGGATGGCGTGTACAGGTACAGCTACCCATGCAGCTTCAACACGATACCACAGTTCATCAAGAGTAGTGACTGGCGTCTTGTGATGAGCCAGTTGCTCAGCCACCATTGACCACAAGTTTTCAATTGGTGAGAGGTCTGGAGAATGTGCTGGCAAGGGTAGCAGTCGAACATTTTCTATATCCAGAAAGGTACGTACAGGACCTGCAACATGTGGTCGTGCATTATCCTGCTGAAATGAAGGGTTTCACAGGGATCGAATGAAGGGTAGAGCCACGGGTCGTAACATATATGAAACGTAACGCCCACTGTTCAAAGTGCCGTCAATGCGAACAAGAGGTGACCGAGACTTTTAACCAATGGCCCCCCACACCATCACTCCGGGTAATACGCCAGTATGGCGATGACGAATACACGCTTCCAATGTGCGTTCACCGCGATGTCGCCGAATACTGATACGATCATCATGATGCTGTAAACAGAACTTGGATTCATCCGAAAAAATGACATTTTGAAATTCGCGCACCAAGGTTCTCCGTTGAGTACACGAGGGCAGGCGCTCCTGTCTGTGATGCAGCGTCAAGGGTAAGCGCAGCCATGGTCTCCGAGCTGATAGTCCATGCTGCTGCAAACGTCTTCGAACTGTTCGTGCAGATGGTTGCTGTCTTGCAAACGTCCCCATCTGCTGACTGAGGGTTCGAGACGTGGCTGCACGATCCGTTAGAGCCATGCGGATAAGATGCCTGTTATCTCGACTGGAAGTGATACGAGGCCGTTGGGATCCAGCACGCCGTTCCGTATTACCATCCTGAAACCACCGATTCCATATTCTGCTAACAGTCATTGGATCTCGACTAACGCGAACAGCAATGTCGCGATACGATAAACCGCAATCGCGATAAGCTATAATCCGACCTCTATCAAAGTCGGAAACGTGATGGTACGCATTTCTCCTCATTACACGAGGCATCACAACAACGTTTCACCAGGCAACGCCGGTCAAGTGCTGTTTGTGTATGAGAAATCGGTTGGAAAGTTTTCGCATGTCAGCGAGTTGTAGGTGTCGCCACCGGCACCTACCTTGTGTGGATGCTCTGTGAAGCTAATCATTTGCATATCACAGCATCTTCTTCCTGTCAGTTAAATTTCGCCTCTGTAGCACATCTTCGTGGTGTAGCAATTTTAATGGCCAGTAGTATAGTTAACCAAGAACTTCTTATGCGAGACTCGGCTGTGGAAGACTTCGTAGCCGTATAAGTCCACTAACTACCACTGATGTGCAGCTGGGGCGCAATATTTTTTTTAGGAATTTCTGTGTTTAATGTAGGTACTGTTTACTAGACTGCAGCACAGACTTTGTCAGTGACTTGCCAGCGCTCACGTGTTTCCAGCTTGGTAGAGAGCTGCTTTTCTGGCGTGCGCTATTGTGCGCGAGTATTAGCGTTCAGAGGATGCGGACTTAACGAGCGCCGCCATATGGCGCACGCCGGTCGCGGCCGCAGGTTCCCGGACGTCTTCGGCGCGGTCCGCCAGGCCACGCCCACGCCAGACGGCGCCGTCACGAGGTGGCGTCCACCAGCGCTCTCTACTTCTCCGCACTTTGTGTCCACGCCGTGCGTGCGCGCGGAGAGGCTGCAGCGTTTATACCAACAAAGAGTTGCGTGTCCGCTGCTCCAAAGGAGCGGGAGAGGCACAGACGTGCACAAAAGCAGCGCTTCTTCTCGGAAATGCTTAATGACCAGTGGACGCTATCAGAGAATTGTTAGACGTCAGACTTATTGCAGAGGAATTCCGCCTAAAGCAAAACACCTTCTTAGTTCTTTTTCACCCAGGCATGTTTCAGCACTTTTTGTGCTATCTTCAATGGGCTTATTTGCTTACTTTCCTTTTGCAGATTTGTTGTTGCATGATAACCTTTAAAGAAACTTTTGCTACAAAACATTTACTTTTGAGAAATGAGCGACTTCTGTCAAACATCTTACATTGGTTTGCATACAGTACAGAGTTGAAACATGTATCACTTTTGTGGAACTAAAAACACCACAACAACAAGCACAGTAACTAACACGCTAAATAATACGATAAATAATGATTCTTGGTCGGGAACGAATAATAAACAAAAAATAAAGTAAAATAACGTTTTGCTGTTTGCAGATGATAAGCTGTACACAACGTACCAAATATAAAGTTGCTACCGTAAACATGAGCTAGCTTCATGGGAGGTAAGTAAACAAATGTATACATCCATTTTAAATCTAAATGCACTACAAGACTAGAACCTTTAGACATGTCGTAAATGAACAGCATAGAATTCTTCAACTCACTGATGCATGACACAGTACTGAACTGTATGCAAACCAATGTAACATATTTAACAGTAATCGCTTATTTTTCGAAAGTTAATACACTACTGGCCATCAAAAGTGCTACACCAAGAAGAAATGCAGATGATAAACGGGTATTCATTCGACAAATATATTATACTAGAACTGACATGTGATTACATTTTCACGCAGTTTGGGTGTTAGATCCTGAGATATCAGTACCCAGAACAACCACCTCTGGCCGTAATAACGGCCGTGGTACGCCTGGGCATTGAGCTTGGATGGCGTGTACAGGTACAGCTGCCCATGCAGCTTCAACACAACACCACAGTTCATCAAGAGTAGTGACTGGCGTATTGTGACGAACCAGTTGCTTGGCCACCATTGACCAGACGTTTTCAGTTGGTGAGAGATCTGGAGAATGTGCTGGCCGGGGTAGCAGCCGAACATTTTCTGTATCAAGAAAGTCCCCCACAGGACCTTCAACGTGTTGTCGTGCATTATCCTGCTGAAATGTAAGGTTTTGCAGGGATCGAAAGAAGGGTAGAGCCACGGGTCGTAACACATTTGAAATATAACGTCCGCTGTTCAAAGTGCCGTCAATACGAACAAAACGTGACCGAGACGTGTAACCAATGGCACCCCATACCGTCACGTCGGGCGTTACGCCAGTATGGCGATGACGAATACACGCTTCCAATGTGCGTGCACCGCGATGTCGCCAACCTTGTGTGAATCCTCTGGAAAGCTAATCATTTGCATATCACAGCATCTCCTTCCTGTCGGTTAAATTTCGCGTCTGTAGCACGTCATCTTCGTGTTGTAGCAATTTTAATGGCCAGTAGTGTGGTTTTTATGGAAAGTTTCTTTAAAGGTTAACATGTAACAACAATTTTGCAAAAGGAAAAGAAACAAATAAACCCACTGAAGATAGCACAAAAAGTGCAAACAAAACTGAAAAGGCATCTTGCACAAGGCGGAATCCCTCTCTAACTTTCTTAGCAAGCACGGAAATAAGACCTGCAACATTCACAAGATGATTAGGAGACTTGCTGTATATAGGACAAGAATGGCCGCCCTAAATATATTCGCAATGAGGAAATATATTCGTTTATTTATAGCAGACGATTATGGCACCTAATTCGCCCTTTTAAGTGGAACTCGTAACATCATTTCGTTTATAAATGCCTAAGCTTATTGCATGACACTTAGGACCTACCTTCTGCACACCAATAGCACTAACAATTTTCGTTTGTTCATGAAATATGTTTTAGCTGCACTGCTTGCATACGTTGTTAATATTTACGTCGCCTGTAATCTTGTACTAAATATGGAATTTTATATACTATATCATAAATTGTAAAATATCACGTATTAGGTCACCAACTTCGTTTCCACTGTTTTGCAATAGGTGGTAGTAGTGGGAAATGGTGGTGCAGCTGGTAGATCCTAAGTGTCATACAATAAGCTTAGGCATTTATAAACGAAATGCCTCAAAATATTAACCGATTTGTGATTGTATCATAGACTTACTCTCGAATGAATATGTCAGCTTACTAACACAGTTCTCTTAACTTGCTGCAAGTTTTAATTTTGTGCTTTAACATGAAAAAATCTGCAGCTGAGGCTATTAAATGCTGGGTAAGACCTGCGGTGAGACACCTATTAGTGGACTAACGTGCAGAGAACGGTTTCAACGCTTCAATATCGGTGAAAGGGAGAAGCCATTCGAAGCCACTAAAACCGACAGAAACAATCACAGGAGGTCGTTACCCGAAGGTATTGATGAGTTTGAGTCGAGCATTTACAGATAAACGGCCACAGACATGAGAAGGTGATTTTGACGCGTGGCAGTGCTCCATCCCATGTGGCAAAACCCGCGATAACATACTTGGGACGTTGAAATGGTAAGTCCTACACAACCCGACCCATTCTTCAGACGTTGCTCCCTCTGACTACCAACGTTTTCGATCAATGGCACACGGCCTGGATGACCAGCATCTCCAATCACATGAAGAAGTTCAACATTGGATCGATTCATGGATACCCTCAAAAGACGCCCAGTTCTTACGCCGCGCGATTAGTGTGCTGTCACAAAGATGGCCGATAGTTTGAACTGCAAATTTATTGTAAGTTCTTCACAACAAAGCCTCCAAGTCAAGGAAAAAAAGCGACGGAAACCAAGTCGTAGACCTAATAGTGTACTCGTGCACGCTTAGCATCGATGGAATTGAAAGGTTCGGCAGAAGAACGTGCTGACCCACAACAGCGTATTTTGAGTCGCTGCGCGTTATACACTAGCTGACCAAATGATCCGGACACAATTAGTGGACATTAAATGGGACGTGTCCATCCTTCGCTTTATAACGGCTTGTACTCTGCTGGGGACGCAGTGAGGTGTCTGAATGCCTTTGGAGGAATGCCAGCGATTTCTTCTCAACAACCGAAATCAGAGAAGGTTCTGAGGTTGTGCGCTGGCATCTGGGTCAAAGTCGATATTGTAACTCTTCCACTGAATTCTAGTCGGGACCGTGGGTAATCCAATCATTTCAGAATTGTTATTGTGCACAAAACATATTCTCACAGAAGCTGCTTCATGACGGGGTGCATTGTCATGCTGATACAATAGTTGTCTCCGAAATTTATATTCAGTACACAACGCTGTAATATGTGTTCCCGAATTAGGAGTGTTTTTAAGCGCAATAAGGGGGTCACACTGTAATCACGGAAAACACCCCTTCGAGGTGACGAACGCTCCAAGTTTGTATGCTGCTGCATAAGAACTGGTAAAAGTTTACAAAGGCAATTTAGAACCCTGTCTTGGTAATGAGCTGGTTCAATTTTTATCGTTGATACATTTAAACAAAATGGAGTATCAAAAATACCAAAGTAACGAGCAGATCTGCTAGCAAACTTCGACAGTCAAAACCTCAGCGCTGCAGTCCAAATCACAGAAATTACACTAAGAATGTATTTGGTTTTGATAGTCTCGAATTGCGCTGGAGGGAGTTCATATTCAAAAACGAAAACTACAAAAAGGAGACAGAGAACTATAACGAAGCAAAACCACCTATTAAAGCCCTTTCTAAGAATTCCAAGCCTTTTGCATGCCTAAAATTTGCAGCCAATCACCAGATTTACCACCAGCACTGGCCAATAGCTCCATAAACCTATCCTCCTAATCAATTTCATGACCACTCTCTAAGTCCATAAAAGTAACAGGTCACCTACCAGTGACAGGCCGTGCGTTTCGTGCCCGTCGCGTTGTCGCCACCGTGGAAAAAAAAGGCCTACAATCTCGACATAAACTAGGCGGGCCTCCATCGGTGGTGTTTTTGGTAATCTTTCTAAAGATGTTATCTGCGGCCGGAGCCTATGCTTTTGCCCACCTAAAGAAGCCGACAGCATTTTTCCTGAATCTCTCGCAACATCGGGCAAGTTTTTCTAGTTAAGCTGAGGACACCTTCCTTGTCTCGCAGGTTAGACTGCGGGAACATGGCGGTAGCGTTTTAACGCCGCGGCTGCACCCCTACATATTGTCCTTAGTCCTCGTTGGTGTCGGGCAGGTGTCAGCCTTACGACCATCCTGCTTTGACTGTTGCTTCACTGTCCAGCAATGTCAGGACAACAGCCTCCTACTTCCCAAGGGGCGAACCCTGTTGCGGCCCTCGCTTTCCCTAGCACTCATTCTCCCTCGAACAGCACCTTGTCTGTCTCTAAACATCATTACATTGCATCCAAGAAATCCTTTCAGAATACAAAAGAACAGAGAGTTAGTGTTGCCACTGCAGTCACTGTCATACCCCTGCCCAAAATTCCAAATGCAACTGGCTTGTATAATTATTATTAGCATATTAATCCGTTCCATAACCAATCACAATGATGAAATGTGTCTAGGCAGACTGGTTTGCCACCTCAACAGATAAGATAGTTATCAATGGGGAAGTGTTGCCTGAAAAGATTTTTTTAGGGGCATAAAAACCAATGAGGACAAAATACTAGTATAGGCTAAAGTTATGAAGTGGTTCCCATTCGGAAATGGCAAACTGCAGTGGACTTTGAACGAAATTCATTTACTTAGTTTTCACCCACAGTTCAGACAAGTGCTGTCGTTCGAC
Organism: Schistocerca gregaria; assembly: GCF_023897955.1. Taxonomy (NCBI): domain Eukaryota; kingdom Metazoa; phylum Arthropoda; class Insecta; order Orthoptera; family Acrididae; genus Schistocerca; species Schistocerca gregaria. The sequence continues at coordinate 259,196,010 of NC_064920.1, read as the reverse complement.
TTCTTAGCAAGTCATCATTAAGTGGTTGGTTCGTTGATTTGGGGGAGGGAGAGGGGGCACCAAACAGCGATGTCGTCAGCCCCACCTGTTCAGCAAAGGACGGGGAAGGAAATCGGCCGTACCGTTTCCAAGGAACCATCCCGACATCAGCCTGAAGCGATTTAGGGAAATCACGGAAAACCTAAATCAGAATGGCCGGACGCCGGTTTTAGCCGTCGTTCTCCCGAATGCCAGACCAGTGTGCTAACCACTGCGCTGAATCGCTCGGTATCAAGCAGTTGGTTTAAAAAGAAAGAAATAAAATTTGAAAAACAAAACTGATATAATGATTTGTGTAATTATTTGTCTAAAAGTAAAATATAAAACGAATTAGAGAAAATTTGGATGCGCCTTTGATTGATGCTCGGAATAACATACAGGAAACGAGGTGCCATTTGAGAATTTAAATTTCAGTGTTTAACTTAGAATTTTAAAGAGCATTAGAAGATAAAAAGCTACACTAAACTCCTCCCGCAGAGGCCATGGAGGTCCAAAGGTACCGACTAGCCGTAGTGTCATCCTCAACCCATAGGCGTCGCTGGATGCGGATATGGAGGGGCATGTGGTCGGCACACCGTTGTCCCGGCCGTATGTCAGTTTCCGAGACCGGAGCCGCCACTTCTCAGTCAAGTAGCTCCTCAGTTTACCTCACAAGGGCTGAGTGCAGACCGGGTGGTCACCCGTCCACGTGCTAGCCCAGCCCGACAGCGCTTAACTTCGATGATCTGATGGGAACCGGTGTTACAGCTGCGGCAAGGCCTTTGGCACCATATTAGAATATACTTATCTACATAGTCGCCCAGAAAATAGTGGTACAGTGTTATTAGCACTTCTTTCCCTTACATACACGTATGTAGCGCGGGAAGCATGGCTGTTTAAACGCGTCAGTGAGCGCCGTACATGGTATAATTTAGGCCTCGCGATCTTTACGGTAGCATCACGTAGGTTTTGTGGTATATACCTAGATTAATGATTGACAGCTGGTTTTTGAACTTCGTAGGTAAGTTTTCTCTGGATATTTTCGAGTGTTTCCCACTTCAGTTTCTTCAGAATTCCTGTGACGCTCTTCCACAGGTCAAACAAATCTGTCAAAATTCATGCTGCTCTTCTCCGTCTACGTTCAGTTTCGCCTCTTAGTCCTACTTGGTATCGGTCCCACACGCTTGAGGTGTATTCTACAAAGGGTCGCAACGGTATCTTGTAAGCAGCCTTCTTTGTAGAGTGATTGCATTTCACTAGTATTCTACTGATGAATCGAATCTGCCACCTTTTTTGGCAATAACTGAGCCTGTGTGATTTTCTCCATCTCCTGTCCTTACAAATTATTACACACATCTATCTGTAAGAGTTGAGGCAACTGCTGTTTGATGTTATTCTAGTGTCAGGACACTGCATTCTCTCGCGTTGTGAAATGCACAATTTTTAATTTCTGAACATTTAAACAACATTGTCAATCTCAGTGCCATTTTGAAATCTTATCAAGATATGACTGCATATTTGTGCATCTTGTTTCAGACAGTCAGGAAAAAAAATGGGAGTAAAAATAAAACTATTCGAAAGATTGGAGATTGTACGGGAGGAATGGTCAATGTTCAGGAATATGACAGGAACGCTCATTTGAAGCCAAAAACTTCCAATGGGCATGTGCACTATTCTCATTGGTTTCCGAGATAGAACACATTTGCTTTTGGCCTAGTGGCGTGCTCGTAGTCTACGTCTCTTCCCTCCCCTTCCTCCCTCCCCCCCCCCCCCCCCTAGCACTCGCCCATGGCAAAGTCCCAAGTGAGTGGAAAAAAGCATAGGCGACTCCTCTATGTAAGAAGGGTAAAAGAACGGGCGCGCAAAATTACAGACCAATATCCTTCACATCGGTTGCTGCTGTAAGAACATATTATGGGTTCGGATATAACACATTTTTCAGAGACCGAAAAGCCCATGTTCCTGAATCAGCAGTGTTTTAGAAAGCATCGCTCGTGTGAAACTCGGCTTTTGTCACAAGATATTTTGCGAGCTTTGGATGAAGCGCAACAGGCAAATTCCATATTTCTATATTACCGAAAAGCACCACAACGCTGCCCCTACTAACTCATTATACACAACAAACAATCCAAACAGGTGACAAACCTTTCATTTCTGCAGACGAAGTAAAATTCGTTCCGATCTCGGAGTCCTAAGTCTTCACCTCACTGCAGACTGTTAACGGAGGTACGAACGTACGGAATAGATTCCAAGACATGTGAGTGACCCGAAGACTTCTTAAGTAACAGAACCCAGTATGCTGTCCTCGACGTCGAGTGTTCATCAGATACAACGATACCGTCAGGAGTGCCCCAGGGATGTGTAACAGGACGACTGTTATTTTCTACATACAGAAATGATCTGGCGAACAGGCTGAGGAACAATCTGCCGTTGTTTGCTTGTTTTCTGATGATGCTCTGGTCTACAGCAAGGTATCAAGGATGAGTGACTGTAGGTGGATAAAAAATTTCTTGTTGGTGTGATGAATGGCATCTGGGTCTAAATCTACAAAAATGTAAGTTAATGTGGATGAGTAGGAAAAACAAAGGCGTAATATTCGGATACAGCATTAGAAGCGCCTTGCTTCACACAGTCACGTTGTTTAAATATCTGAACTTAACGTTACAGAGCCATACGAAGTGGAACGAGCATGTTAGGATTGTGGTAGGAAAGGCGAATGGTCGACTTTGGAGAATTTTCGGAAAGTTTGGTTCATCTGTAAACGAGGCCGCCTATTCTTGAGCACTGCTCGAATGTTTGGGATCCCCACCTGGCTAGATTAAAGGAAGACATGGAAGCAATAAAGAGGAGGACTGTTAGTTTTCTTTACCGAAAGGTTTGGACAACATGTAAATGTTACGGAGAAGCTTTGGGAACACAAATGGTAATCAAAAAATGGTTCAAATAGCTCTGAGCACTATGAGACTTAACTTCTTTGGTCACCAGTCCCCTAGAACTTAGAACTACTTAAACCTAACTAACCTAAGGGCATCACACACATCCATGCCCGAGGCAGCATTCGAATCTGCGACCGTAGCGGTCGCGCGGTTCCAGACTGTAGAGCCTATAACCGCTAAGTGGTAATCCCTAAAGGGAAGGTGACGTTCTTTTTGGGAAACACTATTGATAAAATTTAGAGATCCGGCATTTGAAGCGACTGCTGAAAGATCCTACCACCAACATACATTTCGCGTAAGGACCATGAAGATGAGGTACGAGAAATTAGGGCTCATACAGACAGTCGTTTTCCCTCACTCTGCAAGTGTACAAGAAAAGGAAAAAAAAAGTGGTACAGGATGCCTTCTGCTACGCACCGTTGGTGGCTTGTTGAGTATGTACACTACTGGCCATTGAAATTGCTGCACCAAGAAGAAATGCAGATGTCAACAGGTATTCATTGACAAATATGTTTTACTAGAACTGACATGTGATTACATTTGCACAACTTGGGTGCATAGATCCTGAGAAATCAGTACCCACAACAACCACCTCTGGCCGTAATAAGGGCTGTGATACGCCTGGGCATTGAGTCAAACAGAGCTTGGATGGCGTGTACAGGTACAGCTGTCCATGGTGCTTCAAGACGATACCACAGTTCATCAAGAGTAGTGACTGGCGCATTGTGACGAGCCAGTTGCTCGGCCACCATTGACCAGACGTTTTCTGTTGGTGAGAGATCTGGTGAATGTACTGGCCAGGGCAGCAGACGAACATTTTCTGTATCCAGAAAGGCTCGTACAGGACCTGCAACATGCGGTCGTGCATTATCCTGCTGAAATGTAGGGTTTTGCAGAGATCGAATGAAGGGTAGAGCCACGGGTCGTGACACATCTGAAATGTAACGTCCACTGTTCAAAGTGCCGTCAATGCGAACAAGAGGTGACAGAGACGTGTAACCAGTGGCACCCCATACCATCACACCGGGTGATACGCTTGTATGGCGATGACGAATACACGCTTGCAATGTGTGTTCACCGCGATGCTGCGCAACACGGATGTGACCATCATGATGCTGTACACAGAACCTTGATTCATCCGAAAAAATGACGTTTTGCCATTCGTGCACCCAGGTTCGTCGTGGAGTACACCATCAAAGCCGCTCCTGTCTGTGATGCAGCGTCAAGGGTAACCGCAGCCATGGTGTCCGAGCTGATAGTCCATGCTGCTACAAACGTCGTCGAACTGTTCGTACAGATGGTTGTTGTCTTGCAAACGTCCCCGTCTGTTGACTCAGGGATCGAGACGTGGCTGCACGATCCGTTACAGCCATGCGAATAAGATGCCTGTCATCTCGACTACTGGTGATACGAGGCCGTTAGGATCCAGCACGGTGTTCCGTATTACCCTTCTGAACCAACCGATTCCACATTCTGCTAACAGTCATTGGATCTCGACCAACGCAAGCAGCAGTGTCGCGATACGATATACCCCAATCACGATAGGCTACAATCCGAGCTTTGTCAAAGTCGGAAACGTGATGGTACGTATTTCTCCTCCTTACACGAGGCATCACGACAACGTTTCACCAGACAACGCCGGTGAACTGCTGTTTATGTATGAGAAATCGGTTGGAAACTTGTGTGAATGCTCTGAAAAGCTTATCATTTGCATATCACAGCATCTTCTTCCTGTCGCGTCTGTAGCATGTCATCTTCATAGTGTAGCAATTTTAATGGCCAGTAGTGTATGTAGCTATGGATGGAGAAATTTTTTTGCACCAGGTGATCGTTCCTGTTATTTTACTGGATACTGACATTTCTTTCTGGGACACCCTGTGTAAGAAAGGAGCCATTATAAATGAACGATGAGTTTGAAGCTAAACGTTGCGTCGATCACAGTGATTTGTGAATAGTAACATATTCTAAACGGAAACTTACCGGAAACTGAACGTTGTCATTTAGAAAACCTCGTAAATACATGTGAGAGCTGGGTTAATGCTAGTATTGTAAGTATGCCGTAAATAAGTGTCGTGTGCAGTTCTCACGGCAACGGCGGGCAGTTGGTGTCCCCTGGCCCGCCGTCATTAGCATGCAGAGCGGCAGCAGGTGCGTCGCATCCGAGGGCAGCGGCCGCCGGCCAGCTCCGTAATGAGGGCTTTGCTGCCGCCTCCTTTCATTCACGTTCAGACTTTCTCCAGTTCCCACGGCGACAGCGGGCACCGCACCACGACGCTGCCCCTACTCATTCAGTAGCGACACGCAGAACAAACAACCCCAACAGGTGACGGACATTCCTTCATTTCTGCAGACGAAGAAAAATTCGTTCCGACGTCTGAGTCCTAAGCCTTCTCTAAACTGTCACTTATTACGACGTTTCAAGCCACTCTTCTGTAGATTCGTGATGGAATAACTACGAACTGAACCCTTCTTTACTGCGGTTAAATTAATTTACCATTATCCTTAGAACCCAGATTTTCATGCACGTAAACATGCAAAAATGATTCAAATGGCTCTAAGCGCTATGGGACTTAACATCTGAGGTGATCAGCCCCTAACCAACCTACGAACATCACACTCATCCATCCCCGAGGCAGGATTCAAACCTGCGACCGTAGCAGTAGCAAGGTTCAGGACTGAAGCGCCTAGAGCCGCTCGGCCACAGCGGCCGGCACTAAACATGCACAATGAGGCAGCAAAACAGTACAACTATGCGATATTAAAATTCAGTTTTTCCTGAAACGATACGCAACAACAAATTTCTCCAAATTTTCTTCAACTTAAGCTCGTGCCCTTGTACTCACAAGGGAAACTCTCCATCGCACCCCAATGCACCCCCCCCCCCCCCCCGCCCTCAGTCAGATTTAGTCCCTGAACACAGACCAGGCATAAAAACAAGAAGAAGGTATATCGAACAGCAAAAAAAAAGTCCTAAATAGAAACAATCTAAGGTACAAGGACAACAAGTGCAATGTAAAGTAGACTGCAAGAGCTACAACATCGTGGTTAAGCGGTCATGGTGTTGGACAACCAAGGTGGCGAGCAGTGTTTCAACCTCCCTCGTCCCGTCCTCCCTCCCTTTTTTTCGCTGTTCGCTGTATTCAAATTTGTCTGTTAGCAATGAATAAAAAAAACAGCATAGTGAACGCATTATTGTGACCAAGATAGACACGAAGCCCACACCTACTAAAGTAGTAGAAGTTTATATGCCAACTAGCTCTGCAGATGATGAAGAAATTGATGAAATGAATGATGAGATAAAAGAAATTATTCAGGTAGTGAAGGGAAACGAAAATTTAATAGCCACGGGTGACTGGAATTCGACAGTAGTAAAAGGGAGAGAAGGAAACATAGTATATGAATATGGCTTGGGGGAAAGAAATGAAAGAGGAAGCCGTCTGGTAGAATTTTGCACAGAGCATAACTTAATCATAGCTAACACTTGGTTCAAGAGTCATAAAAGAAAGTTGTACACATGGAAGAATCCTGGAAATACTAGAAGGTATCTGATAGATTATATAATGGTAAGACAGAGATTTAGGAACCGGGTTTTATATTGTAAGACATTTCCAGAGGCAGATGTGGGCTCTGAGCACAATCTATTGGTTATGAACTGTAGATTAAAACTGAAGAAACTGCAAAAATGTGGGAATTTAAGGAGATGGGACCTGGACAAACTGATAAAACCAGAGGTTGTACAGAGTTTCAGGGAGAGCATAAGGGAACAACTGACAGAAATGGGGAGGGGGGGCGGGAGGGGGGGGCAAGAATAGGTAGCTCTGAGGGATGAAGTAGTGAAGGCAGCAGAGGATCAAGTAGGTAAAAAGACGAGGGATAGTAGAAATCCTTGGATAACAGAAGAAATATTGAATTTAATTGATGAAACGAGAAAATATAAAAATGCGGTAAATGAAGCAGGCAAAAAGGGACACAAACGTCTCAAAAATGAGATCGACAGGAAGTGCAAAATGGCTAAGCAGGGATGGCTAGAGGACATATGTAAGGATGTAGAGGCTTATCTCACTAGAGGTAAGATAGATACTGCCTACAGTAAAATTAAAGAGACCTTGAGATAAGTGAACCACTTGTATGAATATCAAGAGCTCAGATGGAAACCCAGTTCTAAGCAAAGAAAGGAAAGCAGAAAGGTGGAAGGAATATATAGAGGATCTATACGAGAGCGACGTACTTGAGGACAATATTCTGGAAATGGAAGAGAAAGTAGATGAAGACAAAATGGGAGATACAGTACTGCGTGAATAGTTTGACAGAGCACTAAAAGACCTGAGTCGAAACAGGCCTCTGGGAGTAGACAACATTTCTTTAGAACTACTGATGGCCTTGGGAGAAGAAGTCCAGACAAAACTCTACCATCTGGTGAGCAAGATGTATGAGGCAGGCGAAATACCCTCAGACGTCAAGAGGAATATAACAATTCCAATCCCAAAGAGAGCAGGTGTGGACAGATGCGAAAATTATCGAACTATCAGTTTAATAAGTCACGGCTGCAAAATACTAACGCAGGCGGACGGAAATACTAGTAGAAGCCAACCTTGTGGAAGGTCAGTTTGGATTCCATAGAAATATTGGAACACGTGAGGCAATACTGACGCTACGACTTATATTAGAAGATAGATTAAGGAAAGGCAAACCTACGTTTCTAGCATTTGTAGACTTAGAGAAACCTTTTGACAATGTTGACTGGAACACTCTCTTTCAACTTCTAAAGGTAGCAGGGGTAAAATACAGGGAGTGAAAGGCTATTTTTCTATGGAGTGTAGCCATGTATGGAAGTGAAACGTGGACGATAAATAGATTAGACAAGAAGAGAACAGAAGCTTTCGAAATCTGGTGCTACAGAAGAATGCTGAAGATTAGATGGGCTGATCACATAACTAATGAGGAGGTATTGAATAGAATTGGGGAGAAGAGGAGCTTGTGGCACAACTTGACTAGAAGAAGCGATCGGTTGGTAGGACACGTTCTGAGACATCGAGGGATGACCAATTTAGTATTGGAGGGTAGAGTGGAGGGTAAAAATCGTGGAGGGAGACCAAGAGATGAATACACTAAGCAGATCAGAAGGATGTAGGTTGCAGTAGGTACTGGGAGATGAAGAAGCTTGCACAGGATAGAGTAGCATGGAGAGCTGCATGAAACCAGTCTCAGGACTGAAGACCACAACAACAACATACTCTTTTTATTGTACATAAAAATGTGACTTGTATGATTATTTTAACTTTCAAGATAATTGACTGTAATTGTGAAGAATGAATAAATACCAATAAATAATGAATGTATTCCTCACTCTTGCTAATGCGGACCAACAATAAAGGCGTTTACTTCTACTACTGAGATCCAATTTGATGGTGTCGTTGTCAAACACTATCACATCACAGGGATTAAGTGGCTTTTAATGCTGACGTGAAGTAACAGGCAGATAATTACCGTTAAAACACGAAATTACGTGTCTTTGAAAGAGAGCTGTTGAAACCCCAGATCAGGAGGGAGGGTACAAAATTCGGTCAGCGACAACCGCCTACGCGATTTGAGGAAGTACAGACGGAAACAGCGACATCTGTTGCACCCTTCTTTGTTGGTAAGGCGACATTAGCTTCGGACAGTGACTGCGCCTGGAAGGAAAATGACATGCTCTGCGGAGGCACTTTGTGTTAAACATACGGTTGGGCTCTGACAACGACTCGCAGACAGCATAAGAGTAACTTCCCACGTTGCATGCACTAGCGCACGGCCACATTATTGTTCGCAGGAGGTCACAACAAGTGTAACGAGAAGGGTCAAGTGTCATATCACTGGCTACAATTTTATGTGTCAAAAGCGTAACAAATGACATATTTGGAGTACTTTCTAACGCGGCGCTACAGACGTTGCCAAAAAACTGCTGAATCCGCTCTTTGTTACACATAAATAGACACACATATAACTGAGCAACTCTGCCTTAGAGTTTCGCAAGCCACCATACGGTGTGTAGACCTGCAGAGGACTGACACTTGATGTAAGCAGGTGCCAGACTGAGGTTCATGGAAAGACTAATACACGTACGAAAGAGTTAGCTTGCAAAACACTCATTAGAGAAAAAAATGTAAATGTCGTGTGACTAGGGCCTCCCGGGGTGTAGACCGTTCCCGGGTGCAAGTCTTTCGATTTAACGCCACTTGGGCGACTTGCGCGTCGATGGGGATGAAATGATGATGATTAGGACAACACAACACCCAGTCCTTGAGTGGAGAAATCTCCGACTCAGCCGGTAATCGAACCCGGACCCTTAGGATTGACATTCTGTCGCGCTGACCACTCTTTTTTGTTTTGGTTCTTATTTTGTTCGATGTTGTTCGTTGCATTTGTTCGGGGCGGATGTCCCAGGACCCCCATTCAAGTTCAGTGTTAAGCCGTTGAGTCAGTTTTTTTTTTTTTTTTTTTTTTTTTTTATCGCAGAGGGCAGCTAACCCTCTGACCGAACACGCTGAGCTACCGTGCTGGCACCACTCAGCTACTGGGGGCGGACACTCGTTAGAGTCATGCTTGAGAATTGCGTGTCAGTCTAGGGCTCATGTAAGGCCTGATTCATGAAGGAGTTGAGAGGATCCAAGAAAGAGTGGCGTGTTTCGCTACTGGTTCATTTAGCAAGCGCGAGAGAGCCATGAAAATGCTCATCAGGCTCCGACTACGTGATAGACTTTGTGCAACACAGTCTACAGTTACATTGCGAGAGTGACAGGGTGGTTCAAAAGTAGCTGTACGCACTTTTTGGGCGTAGCGCATGGATTAAAATAAGAGTAAAATTTAAATACAGCCTTGTCTGAAACTGCTTCATTTCCGAGCTATGACTCATAACGTCATTTGTGTAGGCATTCCATCATTGGCCGGTACAGGCTTTTGGCGTGTCCTGTTCGCCTATATATCAACTGATGTTGATTTGGGGAGGCACGAGATTATCTCGAAGTTGCTGATCCCGATAAATGTTTTTTGTTTGTGGAATCATAGTTAACTATTTGTAGTATCGTTCCCAGAACCGATCGCGGTCCTCTGGTGTGGAGCCGAGTGGAAGGCTTAAACCAGAGGCTCAGGCGATTCTGCGGAGATCTGGGGTGCAAATTTCTCGACCTCCGCTATCGGGTGGAGAAATGTAGGGTCCCCCCCCCCTCCCTGAATAGGTCAGGCGTGCACTACACGCCGGAAGCGGCTACAAGGGTAGCGGAGTACGTGTGGAGTGCACATGTGGGTTTTTTAGGTTAGACAATTCCCTCCCTAGGCCCGACAAGACGCCTCCTGAGACGCGATAAGGTAGGAGTAGGTAAAATGCAACAGGGAATAACAATATTAATGTGCTAATAGTAAACTGCAGGAGCGTCTATAGAAAGGTCCCAGAACTGCTCTCATTAATAAACGGTCACAACGCCCATATAGTACTAGGGACAGAAAGTTGGCTGAAACCAGACGTAAACAGTAATGAAATCCTAAACTCAGATAGGAATGTATACCGCAGAGACAGGATGGACAGTGAAGGGGGAGGCGTGTTTATAGCGATAAGAAGTGCAATAGTATCGAAGGAAATTGACGGAGATCGAAATGTGAAATGATTTGGGTGAAGGTCACGGTTAAAGCAGGCTCAGACATGGTAATTGGATGTCTCTATAGCCCCCTGGCTCAGCAGCTGTTGTGGCTGAGCACCTGAAGGATAATTTGGAAAATATTTCGAATAGATTTCCCCACCATGTTATAGTTCTGGTTGGAGATTTTAATTTGCCGGATATAGACTGGGAGACTCAAACGTTCATAACGGGTGGCAGGGACAAAGAATCCAGTGAATTTTTTTTTAAGTGCCTTATCTGAAAACTACCTTGAGCACTTAAACAGAGAACAGACTTTTAGCGATAACATATTAGACCTTCTGGTGACAAACAGACCCGAACTATTTTAAACAGTTAACGCAGAACAGGGAATCAGCGACCATAAAGCGGTTACTGCATCGATGATTTCAGCCGTAAATAGAAATATTAAAAAAGGTAGGAAGATTTTTCTGTTTAGCAAAAGTGACAAAAAGCAGATTTCAGAGTACCTGATGGCTCAAATCAGAAGTTTTGTCTCAAGTACAGATAGTGTTTAGGATCAGGGGACATAGTTCAGAACCATCGTACAATATGTGTTAGATGAGTATGTGCCAAGCAAGATCGTAAGAGATGGAAAAGAGCCACCGTGGTACAACAACCGAGTTAGAAAACTGCTGCGGAAGCAAAGGGAACTTCGCAGCAAACATAAAAATAGCCAAAGCCTTGCAGACAAAAATTACGCGAAGCGAAATGTAGTGTGAGGACGGCTATGCGAGAGGCGTTCAATGAATTCGAAAGTAAAGTTCTATGTACTGACTTGGTAGAAAATCCTAAAAAATTTTGGTCTGATCTCAAAGCGGTAGAAGGATCAAAACAAAATGTCCAGGCACTCTGTGACCAAATTGGTACTGAAACAGAGGATGACAAAAGGCCGAAACACTAAATGTCTTTTTCCAAAGCTGTTTCACAGAGGAAGACTGCACTGTAGTTCCTTCTCTAGATTGTCGCACAGATGACAAAATGTTAGATATCGAGATAGACGACAGAGAGATAGAGAAACAATTAAAATCGCTCAAAAGAGGAAAGGCCGCTGGACCTGATGGGATACCAGTTCGATATTACACAGAGTACGCGAAGGAACTGCCCCCCCCCTCCCCCCCCCCCTTCTTGCAGCGGTGTACCGTAGGTCTGTACAAGAGCATAGCGCTCCAAAGGTTTGGAAAAGGGCACAGGCCATCCCAGTTTTCAAGAAAGGACGTCGAACAGATGTGCAGAACTATAGACCTATATCTCTAACGTCGATCAGTTGTAGAATTTTGGAACACTTATTATGTTCGAGTATAATGACTTTTCTGGAGACTAGAAATCTACTCTGTAGGAATCAGCATGGGTTTCGAAAAAGTCGGTCGTATGAAACCCAGCTTGCGCTATTCGTCCACGAGACTCAGAGGGCCATAGACACGTGTTTCTTGACTTCCGCAAGGCGTTAGATGCAGTTTCCCACAGTCGTTTAATGAACAAAGTAAGAGCATATGGACTATCAGACCAATTGTGTGAGTGGATTGAAGAGTTCCTAGATAACAGAAAGCAGCATGTCATTCTCAATGGAGAGAAGTCTTCCGAAGTAAGAGTGATTTCAGGTGTGCCGCAGGGGAGTGTCGTAGGACCGTTGCTATTCACAATATACATAAATGACCTTGTGGATGACATCGGAAGTTCACTGAGGCTTTTTGCAGATGATGCTGAGGTGTATCGAGAGGTTGTAACAATGGAAAATTGTACTGAAATGCAGGAGGATCTGCAGCGAATTGACGCATGGTGCACGGAATGGCAATTGAATCTCAATGTAGACAAGTGTAATGTGATGCGAATACATAGAAAGATAGATCCCTTATAATTTAGCTACAAAATAGCAGGTCAGCAACTGGAAGCAGTTAATTCCCTAAATTTTCTGGGAGTACGCATTAGGACTGATTTAAAATGGAATGATCATATAAAGTTGATCGTCGGTAAAGCAGATGCCAGACTGAGATTCATTGGAAGAATCCTAAGGAAATGCAATCGGAAAACAAAGGAAGTAGGTTACAGTACGCTTGTTCGCCCACTGCTCGGCAGTGTGGGATCCGTACCAGATAGGGTTGATAGAAGAGATAGAGAAGATCCAACGGAGAACAGCGCGCTTCGTTACAGGATTATTTAGTAATCGCGAAAGCGTTACGGAGATGATAGATAAACTCCAGCGGAAGACTCTGCAGGAGAGGCGCTCAGTAGGTCGGTACGGGATTTTGTTAAAGTTTCGAGAACATACCTTCACCGAAGAGTCAAGCAGTATATTGCTCCCTCCTACGTATATCTCGCGAAGAGACCACGAGGATAAAATCAGAGAGATTTAGAGTCCACACAGAAGCATACCGACAATCCTTCTTTCCGCGAACAATACGAGACTGGAATAGAAGGGAGAACCGATAGGGGTACTCAAGGTACACTCCGCCACACACCGTCAGGTGGCTTGCGGAGTGTGGATGTAGATGTAGATGTAGAAATGGACAGGTCGTGCAGAAGCAGTTGCTTGGCCCTCCAGAAGACCTCCAGATGTAAACCGCTGGAGTTCTACCTTGGTGCCGTCTCAGGGAGCTCGTGTATATTGTTGCAATTAAGAACGTAGCACAGCTACAGTAGCGAACTGAAAGAAAACCTGTGCAACTTTGCAGAATGAGATGAACAGACACTGCTACATTCCGAGAGCAGAAATACGTCGAGCACGTCAGTGTCTTCGTTTACATGGACGAAAATTTGAACATATCCTGTGGCAAACCTACAGTACGTATTTGTGTTGAATTTCAGGTATCTTCGTATCGGTGCTTTCTTGGAAGAATTAATTTATGTTGCCCTTGTGATCCCTACTGCTCGGCGTAACTCTGAAATGAAGCAATTTCAGAGACAATTTTACTCAACATTTTGGTCTTATTTTGATGCATACATTACGCCGACGAAGTGTGTACAGTTACGTTTGAATTACGCTGTATATCACGGAGCAACATATCACATTTACTATAGTTGTAGGTAAATATAGTTCTAGATATTGATCAATCTTTCACTTGAACATGAATCATGTTTTTTTGCATGTTGTTTCCTGACAAAAAGTCATAGGTTACTGTCTATGAAATGACAAGTTCATAAGTTTTTCCAATATATTGAAAATACAATTTTTTTTTTTTTGTAACTCTTTCACTCATTGTGGTAATTCTTCCTATAACTGCATAATAATAACTGGACCTAAGCTCTTTATGATCGTGAAAATATCGGATCTCTTTTTGTTATCCGCAAATGTGATTTGTTTCCGTAAGTAACTGTCCTCGAAAATTTTTAGATAAATTTTTTATAACAGTTTTGTGAGTATTTTTCTTACTTTGCCACTTGTAACAATTATAATTTTCCCAGAAATTGTCAAATCCTGTTGCGACTACCGTGGCAAGTGGTTCGGCGTTCATATCAGTGTAGAGGTCTTCACTGATAGTCTAAGATACTTCACATGAAGGCTGTTAGAAGATTTCTGCAACTTTTAGCTTACAACTGATGGCTAATCTTTGTCAACCCGTTTCACATGCGGATAAAGTTTCTACGTGCGTTGATCTAAGGTAAATGTTTGCTTTACAAATACGTCACCTACTACACAAACCGAAAAAAGTTTACATCACCTCGGTTCCGAGAGCTCCGGAACCTGTACAGAAAATTGGTATGGACATCAACATAAACATAACTTCCTCCCTTTTTATTGCTCATGAAAACCACACATTGCATGTTGTACCACCATACAGCAAGATCTTTAGAGGTGGTGGTCCAGACTGCTGTACACACCGGTACCCCTAATACCGAGTAGCACGTCCTCTTGCACTGATACATGCTGTATTCGTCGTGGCATACTATACACAAGTTCATCAAGGCACTGTTGTCCAGATTATCCCACTCCTCAACGGCGATTCGATGTAGGTCTCTCAGAGTGGTTGGTGGTTCATGTCGTCCGTAAACAGAGCTTTTCAATCTACCCCAGGCATGTTCGATAGGGTTCATGTCTGGATCACATGCTGGCTACTCTAGTCGAGCGATGTCGTTATCCTGAAGGAAGTCATTCACAAGATGTGCACGACAGGAGCACGAACTGTCGTCCATGAAGACGAATGCCTCGCCAATATGCTGCCGACATGGTTGCAGTATGGGTAAAAATGGAAATGTCGTGTGACGAGGGCCTCCCGTCGGGTATACCGTTCGCCTGGTGCAAGTCTCGATTTGACGCCACTTCGGCGACTTGCGCGTCGATGGAGATGAAATGATGATGATTAGGACAATACAACACCCAGTCCCTGAGCGGAGAAAATCTCCGACCCAGTCGGTAATCGAACCCGAGCCCTTTGGATTGGCAGTCTGTCGCGCTGACCACTCAGCTACCGGGGGCGGACGCAGTATGGGTCCGACGATGGCATTCGCGTTTCGTACAGCCGTTACGGCGTCTTCCATGACCACCAACGGCGTACATCGGCCCCACATAATGCCACCCTAAAACAGCAGCGAACGTCCACCTTGATGCATTCGCTACACAGTGTGTCTAAGGCGTTCAGCCTGACTAGGTTGCCTCCAAACACGTCTGCAACGACTGTCTGGTTGAAGGTATATGTGACACTCATCGGTGAAGAGAACGTGATGCCAATCCTGCGCGGTCCATTCGGCATGTTGCCCATCTGTACCGCGCTGCATGGTGTCGTGGTTGCAAACATGGACCTCACCATTGACACCGAGAGTGAAATTGCACAGCATGCAGCCTATTGCGCACAGTTTGAGTCGTAATGCGACGTCCTGTGGCTGCACGAAAAGCATTATTCAACATGGTGACATTGCTGTCAGGGATCCTCCGAGCCATAATACGTAGATAGCGGTCATCCACTGCAGTAGTAGCCCTTGGGCGGTCTGAGCGAGGCATGTCATCGACAGTTCGTGTCTCCCTGTATCTCCTCCGAACAACATCGCTGTGGTACACTCCGAGACGCCTGGACAGTTCCCTTGTTGAGAGCCCTTCCTGGCACGAAATAACAATGCGGAAGCGATCGAACCGCGGTATTGACCGTCTAGGCATGGTTGAACTACAGACAACACGAGCCGTGTACCTCCGTCCTGGTGGAATGAATGGAACTGATCGGCTGTCGGACCCCCTCCGTCTAATAGACGCTCCTCATGCATGGTTGTTTACATCTTTGTGTGGGTTTAGTGACATCTCCGAACAGTCAAAGGGAGTGCATGTGTGGTAAAATATCCACTGTCAGCGTCTATTTTTATGAGTTCTAGGAACTGGGGTGATGCAAAACTTTTTTTTTGCTATCTCATTTATTTCACTGAACGTATACATTAATGCAAAACGTTCGACCACAACAACTCAGAGCTAAATTTTTTGCCAGAACCAAGAAACTTTGCCACGCGCGGGCACACGAATAATTGGTGGATGGTCTCCTGGTGATAGCACAGTCCCCACGAAACGTATTATACAAGCCGAATATGGAAACGTGACTGAAGCAGTGAGGTGTGCTGTTTAAGAATTCGTCAGACATACACGAACCTGATTTATTTCCGTACAACATGGTTAAATTTCAGAAGGAGGGGTAAGAGTTCGTTAGGATAGAGAAAGATTCAGGACTAGAAAAGGAGTTGCCAGCTGAAATTCTAGCTCACCAACTTGTTTCCATCAGTCCCAGAGGGAGTTTTCATATTCCTCAACTGGAAAAACTAAGGAACTAAAAAGCGTAAATATAATGTACCTGAGTCATCTGTGGTTTGCTGACGTCATTTATCTATTTGTCTCCACTCCATGATATATCGAGTCATCAGAAGATCAAAATAAATTGCAAAACGAGACTGTTGCGAAAATTGGCAGTTGACCCTAAATAACGAAAAGTGCTAAAAGGAATTCGTTAAACTTCGGTTACACAATAAATCAGTCAAATCTAAAGGCCGCAAATTTAACCAAATGCCTAGGAATTACAATTACGAACATCTTAAATTGGAAAGAACACACAGAGAATGTTGTGGGGAAGGCTAACCAAAGACTGCGTTTTATTGGCAGGATACTTAGAAAATGTAACGGATCTACTAAGGAGACAGGCTACACTACGCTTGTCCGTCCTCTTTTAGAATACTGCAGCGCAGTGTGGGATCCTTGCCAGATAGGACTGACCGAGTATATCGAAAAACTTCATAGAAGGACAGCAAGTTTTGTATTATCGCGGAATATGGGAGAGAGTGTTACTGAGATGATACAGGATTTAGGCTGGACATCATTAAAACAAAGGCGTTTTTCGTTGCGACGGAATCTTCTCACGAAATTCTAATCAACAACTTTTTCCCCCGAATGCGAAAATATTTTGTTGACACCGACCTACATAGGGGAAAACGATCACCACGATAAAATAAGGGAAATCAGAGCTCGCACGGAAGGGTATAGGTGTTGGTTTTTTCCGCGCGCTAGACGAGATTGGAATAATAGAGAATTGTGAAGGCACTTAAATGTGATTTGCAGAGTATTCATGTAGATGTGCATGAATGAATGGACGAAATATACATCACCAACGAATGGAGGGACTGTACAGAGTAAGTTTGGAAGCAGGACACAAGATCAGTAAAGACCAAAAGCTCGAAATTTAGCGAGGACTTCAATACGAGATCCACAACGAAACTTTGTCTCGAAA
The DNA here is from genome assembly GCF_023897955.1 of Schistocerca gregaria. NCBI lineage: Eukaryota > Metazoa > Arthropoda > Insecta > Orthoptera > Acrididae > Schistocerca > Schistocerca gregaria. The sequence goes on along the minus strand of NC_064920.1, from coordinate 259,178,715 downwards.
CCTGGCAGAAAATCCAAAGAGATTATGGTATGTAAAGTGCTCTAGCGGCAAGACAATCAAAGCCCTCTCTGCGCGATAGCAATGGAAATATTTTCGATGACAGTTCTCCCAAAGCAGAGTTATTCACAGCCTTCCGATATTTCTTCACGAAAGAACACGAAGTAAATATTCCAGAATTCGAATTAAGAACAGCGGTCAACATGAGTAACTTAGATGTCCTCAGAGTAGGGAAGCAACTTAGATCGTTTAATAAAAGCAAGTCTTCCTTTCCTTTTAGAGTATGCTGAAGCAATAGCTCCATACTTAACAATTATACGAGTACACAACCGAACGCTCGACAAAGACCCGTACCCAAAGACTGGAAAGCTGCACAGGTTACACCAATATTCAATAATGGTCGGAGGAGTAATCCACTAAATTACAGGCCGATATTATTATAGTCGATATGCGGCAGGATTCTGAAACATTATGAATTACCTCGAAGAGAACGGTCTACTGATACACAGCCAACACGGATTTAGAAAGCATCGTTATTGTGAAACACAACTAGCTCTTTACTTGCACTAAGAGTTGGGTGGTATTGACAAGGGATTTAAAATGGATCCCGTATTTCTAGATTTCCAGAAGGTTTTGACACTACCACACAACCGACTTATAGTGAAATTGCATCTTTATGGAATATCGTCACAGTTATGTGATTGGATTCGTGATTTCCTGTCAGAGATGTCACAGTTCGTAGCAACTGGTGAAAAGTCATCGAGTGAAACAGAAGTGATTTATGGCGTTCCCCAAGCTTGTGTTATAGGGCCTCTGCTGTTCCTTATCAATATAAACGATTTGGGAGACAATCTGAGCAGCCACCTAAGGTTGTTTTCAGACGATGCTATCGTCTGTCCTCTAGTATAATGATCAGAAGATCAAAACGAATATCAAAACGATTTAGAAAAGAAATCTGCGTGTTGCGAAACTTGGTAATTGCCCCCAAATAATGTCAACTGTTAGGTCATCCACATACGTACTAAACTGAATTCGTAAATTTCGGTTACACGATAAATCAGTCAAATCTAAAGGCCGTAAATTGTAGGAATTACAATTTCAAACGACTTAAACTGGAAGGAACACATAGAAAATGTTGTGAAATGGATGAAATGGCTCTGAGCACTATGGGACTTAACATCTGAGGTCATCAGTTCCCTAGAACTCAGAACTACTTAAACCTAACTAACCTAAGGACATCACACGCATCCATGCACGAGGCAGGGTTCGAATCTGCGACCGTAGCGATGGCGCGGTTCCAGACTGAAGCGCCTAGAACCGCTAAGCCACTGCGGCGAGCAGAAATGTTGTGGGGAAAGCTAAAGAAAGACTACGTTTTATTGGCTGAACACTTAGAAAATGTAACAGATCTACTAGGTTCCCTTTAATTCACGTCCATTGTCACAAAATTTTTGCTACAAAAAGTTCGTGACCATAGATGTAAATTAAAGGAAACTTATTGTATATACGGGTCACTATTTTATTCGCGACAATGTCGCAGCTTGTGAGATCTACTAAGACTGCCTTACACTACGCTTGTCCGTCCTCTTTTGGAACACTACTGCGTGGTCTGGGGTCCTTACCAAATAGGAATAACGGAGTACGTCGAGAAAGTTCAAAGAAGAAAAGCACGTTTTGTATAATCGAGAAATAGGGCAGAGAGTGTCAACACGAACATGATATAGGATTGGGGTGGACATCATTAAAACAAAGGCGTTTACCGTTGCGGCGGAACCTTCTCACGAAATTTCCATCACCAACATTTTCCTTAGAATGCGAAAATATTTTGCTGACGCCGACCTACATACGGAGAAACGATCATCGTAATAAAATAAGGGAAATCAGACCTCGCCCGGAAACATATAGCTGGTTGTTCTTCTCGCGCTCTCCGAGATTGGAATAATAGAGAATTACTGTGTAAGTGGTTCAATGAACACTCTGCCAGGCATTTAAGTGTGATTTACAGAGTACCCATGTAGATGTAGATGTAGAATAATGTACTGTCGCCACAGCGTAATGAAAATCGTAAAAGTTTATAGTGAAGTCTTAGAATCACTTGATGAGTTGTTGTACTTGCAGCCCGAAAAGCATTAGGTAAATTGATATGACTTTCAAAACTAAACTCCCGATGTGTCTGAAAAGGGAACTTTGCAAGCAACACGTATTACAGATTTTGACTTACGACATTAACAAGCATCACAAAAATCAAAATGAATGTTACTTAAAAGAAGACTTGTAGGAGCCCTTTTGACCAAAATGAATAACATCAGTCGATACTACATTAAGTTTATGGGAGCTCATACCCAACGACAATGAAATAACCTTAAATTTCACGATACGCCTCGAACTTTGAGTTCGCTTTGTAGGGGTCTATTTCACAGTTTATGGCTTTACAGCAAATACTTAATATTAACATATTTAATATATTATCGGTATAAGCTTCCAAGAAAGGTGTTTAATTTTCGGGGTTCAAAGGTAGAAGTTAATAGGTTGAACCATTTTTAATTTATGCTGATAGCTGTTTTGAAAAATCTTTTCTCGAGGAAAACCTGTTTAAAGTTTAGGGGAAACTTTTATATGTGTTATTAGTTCAGACTGCATAAAAACTACATATTGTTATGGCAGAGACATGTTTGATGCAGCTCTCCAAACTACTCTATCCTGTGCAAGCTTCTTCATCTCCCAGTACCTACTGCAACGTACATCCTTCTGAATCTGTTTAGTATCTCCCTCTACAATTATCACCATCCACGCTGCCGTCCAGTACCAAATTGGTGATCCCTCGATGCCTCAGAACATGTCCTACCAACCGATTCCTTCTTCTAGTCAAGTTGTGCCACAAATTTCTCTTCTCCCCAATTCTGTTCAATATCTCCTCATTAGTTATGTGATCTACCCATCTAATCTTCAGCATTCTTCTGTAGCGCCATATTTCGAAAGCTTCTATTCTCTTCTTGTCTAAACTATTTATCGTCCACGTTTCACTTCCATGTATGGGTACACTCCATACAAATATTTTCAGAAACGACTTCCTGACACTTAAATCTATACTCGATGTTAACAAATTTCTCTTCTTCAGAAACGCTTTCCTTGTCATTGCCACTCTACATTTTATATCCTCTCTACTTCGACCATCATCAGTTATTTTGCTCCCCAAATAGCAAAACTCCTTTACTACTTTAAGTGTCTCATTTCCTAATCTAATACACGCAGCATCACCCGATTTAATACGACTACATTCCAATATCCTCGTTTTGCTTTTGTTGATGTTCATGTTACATCCTCCTTTCGAGGCACTGTCCATTCCGTTCAGCTGCTCTTCCAGATCCTTTGCTGTCTCTGACAGAATTACAATGTCATCGGCGAACCTCAAAGTTTTTATTTCTTCTCCATGGATTTCAATTCCTACTCCAAATATTTCTTTTGTTCCCTTTACTGCTTGCTCAGTGTACAGATTGAATAACATCAGTGATAGGCTACAGCCCTGTCTCACTCCCTTCCCGACCACTGCTTCCCTTTCATGCCCCTCGACTCTTATAACTGCCATCTGGTTTCTGTACAAATTGCAAATAGCCTTGCGCTCCCTGTATGTTACCCCTGCCACCTTCAGAATTTGAAAGAGAGTATTCCAGTCAACATTGTCAAAAGCTTTCTCTAAGTCTACAAATGCTAGAAACGTAGGTTTGCCTTTCTTAATCTATTCTCTAAGATAAGTCGTAGGGTCAGTATTGCCTCACATGTTCCAATATTTCTATGGAATCCAAACTGATCTTCCCTGAGGTCGGCTTCTACCAGTAAGGAATTTGTGTTAGTATTTTGCAGCGGTGGCTTATTAAACTGATAGTTCAGTAATTTTCACATCTGTCAGCACCTGCTTTCTTTGGGATTGGAATTATTATATTCTTCTTCAAGTCGTATTTTTGATGTCGCTAAACACAAATTTGAAGTATTATTTTCAAAATTCCAGGACCGTATGTCAGCGCTTCCTTTAACTCGAATTGTTCTTGGAGGGCAATTCACTCGTTCTTCTTGGCGAGAAAAGCCGATCTGAATGAGCTGCATATGCTGCGTTCGGCAGCCTGCACACGCTGTTCGTAAGCTTTTTCGGCGAATATACTTTCATGCATACTGCAATGTAAATCACTTTGTGGACGAGCGTCATGGCATGACACGTTTTCTACCACAACCGAGTGTCTTCATCTGATAGTGTCCCACGGCGACCGTGATATGCTTCGAACAATGTGCTGTAGAAACTTTTGTAACTCACGGATTAAAAAACCTTTTCGTCCCAACATTCTAGTCACATATTCCTTTCAAAAAACCAATAAAATCTGAATTTTCGACCATTTTGAATGAGAATCTGGCCTTAATCTACATAAACGATTTAGGAGACAATCTGTCGCACAGACAACTATACCTAGTTGTTAGCGTACTGGAAAGCCACTAAACATATTTGTCTTTGAACAAGCTAAATGATATACGAGATGATTAACTGCGTAGTTTTTGAATGGAAAAAAGACAAAGTTAAATGCGTTCTTCTCAACTAGTGCATGGCTAAATCTAGAGCAGGGATTTATCCCGCAGTCTATATCAAATATTTGATGATGATGAATGGATACCCCCGCTCCAAATTAAGTTGAACAGTGCACCTGCTGTTCGGCAAGACAAGAGTTTTACGGTCAGCAGGTGGCAGCGTTGAGTCCTGCAGGAAGACGCGACCTTGAACTAGCACCCTGTCCCCTCCATTGTTCTCGGCGGACGCGAGGGGCATCGCAGGTGGTAACTGCCTTTTCACTCGGCAATTGTTTCCCTCGTAGGAAGTGCGACCTGACCCCAGACGACAGTAATGAGCTACCACTGCAATGTAGGCAACCCGCAGCGCTGTTGGGTACGCCATAATGACGTCTGGCTGTGTGCGGCGGTGCAGCGTAAGCCTTTTTCTTGTTTTTGAGTCCTGTGGAAATCAGCCGAGGATCCTGAGTCAGTTATTATGTTCCTTATTTCTTTTTTTCTTTCTTTCTTTAAACCGATTTGATTAGGTTTATCAGGCTCTGTTTTCGTCGGGCCGAGGTTTCACACATACAGCACTTTCTTGCATCATACTTAGCTAAGAAATAACAATTTTAGTATGACAAATAGTATTAAAGTAATTTGAGCGTCTACAGTGTCAATGTGACTGAGTAGTTTTGGCTATGAACTAATAGAGTTAATACTGGCAGTATTATTACTACTTCTGTGGGTGCTACTAATAGCGATAATAGTAACAATAAATAATAATAACAACTATAGTGGAAGATAAATAATTTATAGGTGTACAAAATAGATGTTTGCTGTGTAGCCGGTTCTAGGGATAGGAAATTTAAGGAGACTGCACCAACTAAGAATACTGGTAAATGAGGAAGAACTGTTTGGAAAGAAGAATGTACAAGGGTAGGTAACATGTGCGTGCAGGGAAAATGATAATAACTGTTGTTGCTTTAGCAGGTATGTCATTAACTGTTTTCTCAAGTTGGAGATGTTATTCAGTTCTCTAAAATACTGCGGGAGGTTATTCCAGAGTCGGGTTCCTGCTACTGAAAGCTAGAAAGTGACTGAACGATGGAGTGGGACAGAAAGATTGATGGAAAACTGTGGTTTTGCCATGTTGTTCAGACAAGAGCGTTAAGGTCGAGTAGAGACATGACAGACAGTGTACTTTAGTAAGACAGTAGACAGAACAGAGGGCGTGGAAATCTCTGTGCTTGTTTGCACGCTGCCAGGATAGCTGTGCATATAATGGCGAAATGGTTCTAATGGCTCTAAGCACTATGGGACTTAAACGTCTGAGGTCATCAGCCCCCGAGACATAGACCTACTTAAACCTAACTAACCCAAGGATATCACACACATCCATGCCCGTGGCAGGATTCTAGCTTGCGACACTAACAGCCGTGTGGTTTCGGACTGAAGCGTCTAGAACCGCTCGGCCTCAGCTGCCGGCTAATGGCGAAATGTCATCAAAGAGTCGAACATCACAAACGATCACAGGCATTCATAACAAGTTCCAGGCCCCGTGAGTTTTCGCGAGAAAGGTGTTGCAGTATAACATCGCCGTAATCAATAATTGGAAATATATGTTTTTAGGAAGAGAAGGGAGGGAGGGCCACATTTCACCCTGATTTAGGTTGACTTTTCAAAATTCGTTTCAGTTTCGAGCTTGCAACTGGCGGGGAAGAAGGTTCAGAGTAATGCGTATACTCCTTCGGAGTTTCCTGTTGCTGGCCAGTAATTAGCCGCGCCGCAGTTACTGTTTTTGTATGAATGCGGTTTGTCATTACTGCAAGTTTCATCATGCCGCAGATGCCCCGGATTTTAATTACAGTTACAATAAAGATAACTATAAAGCAAATAAAATGTTTCAACATTTCCCTCAGTGCGTAGTAAACTGCTACCGCAAAAATTCAAATAAACTGAAAATCAGGAAAGTAAGTCTCTCGGAAAGTATTCTTCACAAAATTCGCGATATACGAACAGGTGCAGTCCAATTGATTTAAGAACTATAACAGTGACAAACTTCCACAACTTTGACAATGTTACAATTTACACGATGCAAAATTGAAGTACACACTCAGCACTGCTTTTCGTTTAGCCCCGCAAATGTGAATAGAGGCTCCACACCATGGCCTCGTGAGCGTGTGAATGTTGTTTGTTTGTTCGTTTCCGCCTACGCTTAGGAGAGGTCAGTCTTTCTGCGCAAGATTTTTCCCTCTCAGTCTTGCCTTACTCAACTTCCTTGTACTCAAAAAACATGTAGAACTTGACATGCACTGCAAAACTGCGAAAGCAATAAGACCACAGCTATATAGTGTACTGGGAACACATGAAAATTCATTCCGGGCCCGGACTATAACCCGGATTCCTGCTTTACGCTAGCACCGGCCTTAACTTATACGGCGATCCGAGCGCGCTTCATGGAGATACCTAAACTTCCATAAGTCCAAGCGGTTGCTGGCACAATTACGTGATTCCCACACGGGGAGGGACTCATTTATTTTTCTCTTCAGACTAACTTGGCTTTGACATAAAATACATTAGTACAGTGTCTGTATTTGGCGAAATCAATAAGGTTCGATGCAATGTTCCTTGATACAGGATAACAATTATTGAAGGCGCGCGGAGTTGGCGCGCGGTTTGAGGCACCATGTCACGGATGCGCGGCCCCTCTCGCCGGAGCTTCGAGTCCTCCCTCGGTCATGGGTGTGTGTGCTGTCCTTAGCATAGGGTAGTTTAAGTTGGTTTAAGTAGTGTGTAAGTCTAGGGACCGATGACATCAGCAGTTTGGCCCCTTAGATTTTGACACACATTTGAACAATTATTGACCTACATCAAGTAATATCGTTATAACAACTGAACGGTTGGCCGTGTGGCATGATGGCAATTAGCATCCGCATGCACACACGCCTTGTTGTTGTCGTCGATTTGCACTTGAATATGTCACTTCAATAAGCAAAACTGGCGCATTTGGTGGACTGAGAGTCCGCATTTCGCGATCGAAAAGTCTCTTTACGCTCAACGGGTAATGTGCAATGACCAGTAACAGAATAATTGGTGTTGTTGTTGTGGTCTTCAGTCCGTAGACTGGTTTGATGCAGCTCTCCATGCTACTCTATCCTGTGCAAGCTCCTTCATCTCCCAGTACCTACTGCAACCTACATCCTTCTGAATCTGCTTAGTGTATTCATCTCTTGGTCTCCGTCTATGATTTTTACCCTCCACGCTGCCCTCCAATACTAAATTGGTGATCCCTTGATGCCACAGAACATGTCCTACCAACCGATCCCTTCTTCTGGTCAAGTTGTGCCACAAAATTCTCTTCTCCCCAATCCTTTTCAATACTTCCTCATTACTTATGTGATCTACCCATCTAATCTTCAGCATTCTTCTGTAGCACCACATTTCCAAAGCTTCTATTCTCTTCTTGTCAAAACTATTTATCGTCCATGTTTCACTTCCATACATGGCTACACTCCATACAAATACTTTCAGAAACGACTTCCTTACACTTAAATCTATACTCAATGTTAACAAATTTCTCTTCTTCAGAAACGCTTTCCTTGCCATTGCCAGTCTACATTTTATATCCTCTCTACTTCGACCATCATCAGTTATTTTGCTCCCCAAATAGCAAAACTCCTTTACTACTTTAAGTGTGTCTTTTCCTAATCTAATTCCCTCAGCATGCCCCGACTTAATTCGACTACATTCCATTATCCTCGTTTTGCCTTTGTTGATGTTCATCTTATATACTCCTCTCAAGACACTGTCCATTCCATTCAACTGCTCTTCCAAGTCCCTTGCTGTCTCTGACAGAATGACAATGTCATCGGCGAACCTCAAAGTTTTTATTTCTTCTCCATGGATTTTAATACCTACTCCGAATTTTTCTTTTGTTTCCTTTACTGCTTGCTCAATATACAGATTGAACAACATAGGGAAGAGGCTACAACCCTGTCTCACTTCCTTCCCAACCACTGCTTCCCTTTCATGCCCCTCGACTCTTATAACGGCCATCTGGTTTCTGTACAAATTGTAAATAGCCTTTCGCTTCCTATATTTTACCTCTGCAACCTTTAGAATTTGAAAGAGAGTATTCCAGCCAACATTGTCAAAAGCTTTCTCTAAGTCTACAAATGCTAGAAACGCAGGTTTGCCTTTCCTTAATCTTTCTTCTGAGATAAGTCGTAAGGTCAGTATTGCCTCACGTGTTCCAGTATTTCTACGGAATCCAAACTGATCTTCCCCGAGGTCGGCTTCTACTAGTTTTTCCATTCGTCTGTAAAGAATTCGCTGTAGTATTTTGCAGCTATGGCTTATTAAACTGATTGTTCGGTAATTTTCACATCTGTCAACACCTGCTTTCTTTGGGATTGGAATTATTATATTCTTCTTGAAGTCTGAGGGTATTTCGCCTGTCTCATACATCTTGCTTACCAGATGGTAGAGTTTTGTCAGGACTTGCCCTCCCAAGGCCGTCAGTAGTTCCAATGGAATGTTGTCTACTCCGGGGGCCTTGTTTCGACTCGAATAATTGGTAAGATACACTATGTGATCAAAAGTATCCGGACACCCCTAAAATAAATTTTTTTCATATTAGGTGCATTGTGCTGGCACCTACTGCCAGGTGCTCCATATCAGCGACCTCAGTAGTCATTAGACATCGTGAGAGAACAGAATGGGGCGCTCCACGGAACTCATGGGCTTCGTACATTGTCAGGTGATTGGGTGTCACTTGTGTCACATGGCTGTATGCGAGATTTTCGTAAACATCCCTAGGTCCACTGTTTCCGATGTGATAGTGAAGTGGAAACGTGAAGGGTCACGTACAGCACAAAAGCGTACAGGCCGACCTCGTCTGTTGACTGACAGACACCGCCGGCAGTTGAAGAGGTTCGTAATGTGTAACAGCAGACATCTATCCAGACCATCATACAGGAATTCCAAACTGCATCAGGATCCACTGCAAGTACTATGACAGTTCGGCGGGACGTGAGAGTACTTAGATTGCGTTGTCGAGCGGCTGCTCATAAACCACACATCACGCCGGTAAATGCCAAACGACGCCTAGCTTGGTGTAGGGAGCGTACACGTTGGACGATTGAACAGTGAAAAAACGTTGTGTGGAGTGACAAATCATGGTACACAATGGGGCGATCCGATGGCTGGGAGTGGGTATGGCGAATGCCCGGTGAACGTCACCTGCCAGCGTGTGCAGTGCCAACAGTAAAATTCGGAGGCGGTGGTGTTATGTGTGGTCGTCTTTTTCATGGAGGGGACATGCACCCCTTGTCGCAGCATAGGCCTACATGGATGTTTTAAGCACCTTCTTGCTTCCCACTGTTGAAGAGGAAGTCGGGGATGGCGATTGCATCTTTCAACACGATCGAGCACCTTTTCATAATGCACGGCCTGTGGCGGAGTGATTACATGACAATAACATCCCTGTAATGGACCGACCTGCACAGAGTCCTTATCTGAACCCTATAGAACACCTTTGGGGTGTTTTGGAACGCCGACTTCGTGCCAGGCCTCACCGACCGACACCAGTACCTATCCTCAGTAAGGCACTCCGTAAAGAATGGGCTGCCATTCCCCAAGAAACCTTCCAGCACTGATAGAACGTATGCCTGCGAGAGTGGAAGCCGTGCTCATGGCTAAAAGTGGACCAACGCCATGTTGAATTCTAGTATTACGATGGAGAGCGCCACAAACGTGTAAGTTATTTTCAGACAGCCGCCAGGATACTTTTGATCACGTAGTGGACTCCTTGACGGCACGGTGACTACCGAACGGTACCTGAAGGTTTTGGAAGGTTATTTCACCTCCATTATCCGAAGTGAATTTGATTTCGTCAAGATGTGGTCCATGCAAGATAGAGATCGAAGCAGGAGAATGTTTGATGTCCTGGAGGAGCATTTTGCGGACCGCTTTCTGGCTCTGGGGTACCCAGACGCCACTGGCATGGGCCTCTATTGGCCACTATTCTCCTGACATGAACACATGTGACTCATTTTTGTGAGACCATGTTAAAGACAGGGTGTACAGCAACAAACCAAAAACCATTACTGAGCTGAAAACACCCATTCAGGGGGTCATCGACAGCACTGATGTTCCGACAGTTCAGCGGGTGATGGAGAACTTCGCTATTCGTGTGCAGCACATCATCGCCAATGATGGCAGGCATATCGAACATGTGATAACTTAAATCAGAATATTTGTAGTAATGTATAGATGTTGAATGAAGTGTCTGCGTAGCGCAGTTTGTAACTAATTTACGTTTTTTTTCATATAGATCAATAATTGTTCCCTGTAAATACGTGCATGCATATCTGGAAGAACACTGCATCGAAATTAGCTGACACCGTCAAATGCAGCTACTGCACTAATGGAAGTGTAGAAGTAGTTGTTAGCCTGAAAGCTTTCTGCAATCTGACGGTCTACAAGGCCATGCACATAAGTTAGGGTAAATGTATCAAAGACTGTGCAGTCCCAAAGAGTACGCAGCTTGCGTTCCTGACAGTTGACTAAACTGATCAGCTCGCCACTGACGTAGCTGTGTTCAGAGTGGTATCAAAAACATGTTGTAGAAGTTATGTCAAGAAATGATGTGTTTCCGAAGTGAAACAGGTAAGAATCATTTTTCAGCTTTGTTGATTTAGTTTTGGTACTCTGTTGCATAAGCTATACACAGAATTAATTCTTGATTGCAGTTTGAAAGACAGCCTTGCAGTCTACTATATTGCATCCACTTATTCTGCAAACGTATCGTGATGCCATCTATTGACTTGGGTTGGAATCCTTGTTTCTTTACGAAAGAGCGCGCGTGTAACGTCCCCAAAGAGTGCGTGCGGTCGCTTTAGGGCACAACTGCTAATTTGTACCCCTTGAGTGTGTTGTGGAGTCCGAAAAACAGGTTTCGTTTCTGAATGACTTCAAATTAGGTTGCCGCTGCTTTGGTACGAAGGAGTCTGCATTGAGGAACAGACTGCAAGCTGTGAGTACAGAACATAGATCTTGGCGTCTTCAGATGACTGGATCCAGTGCATTATGCGTGGGAGATGGTTAGACGAACAGGGTGATGTTGCGTTACTTTGTGAGATTTGCTGAATGTCTATTCTTTGGACATGTTTTGCGTACTCTTAAGCGCAGTTGGACGAAAGAGTGCGCATTTGATGTTTCTTGTATTTTCGAAAAGTATTACCTCTCTGCTGCTGTAGCTTTCTGAACATGTAGATTTTGTGTTAATAAACACAAACCTAAAATGATTTTTTTTTCCTATTGATAATACCAAAGATATTTAAGGTTTGTCGTTAACTGCGCACTCCCATCTATGTTTCCCCTAGCCCTTGGACAAGTAACTAAAAACTGGATTTAGTTGTCAAGTTGTCACTATCAAGACATTAGCCCCTCCCCCCCCCCCCCCCCCCCCCCCCCCGCCTATGAACCAAGGACCTTGCCGTTGGTGGGGAGGCTTGCGTGCCTCAACCATACAGATAGCCGTACCGTAGGTACAACCACAACGAAGGGGTATCTGTTGAGAAGCCAGACAAACGTGCGGTTCCTGAAGAGGGGCAGCAGCCTTTTCAGTAGTTGCAGGGGCAACAGTCTTGATGATTGACTGATCTGGCCTTGTAACACTCACCAATACGGCGTTGCTGTTGTGGTACTGCGAACGGCTGGAAGCAAGGGGAAACTACAGCCGTAATTTTTCCCGAGGGCCTGCAGATTTACTGTATGATTAAATGATGATGGCGTCCTCCGGAGGTAAAACAGTCCCCCTTTTGGATCTCCGGGCTGGGACTACTCAAGAGGACGTCGTTATCAGGAGAAAGAAAAATGCATTTTCACGGATCGGAGCGAGGAATGTCAGATCCCTTAATCGGGCAGGTAGGTTAGAAAACTTAAAAAGTGAAATGGATAGATTAAAGTTAGATAAAGTGGGAATTAGTGAAGTTCGGTGGCAGGAGGAAAAAGACTTTTGCTCAGGTGAGTGCACGGTTATAAATACAAAATCAAATAGGGGTAATGCACGAGTAGGTTTAATCATGAATAAAAAATAGGAGTGCGAGTAAGCTACTACAAACAGCGTAGTGAACGCATTATTGTGGCCAAGATAGACACGAAGTCCACGCCTACTACAGTAGTACAAGTTTATATGCCAACTAGCTCTGCAGATGATGAAGAATTTGATGAAATGTACGATGAGATAAAAGAAATTGTTCAGTTAGTGAAAGGAGACGAAAATTTAATAGTCATGGGTGACTGGAATTCGACAGTAGGAAAAGGAAGAGAAAGAAACGTATTAGGTGAATATGGATTGGGGCTAAGAAATGAAAGAGGAAGCTGTCTGGTAGAATTTTGCACAGAACGTAACTTAATCATAGCTAACACTTGGTTCAAGAATCACAAAAGAAGGTTGTACACATGGAAGAACCCTGGACATACTAGAAGCATACAGATGGATTATATAATGGTAAGACAGAGATTCAGGAACCAGGTTTTAAATTGTAATACATTTCCAGGGGCAGATTTGGACTCTGACCACAATCTGTTGTTTATGAACTGTAGATTGAAACTGAAGAAACTGCAAAAAGGAGGGAATTTAAGGAGGTGGGAAGTGGATAAACTGAAAGAACCAGAGGTTGTACAGAGTTTTAGGGAGAGAATAAGGGAACAATTGACAGGAATGGGGGAAAGAAATACAGTAGGAGAAGAATGGGTAGATTTGAGGAATGAAATAGTGAGGGCGACAGAGAATCAAGTAGGTAAAAAGACGAGGGCTAGTAGAAATTCTTGGGTAACAGAAGAGATACTGAATTTAATTGATGAAAGGAGAAAATACAAAAATGCAGTAATTGAAGCAGGCAAAAAGGAATACAAACGTCTCAAAAATAAGATCGACAGGAAGTGCAAAATGGCTAAGCAGGGACGGCTAGAAGACAAATGTAAGGATGTAGAAGCTTATCTCACAAGGGGTAAGATAGATACTGCCTACAGGAAATTTAAAGAGAGCTTTGGAGAAAAGAGAACCACTTGTATGAATATCAAGAGCTCAGATGGAAACCCAGTTCTAAGCAAAGAAGGGAAAGCAGCAAGGTGGAAGGAGTGTATAGATGGTCTATACAGAGCGATGTTCTTGAGGACAATATTATGGAAATGGAAGAGGAGGTAGATGAAGATAAAATGGGAGATAGGATACTGCGTGAAGAGTTTGGGAGAGCACTGAAAGACCTAAGTCGAAACAAGGCCCTAGGAGTACACAACATTCCATTAGAACTACTGACAGCCTTGGGAGAGCCAGTCCTGACAAAACTCTACCATCTGGTGAGCAGGATGTATGAGACAGGCAAAATTCCCTCATACTTCAAGAAGAATATAATAATTCCAATCCCAAAGAAAGCAGGTGTTGACAGATGTGAAAATTACCGAACTATCAGTTTAATAAGTCACAGCTGTGAAATACTAACGCGAATTCTTTACAGACGAATGGAAAAACTAGTAGAAGCCGACCTCGGGGAAGATCACTTTGGATTCCGTAGAAATGTTGGAACACGTGAGGCAAACCTGACCCTACGAAGTATCTTAGAAGAAAGATTAAGGAAAGGCAAACCTACGTTTCTAGCGTTTTTAGACTTAGAGAAAGCTATTGACAATGTTGACTGGAATACTCTCTTTCAAATTCTGAAGGTGGCAGGGGTAAAATATAGGGAGCGAAAGGCTATTTACAATTTGTACAGAAAGCAGAAGAGTCGAAGGACACGAAAGGGAAGTAGTGGTTGGAAAGGGAGTGAGACAGGGTTGTAGCCTTCCTCGATGTTATTCAATCTGTATATTGAGCAAGCAGTAAAGGAAACAAAAGAAAAATTCGGAGTAGGTATTAAAATCGATGGAGAAGAAATAAAAACTTTGAGGTTCGCCGATGACATTGTAAGTTTGTCAGGGACAGCAAAGGACTTGAAAGAACAGTCGAATGGAATGGACAGTGTCTTGTAAGGAGTATATAAGATGAACATCAACAAAAGCAAAACGAGCATAATGGAATGTATTCGAATTAAGTCGGGTGATGCTGAGGGATTTAGATAAGGAAATGAGACACTTAAAGTAGTAAAGGAGTGTTGCTAATTGGGGAGCAAGATAACTGATGATGGTCGAAGTAGAGAGGATATAATATGTAGATTGGCAATGGCAAGGAAAGCGTTTCTGAAGAAGAGAAATTTGTTAACATCGAGTGTAGATTTAAGTGTCAGGAAGTCGTTTCTGAAAGTATTTGTATGGAGTGTAGCCATGTATTGAAGTGAAACATGGATGATAAATAGTTTAGACAAGAAGAGAATAGAAGCTTTCGAAATGTGGTGCTACAGAAGAATGCTGAAGATTAGATGGGTAGATCACATAACTAATGAGGAGGTATTGAATAGAACTGGGGAGAAGAGGAGTTTGTGGCACAACTTGACTAGAAGAAGGGATCGGTTGGTAGGATATGTTTTGAGGCATCGAGGCATCACCAATTTAGTATTGGAGGGCAGTGTGGAGGGTAAAAATCGTAGAGGGAGACCAAGAGATGAATATACTAACCAGATTCAGAAGGATGTAGGCTGCAGTAGGTACTGGGAGATGAAGAAGCTTGCACAGGATAGAGTAGCATGGAGAGCTGTAGCAAACCAGTCTCAGGACTGAAGACCACAACAAAATCATCGATACATTGAATTTTAATGTAGCATATTCTTCATAAGTTGGCTAGAAAGCTTATATACGTACGCTGCCTGAAAAAAAGTGAAACACAAAGAAGACAACCAGGTAAGGAAATGAAATTCCACAGTTTGAAAGACTATGTGATGTCATTTGAGTGATTACAAAATAGGGTCAAATTTGCAAAGGAGTTGATTGTAGGAACGCGCTCATCACTCAATGATGTTGTATCCCCGCTCGCTTTGATGTATGCACTAATTCGTTTTAAAAGTGTGCCATGAGGTCGCCAACGGCCTTGCCGCAGCAATAACACCAGTTCCCGTCAGATCACCGAAGTTAAGGACTGCCAGGCTTGGCCAGCACTAGAATGGGTCACCATTTGGGTCTGCCGAGTGCTATTGGCAAGCGCAGTACGCTCAGCCATTGTAAAACCAATTGACTGAGAAGTAGCGGCACTGCTCACAATGCTGACTACGGCCGGGAGAGTGGTGTGCTGACCACGTGCCCAGGGTGAAGATGACACGGCGGCCGGTCGGTACTTTTGGGCCTTTCAAGGCCTGTTAGGATGGTGTTTGGTTGTCATGAGGTCGTTGGATCCTCTCGTGAAGCAAACTGGATCGTAACTGACCACGTGCCCAGGGTGAAGATGACACGGCGGCCGGTCGGTACTTTTGGGCCTTTCAAGGCCTGTTAGGATGGTGTTTGGTTGTCATGAGGTCGTTGGATCCTCTCGTGAAGCAAACTGGATCGTAACTGACCACGTGCCCAGGGTGAAGATGACACTTTTGGGCCTTTCAAGTCCTGTTAGGATGGTGTTTGGTTGTCATGAGGTCGTTGTATCTTCTCGTGAAGGAAACTGGATCGTAGCTGACCACGTGCCCAGGGTGAAGATGACACGGCGGCCGGTCGGTACTTTTGGGCCTTTCAAGGCCTGTTAGGATGGTGTTTGGTTGTCAAGAGGTCGTTGTATCCTCTCGTGAAGCAAACTGGATCGTAGCTGACCACGTGCCCAGGGTGAAGATGACACGGCGGCCGGTCGGTACTTTTGGGCCTTTCAAGGCCTGTTAGGATGGTGTTTGGTTGTCATGAGGTCGTTGGATCCTCTCGTGAAGCAAACTGGATCGTAACTGACCACGTGCCCAGGGTGAAGATGACACGGCGGCCGGTCGGTACTTTTGGGCCTTTCAAGTCCTGTTAGGATGGTGTTTGGTTGTCATGAGGTCGTTGTATCTTCTCGTGAAGGAAACTGGATTGTAGCTGACCACGTGCCCAGGGTGAAGATGACACGGCGGCCGGTCGGTACTTTTGGGCCTTTCAAGGCCTGTTAGGATGGTGTTTGGTTGTCATGAGGTCGTTGTATCCTCTCGTGAAGCAAACTGGATCGTAACTGACCACGGGCCCAGGGTGAAGATGACACGGCGGCCGGTCGGTACTTTTGGGCCTTTCAAGGCCTATTAGGATGGTGTTTGGTTGTCATGAGGTTGTTGTATCCTCTCGTGAAGCAAACTGGATCGTAACTGTTGTAACTGTCCTTATATTTTGGATACTGGCACGTGGACAGAATTGACGTTCGAGGTGCTTCCCCACGTATTATATCGGGGAGAGATCTGGTCTTGTTGCTAGGCAACGACACACAGTAACGTCACGCAGACAGTTCATAGAAACACGTGTCTTCTGTGGACGAGTACTGTCCTGCAGAAAAATAGCACCACGTTACTGTCGTGTGAGACGTATACATGAGGACGCGGAATGTCGGTGACATGTTGTTATGCCGTCAGAGTTCCCTCAGGCACTACGAACGCTCCCACATCATGACGCGAGGGGTAACCGTCGCTGTGCCTTCACAGAACGTTGGAAAAATGAGTTCTGTCCCTAGGTCGCCGCGGCGGTTGTCTCAGCTAGTGTAGAACTGCAGTTCATCACTGAACAACATGCGATGGCATTATTCGGCAGTCCACGCTTTCTAATTATGGCACCACTCCAAACGCAGCCGCTTATGTTGTGGTGTTAACGGCAGCTTAGGCAACGGACGGTAATTGCCTAGTCCGGCGGTTTCTGGTCTCCGGTCAATGATGCTGTATGACAAAATATCTCGATTTCTTGTCCTCGTATGGTAGGCACGAAAATGTAAAGGGATTAGGACGCGCTTAGCGCAAAATGTGACGATTCTGCTTTGCTGTTATCAGACTCGGTCGAGCGGAACCTTGGCGGCGAGCATGCCTCCCTTCATGTTCTCATGCAGTATATATATATATATATATATATATATATATATATATATATATATATATATATATATATATATATATAGTGTCACACAAATTATTGTTTTTAAAGGGGATCACTTAAGACTATTTCCGTGGGTTCGCCCCTCAAATTTCTCCCTCATATCACAAAACTGTCGTCTGATGTAGTACAAACTGCAAAAATAAATTCCCTTTAAAACACAGTTTCGTATATAATTTATATTCAAAAACTTACACCTGTGTCACAGAACAAATCCTACATCGAGAATACTTTACACAAGTTTAAGGAAAGAAATGCTTCCCATAATTATTACAGTATTTAAAGAACATCAAAATATGAACAGGCTGAAATGAACAAACAGTACATGAGACTATGTTAATCAAATCAACTGTAAAAAGCTAAGGAGCATATTATTAGCAAAATGAGAAATATGCAAAAGTGAAATGCCAAAATGAGCATTTCTCAATTGGGAGTAAATCATAACAATCAGAATGGGTGAAAGAGAGCACAATAACATGAGCCATAAACGAATAAGAGCTAAGCAAATAAGAGAATAGGCAAAAATGAGATGCCAACAACATGAGAGCTGGCCGAAGAATACACTCTTAGCGCTCGCGGCGGCGTCTAGCGGACCGTACGCAAGTTGTGCGATTGCTGTCGCAGGGCGACCATTAATCTATGATGTTACAAGTCTGACATTGGGCCTTTGTCACGTTTGAACGCCCTACAATTGCAGATATTACGCGTTCAACCAGTCGGCCGGAAGAAGACTTAAAATTAGGCCCCTTGAAAACAGCCGTGCGGGATGAGCCGAGCGGTCAGGCCCTACAGTCATGGACTGTGCGGCTGGTGCCAGCGGAGGTTCGAGTCCTCCCTCGGGCATGGGTGTGAGTGTTTGTCCTTAGGATAATTTAGGTTAAGTAGTGTGTAAGCTTAGAGACTGATGACCTTAGCAGCTAAGTCCCATAAGATTTCACACACATGCAAACATTTTTTAAAACACTTTCAGGTGCTGATAACGCAGTCTCATACAAGTACGAGGCGTATCCGTGTCCTTCATAGTAATTATTCAACACCTGACGCTGTTCACGCGCCTTACACAACAAATCGTATCAGGACTGGCATCAACGCTAATGCTATCGGGTGGTCGTTCTACCTGTCAGAGAGAATTGCAACTCTAATCATCTACATACCCACCCATGGTGTGTATGGTTACTAAGTTACACTGACATCCAGCTATAGCTTCTGGGTGTCCATCTATCTAGGTGGTCAAAAAATTGATAGCTGTGGTTCTGCAGAGACTACTGTTCGTGCTTGGTAGACTCGTGTAGAGTCATATGGCCTGGCGTATCTACAGGACTACATGATTTGATTTCATGTAGCAACGTTAAGCGTATTCATTATAGTTTGAGACCATACCGAATTCTCATAGTACGAGATAGTACGAGATCATTTGCAAATCTGCGTTACTAGACACTCGTGTATTCTCATGCACTAAACGTGTGGTTTAAAATTTAATTTCACTCGCATCTTCGCTACATGATATTGCAGTTTTCAGAAACGCTATTGTACGAAATAATTGTGAGCATAGCGTGAATTAAGATTTTAAAGTTTTATTTTAATCGCAATAAGTATGAGAGAGATCGAGGGGGGGAGGGAATTACGTAACAGAGAGGACAACCCTGACATTCGGGCCATCTCTGACTCGTGCATAACAAGATCTGCTAAAAAGCTCTGTTTAAGCTATGAGTTCAGTAACTTGTGGCAAACTGATGATGTGCCTATTAGGAAGGCGCAGCAGTGCAAGCTACAGCGCTATCGGAACTGACTCAACAGGAAAATTCCGGTGCAATCGGTAAGCAGGGCGCGACCACAAGAGACTATCGAAGCTGTGATATTACGAGTACTGTACACGTAAACTGAACAACCTCTTTGGCAGATGGTTATAACAGGGGTCTCCAAACTAAGGCCCGCGGGCCGAAACCGGCCCGCGAGAGCCGGCAAACCGGCCCGCGTTAGCTGGCCGGACATCCCCGGTATCCGGCTCGCCAAATATTTGAGGTGGTACCTATATTGCCAACAATTGAGTTTCGAGGCCTATCGCGACCAATACACCGCGACATTGTCGGTTTTTGAGATTTCGTTAACTTTGCAGGACGCTTTCGTGATGAATGTACAGTGACATACTTCTTTCTAGGTGAAATTCGCCAGAATAAAATACGCCAGGATTTCGGTCAGGTACGTCCACCAATCAAAATTAAGTAATTAAATAAAAATCGCAATTCGTTTCAGTGCTAGCTATTCCCACAACCTTACATTTTTGGGATTTCATCTTTCCTTTAGTTTTACATTACGGTGATCATGGAGTGCTAGGGTGCTTTAATCCCACTACGTAGATCTTGGCCCTTATGACTTCGTGGAGGAGTCAGTGTGGTCCGCGCACTAAGAAGTTTGGAGACCCCTGGGTTATAACATATGAATGACTCCTATCGTGGAAACGCACGTATTTCGCAGAAAACGACACAACTGTCGTGTCGGAGAATTCTGTGACAGAAGTCATTCTTTGTTCTTTTATTCATCTAATCAACTTTTTACCATATAGTCATAGCTTCGAGGGCACTTGTGAGCTTATTTCCTTACTAGATGTACGTTTTAATGTCATCTTACATTACTTTCCTAGTAGCATTGACTGGCGACATAATCAAGCTTCATTTATTTTATTTTACTAAAAAGCACGGCCGCTTTGTGGTTGACTTTTGATTTCAGTTGATGCAAAGTTCTTATAAAAAACAAAAAGCCACGCTTAAATGTGTAGTGATCTTACGGTTTATCGCTAGCGAATGTTGCTCGTCAGCCCGGCCGGAGTGGCCGAGAGGCTCTAGGCGCTACAGTCTGGAACCGCGCGAGCGCTACGGTCGCAAGTTCGAATCCTGCCTCGGGCATGGATGTATGTAATGTCCATAGGTTAGTTAGGTTTCAGTAGTTCAAAGTTCTAGGGGACTAATGACCTCAGCTGTTAAGTCCCATAGTGCTCAGAGCCATTTTTGTTGCTCGTCATGCGCTGTTCTTTTGTACCGGGTGATCAAAAAGTCAGTATAAATTTGAAAACTCAATAAACCACGGAATAATGTAGATAGAGAGGTAAAACCTGACAAACACGCTTGGAATGACATGGGGTTTTATTAAAACAAAAAAACAAAAACAAAGTTCACAAAATGTCGGACAGATGGCGCTGGACAGCAAAACGTCAGTGACTGCGCTTGACAATCGTGTATAAAAGGAGCTGTAATAAGAGAGAGAATGAGATGCGCCAGCTGTCACAGCGTGTTGACGTTACCTGGAAAGGCGCTTTCAGTGAAGCTGTACTATCAGAATGGGGAATGTGCTAGTTCAGCGTTACGATCCTATCGCCATAGGAAGGGGATTCGAACGGGTAAAGGTTCGTTGACAAATTCCGTAGTGGCCTACCGTGCACAAGGCGTAATGCTGCTGAGACAGTTCAGGAAGAAAAGGAGACTGTAGCGGGTTCGTCTATGCACCGGGAAGTCAGGGCTCGTGCAGTCGCACGTCGCTCCGGCATTCCATACACTACTGTTTGGTTGGCACTGAGGCGTACCCTCCGATGATATCCGTACAAAAACCATCGGCATTATGAACTGTTACCTGGCGATTTAGTGAAGCGGAGGGCATTTGTCGTGTGGGCGTTTCAAAAGATGCCGGAAGATGACGATCGGTTGAGGAACGTGTTGTGGACCGACGAAGCTCATTTCATGCTCCGAGGGTCTGTCAACGCCCACAACTGCAGAATTTGGGCCACCGAAAATCCTAGAACTATCGTGGAAACTCTATTGCACGACGAGAAAGTCACGTTATGGGTTGTATTTACCACATCTACCGTAATCGGGCCTTTTTTCTTCGAGGAAATGCGTGATTCTGGTTTTGTAACTGCTACCGTGACGGGTGGGCGGTACGCCGATATGTTACAGAATCGCATCATCCCCAGCCTGGTTGATAAACACCTGCTGGAACGTACGATGTTTATGCACGATGGCGCACCACCCCATATTGCTAGACGCTTGAAAGATCTCTTGCGCGCGTCGTTTGGCGGTGATCGTGTTCAGCCGCCACTTTCGTCATGCTTGGCCTCGCAGGTCTCAAGACCTCAGTCCGTCCGATTATTGGCTTTGGGGTTACCCGAAGTCGCAAGTGTATCGTGATCGACCGACACCTCTAGGGATGCTGAAAGACAACATCCGACGCCGATGCCACACCATAACTCCGGACATGCTTTACAGTGCTGTTCAGAACATTATTCCTCGAGTACAGCTATTGTTGAGGAATGATGGTGGACATATTGAGCATTTCCTGTAACGAGCATCGTCTTTGCTTTGTCTTACTTTGTTATGCTCATTATTGCTATTCTGATCAGATGAAGCGCCATCTGTCGGGTATTTTTAGAACATTTGTATTTGTTTGGTTCTAATAAAACCCCATGTCATTCCAAGTATGTGCGTCAATTTGTACATCTCTATCTACATTATTCCGTGATTTATTCAGTTTTCAAATTTATACTGACTTTTTGATTACCTGGTATGTCTGTATGTTAGCTCTTCTACAGTTCACAAACGAGGTGTTACGAGGATTTTTATGCTATCACATTTGGTGTGATACTCTTAATGTTTTTCCTCGAAAATCTGTAGATTGAAAATATTGGTTTACGTAGCGTCCTCGGAGCTGGCTGACGTGGCGTCGCACGAAGCGCGGTCAGAATCCACCCACTATTATGCGACGCGACGTTGGGTGCCGCTTGGTGGCATTGCGGGCACGTGACGTGGTAACGAAAGTATTTAAGTGGAGCAAACACGCCCGAGGGATCACTCTAGCGAAGATATGGGCTGCAAATGGGGAAATCTAATGAGATAAGCGACTGTGACAAAGTGCAAATTATTATTCCGCAGAGCCTATGAAAAGAGAGACGCTGGTCGAATGATCACGTGATAGCGTCGTGAGCATCTACAACAAGAGGGAGAAGGCCAGTGAAATTATCACTAAGCACTAAGTGTTTTGATGTCCACGACTCTTCACAGAACGTGCGTTTCAGAGGTTTGTCTTCTCTGTAAATTAGCATAGGTGGTGATCTGTGGCATCTCTGCCGAAAAAGCACGCACAAGTCTTACGGAGCAAACAGTTCATGGTAAATTGTTGAGTATGGAGCTCCGCAGCAGACCACCCCTACACGTTCACATGTTGGCCCAAAGACATCGTCAATTACGATTGCAATGGGCTCGAGACCATCAGGATTCGACCGGTCGATCAATGGGAACTTGTCTTCTCTTCGAGTAATGGCATTTTTGCTACACTAGGTCGAGTGTCGTCTCCACAAACGCCGTCATCAAAGTAAACGGCGGCTGGAACGCGCAGCGCACCACCACGGATGCAGGCTGGTGGGCGGAGTATTGTGCAATGGGAGGCCTTCTCCTACGCTTGAATGAGATCTGTGGTAGTAATTGAAGACACACTGACAGCTGCGATCCACCTACATCCCTTCATGCTTCATGTCTTCTCCGACGGAGATGTCATCTTTCAACACTATAATTGTCCGTATTTCGGAGTCAGAATCGTGTTACAGTGGCTTGATGAGCATTACACCGAACTCACATTGATTTCTCGGCGACCAGATTCGCTTGATGTAAATGCTATGGAAGCCACGTCGGTCGCTATCGAGCGTCATCACCCAGTACGCAAATCAGCGGCCCGTTATTTACGCGAATTATATGAACTGTAGGTACATATCTAATGCCACATATCTCCACAAACATACCAACAAACTGTCGGGTCATTGATATGCAGAGTCAGTGATGTATTTCGTTCCAAAGACCGAAGAACAAACTATTACGCAGCTGGCCATAATGTTTCGGCTCATCAGTATAATCCCCACAATTTTCTAAATACTTTCAGTAGGACTCTCGAATCCGATTGCTACATTGGGAAACATAAACAGTTAACCCCCTCCAGCCAGCGCCGAGCAGTATATAAAAAAAAAGGTTCAAATGGCTCTGAGCACTATGGGACTTAACTTCTGAGGTCATCAGTCCCCTAGAACTTAGAACTACTTAAACCTAACTAACCTAATGACATCACACATCCATGCCCAAGGATGGATTCTAACCTAAGACCCTAGCGGTCGCGCGGCTCCAGACTGTAACGCCTAGAACAGCTCAACCACTCAGGCCGGCCGAGCAGTATCCACAGAAGACAAAACAGGATAAAAGTTCAAAGTCAACAAAGAAAAAAATCACACAGTAACATGACTCTTCAAATTCTACGGAAAGAAAAATAACTCTTTATCTTCTATTAACCCTCGCTGTGTATATTTGCTCACTACACGAGTTCCAAACAGCTAAGCGAATCACGGTTTAACATTTAGCCCTTTCAATGAATCAGCCTGAGGCACTGAAATGAAGCATTTCCTGCGGTCGTTTCCTCGTCCTGCTAATAGCACTCTTCAGCAAGGAGCTGTTTACCACCAACGGGAATTTGAAAACATCTGCCGTCATATGAAAATCACTCGCCCTAAGGCCAGCGCAAACAATTTAGAAAAATTTCACAAAGACTTACCCATCACATCGAGGATGACCGAAGCCCCTCTCTACCGGTAATGGGCTTTGGCTCTGGTGTCTAAAACAGCCAAAGGGGGTGCGGCCACGATAATAGAAGATTACCATTTTGGCGTGCAACTTCGAAAGGCAGAAGCCAATCGCGGAGAAGGACCACAATTTAGGAGAGTTTCTCACGTTACTCGTACCAAACAAACCATCTGTCGTCGGTACCTTACACCATATACACTACTGGCCATTAAAATTGCTACACCACGAAGATGACGTGCTACAGACGCGAAATTTAACCGACAATAAGAAGATGCTGTGATACGCAAAATGATTAGCTTTTCAGAGCATTCACACAAGGTTGGCGCCGGTGGCGACACCTACAACGTGCTGACATCAGGAAAGTTTCCAACCGATTTCTCATACACAAACAGCGGTTGACCAGCGGTGCTTGGTGAAACGTTGTTGTGATACCTCGTGTAAGGAAGAGAAATGCTTACCATCACGTTTCCGACTTTGATAACGGTCGGATTGTAACCTATCGAAATTGCCGTTTATCGTATCGCGACATTGCTGCTTGCGTTGGTCGAGATCCAATGGCAGTTAGCAGAATATGCAATGGGTGGGTTCAGGAGGGTAATACGGAACGCCGTGCTGGATCCCAACGGCTTCGTATCACTAGCAGTCGAGATGACAGGCACCCTATCCGCATGGCTGTAACGGACCCTGCAGCCACCTCTCGATCCTTGAGTCAACAAATGGGGACGTTTGCAAGACAACAACCATCTGCACGAACAGTTCGACAACGTTTGCAGCTGCATAGACTATCAGATCGGAGACCATGGCTGCGATTACCCTTGACGCCGCGTCTCAGACAGGAGCGCCTGCGATGGTATATTCAGCGACGAACCTGGGTGCACGAACAGCAAAACGTCATTTGTTTCGGATCAATCCAGGTTCTGTTTACAGCATCAGGATGGCCGCATCCGTGATTGGCGACATCGCGGTGAACGCACAATGGAAATGTGTATTCGTCATCGCCATACTGGCTATCACCCGGCGTGATGGTACGGGGTGCCATTGGTTAAAGGTGTCGGTCACCTCTTGTTCGCATTGACAGCACTTTGAACAGTGGACGTTACATTTCAGATGTGTTACGACCCGTAGCTCTACCCTTCTTTCGATCGCTGCGAAACCTTACGTTTCAGCAGGACAATGCACGACCGCATGTTGCAGGTCCTGTGCGGGCCTCTCTGGATACAGAAAATGTTCGATTGCTGCTCTGGCCAGCACATTCTCCAGATCTCTCACCAATGGAAACGCCTGGTCAATGGTGGCCGAGCAACTGGCTCGTCATTATACGCCAGTCACTACTCTTGATGAACTGTGGTATCGTGTTGAAGCTGCATGGGCAGCTGTTCCTGTACACGCCATCCAAGCTTTGTTTGTCTCAATACCCAGGCGTATCAAGGCCGTTATTACGGCAAGAGGTGGTTGTTCTGGATACTGATTTCTCGGGATCTATGCACCCAAATTGATTAAAAAAAAGGTTCAAATGGCTCTGAGCACTATGGGACTTAACATCTGTGGTCATCAGTCCCCTAGAACTTAGAAGTACTTAAACCTAACTAACCTAAGGACATCACACACATCCATGCCCGAGGCAGGATTCGAACCTGCGACCGTAGCAGTCTCGCGGTTCCGGACTGAGCGCCTATAACCGCTAGACCACCGCGGCCGGCACCCAAATTGCATGTCAGCTCTGGTATAATATATTTTTGCAATGAATACCCGTTTATCACCGAGCGAGGTGGCGCAGTGGTTAGCACATTGGACTCGCATTCGGGAGGACGACGGTTCAATCCCGCGTCCGGCCATCCTGATTTAGGTTTTCCGTGATTTCCCTAAATCTCTCCAGGCAAATGCCGGGATGGTTCCTTAGAAAGGGCACTGCCGACTTCCTTCCCCGTCCTTCCGTAATCCGCTGAGACCGATGACCTCGCAGTTTGGTCTCTTTCCCCAAACAACCAACCAACCAACCCGTTTATCATCTGCATTTCTTCTTGGTGTACCAATTTTAATGGCCACTAGTGTATCACCTCCCCATTGCCGCCTTCTCAACTACTCAAAGAAGAGCCTCTTATAGCCGAACATGATGGCTGCAAAGCCAGAAATATTAGACTAGCATAGAAGTCGCGGAGAGTGCTTATTATCTGAAAATGGGAAGGAAAATGCTGCAGTGCAAACTTTGTTTCCCTCCGCGCTGTCTTGACTTGACTCAAACTGAACGCGGCGGGCAGGTAACCAGTTCCGAAAGGTGACAGAGGGCGCAGTTGACCACTTCAAGGGCAGCACGTAGCCTGGATCATCGCCCACCAGCATGGGAGCACGTTGCAGAATTATACATGGCCACCCGTGATGATCACACACTCTATTACGAAACATGTCCCACCTTTTCCAATGTCAACATCAATCACTGTGGTTTTGTTGTAATTATTGTCTTTTAATAAAACTGACAGTTGTGTTCATGTCACTGCGCATTTGTTTCAGCTACCTTCTGTACTATAATGTAGCATTTCTTTAAATGCACGGTCCAATTTTCATCGAGTTATACAAAATGGCAATAAAACATCAAACGGAAGTTACTTTCGTACTTAACTTTAACACACAAGTTTAGATGTGGAGTGAATCCAAACATTTGAATTTAAAATAGTTTTGTAATAACTGGGGCAATTCATCACTCCAAAGTTAGTTGGTCTTGTAACCAATCATTCACGGTTATCTCGAAAACGACTCGACTAGCATGTGTTCACGTCTTCAGTGGAATCTCTTGCTCCTGTTGTAGACTTTCACACGTGTCAACGTCCGGTATACATGGTGGTCACAAACAGTTTAAAAAGCTGTAAGAATTTTGCAGGGTAGGATGGACTGAGAAACGATTGTTGATAAAAAAAATTCGATACTTTGTGCCGTTTCCGAGGTAATTAGCACTGAAGCTAGCCAGTCAGGCCTTTGTGTGCGCAAATTCAAGTGCCTCGTCAGATACAATTAGCTTTAGTTATTCTCACACCGTAGATGGCAGCGAACGAGTCTGCTCAGCCTTTGGCTGGGGTTCGATCCTTACTAGTGCCCCATGCCCAATTTTTGTATCGGTCTCTTGTTCGGTGTCAGGAAACAAAACGAAGAACAAGTTTGGCGCCACCGTCTCTGGCGGGTCAATTGAATTTACGCTCGCATCGAACTGACTGGCTAACTTCATTACTAATTAACTTGGAAACGGTGCAACGTATCTAATTTTTTTGCTATAATTTCTCAGCGCAACCTACCCCGCAACAGCCTTACAAGCTTTTGAGAGGGATTCTGACCAGCATGTGTATTGTGACCCTTCCCGAATTTGAAAGTTGTATCCGCTCTCCACCAAGAACTTAAGAGTTAACTGCCGAGTAATCGTGTAGGCGTAAAACCTTTCTCGATACTACTTTGTTCGCTGAAGACCTACCTCTTAATGTTGAGCGCGTTACGCACTATTTTCTGTTCAGTTTTCTCGAGGCTTTTCAAATCACCTTGAGTAATTTAGAGACCGTAGAGGCAAAAATAAATTCGTAGAGAATCGAGAAATTAGGCAGACACAGGAACGGAAGGGTAGGCATTGGAGTGGTGGAGACGCGCTATCGGCAGCTGTTCCAGAGTGAAGCAACGCCGGAACGCTTTCCTATCTACCCCTGAACAAACATCTTATCGCGTCCAAACAGTGCCTTACACACAACGTCTCTCTATTGTGATTGCAGGAAAAGTAGGTTTCTTCTCCACAGGCGGGGTTATTCCAGGTTTGGGACCAAGTCCACGACGTTCATATATATATTTTTGACCAAGTCCTATACGGCAGCGAATTTTCAGTGTACAATAATTACTTGACTATGGATCGCGTATATGCATGGTGGCGTTGAGATGTTGAACCATTTATACTTATATTTGTTTGAATACTGCGATACGTAACATTACCAACTCCATAAATATGGAATCATAGGTATATGGAACATTGATGATAATGGAGAACATTTATTGCGGCCAACATTTTGGCGCCGTAACTACTCAAGACGAACATTCGGTTCCAAGAGTTCTGGCACCTGTACAGAAAATTGGAATAGAGATGAACATAAACATCATTTCCGCCCTTTTTACTGCTCGTGAAAACCACATATTGCATGTTGTACCACCATATAGCGAGATCTTCAGAGGTGACGATCCAGATTGCTGTACACACCTGTACCTCTAATACCCAGTAGCACGTCCTCTTGCATTGATGCATGCCTGTTTTCATCGTGTAGGCAATTACTTCGATTAAAGTGATCCATGTAGCTGTTTTTCTAAACTTTGAAACTTATCAATACAATAAATTAGCAGCATCAGGCGTCGTTTGGCAATATACATTTGGGCGCATTGAAATCGAATATAAATGTCTAGTGAACCACAATTCAGCTGGATATCATATAGTGGTTTGAAAACCTTTACACACAGATTACGATGCGATTCAAACACGGTGGCCGTTACTATCAACGCGCAGTTGTTTGCAACAGCTATCGTAGAGGTTGGGTGCCACGCGTTTCGTAGAAATGGATAAAGCAGCAGCAATAAAACATTTTTATTTATAACAGGGAACTGCGGCCAAGACACAGTGTACGTTGAGGGAAGTTATGAACACTCGATACTAGCGATCAAAATCCTTTGTTCTTCTTCTTTTCGTTCTTACCATGTGAGGGCTACGTTAATTCACATCAGCTGCTTTTCTTGTAGTCTTTATCTTTCCCAATTTTATTTAATTCTCATACTTTGCAATTTTCTTCACTCTTCTGCCCATGTTGCTTTCTTCCTAGGTGCAGCTCTTTGATGTAAACCTATGACAGATTGATTTCCTTTTTATTTTAAAAAATCTTGTTGGAAACCTCTCCTTCCAGCTTTCCAATTTCTTACAGATCCCTTTGTTTCTCTTGGTCCCAGCTTACTATAATTCTCTTGTCGACAAGAAAATGTATCCCATGTGTCAATCTTTCATATTCCATTCTTAGTATATGTCCGAACAACATACCCTTTTTCCGACGGTCTCAAATACCCTCTTTGACTGGGTATATAGCTTTTCTTTCGTTTGTCTTACATACTGACCTTCTCCTGTTCTTCGAGGTTCCAATATCCACCTGAGAATCTCTCGTCCCGGAAGTTCTGACTTCATGAGTAAACCTTTTGTCACCGTTTCTGGTGGACATAAGGCTTCCGGGAGGCCAACTGTGAGTAATTATGTCTTAATTTGACACTAAGCGAAAGATTGTAAATCTTCATATCGAGTTTGCACGTCCAATTCATATTGATTATTCGTCTGTAGCTTCTGAATTTTCCATCCAGATAATTTCATCCACTAAGGAGAGCTGTCTTATAATGTGTGTCCTCGAGAGGTTTCTGTAGATCTTTTCTCTGGAGCTGGCTGGTTTGATTACTCTCCTCTTCTAATGATTCCGGCAAAATCACAATATCGCCTGCGAACGGCAGACAGTCGATCTGTATTCCTTTTTTCTAACATCACTAGATTATGCCATCCACACTTCTCATTCATCGGTGCCATTCGCTGAACATCTTATCAACAACACGGTTAAAGAGCAATGGGAGAGCCCGTCTCCCTGGTTGCCTCGGGTTTGATCTTTTAAGGGCTCTGAAAACTTTCTTCTGAAGGTAGATGCCACGTTGGTAGAGATCTATTTAATCAGTTCATTGGACCTTAAGGCAACTACTCCGAAATATGGAACAGTGTTGGTCTCCTAGTGAATTATAGCCTTTCTAAATGTTCACGAATGTGGACATGGAGGTCTTGCTTCTCTATTTTGATATGCAGTTATCAGATTCACATTTAAGATAAGTTCCGCACATGATCTGACATTCTAAGGTCGCCTTCTTACTCACCAGCTCGTGGATTCAGTTGATTTTCTATTCTGTTTAGCAATGATTTTTAGAATATCTCAAAGCTCACTGCCTTCATTGATATTCCTCCGTAGTTCCCAGACTTAGACATAAATCGTTTTTGAGTATAGGGTGTATTAGAGCCAAACATCCACGCTTTTGGAAGCTACTCTTCTTCCCAAATTTTACGCATATCTTTTAGATCGATGATCGTTTTCTCGTCAGCGTACTTCAGATGTTCTGTAAAAACCCTTGCTAATGGATGAAAGATTTCAAACGTGGCCGTACGAACACTGTAGGTTTGGCTAGTTACACACGCCAGACCGACATTTGATCTGATGAAACGCTTGAAAAAGATCATAGTGCGGTGACAGAAAATCGCCACATAACATTTGTGGAATTTTTGAGAGGATAGGTGTTTCATGTTAAATGATACGTAATGTCCTGAAGACACTTTTGGATGTGAATAACAAAAGTACGAGATGGTTAATGCATTTGTTGAGTTCTCTTTAAGTAAGATATTAGGACAGATACCATTAACTGTTTACCAATTTTCTACCAACTTCCTTCTCAAACGTTATCGGTTCTATCCATACAATCTTCAGCATTCTCCTGTATCACCAGATTTCAAAGGCTTCCATTCTCTGCTTGATTATATTGTTCCTCACTTACATGCAAAGCTACGATCCGGACAAGTACCCCCATAAAAGATTTCCTAAATCATAAATTTATTTTAGATGTTGAAATATTTCTCTTCGTTACAAATTCTTACCTTGTTATTGACAACTTAAATTTTATATCCTCCGTACTTCGGCCGTCGACAGTTGTCTTGCTGTCTAACGAGCAAAACTCATCTACAATCCTTTTCTTAATGTAATTTCTGGGCAACACCGGATTTCATATGGTTCAAATGGCTCTGAGCACTATGGGACTTAACTTCTGAGGTCATAGTCCCCTAGAACTTAGAACTACTTAAACCTAACTAACCTAAGGACATCACACACTTCCATGCCCGAGGCAGGATTGAAACCTGCGACCGTAGCGGTCGCGTGGTTCAAGACTGTAGCGCCTAGAACCGCTCGGCCACTCCGGCCGGCAACACCGCATTTATTTTTATTATACTCCTATACTCTTGCTTAACTTTTGTTGATGTGGAACTTATATCCTCTTGTCAAACGTCTAATATATCTAACTGTTCAAAAGTGTGTGAATTCTAAGGGACCAAACTGCTGAGGCCATCGGTCCCTAGACTCACACACTATTTTAGCTAATTTAAACTAACTTATGCTAGGAACAACACACACGCCCATGCCCGGGGGAGGACTCGAACCTCCGCCGGGAGCGGCGGCGCAATCCAGGGCATGGGGCCTCAAACCGCGCAGCCACTCAGCGTTATGTTTCGCGACTACGTTACCCCATATCAGATGCTATAAAAGAAGGAAAAAAATAAATAAATACATTGCAATAATGCACGTACTGACAACTAAGTAAATATTACCCACCGATGAGCCAAAACATCATGACCACCTGTTTAAGAGCGTGTGGTCTACTATACAAACACAATACGGCAGTGATTCTGCTTGATATGGATTATACAAGTCATTGACAGGACTCTAGAGCTATGCAGCACCAGATTTCTACGTACAAGTCAAGCAGTTCCTGCAAATTACGGGATGTTTGTTTACTGACACGCAGCTGGAGCCCGACATGTGTTGCAAAAGGTACAGATTAGACATATTTGCTGGCTGAGACGCCCTGCTACATCGGCATGACAGGACAGGTAGTTAAAATTGTGGCAAGGGGCCAAAATCAGCGGCTGTCAGTTACACTCGAACATACAACCTTTTCTTGAGTTTCTCCCGGCGTATTTGATAATCAAAATATCCACGAGTGTACTGCCGGTCTACAGTGTCCAACGGGCACAATATTTCGGCGATCAAACATGTCGCCATCATCAGGTGAACTGACGGACTGAGTTCCTGTGAACGTGCCGGCACGTACGCTATGGCTGCCCAGCAGGAACTGGGTTCGGTTGCGGCGGCGGCCGATTTAAATACCCTCCACCCGCGGCGCACTCACTCCGCCGTCTGCGCCCCGCGCCACGGTCGCGCGGTGGAACAGATTGCGACGGCGTCTGAGATGACGTCGGTGTGATGGCTCTGTCCGCCGTGGTCGTCACAACTATACGTTTGCTCAATTTACTCTTGATTAACCCAATCGCTGGGTCCCAAGCCTTGCTAAGATTATAGGCACAGTCACGGTTTATGAGGTCGTCATTGGTGCGAATTTCGATGGCCTCTCTAACAACGCTGTCCCAGTATCTCGACGTCTGTGCCAGAATCCTCGTGCGTTCATACTCCATAGCGTGATTTTCCGACAAACAATGTTCAGCGACCGCCGACTTGCTCGGATACATCAGTCGAGTGTGCCTGTGGTGTTCACGACATCGATCCTCGACGGTACGCATCGTCTGACCAATATACGACTTGCCACATTGACACGGAATTTGGTACACGCCGGCCTTCCTCAAACCGAGGTCATCTTTGGCGCTCCCCACCAGTGAACGAGTTTTATTCGGAGGACAAAACAGTTCCGACCCGGTGTTTCTTCAAAATGCGGGCGATTTTCCCCGAGAGTGCGCCTGTATATGGAATAAACGGAGTGCCTACCTCCTCCCTCGTGATTTCATCCATCACCACAGGTTGTGCTGTAGTGGTTGGGCGGAGAGCACGTTGAATATGCCACTCCGAGTACCCATTTTTTCGAAATACGGTTCTCAGATGTTCGAATTCCTGGGGTAGACTCTCTGCGTCAGAGATAGTGCGCGCCCTGTGTACTAGAGTTTTAAGTACCCCATTCCTCTGTGAAGAGTGGTGGCAGCTGTCCGCTTGCAAATACAGATCAGTGTGCGTAGTCTTCCGATACACCCCATGACCTAGGGTACCGTCAGCTCTTCTCTTGACCAAGATGTCAAGGAAAGGTAATTTACCTTCCGTTTCAGTCTCCATAGCGAATTTGATGTTGGGGTGTATGGAGTTTAGATGTGTAAGGAAGTCAAGGAGTTTATCCATACCATGTGGCCAGATGACGAACGTGTCGTCCACGTAACGGAAAAAGCAAGTAGGTTTCCATTCGGATGACGACAGGGGTTCCTCCTCGAAGTTCTCCATGTACAAATTCGCTACCACCGGTGAGAGTGGGCTACCCATGGCGACTCCCTCCGTTTGTTCGTAGTATTCTCCATTAAAAAGCACGGAACCTGCAGAGATGGTTTGGCAAGGAGACGTGAGAACTTAGCTGTTTGACGTCACGTGGAAGTCAAGACATGCCTAAAAAGTTCAGTGGTCTTCTCGTCAAACTTCTGACTAATCAGTTCTAGTGACTCTCGCAAGGGTACCCTCGTAAACAAGGAAACGACGTCAAAACTCACCATGATATCTGACTCATCCAACCTGTAGCTATCAAGGCGTTTAACAAAATCCACGGAATTACGGATGTGGTGAGGGCATTTACCCACATAAAGACTTAATATTCCCGTCAGGTATTTGGCCAACAAATATGTAGGTGCCCTGATGTTGCTGACAATGGGGCGTAATGGTACCCCCTCTTTGTGAACCTTCGGGAGTCCATATAGTCTAGGCGGTACCGGACCTTGGGGTAACAATTTCTTAGCGTCACTCTCCGATAAATCTGCGTCCTTGAGAAGCGACCTCGTCTTGTTCTCCACCTTCTTTGTAGGGTCAACGCTGATCTTCCGGTAGGAATCGTCATTTAGCAGGCTCTGCATCTTATCAGTGTAGTCCTTATGGGAGACAACAACCGTAGCATTGCCTTTGTCAGCCGGTAAGACAACAATTTCAGAGCGCTCCCTCAGATCACGAATGGCCGCCCTCTCTTTACTGTTGATATTTGACTACATCGGCTTGGATTTCGTCAACGCACGACAAGTTTCACGACGTATTTCCTGAGCTGATTCAGGCGGAAGTCGATCTGCAACCTGTTCAACAGCACTAACAATTTCTGCGACCGGAGTGAACTTGGGGGGGGGGGGGGGGGGGTGGGAGCGAAGTTGAGACCTTTGTGCAAAACCGAGACCGCATCATCACTCAACACCATGCCACTCAAATAGATGACAGTCTTGCACGGAACCTGCAGAGATGGTTTGTCAAGGAGACGTGAGAACTTAGCTGTTTGACGTCCCGTTGCCTTCTTATGGGCGGAATCAGATGCAACCCAGGTGACACCATCAATCCACTCCCAGGAAAAAGAAGTGAAGTTACTAGCCAGTTGCAACTGTTAAAACAGTTTATCCGCTTTCACAAGACTGCATCTACTAAATGAATTAAGAAAGAAACAACTCTAAAACTTTAACTTGGCGTCAGTTGTTGGCTGCCAGTTCGTGTGCTCGGGGTCTTCGTGGTGCAGCTAACTCAGTCACTCGCTTAATACCGAATGAGCGTCTAGCCGAGCTTGGGACAACACAGCAAGCAATAGCCGTTTTCATGCTCCGCCACAACAGGTGCAGTAGTCGAAACTACGGTACTGCGGTCCCTATAGTGCAAAGCATTCGTGGATAGCATCAGCAGTTTAAAGACATTGGTTGTTCATGTAAAGGGAAATCCACCGTTCGCCTGCTTGTGCTTTTTCAAGAAGTAAACTTCTTTCAACAGAATTTTGTACGTAGTTCACAGCATGTCATTCTCAATGGAGAGAAGTCTTCCGAAGTAAGAGTGATTTCAGATGTGCCGCAGGGGAGTGTCGTAGGACCGTTGCTATTCACAATATACATAAATGACCTTGGGGATAACATCGGAAGTTCACTGAGGCTTTTTGCGGATGATGCTGTGGTACATCGAGAGGTTATTACATTGGAAAATTGTACTGAAATGCAGGAGGATCTGCAGCGAATTGAAGCATGGTGCAGAGAATGGCAATTGAATCTTATTGTAGACAAGTGTAATGTGCTGCGAATACATAGAAAGATAGATCCCTTATCATTTAGCTACAATATAGCAGGTCAGCAACTGGAAGCAGTTACTTCCATAAACTATCTAGGAGTACGCATTAGGAGTGATTTAAAATGGAATGATCATATAAAGTTGATCGTTGGTAGAGCAGATGCCAGATTGAGATTTATTGGAAGAATCCTAAGGAAATGCAATCCGAAAAACAAAGGAAGTAGATGACAATACGCTTGTTCGCCCACTGCTTGAATACTGCTCAGCAGTGTGGGATTCGTACCAGATAGGGTTTATAGAAGAGATAGAGAAGATCCAACGGTGGGCAGCGCGCTTCGTTACAGGATCATTTAGCAATCGCGAAAGCGTTACGGAGATGATAGATAAACTCCAGTGGAAGACTGCAGGAGAGACGCTCAGTAGCTCGGTACGGAATTTTGTTGAAGTTTCGAGAACATACCTTCACCTAAGAGTCAAGCAGTATATTGCTCCCTCCTACGTATATCTCGCGAAGAGACCATGAGGATAAAATCAGAGAGATTAGAGTCCACACAGAAGCATACCGACAATCCTTCTTTCCGCGAACAATACGAGACTGGAATAGAAGGGAGAACCGATAGGGGTACTCAAGGTACACTCCGCCACACACCGTCAGGTGGCTTGGGGAGTATGGATGTAGATGTAGATGTAGAAGGTTACTGCTCCTGCCAACCAAGAATTAACCATTCCTTACGTTTCTGTCAGGCGTCTTTTGTGGAGCAATTTGTTTTTCAAACCATAAAGAATTCAATTGCTGGAGGCCTTTCACGAAACAACGTATACAGAGATATCTGTATCCATATTGGGCGTCGAGTTGACAGATAACAATTTCCTTTCATGTTTACTTCTCAATGACGAGACTGTCTTCCATTTACACGTACATGATTATTGTGCAATTCACACTGAAGGGTTTAGCAAAAGGTGCATAGAACCAATTTCAGACAGGAATACCACGTGGAAACAGTGAAGATGTGAATACTTCTGTGCGAATCCTGATTTGTCTTCTTTCATCAAGATGGTCATCTCTCTCTAAGTGGTGCAAACTTAACAAAACATTTTAGCATTTGGAGGAATAAGTTTTTGATGGAAATTACATCGCGCAGTAACTGAAAACGCCTTTGAATGATTCCCACCCTAATTCGCTTATCATACGCGTAATATTCACTCCCCTCTTTCATGCTGATACGAAGAGTGCCGCCCTTTACTCAGCATTTTCGATGTCCTCCGTCAGTTTTACCTGGGAAGGATGCTACGCCGCCTAGCTCTACTCTAGAAGAGGATGGAGAAGTGTAATGTGGATTCGTTGACCCTTCTAAAAGTTCTGCCAATAAAACACAGTTTCCCCCACAGCATTTTCTACGAGATGCTTCCAATCGAATTTGCTTGTAATTGAAGTTATTTGGTATTTACTTAAATTGGCAATCTCCAGATTTGTTGGTTTGTCGCGTAACTGAAATTTAATGAATTTATGTTATAGGCATGTGGAGGACCTTACACGTTTTACTGTTCATGATGGGTTGCAATCTTTCGCATGTGAAGTATCTTGTCCAAATCTATTTTTAATTGGCTTTCATCCTGTGACTACTTGACTAGATGGCAAATGACGACAACGTCTACAAACAATCCACAAGCGTTGCTAGGACTGTCCCCTAAACCGTTTACATAGATTAAGAACAGAAGAGGACCTATAACGTTTCCTTGGGGAACTTCCAGGCATAACTTCAATGGAAAACTGAACTGCCACAACCTTACAGTAGCCACTTAAATAGTCGAGGACGAGTTATCCTGCAAAGCTTCACGTGTTATTTGTGCTGTTCCCCTGCAAAAAAATTAGGAGCCCTTCTCTTTTGCAGAATTGGCAGTCAATTACCTGGATTTTTTGGAGATTTGGTTTTTTCCCTAACTGTAAGAACATGTCGAATAATTCATTTTTCAACAGGACGGGGTACCATTGCGCTGACAGCTGCACGTAAGAGTATTTCTCCAACAATGAGCTGCCCCAGAGATGGATCGACCATAAGATCAGCACGGACCTTACATTCCACCATGGGCCTCCGAGTCGCCTGATCTCACGGTATGAGTTCTTTTTGTGGGGGTTTGTGAAATATTTTGTTTATGTGCCACCCCTTCGAACAATTTTGAAGTGCGATGCCACAAAATGACAGCACTGAATGCAGTAATTCTATACATGCTCGCAAAAGTATAGACAGAGTATGACTGTTGCCCGTACGTTTGATGCGGATGCACTGGAGACACAGTGAACATTTGTGAAAAATAAATGAAAACTTTTATCTTAAACGTAATTGCGAAAAGCATCGCAGGGTTAGATAAACATATCTTCTGTTATTGTTGTATACGCTCTAAGACAAAAAAAAAGGTAAAAATGACACACCACGATGGAATTATCCGAATGGGACGGAAATCGGTAGATCTGATATACATTTGCAGATAAACAAATGATTACAACTTCAGAAAAATCTGGACGATTTATTCAAGAGAAACAGTTTCACAAAATGAGCAAGGCAGCAACTCACTGGTCCTTATGCAATCAGTGACTCGGTTTGGCACTGACTGAAAGAGTTGTTCGATGTTCTCCTGAAGGATATAGTGCCAAATTCTGTTCTACTGGCGCGCTTGATCGTCAAAATCCCTGGCTGGTCGGAGAGCCCTGCACATACTGCTCCAAATGTTCTCATATGGGGAGAGATCCGGGTACCTTGCTGGCGAAGGTACAGTTTGCAAAGCATGGAGACGAGCTGGGTGCAGGCTAGCACTATCTTGCCGAGATATAAGCCCAGGATGTCTTGCCGAGAAGGGCAACAAAACAAGCTGTAGAATATCACTGATGCACTTCTGTGTTGTAAGGACATCACAAATAATAACCAATGGTGTCTTGCTATGAAGATAAAAGGCACCCCAGACCATTACTCTGGGTTGTTTGGCTGTATTGTGAGTGACACTAAGGTTCATATCCTACTGCTGTGCAGGGCATCTCCAGACCCGTCTTTTCTGGTCACTAGAGCACAGTTTGAAGCAGGACTCATCATTGAAGACAATTCTATTCCAGTCGAGAAGATTACAGGCAGAAGCCCCAAACAGCGTTGGAATATGTACATCTACAGGATTTCGTGGCCATTGTCACTAAAGTTAAAATCTTCTGGGTTGTTAGGCCGCATCATACTTCCTTCTAAAATAATCGACATTTCGACTCCTCGGGTGTGATCTTCTTCAGGATGTATCGGTGTCCAGTATCGTTAGAACACTAGCAATAGTGGACATTGAGTCATCTTGAAAAGATCCCGGCAGACACCTTGAAATGTGGATTATTTTAGAAGTAAATATGACGTGGCGTAACAAGCCAGAAGATTTTAACTTTAGCATTGGAATAATTCCTTCAAGATGCATCTTTTTCTTGTTTGGGAGAGCATACAAAGCAGAATGTATATGTGTATGTGTGTATGTTCAGGATGTACTCCCAAATCCATGGATCGACTTCAGCCAAATTTGGCCCAGAAACTGCAAGATCACAGGTATCATCACAGTGAGCTTTATTTCCTCCTAGTCCAATATGAGCGAAGATACAGGCACAAACATATTTTTCCAGTCCCTGGTGTATAGGCTGCCTTGTACGACATGTGTGTTATGTGGGAACATTGTCAACCTGCCAAATTAATTTGTTTTGCACGGTAATCGACATGTCAAAGGTAAGGAACTGTTTTCTTGGCCCTGGAAGGTAGGCTCTCCTGCAAAGCAGCTTTGTTGCAGTAGGGTAGTCTCAGCTTGTTTTATCGGCCTGCTTTGCATAGCTGCCTGTACATCAGGGGCAGGTAAATAATTTTCAAGTACCTGATGTGTAGCCTGTCCTGCATGACAGGCATATTGTGTGAGTAATATTGGCCTGCATCATTGAACTGTATAGCAGGGGCTACACATCTCAATGAGGATAGCTGGGGACAGGTCGAGATGGATACAGCAGGGGATGGACAGAGAGTGTGCAAGGAGGAAATGGACAGAGAGAGGGGTGGAGGGGGTGATGAGTGAGTCACGTGGAAAGTGTGGAGAGATAGTGGACAGGCGGAAAAGGAAAATGGGAGAGGAAGAGAAGAGAGAGGAGGAGGAGGTTACAGCCAGAGGAAGGAAAGGAAGATATGGTCAGAGAGCGGAGGACGAGGAGGATAAGGTCGAGGGAGGAAGATATGGTCAGAGAGGGGATGGAGGAAATGGAAAATGTATATAAATATATATAAAAAACACAAACATAGGAAATGCTGTGGGGAAAAGTCTAATATACAATATACCCTTGCAAAATAAGTTGGCTCTACATTTACCTACATATTTTGCAAACCATTGCAAAGTACATGGCAGAAAGTATCATGTGATTAGGTTTCTTCCTGTACAAATTGGGTACAGCGGTTCTGTGCGTGTTGTAATTAGTCTAATCTTGCGTCGACTGTTCCTACAGGAGTGATACCTCGGAGCATGAAGAATATTTCTAGATTTTTCATTTAATAGTGGTTCTTGAAAGTTTGTAAGTAAGTTTACCCGGTATAATTAGCGTTTATTTTCAAGCACCTGCCAATTCCGTTCCTCAACATTATCGAGACGCTCTCTCGTAAGTGAAACGAATCTATAACCATACTTTTTGCTCTTCTCTGTATCCCTTCGACATCCCTGTTGGTCCTATTTGTTATTTGTCTACATCTACATTACACTCCGCAAGCCGCCTAATAGTGTGTGGCGGAGGGTACTCTGGTACCAATAACCGATTGCGCCTACCCTTTTGCAGTCACGAATGGCTCGTGAGATGAATGATTGTCGGCAAGGCTGTAATTTCTCGAATTTTCTTTACGTGGTCATTCCGCGACGTGTATGTCGGAGAAACAATATGTTGTCTAACGCATCCCAGAAAGTACTCTCTCGAAATGTCAATAGTTAAATTCTCCGTGATGCACAACACCTGTTTGGAGCGTCTGCCACTGGTGTTTGTTGAGCAACTTTGTAGCGCTCTCGCTACAACTAAACGATCCCGTGACGAAACGCAACGGTCTTCGTTAGATATTCTATCAGCCCTAACTGGTAGGGGTGCCAGATTGACGAACCGGTCGCACAAACACCTTGTAAGCCATTTCCTTCGTGTATGAGTAGCATGCCCTAAAACTCTTCCTATGAATCACAGTCTGACATCTTCTTTAACTACTATTTTCTTGTGTTTTCATTCCACTTTAGGCCGCTGTGATAGTTATTGCTAGATATTTTACGGTAGATACTGTTTCCAGTAACCTGTCATCAATTAGTGTAGCAGTACAGCAGTGAATTTCTTTTCCTATGTACGTGCAATATATTACATTTTTTACGTTGAGAGTCATCTGTCCTCCGCAGGCCATTCTGTAAAGTGATACTCTATTCTGGCATTGCTATTTTCCTACAGGCAACCGCATTATCTGCGAACGCTCTTAAAGAGCATCCGACGCATTCTACCAGATCATTTATACATTTTGTAAACAGTAACGGTCCAATCCCACTGCCGAAATTATCGATTTCGTTCAGTTATGTGTTCTGTCAGTAAGGAGTATTGCAACCAGTTGCAAATCTGGTCCGATGCTCGGCAATCTTGTATTTTTTTCACTAAACGGCAGTGCGGGACGGTGTCAAATGCCTTCCTAAATTCAATGAACGCTCTACCAACCTGAGCACTGTTGTCTACTGTGCTGTGGACAACGTGGAGGAATAGAGCGAGCTGAGTTGCGCCAGGATTTTTTGCGAAATCGATGATAGCTTTTGTAGAGCATCTTCGTTCTCCAAAAATGTCATATTCTTGAGCAGAAAACATGTTCCATAATTCTACAACTGACGTCAGCGATATAGATCTATAATTATGTGCATCTGTCATACGACTCTTCTTGAAAACGGAAATGAGCTGCGCTTTTTTCCAGTCGCTAGCTAGAAGTCATTCTCCAGCGACATACCATAAATAGCTGTAAGAAGGCGACCAAGTTCTTTCGCATAATCTTTCAAGAATGGTACAGGTAAGCTCACTGGACACGCACGCATGAATCGTTAAGCCGTTACCTGTGGCTCAGCGATCAAGTCACTTGCTCAGTCGTGCGCGTACTGACTCTTCCGGAGCACCAGGCGGTGGCGAACAGTGAGACATTTATGTTTCTCAAGCGAACAATATACGTAAACATGAGCTAATGTTCGGACGTGACAGAGTAGCAAGAAAGGGCAGGTGTGTTTCGCCGTGCCCATGATCATGTTGTTGTTGTTGTTGTGGTCTTCAGTCCTGAGACTGAATTGATGCAGGTCTCCATCCTGTGCAAGCTTCTTCATCTCCCAGTACCTACTGCAGCCTACATCCTTCTGAATCTGCTTAGTGTATTCATCTCTTGGTCTCCATCTACGATTTTTACCATCCACGCAGCCCTCCAGTGCCAAATTGGTGATCCCTCGATGCCTCAGAACATGTCCTACCAACCGATCCCTTCTTCTAGTCAAGTTGTGCCACAAACTCCTCTTCTCCCCAATTCTATTCAATACCTCTTCATCAGTTATATGATCTACCCATCTAATCTTCAGTATTCTTCTGTAGCACCACATTTCTATTCTCTTCTTGTCTAAACTATTTATTGTCCATGTTTCACTTCCATACATGGCTACACTCCATAGAAAAATAGCCTTTCGCTCCCTGTATTTTACCCCTGCTACCTTTAGAAGTTG
Organism: Schistocerca gregaria; assembly: GCF_023897955.1. Taxonomy (NCBI): domain Eukaryota; kingdom Metazoa; phylum Arthropoda; class Insecta; order Orthoptera; family Acrididae; genus Schistocerca; species Schistocerca gregaria. Next base: position 259,136,942 of record NC_064920.1, on the reverse strand, counting down.
AAAGAGAGTGTTCCAGTCAACATTGCCAAAAGGTTTCTATAAGTCTACAAATGCTAGAAACGTAGGTTTGCCTTTCCTTAATCTATCTTCTAATATAGGTCGTAGCGTCAGAAACGACTTCCCGAATCTTAAATCTATACTCGATGTTAACATATTTCTCTTCTTCAGAAACGCTTTCCTTGCCATTGCCAGTCTACATTTTATATCCTCTCTACTTCGACCATCATCAGTTATTTTGCTCCCCAAATAGCAAAACTCCTTTACTACTTTAAGTGTGTCTTTTCCTAATCTAATTCCCTCAGCATCACCCGACTTAATTCGACTACATTCCATTATCCTCGTTTTGCTTTTGTTGATGTTCATCTTATACCCTCCTTTCAAGACACTGTCCTTTCCGTTCAACTGCTCTTCCAAGTCCTTTGCTGTCTCTGACAGAATTACATTGTCATCGGCGACCCTCAAAGTTTTTATTTCTTCTCCATGCATTTTATTACCTATTCCGAATTTTTCTTTTGTTTCCTTCACTGCTTGCTCAGTATACAGATTGAATACATATACATCTACATGACTACTCTGCAATTCACATTTAAGTGCTTGGCAGAGGGTTCATTGAACCACAATCATACTATCTCTCTACTATTCCACTCCCGAACAGCGAGCGGGAAAAACAAACACCTAAACCTTTCTGTTCGAGCTCTGATTTCTCTTATTTTATTTTGATGATCATTCCTACCTATGTAGGTTGGGCTCAACAAAATATTTTCGCATTCGGAAGAGAAAGTTGGTGACTGAAATTTCGTACAAAGGTCTCGCCGCGACGAAAAACGTCTATGCTATAATGACTTCCATCCCAACTCGTGCATCATATCTGCCACACTCTCTCCCCTATAACGTGATAATACAAAACGAGCTGCCCTTTTTTTTGCACCCTTTCGACGTCCTCCGTCAATCCCACCTGGTAAGGATCCCACACCGCGCAGCAATATTCTAACAGAGGACGAACGAGTGTAGTGTAAGCTGTCTCTTTAATGGACTTAATGCATCTTCTAAGTGTCCTGCCAATGAAACGCAACCTTTGGCTCGCCTTCCCGACAATATTATCTATGTGGTCCTTCCAACTGAAGTTGTTCGTAATTTTAACACCCAAGTACTTAGTTGAATTGACAGCCTTGAGAATTGTACTATTTATCGAGTAATCGAATTCTAACGGATTTCTTTTGGAACTCATGTGGATCATCTCACACTTTTCGTTATTTAGCGTCAACTGCCACCTGACACACCATACAGCAATCTTTTCTAAATCGCTTTGCAACTGATACTGGTCTTCGGATGACCTTACTAGACGGTAAATTACAGCATCATCTGCGAACAGTCTAAGAGAACTGCTCAGATTGTCACCCAGGTCATTTATATAGATCAGGAACAGTAGAGGTCCCAGGACGCTTCCCTGGGGAACACCTGATATCACTTCAGTTTTACTCGATGATTTGCCGTCTATTACTACGAACTGCGGCCTTCCTGACAGGAAATCACGAATCCAGTCGCGCAACTGAGACGATACCCCATAGCTCCGCAGCTTGATCGGGGAGAGGCTACAACCCTGTCTCACTCCCTTCCCAACGACTGCTTCCCTTTCATGCCCCTCGACTCTTATAACTGCCATCTGGTTTCTGTATAAATTGTAAATAGCCTTTCGCTCCCTGTGTGTTACGCCTGCTTCCTTCAGAGTTTGAAAGAGAGTATTCCAGTCAACATTGTCAAAAGCTTTTTCTAAGTCTACAAATGCTAGAAACGTAGGTTCGCCTTTCCTTAATCTTTCTTCTAAGATAAGTTGGAGGGACAGTATTGCCTCACGTGTTCCACTGTTTCTGCGGAATCCAAACTGATCTTCCCCGAGGTCGGCTTCTACTAGTTTTTCCATTCGTCTGTAAAGAATTCGCGTTAGTATTGGTCATATGATCTCTAAAATTGCTAGATTTGTTTGTGCTTCGCGGTGGCCCATTCAACGTATCTACAAGCAGTGGTGTAACATTCGTGGCCGCGAAACACGACGTCAGAATTCTGGTTGGAAGAAGATCCTGACCGAGACGGACCTCAGACGCGACTCACAGTCTATGAATCAAAACCGCTTCCAAACCTGCCAGGAACTGCTGCAGGCAGTGAATGAATTACCACCCCAACCTGTTAGCGAGACGACATTGCGAAGGGAACTGCGAGCAACTAAATACACTCCTGGAAATTGAAATAAGAACACCGTGAATTCATTGTCCCAGGAAGGGGAAACTTTATTGACACATTCCTGGGGTCAGATGCATCACATGATCACACTGACAGAACCACAGGCACATAGACACAGGCAACAGAGCATGCACAATGTCGGCACTAGTACAGTGTATATCCACCTTTCGCAGCAATGCAGGCTGCTATTCTCCCATGGAGACGATCGTACAGATGCTGGATGTAGTCCTGTGGAACGGCTTGCCATGCCATTTCCACCTGGCGCCTCAGTTGGACCAGCGTTCGTGCTGGACGTGCAGACCGCGTGAGACGACGCTTCATCCAGTCCCAAACATGCTCAATGGGGGACAGATCCGGAGATCTTGCTGGCCAGGGTAGTTGACTTACACCTTCTAGAGCACGTTGGGTGGCACGGGATACATGCGGACGTGCATTGTCCTGTTGGAACAGCAAGTTCCCTTGCCGGTCTAGGAATGGTAGAACGATGGGTTCGATGACGGTTTGGATGTACCGTACACTATTCAGTGTCCCCTCGACGATCACCAGAGGTGTACGGCCAGTGTAGGAGATCGCTCCCCACACCATGATGCCGGGTGTTGACCCTGTGTGCCTCGGTCGTATGCAGTCCTGATTGTGGCGCTCACCTGCACGGCGCCAAACACGCATACGACCATCATTGGCACCAAGGCAGAAGCGACTCTCATTGCTGAAGACGACACGTCTCCATTCGTCCCTCCATTGACGCCTGTCGCGACACCACTGGAGGCGGGCTGCACGATGTTGGGGCGTGAGCGAAAGACGGCCTAACGGTGTGCGGGACCGTAGCCCAGCTTCATGGAGACGGTTGCGAATGGTCCTCGCCGATACCCCAGGAGCAACAGTGTCCCTAATTTGCTGGGAAGTGGCGGTGCGGTCCCCTACGGCACTGCGTAGGATCCTACGGTCTTGGCGTACATCCGTGCGTCGCTGCGGTCCGGTCCCAGGTCGACGGGCGCGTGCACCTTCTGCCGACCACTGGCGACAACATCGATGTACTGTGGAGACCTCACGCCCCACGTGTTGAGCAATTCGGCGGTACGTCCACCCGGCCTCCCGCATGCCCACTATACGCCCTCGCTCAAAGTCCGTCAACTGCACATACGGTTCACGTCCACGCTGCCGCGGCATGCTACCAGTGTTAAAGACTGCGATGGAGCTCCGTATGCCACGGCAAACTGGCTGACACTGACGGCGGCGGTGCACAAATGCTGCGCAGCTAGCGCCATTCGACGGCGAACACCGAGGTTCCTGGTGAGTCCGCTGTGCCGTGCGTGTGATCATTGCTTGTACAGCCCTCTCGCAGTGTCCGGAGCAAGTATGGTGGGTCTGACACACCGGTGTCAATGTGTTCTTTTTTCCATTTCCAGGAGTGTATTATTGTCTTTGTAAGAGTATAAAACACAACGCAATGCTCATTCTTCTGTCTAGTCTGTTTTGTTCTGTTCGTTCTGTTGTTAGCTGGAATAAGGTACGCAAGCTATTGTGCTGCGCCAGCATTTTTTTCTGACGTAACGTAATTGCAAATATTTAATGGTGTAAACTGTGTCCTAGTGAGAATATATTAGTGTAAAGTAATCTCCCTGTGTTATTTCAAGAACCTACGCCTCATTTATCTTATGAAAAGAATATTTAATGAAAATTATTTAGCATGTTTCCAGCTGCCGCGAAGCGAGTAACAGTGATCTCTGACTGTTAACAATTAGCCGCCTATACGCGGTACATCTAAAAATATTTTTTCACAGCACAATGTCTGATAGCTAGAGCGGAAGAAATTATGTAAAAATATTCGGTGAGATTAATTGAAGAAATCCAGTGAAATAATTTTATTAAAACTTGTTTATTTTCTGTGATAGTAATAATTTCAGATCAGTGAACTGGAGGTGAGTAACACTACGCTACTGCATTTACAGTAATTTGTAGGGAGCCTGGCGCTCGATAAAACCAGATATAATACGTAATTGGCAACCTACTAAATTTATTATTTTTCTTATTATATCTCTTTAGTATTTTTTTGAAAGCTAAACGTAAAAACTAACTTTACTAAAAATCAGTAACAGATCATGATAAATCAAAGGACAAACAAATTTACTAGGAGAGTGTTTCCTCTAAATAAACAGTTACAATATTTTTTTAACAGATGTAATAGATGGACTACCCTGGGTTGAACGAGGGATATCCACAGTTGGAATCTAGCGCTCTGTCCGCAAGGCCACCACGGCCATATGGTCCTGTATGTAAAAAATATACCCCGAGGTTCTCTTTTTAACTTTATACAATCTACAGCGTAGCGAAATCGGATACACACAATGCGTAACACAATTATTCGTTCCACTTCTTGCCGGCCGGGGTGGCCGAGCGGTTCTAGGCGCTGCAGTCTGAAACCGCGCGACCACTACGGTCGCTGGTTCGAATCCTGCCTCTGGCATGGATGTGTGTGATGTCCTTAGGTTAGTTAGGTTTAAGTAGTTTTCTATGGGACTGATGACCTCAAGTCCCATAGTGCTCAGAGCCATTTGAACTATTTGAACTGTCGTATCGTGATCAAGGTGCATGGGCAGCTGTACATGTACACGCCATCCAAGTTCTGTTTGACTCAATTCCCAGGCGCATCAAGGCCGTTATTACGGCCAGAGGTGGTTGTTCTGGGTTCTGATTTCTCAGTATCTATGTACCCAAATTGCGTGAAAATGTATCACATGTCAGTACTAGTATAATATATTTGTCAAATGAATACCCGTTTATCATCTGCAATTCTTCTTGGTGTAGCAATTTTAATGGCCAGTAGTGTAGAAATGCAGGTTGGATACACTGTTTCTGTTGAGCTTCCTAGTAGACATTCGGAATTGGAGGGGTTTCGAAAAGCCTGCCTGTCTGCAAACACCTAGGGATTCATTACAAATTATTTCTGTACACGTACTATCTTGCCCAAAAGTATCCGAAGGACCTGAATTGATTTCGCCTGATTTGCATGAACCAAATAACGCAGCTGTCTTGCACGTCCTCTAATCTCTTTGCAGTATAGTCGTTTGACTATTCAAAATGGGTACCACAAGAGATCACTATAGAACATTCTTCTTAAGGTAATCAGTCCTCATGTAAATCAACTCCGCGATGTTACAAATACTAGGAAATGCTTCATTAGAGTTGAGATAGTCCTTAACGTTTTTAAACTCAGTTTTAAATCAGAACGTGGCATTTCAAAACCACTACCATACGCATCAGAATTTGAGTTAATTTACTCCGTCATGTCATTCAAGCAGTCTTTATAGGCAAAATTAAATATTTTCGTGAACAAGACATTTTGAAACAATATCTCGACCTCTAAAGTATTTTTGCGCCTTACCTGTGAAACATCGTTCTGGATACGAGTGGTTTGTCAAAACATGAATGTCGAACCGACCAGCTAGAAGCAACACGATTAACAGTGACAAGCATTCTATGCAAAATCAAAATTATCATACTATAACCGCTAATTTCTCTGAACGCATGGAAGAGCAGTTATTTTTCCTCACTTAAGCTCTTAGTTCTGTGCAGTCACAACGTAATCTCATTCTAGTGGCACAAGATAACAATAACTGCTTAATAAATACGAAACTAGACCTCACAGAGGTTTCAATAGGAGTGAATAACAAAATGGTTCAAATGGCTGAGCACTATGGGACTTAACATCTGAGGTCATCAGTCCCCTAGAACTTAGAACTACTTAAACCTATCTAACCTAAGGACATCACACACATCCATGCCCGAGGCAGGATTCGAACCTGCGACCGTAGCGATCGGGAGGTTCCAGACTGAAGCGCCTAGAAATGCTCGGTCACTTGGGCCGGCTGAAAGCAAGCACCTATGGCCACTGTGACTGAGCAGTGCTTTCGTGCATAACCGAGACTCGATCACCGCAACGTTCGTCACTGGTGACCAGGCATCAAGAGTCGCGAAATGTCGAATATCTGAGCTTGAAAATGTTTCAGATAACACCGAAGAGGGGATCCGAATCCTTATCCCAGTCCGGCACCAAATTTTTAGACATCTCAGTTACAAATCAAATATCAGCGCTTGAAGTGAAAATGGGATTAAATAAAATAATGTTTCTTGTGTAAGGAAGCTCGCTGCCATCAGAGTTACAGTTTGCAGCCACTTCCACCTGTGGTCCAACCTAAACTAGCTCAGACCAAGTTGGCAGCGAAGGGTTATGTTATAATGAGGATTCTGAACTACGAACCAACCTAACGTGCTTCACTTGGCGTTACTAGACGTGTAGATCTGTTCAAGTGTTTTAAAATACGTGATGAAAGTGGGATTCGAACCCACACCTCGGAACTAAGAAACTAGGATCAATCCATGAGACTGCTGAAGCAAACATTTGCTACATTCATCATTGTGTCGTAATGACACAATGATGAATTCGCTTAATTCCCTTAACTTACAAATATGAAACGGTGAAAAATTTCAGTTCTTTAGTAACAGGTTAATTATCAGAAGGTTTCTGACTCGCAAATTATACTAGTCTCGCATCTGCGGGATGTAAAGACGCCTCTAGCCTTCATATCCTTGGTTCGAAGCCATTTTGGAAATTTCACTGTTTCAAGACATTTCTTAAATCGAGAAACACCATTGAAGAGTATGAAGTTACCAAGCATTTCGATTTATACCGCCATTATCGCTATTAATTTCCTCACTCTCCCGATGCTACACGCCTGCTTGAAGGGAGTATGTCTAAGGCTCTGCAGTCATGGACTGTGCGGTTGGTCCCGGCGGAAGTTAGAGTGCTCCCTCGGGCATGGGTGTGTGTGTTTGTCCTTAGGATAATTTAGGTACTGATGACTGATGACCTTATCAGTTAAATCCCATAAGAATACACACACATTTGAACATTTTTTTAAACGGAGTATTTAATGCTTCTTGTTCATTTTTAGAAGCAGTTTCGCTAAAACAGGTAAATATTTAGTTTGCAGCAAATGGTCGCGGCGTTCTGTGAGAAGTGGACAGCAACTGGTAGTTATTTAATTCTCTCCGTGTCTACAAAATGCTTTCAACAATATCGGACATCTACAAGTATTCGTAGGTTACATTGAAACTGAATTAATACTTCATAATATAAATCGCTTTGCACTACTCAATTTACGTGCGCATACCAACGACGCTTGCAAAATGCTGAAATGTAAAAACACCACTTTCAAAGCCAGAGGATGTTAATGTGAAGTTTCATTTCGCGCCTTCTTTCCTTCTGGGAAATTATTTTTCTGCTCAGTAAGCTTTTTCCCTTCTATCCAGCGCTATTCGGCAAAATGAGGCCAGTAGTCGTTTCACAAACCGCTGTTTAGAAGATTTATTTTGACGTAGTCTTAGGTGAAGGAATTGAGTTTAATCTTAGAACTTCTTAAGCAGCAACGATCACAAATATACCGAATAAGAAAAGCTTATTATGCAGGCTCGAAGAGATTTAAAAACAAAGTGTGCACAGTCTGGCCCAGGTCGATCTTTTCGCCTGATAAAACTGCAATATAGTTTGTCTAAATGATACGGCATGTTCCTGTAGCAGTGAAAGCCATTAGCTAAAACCGAGTTTAACTCCTAAGTGTATGGTACTGCTAAAAATACAAAACGATTAACAGCGGAAGGTTGAGTTCATCTACAGACTTCCACCAATGAGCATTGTAAGCCATATAGACAAATTTTTACAATACTACGAGTACTTTGAACATTACAATTGACATTGTTCTCCCAAATTTACAATTCTTTCTTCACAATGAATTAAAATTTGCAAAAGCGGCAGAGTTCAAACCCGAGAACAAGAGCTTGCAAACTCACCGCTTTACCCACTCCACTATCCTCCCACTTGCATGTATCTATTACAGACTTCTGTGGTGTAATGTGTGAGATAACACAGTTGACTAAAATACGATAGCCGGCGAAATATGATCTGCATCACAACGTGAATCTAAATTTTACGTTTAATCTCTGAAAACAGTGTCAGTATTATTACTACGTATGGTGTTGAGAGAGAAAATACATTCACACGATACTCTAAACAACACTCACAAGGAACTAATTTATTAAATCGTTTTTCAAAGCATTTAATCGGGAATGAATTTGTCTTCTGAGGCAAAGGAAGTGCTCTCCACGTTATGTCGCACTTCGTTTCCTCTTACTCGGGAAATGTCACAGCGCAACGAATTTGATAAAGGTCACATTCTTGGGTTTTCTGAAATTGAATAGTGTATCAGTGCCCTAAATCTACGATACACTTCTCGGTGAAGAGGGAGACGACGTCAACGACGGTCGTTTTCCTGGACGTCCGCAGGGTACCTCGGAGGATCCAGACAATAAACTACACTGCAGTGATGATGACCATTTTAGGACTAGCGCAGAAATTAGGAACATCCTCCAGATAAGTGTGAGGAAGTCGGCCAATGGGAAAGGGAGGTGGTCGAAACTCGGCTGTTAAGAAAATGTTGAAGGAGCAACGTAAGATTGCCAGATTAAACTTCGCAGTAGCGTACTGAAGGAAATACACTCCTGGAAATGGAAAAAAGAACACATTGACACCGGTGTGTCAGACCCACCATACTTGCTCCGGACACTGCGAGAGGGCTGTACAAGCAATGATCACACGCACGGCACAGCGGACACACCAGGAACCGCGGTGTTGGCCGTCGAATGGCGCTAGCTGCGCAGCATTTGTGCACCGCCGCCGTCAGTGTCAGCCAGTTTGCCGTGGCATACGGAGCTCCATCGCAGTCTTTAACACTGGTAGCATGCCGCGACAGCGTGGACGTGAACCGTATGTGCAGTTGACGGACTTTGAGCGAGGACGTATAGTGGGCATGCGGGAGGCCGGGTGGACGTACCGCTGAGTTGCTCAACACGTGGGGCGTGAGGTCTCCACAGTACATCGATGTTGTCGCCAGTGGTCGGCGGAAGGTGAACGTGCCCGTCGACCTGGGACCGGACCGCAGCGACGCACGGATGTACGCCAAGACCGTAGGATCCTACGCAGTGCCGTAGGGGACCGCACCGCCACTTCCCAGCAAATTAGGGACACTGTTGCTCCTGGGGTATCGGCGAGGACCATTCGCAACCGTCTCCATGAAGCTGGGCTACGGTCCCGCACACCGTTAGGCCGTCTTCCGCTCACGCCCCAACATCGTGCAGCCCGCCTCCAGTGGTGTCGCGACAGGCGTCAATGGAGGGACGAATGGAGACGTGTCGTCTTCAGCAATGAGAGTCGCTTCTGCCTTGGTGCCAATGATGGTCGTATGCGTGTTTGGCGCCGTGCAGGTGAGCGCCACAATCAGGACTGCATACGACCGAGGCACACAGGGTCAACACCCGGCATCATGGTGTGGGGAGCGATCTCCTACACTGGCCGTACACCTCTGGTGATCGTCGAGGGGACACTGAATAGTGTACGGTACATCCAAACCGTCATCGAACCCATCGTTCTACCATTCCTAGACCGGCAAGGGAACTTGCTGTTCCAACAGGACAATGCACGTCCGCATGTATCCCGTGCCACCCAACGTGCTCTAGAAGGTGTAAGTCAACTACCCTGGCCAGCAAGATCTCCGGATCTGTCCCCCATTGAGCATGTTTGGGACTGGATGAAGCGTCGTCTCACGCGGTCTGCACGTCCAGCACGAACGCTGGTCCAACTGAGGCGCCAGGTGGAAATGGCATGGCAAGCCGTTCCACAGGACTACATCCAGCATCTGTACGATCGTCTCCATGGGAGAATAGCAGCCTGCATTGCTGCGAAAGGTGGATATACACTGTACTAGTGCCGACATTGTGCATGCTCTGTTGCCTGTGTCTATGTGCCTGTGGTTCTGTCAGTGTGATCATGTGATGTATCTGACCCCAGGAATGTGTCAATAAAGTTTCCCCTTCCTGGGACAATGAATTCACGGTGTTCTTATTTCAATTTCCAGGAGTGTAGCTTTCGCACTGACAGCAAGTTACATTTTCGGCAGAGAAGGTGTTTTCTACTGCATCAAGTGCGTCAGTATGTATAACAACCAAGTGGAACAGGATCCGACAGCTTATACGCCAATCAGAGGCAAAGATGTGGCCGAGTTGCTGTCCCATTTGCGGATGGAAACCGGCAACTGATTGCGGCCTTCTGTGGTAACTGGACTGTCCGTTTTGTAATCATTAGTACCGCGAAATACTGGGAAACGTGATGCTTTCTTTTGTTCGTATGAGATTTTCGGGAGGCAGAACAATCTTCCAATACGATCGTCCTCTTATCCACACAGATAACTCTGTAAAACTCTGGTTTCAAACGAACAGACGTTGAGGTGTTGGACTGGCCTCCCAAAGGTGCTGACCGATGTCCCATAAACCACGTATGAGCAGAGAAAATTATATGGAAGAACAGCACCGAAAATCAATCCAGCGTTGTCCGAAGTAGCTCATGACGCATTAGATGAGTTGTCACAGAGAAACAGATTCATCCAGAAGCTTCTTGCCTCTATTCCCGGCGGCTGAATGTAGTTGTAGAGGAGGACAGAAACTAGAAACGCTACTGAATTACGTTGCTGTTAGCGAGAAAATTTTGTTTATGACACATGAACGTTCTGTTTTCCCTTGAAGAAGTGCGTAATCAGTTCATCTCTTTTTTGAATTAAGACAAAGGAGAAGCAGATTATACATAAAAACTAGGTTATCTCTGATCCAGCAGCATATGGATAGTCTAATCAATTTCTTGAACCGTATGCCCATTTGTGCTGCATCAGTAAAACTCAATTATTCTAATAAGGCTATTGCGGTACCCTAGAGGCGTCGTTAGTATTAAAACTTTAAGCGCTAAATGAATAACACTCTGCCCAAGAGACGCATGAAACCTCAGATCTATGCACAGCTTGGTGAACCTATTGTTATTTCGGGTTCTCTCTATCTTAAACATGTTGCACGTTGAAAAGCTCTTCAAGACAGGCACCTTTCGCTTTTAGTGACAAAGCATCAGCAGCCGATACATTTTAATGATAATGAACAGATGACACGTATCGAACTTTTTGTATTTATGAAGAGTGAGTTATTCTAGACATTACTGTCACCATTTTGTGTTCCTTGTCCTTTCTGATAACAATTGCTTCTTCTTTCACACTAGCAACAGCTGGAATCGAGGTTGTGCTGCATATATCCGCTCGTTTAATTTCCTACGGAATTTTGTGCCAGCATTTTCTGTCATTTCTTATGATTCCCTACATAGTATGCTTTCTTGATTTGGAACTACATATTATCCGTAGCTTACAAAGTCTCCCTGCGTATGCTACGTATTGCAGTCGGTGCTGTGTTGCTGTCTGTTCATTTGTATGCCCGTATTTCATGGATAGTGCCATTGACATCGATCTCAAGAAAAATATTTTCCAAGTCTATTATTGAAAAAAAATGTGTTTATTACTCATAACATTTACATTATTACTATTGGAGAGTTCGAAAAATGTGAAACATGTCTGGCGATGAGCTTTATAGTTTCAGTTCGCTTGAGACAGAGAAACACAAATAATTGTGACAGTTAATGATTTGTGTTGTTCAGTTTGCAGTCAGCACATACGAGTATTATTAGTGACGGGACTCTGTCCCTAATCCCAGTTATAGGAACGCAAATAAGACTCACTGACTTTGCCTATTCTTTCAGACACGATCTGTAGTTACTTCCTACACCACTCAAGGCTGGTATTCGTCCTGCTCCAAGTATTACTGAATCTTGGCAACAGTGTAATATATGTTTGGCAACCCTGTCACCTGGATGACACAGACTACAAAATTCACTTGATATATTCATATCATTTTCATTAAACAATCTGAGTGATTTTCACATAAGGTGTGAAATAAAATTATCAATTAATGGTTCTGAGTCCCGGAAAGTTATTCGACGCGGATATCAGAAAAAGCAAAAATGGCTCTGAGCACTATGGAACTTAACTTCTGAGGCCATCAGTCCCCTAGAACTACTTAAACCTAACTAACCTACGGACATCACACACATCCATGCCCGAGGCAGGATTAGAACCTGCGACCGTAGCGGTCGCGCGGTTCCAGACACTAGCGTCTAGAACCGCCAGTCACCCTGGCCGGCGCGGATGTTACACTTAGGTTAACCTTGTCTTTTACGTTGTAAGGTTATCTGTCCCAACTCGCACTGCAATAACAAGGGAGTGCGCAATATTGCACCATTCCACTAGCTGTGAGGTAACGTGGTCACTTCCAGAGTGAGGGCTGCTTTGGTCCCCAATTTCAGTTTCGTGAATGGGTGCATTTCTAGCTATATCGTGACGGAGCTACAAACAGTCAGATCGAAAATCAATAATTAAATTTTATTATTGAAATGCCACATTCCCAAGCTACTTCAATGTGACACAGGAAAGCAAGTAGATACATACCATTTCGAAGGCCAGAATGAGCAATATCTTACTAATTCGTGCTGATATAGGCACACTCATGATACAGATACTTTTATTAAAACAGATTTTCGTAGTAAGGATATCATGGTACTTTGAATTTCTTTTGACTTATAACGGTACATATTTTAATAGCATTGTACATTTTGTTATTGAATGCAACAGTAAAGATCAGACAGAAATCAGTCATCAACAGTTTATTCCCTCACATTATCTAAAACAATTTGACAACGCTCAGATAATTAAACGTTTCCGCTCTTGTAGAAACCTTCTGGATCTGAGTTAAAGATGTCGTCAAAGCAGGTTTGAAGTGCGTTTTCGTCCAGGGAGGAATTTTCCTTACTGTTTTTCGATAAGGATGTTGGAAGGTTAACGTCTGAGGACATAATATCAGAAGAATAAGTGCATGAGGGATGAATTTTCGAACTCCTAGATAGTTCTGTTAGTGAAATCGCAGAATGCGTTATTGTGTCGTATCAACACACGATGAAGTTCTGTAGGTCGTTTTCCTTACACTGCAATCGATATGTGTCTTAGTTGTCGGCAAAAATACTAGTTGCGGTACACTCTCTCATGGGGAGGTTTTCGTCTCTTTTGGAGCCACCAGAGGCAAAATATTATGTTTACATTGTCCTTTGCTCGAATAACTGTCTTTTGTTAGAGTTCAGCCGTTAATTCCTTTTAAGATAATATAAAGACACCATAAACAGTCACCAACAGGAATAATTTTCAATGGGCCGATTGATGACGATTGAACAAAAATGCGTTAATAGTCTTTCCTTTGATTTTTGTTGTTTTAAATTAGAGCATACGGTATTGACGTTTCCGCCTTCTGAACCTTGCCTACTGCTAATATCGCACGACGCTCAAGTGGTCGCACTTCATCACATTTGTCTGTTATCAAGGTTGCCTGAATGTGCAAAATCTCATTCATGCAAGAACGGTGGATTGGGTTGAGGTTGATTTGGGGAACGAGACTAAACTGCGAGATCATCGTTCTCATCGAGTTAGGGAAGGATGGGGAATGGAGTCGGCCGTGCCCTTTCAGAGGAACCATTCCGGCACTGGCCTGAAGCGATTTAGGGAAATCACGGAGAACCTAAATCAGGATGGCTGGACGCGGGATTGAACCGTCGTCCTCCCGAATGCGAGTCCAGTGTGCTATAACCACTGCGCCACCTCGCTCGGTGCTATAACGATGTTTCTTGAAGCAAAAAATCGTTTATGACGTGTTGTGCCCAAAAGTACTCGCCCCACGCACAATAAAAAGGTTCAGAGTTGCCTCTACTGTTTTCACCCCTCGACTAAATCCAAAGCAAACAACATGTTGCAAATGTTAAACCTTTTCTCCACTTACGACTATATCTTACCACTCTTGAACAACGGTCATAATTTCCAGGCATGCAAAATCTAAATCGTAACTGCGAGATAAATATAAGAACTTTAAATAAGAAAATGACCATTGATAAATCCACTCGTAGCGCTACGCCAGGTTCACCTGGTCAGAGGCGTGTGACGTTGGCGGCTGGACGCGAGTCGCCGGTAGCTGCTGTGGGGCGAGGAAACACTCTTTTCTGCTCTTGACGCAGACACAAGCTGTTTGGTGAGAATATCACTGGAGCTTTTTGCTATTACAGGAGGATTAGAAAATGAAACGTTATGTTTGAGGTTCTATCAGACTGATAACTTAAGTGAACACTTGATATACGATTTAAGAAAACTGGGGAGTGGGATGGACTAGACTTTGTGGCTACAGAGCACAAAGCTTACCACTCGACCACGAACCGAAACGTTTTATAATAGCTCGAGAAGACTGACAGACATCCCTACATACGTTTCCGCGTCCTATAGAGTTGCCACGTTGTGCATTTTGGCCGGACTTACATTTCTGAAGGGTGGCTGAGAATATTGGCTGCCGTAAGTGAACGACTCGGACTTCTCTGCGGTAGCCAGGTTATATGTCAAGTACTGTACTTTCTTGTCGCCGGCCGCGGTGGTCTAGCGGTTCTAGGCGTTCAGTCCGGAATCGCGCGACTGCTACGGTCGCAGGTTCGAATACTGCCTCGGGCATGGATGTGTGTGATGTCCCTAGGTTAGTTAGGTTTAAGTAGTTCTAAGTTATAGGGGACTGATGACCACAGATGTTACGTCCCATAGTGCTCAGAGCCATTTGAACCATTTTGAACTTTCCGGTCATCTCGATTAAATATTCTGAATGGCTTCCATTTAACACGTGACACTGAGTAAGTAAAATTCTTTGTTTGAAGCCAGATTTGATGTTTGGCACATAAGCTAAGATTATTCTCTTGTGTCACGTTCCGAGTAATCTGCGTTAGGCAACATGGTTGTACTGGAGAAACATATACGACAGCAGTGTCATATAACATACTGCGTTGGTTGATAAGCAAAGCGGTTCAGATCTCGCTGGATAAACGCTGTAGATTGGAAGTCTTTCTCTCGTTTTCTTTATTCGATATGCAAACGGCAGGAACGAAATTCAGTGACTAAATCATGAGACAAGACGTGCATCATAAGCCATCTGACAACCTCCGTTCAATACACGTTGAAGTGAGCAGATGTGTCTGTTTTGGAAACACTGAGTTACTCAAAGTAAAGGCTCAAAGGGACCATTAGTGACAATAATTTGTTCGTAGTTTGTCATTTAAGGAATCTTCACGCGAGTTAAACGTTATTGAAGCAGTGAACATACTAAGGTACGTCTGGATGTGAAAATCGTATAGAATGGCATAACTGCACACTTTTTCATATCGTTCCTTTTGTATCCGCGGCAGAAGACATACCTTTTTATTGTAAATATATATTTTGATTAGTGTGTGATATACTTCAATCATTTCTCAACTGTGACTGAAACAAACACCTTTCTTTCATTACATCAAACTTTTATCGTAAGGTAGATATGATAAGTGTATAATTCAACTGTACATTTTGAAACATTTCAATCATGGTGATAGCACATATGCTTCAAAAATTCTGAAGCCAATTTCTACATGAGGGAATACGACATAAGTAACTTTTCCATCAATGTGCCGAAATTTTATGACATTTCCGTTAGCAGCTATTAAGTTCTCGCACTCTCCCACATAGGGCATCTCCAAAACAAGCAGATCTGATCAAACCTAGCAGAATACCTACTGCATCACCTTCAATTAGGTTATATTCTTCACAACTCCATTCACGGAATTCAAAATCAGATGGACTGTCTACATTTCCGTCGAAGACGCACTGCCTCGCTTTCACTCGGTACGTCACTTGTTCTTCAAGGAAAAGGTGTGACATCACAGACCATATCACGTAACCTCCTCAGTATAGGAGACGCGAATGGTAGAATGGCCATTTAAGGCCGTTCAAAACGGTTTAAATGGCTCTAAAGCATCTGAGGTCATCAGTCCCCTAAGCTTAGAACTACTTAAACCTAACTAACCTAAGGACATCACTCACATCCATGCCCGAGGCAGGATTCGAACGTGCGACCGTAGCAGCAGCACGGTTCCGGACTGAACGCCTGGAACCGCTCGGCCACAACGGCCGGCTTTAAGGCCGTCACTTT
The DNA here is from genome assembly GCF_023897955.1 of Schistocerca gregaria. Lineage (NCBI taxonomy): Eukaryota > Metazoa > Arthropoda > Insecta > Orthoptera > Acrididae > Schistocerca > Schistocerca gregaria. The sequence continues at coordinate 259,120,694 of NC_064920.1, read as the reverse complement.
GTAATCCGCAGGTAGTGAAGGGGTTTCGAATCCTGTTAGTTCTATGAGTCATTAACTCAGGAGGACTACCAAAATTATTAAGTATGCCTAATTTTAAAGAATTCATAAGTATATAGTTAAGGATGTAGTGGATTTAAACGTTCGACTACATCTACACCGCCGTTTTGGCAACTTTTTTTTGTCTTTCTGCTTGGCATAAAGAGAAAATGATACCTTTCTGTTTTCGTTGGCATTGACGTCCTGCTGGCCAACACAAATTAATATGCTAGTTTTTGCCGACGTAAAAACTAAATACTTTCTCCGTTGCGTTCATTGGCAGAGACGACATTCACCAAATGAACAAAATATTACTTTCATGTTTGTGTCAGTCTTTTTGATCAAAGGTCGCAAAATAATTTAAAATCAAAGTCTATTTTACGACTGAAAAGAGTGAAATAGCTTAGTTTTATATATAATCTGATCCTCATTTGTTTTTATTTTTACTTATTTTTTAAAGAGAGAGATAAGACAAACGAATTACATCGTCTTCGAGAGGAAACAAAACGTTATTCGTCATAAACAAAGTTTTCTCCCTAATAGCAACATAATTCAGTAATGTGTGTAGTTACCGTCCTCCTCTATAACTGTATTTAACTGCTGGAGAACAGAGGCAACATGTTTCCGGATGAATCTGTTATCCCGCGACAACTCATCTCATGTGTGATTAACTGCTTCGCACAGCACTGCCTTGGTTTTCGGTGCTGTTCTTCCACTTCTAATAATTTTCTCCATCTCTGCCCATACGTGCTCTACCGGACTGCGGTGACCACCTTTGGGAGGCCAGTCCAACACCTCAGTGTCTCTGTTCATTTGGAACCAGTGTTTTACAGAGTTCTCTGTGTGGATAGGAGAACGATCGAGTTGGAAGATTATTCTGACTCCCGAAAATCTCATACGAGCAGAAGAAAGCAACACGTTATCCAGTGTTTCCCGGTACTAATGAATACAAAACGGACAGTCCAGTTAAAACAGAACGCAGCAACCAGTTGCTGATATCCATCCCCAAAATGTGACAGGAGTTCGGCCACATTTTCGCCTCTGATGGAGAAATTTGCTGTCGAACCCTGTTCCACTTGGTCGATATACATTGACTGATGTGCTGAATACCATAGAGAACACTTCTCTGCCAAAAGTGTAATTTGCTGTCAGAGCGAAAGCTGTTTCTTTCAGTGCGCTAGTGCGATGTTTAATCTGCCAGACCTACGATGCTCCTTCGACATTTCCTCAACCGCCGATTCTCGTCCGCACCGTCCCGTCCCGTTGGTTGCCCTTCTCACACTTACGTGGAAGTTGTTCCTCATTTCTGAGCTGTTCCTGACAGGGTCTTCATCGCTGCAATGTTGTATAATACTGTCTTGACCCTCCGCGGTAGTCCGCGGACGTCCAGGACCACTGCGAGCTGGTGGCCGTGCGGCAGCGTTCTCGCTTCCCGCGCCCGGGTTCCCGGCTTCGATTCCCGGCGGGGCCAGGGATTTCATCTGCCTCGTGATGCCTGGGTGTTGTGTGATGTCCTTAGGTCAGTTAGGTTTAAGTAGTTCTAAGTTCTAGGGGACTGATGACCATAGCTGTTAAGTCCCATAGTGCTCAGAGCCATTTGAACGACTGCGAAGACGACGGTTGACGTGGACTTCCTCCGCCATCCTCTTCACAAAGAGAGGGCACTCTAAATGGCACTGATACGGTATCCATCTTCATAACGCCCAAGAATGCGACCTTTATCAAACTGCTTGAGCTGTGACATTTCCCAGGTAAGGACGTACTGATAAGGCAGGAGGAAACGAAGTGCGACACAAGGTGGAGAGCATTTCCTTTGCCTCAAAGGACGAATTCATTCCAGATTGCATGCTTTGAAAAAAAAAAAAAAAAATTAGTTCCTTGTGTGTGTTGTATAGACTATCGTGTAAATGTATATTGTCTCTAAACATCACACGCAGTAATAATAATGACACCGTTTTCAGAGATTAAAGGTAAAATTTAGATTCGTGTTGTGATCCAAGTCATGTTGCTCCAGCTATCGTCTTTTAGTCAATCGTGTTACCTCACACACTACACCACAGAAGTCTCTAACATTTACATGTAAGCGGAAGGATCGCGGAGTGGGTAAAGCGGTGAGCTTGTAATCTCTTGTTATCACGTTCGAATTCTGCCGCTTCTACAAATTTTGATTAATTGTAAACAAAGAATTTGTTAGTTTAGGAGAACAATGTCAATTACAACGTTCAAATTACTTGTAGTATTGTAAACATTTGTGTATACAGGATGGTCCATTTCCGGCCGCGGTGGCCGTGCGGTTCTGGCGCTGCAGTCCGGAACCGCGAGGCTGCTACGGTCGCAGGTTCGAATCCAGCCTCGGGCATGGGTGTGTGTAATGTCCTTAGGTTAGTCAGGTTTAAGTAGTTCTAAGTTCTAGGGGACTTATGACCTAAGATGTTTTGTCCCATAGTGCTCAGTGCCAAGGATGGTCCATTGATAGTCACTGAACCAAATATCTCACGAAATAAGCACCAAACGAAAAAACTACAAAGAACGAAACTCGTCTAGCTTGAAGGGGGAACCACATGGCGCTATGGTTGGCCCGCTAGATGGCGCTGCCATAGATCAAACAAATATCAACTTCGTTTTTAAAATAGGAACACCCATTTTTATTACGTATTCGTCTAGTACGTAAAGAAATATGAATGTTTTAGTTGGACCACTTTTTTCGCTTTGTGGTAGATGGCGCCGCAATAGTCACAAACGTATAAGTACGTGATATCACGTAACATTCCGCCAGTTGCTTCGTGATACATTACCCGTGTTAAAATGGACCGTTTACCAATGGCGGAAAAGGTTGATATCGTGTTGATGTATAGCTATTATGATGAAATGCCCAACGGGCGTGTGCTATGATGCTGCTTTGTATCCTGGACGACATCATCCAAGTGTACAGACCGTTCGCCGGATAGTTACGTTATTTAAGGAAACAGGAAGTGTTCAGCCACATGTGAAACGTCAACCACGACCTGCAACAAATGATGATGCCCAAGTAGGTGTTTTAGCTGCTGTCGCGGCTAATACGCACATCAGTAGCAGATTGTGCGAGAATCGGGAATCTCAAATGGCTCTGAGCACTATGGGACTCAACATCTGAGGTCATTAGTCCCCTACAACTTAGAACTACTTAAACCTAACTAACCTAAGATTATCACACACTTCCATGCCCGAGGCAGGATTCGAACCTGCGACCGTAGCGATCGCGCAGTTCCAGACTGAAGCGCCTAGAACCACTCGGCCACTCCGCCCGGCCTTCGTCAGTTAATTTTGTTTTACTGTAATCTAAGAATATTTGGAGATCTCCGATGTCAACTTGAAAAGTATTCCGTAGACAAGGCACGAACTAAATAACTACTTGTTACGGTCGACTTGATGTAAAAGGTCGCAACCTTTTGCCGCAAACTAAATGTTTACCTGTTTTAGGGAAACAGCTTCTAACAATGACCAAGAAACCGGTGTGTAGCATCAGGAGTTGAAGAAATTAATACCGATAAAGGCGGTATAAATCAAAATGTTTGGTAAGCTCATACTCTGCAATGGTATTTCTGGATCTAAGATATGCCTTGAAGCAGTGAAAATTCCGAAATTGCTTCGAACCAAGGCGGCGATGGCTAGAAGAGTCTTTACATCCCGCAGACATGAGACTGGCATAATTTGCGTGTCAGGAAACCTGCTGATAATTAACCAGTTAACAAATAACTGAATTTTTTCACCGTGTCTTATTTTTAAGCTAAGCGCATCATACGTTGCGACATAGTCATGAATACGGAAAATGTGTGTGCTTCAGCGGTCTCATGGATTGATCCTAGTTTCTTAGTTGCGAGGCGTGGGTTCGATTCCCATTTCAGTCACGTATTTTAAAACACACGATCTACATGTCTAGTAACGCCAAGTGAAGCACGTCAGGTTGGTCTGTACTTCAGAATACTCATTATAAGAACCATATCCCTTCGCTGCCAACTTGGGCTGAACCGATTTAGGTTGGGCTACGGTAGAGGCGGAAGTGGTTTCAAACAGAAACTGCGTCGGCAGCGAGATCCCTTACACTAGAAACATTATTTTATTTAACCTAATGGTCACTTCAAGTCAGAGTGCTCTCTTTTTGTTTTGTGTTTGAAGCTGAGACGTCGAGAAACTTGGTGCTGTACTGGGATAAGAATTCGGATCTCCTCTTCGGTGGTATGCGACACGTTACCAAGTCCAGATTTGCTAATTTATATTGGTGACAACTTCGATAGTTCACGGTTCTTTATGCTTGGTAACCAGTGACAAATGTTGCCGTGCTCGAGTTTCGGTCAGGCACGAAAGCTTTGCTTAGTCACAATGCCTATAGATGCTTGGTTTCGATCCAGGTCCAGAACAAAAAGATACTCATGTCGTTTAAGATTCAGACAAGTGGACAAATAAGTGCTCAGTCATGAGTATAGAAAAATTACTGGTGATATGACAGTAATTTTGATGTTTCCGTAGATTGCTTGCCGCTGTTAATCGTGTTGCTTCTGACTTGGCAGTTCAACATCAAGTTTTTGACAAACCTCTCGTATGAGGAACGACGTTTCACAGGTAAAGAGCAAAAATACTTCGACTTGTCAGAGAACTTTAGAGGTCGAGATAGTGTCTCAAAATATATTGTTCACAAAAACATTTAATTTTGCCTAACGATTGCTGGAATGACTTACATGACGGAATTAATTAACTCGAATTCTGAAGAATGTGGTAGTGATTTTGAAATGTCACTTACTGCGTTAAAATTGAGTTTAAAAACGTTAAGGACTGTCTCATCTCTAATGAAGCATTTCCTAGTATTTGCAACATCGTGGTGTTGATTTACGTCTGGGCTGATTACGTTAAAGAACAGTTTCCTCTAGTGATCTCTTGTACTATACGTTTTGGACAGTCAAGGACTGTACTCCAAAAGAGATCAGAGGACTTGTAAGACAGCTACGTTATGTGGGTACATGCAAATCAAGCGAAACCAATTTATATAGTTCTGATATTTCTGGGTATAATAGTACATCACCGAGGGTGTTGTCGAAGCGAGGAGTCTTAGAGGGGTGGTTTGCAGTTTTATTCACGCATGTGTCAATGTCGCATCTCTCACGCCACAGGAAGGCGCGGAACGGGAGCGTTGAAAAGCATAAGCACCCTTGTTGCTTCATATCGTGTTCAAATTTCGCCGGCTGGTTCAAATGGCTCTGAGCACTAAGGGATTTACCTTTTGAGGTCATCAGTCGTCTAGAAATTAGAACTACTTAAACCTAACTAACGTAAGGAAATCACACACATCCATGCCCGAGGCAGGATTCGAACCTGCGACCGTAGCAGTTGCACGCTTCCAGACTGTACCGCCTAGAACCGCTCGGCCACCGGTTTCGCCGGCTGTTTCTGAATGGTCCCTAATGGTTCCCCACTTAAACGACAGCAAAACTGGTCCTCCTGTAATTCAGAGGACTGTAATCACATTGGTTGCTGGCCCAGATGTCGTCAGACAAGGATTGAACCGTTTGCGAGTTACAAGTAGCGTCAAAGGTTGTCAAGAACGTCGTTCTGTTGCTCACCACACTGGAACAGTCACTTTTGACAGCGAAATGTATGGGAACCAGCGCCCCAAGGGAAGCGATGGATTCATTGATGCCCTTTGCTCCACCTCCTGAGGGCTTTCCATGTCAGTTCTCATGAGTGTTGTGTCTGAAAGTTTTGCTCAGCCACCGGTAAAAAAAAACCGCGCGATTTCGGCGCCGGGCATCGCTGTCCTGATCTCCATCGCGAGGCGTCGCAAGAAGGCTTAAATGTGGGTAGGAGGGGTGCAATGCTATCCCATCGTGTGACGCGTCCCCGGTCGCATTGGGCAGAGTTGCAGTGACATTTGTTGCCAATGTAACATCACTAACCAGCCTCACATGTCGCATGAACTTTTGAACTTTGGCCTTTCTTTCGCACGTGTTGACGCCTTGCCGTCTCACGAATTTGCACCATTACAGATGAAGGTTGTAGACACCTTTGAGTCAAATTTCAACCTTATGTGACGCAATGGAAGATAACCGCGTGATTACGCCAAGAGTGATCCTTTAATAGTGTTGTCCAGTGTACTTTCATAGTTATGAGATTTACAGGTCGAGTTAATGTACGCTCTTAAGGGCCCTACACGCGCACCAACCGACCGACAATTTGGACATGTGTAGACTCCTCGGCCAACCAACTGATCAATTTTTCTTGTCTGACAGTCGGTTGGGTATGACTCGAGAGATTAGGTATGACCGCCCGACAGCCAACGCCCTACTTCAACCGACCCCCACCACAGCTTCACACAACAAATTGCGCAGTTAGCGCTGTCGTGCCATCCACCCACAGTGTTGCAAAATCAGTTTTTTATGTTTAATGCCATTTATCTGGCAGACGAGTGATTTAGACGGGCTCCAGAAGTATGGCTTTTTTCACAGACATTTGGCTTTTTTCTGGTTTTATTCTTGACTATAGGGAAGCATTAAAATCCTTGTTGAAGGACGCATTATTTGCTTCGAACTAAGATTTCGAAACACACTTTAATGAGAAATGATTGAATTAAAAAGCATAAAGGGCAAAATAAACGGGTGCAATCGATATTGCTGTAGCATTCTCAACACCGACGTTTTTGAGATTCCCGATTCTCGCGCAATTTGTCTGCTACTGATGTGCGGATTAGCCGTGACAGCAGTTAAAAAAGGTTGACGTTTCACATGTGGCTGAACACTTCCTGTTCCCTTAAATAACGTAACTAACCGGCGAACGGTCCGGACACTTGGAGGATGTCGTCCAGGATACCGAACAGTATACATAGCACACGCCTGTTGGGCATTTTGATCACAATAGCCAAAACACGATATCGACCTTTTCCGCAATTGGTAAACGGTCCGCACTGGTGGAATGTTACGTGATACCACGTACTTACACGTTTGTGACTATTACAGCGCCATCTATCACAAAGCGAAGAAAGTGGTCCAACTAAAACATTCATATTTCTTTACGTACTACACGAATATGAAATAAGAAATGGGGGGTCCTATTTAAAAAAAAAACGCAATTGATATCCGTTTGACCTATGGCAGCGCCACCTAGCGGGCCAACCATAGCGCCATCTGGTTTCCCCCTTCAAGCTAGACGAGTTTCGTTCTTTGTAGTTTTTTCGTTTTATGCTTATTTCGTGAGATATTTGGCCCGGCCACGATCAATGGACCACCCTGTAGAGACGGCGGTAGTATCGCGTACACAAAATATAAAAGGGCAGTGCACTAGCGGAGCTTTCATTTATATTCAGGTGATTCATGTGGAAAGGTTTCCGATGTAATTATGGCAGCAAGACAGGAATTGACAGGCTGAACGCGGAATGGTAGTTGGAGCTAGACGCATAGGACTTTCGATTTCGGAAATCGTTAGGAATCTCTGAACATCCACAGTGTTAACAGTGTGGCGGGAATATCATATTTCACCCAATATCTCTCACCGTGAACAACGCAGTGGCCGACGGCCTTCAGTCAACGACAGAGAGCGGCGGCGTTTGCGTATAGTTGTCAGTGCAAACAGACAATCAGCACTGCTTGAAAGAAACGCAGAAATAAGTGTGTATCACACGACGAACGTATCAGTTAGGACAATGCGGCGAAATTTGGCGATAATGGGCTATGGCAGCAGACGACCGACGCGTGTGCCTTTGGTAAGAGGACTACAGCGCCTGCAGCGCCTCTATTGGGCTCGTGACTATAAAGAATGGGCCCTTGGCGACTGGAAAACCGTGGCCTTGTCAGTTGAGTCCCGATTTCAATTGGTAAGAGGTTATAGTAGGTTTCAAGTGTGGTGCAGATCCCACGAAGCCATGGTCCCAACTTGTCGACAAGGCACTGCGCAAGTTGATCGCTCCACAATAGTGTGGGCTGTGTTTACATGGAATGAACTAAGTTCTCTGGCCCAACTGAACCGGTCATTGGCTGGAAATGGCTATGTTCGGCCACTTGGAGAGCATTTGTAGCCTTTCACGAACTTCATGTTTCTGAACAGCGATGGATTTTTAATGGATGACAATGCGCTATGTCATTGAGTCACAGTTATTGTTCGCGTTTGTTTTGAATAATATTCTGCACAATATGAGGAAATTATTTGGTCCCACAACTCACCCGACATGAATCTAATTGCCGGCCCGAGTGGCCGAACGGTTCTAGGCACTACAGTCTGCAACCGCGCGACTGCTACGGTCGCAGGTTCGAATCCTGCCTCGGGCATGGATGTGTGTGATATCCTTAGGTTAGTTACGTTTAAGTAGTTCTAAGTTCTAGGGGACTGATGACCTCAGAAGTTAAGTCCCATAGTGCTCAGAGCCATTTGAACCATTTTGAATCCCATTGAACATTTGCGGGACATAATCGAGAGGTCAGTTCGTCCACAAAATCGTGCATCGGCAACACTTTCGCAATTATGTCCGGCTAGAGAGGTAGCATGGCTCAATATTTTTGCAGGGGACTTCCAAAGACTTGACTCCGTGCCACGTCGAGATGCTGCACCACGGCGAGTATGAGGAGGTCGGACACGACATCTGGAGATATTCCGTGACTTTTGCCATCTCACTGTATTTCACGGATAAATCTCTCATTCCACATCTACCACTGCTGGCGGCTCACCTCCAACTGCACAACACTACGCGCTGTTCCAACCCAGCTGCCCAACACTACAATAGCGAATATTTCAACATTGCCAACCAGCCACAGACTGCACACAGCACAGTCAGTGATTTCGGTTTTTATGTTCTGTTTCCGACACTTTACGGAAATGAAACCAAAAAGAAGAAACAGAGAGAGGTTACATGTAATATTTATCGGAATTAACAAAACCGAATTACAGATAGATTAGATACTCATCGCAATTAAAGCATAAAAACCGAAATATAGATAGTCGAAGGACTTTTATTCATAAAATGTACTGGCCTTATTGTTAGAAGTTGAAACGTCTCCTTTGGAATATTATTTATTACTGTGCTGATAAACCTCTTACGTTACTCGATTTTCAAACAGCTGAGCAAATCTGAACGTACTCAGACATTTCTCTCTTTACTTATCCTTATCAACACTAAACTGACACACAATATTTTCAGCGCAATGCAATCTGAATTTCAATAATCCCCACAAGGGAATGGCCTGGACTAACAATAACCTATACCTTTAATGAATCACTTACCTCACAAAAATATTCGTTGTTCGAACTACTGCAATAAAGCGAGCGCCAATACTGTCACCTAAATAAAAGGTTCTAACTACTGAAGGCACTAACTACAGATAGGCACAGTTAGCAAATGAAGTATTTTGATAAAGAACGAACAATGTATTTACCTTATTAGTGTTCAAAGAAATGGTTCAACTGGCTGTGAGCACTATGGTACTTAACATCTCTTGTTATCAGTCCCCTAAATTACTTAAACCTAACTAACCTAAGGACACAACACAACACAACACCCAACCATCACGAGGCAGAGAAAATCCTTGACCGCGCCGGGAATCGAACCCGGGAACCCGGGCTTGGGAAGCGAGAACGCTACCGCACGACCACGAGATGCGGGCATTAGTGTTCAAAAGCCATTATAAGCCAATATATATGACATCCATCTTCACAAATTTCCTTTTTCTGGCGGACACACGTCCAGAACGTCTGTTCTCAAAACTCTGCCAGCCCTCTCCCCCCATCCACCACTGCTGGCGGCTCACCTCCAACTGCACAACGCTAAGCGCTGTTCACATCCTACTGCCCAACACTACAATAGCGAATATTTCAACAATGCCAACCAGCCACAGACTGCACACAGCACAGTCAGTGATTTTCATACAGAGCGCTACGTGGCGTTACCAACATAAAAACCTAAACAGCCTACTTACAAAGTGTTAAACAAATCCAGTGTTTCGCCATTCCTTCTGCTGTCAAGAGCAAAGAGTACGACATTTTTGCAGTTGCAACAGTTGTTAAGCGGTTCATTTGTTATGTGTCTGTTGCTGTATTTTTAGATGATGTGTGCCACCATAATTTGCAGAACTTTTTCTTTTAATTTGAAATGACTTTCTTAAACTTATAGGGGACGTATTTTATGCTACGCAGAAAAAAATATAGTTGGTATGGACATCTTTCGTGCTATGTATTTTGCTTTACTGTGATGTATTTTCTGAGGAAACTGTAGATCACTTTGCATGATCTCTGGGTATACAACTACTTTAAATTTGATGTGAATGATGCCAGTGGCTAGAAATCGTGATGTAGCTAACAGTCTCCCCTCGCAGCTTACACCCTCTCTCACGACCGTGTTCTTTTTCGTTAAGATTGGTTTCATGTCGTTCAGCAACTCCGACAAGCTCGTTTCATCCGTTTTTAGATAACTACGATCATCGGCTGTCATCTCCTTAAGTGACAAAGTGTGGCTGAATTTCTCTCTTAGCAGTCATTTCTGTGCTCACAGTTTTCTGTCGACTTTTCTTGGCCTTGTTACCTCTAATACAGTGAAGACAGACCGTAGTTTTTGTGTATCAAACCAAGCGGCATAACGCCGAAGATAATATCGGTGAACTTACTGTAAACAATTTAATAGTCATGGGTGACTGGAAGTCGACAGTACGAAAAGGAAGAGAAGGAAACATAGTAGATGAATATGGATTGGGGGAAAGAAATGAAAGAGGAACTTAATCATAGCTAACACTTGGTTCAAGAGTCATAAAAGAAGGTTGTACACATGGAAGAATCCTGGAAATACTAGAAGGTATCTGATAGATTATGTAATGGTAAGACAGAGATTCAGGAACCAGGTTTTAAATTGTAAGACATTTCCAGGGGCTGATGTGGACTCTGACCACAATCTATTGGTTATGAACTGTAGATTAAAACTGAAGAAACTGCAAAAAGGTGGGAATTTGAGGAGATGGGACCTGGATAAACTGGAAGAATCAGAGGTTGTAGAGAGCTTCAGGGAGAGCATTAGGGAAAGACTGACAAGAATGAGGGAAAGAAATACAGTAGAATTTCAAAATGGTTCAAATGGCTGAGCACTATGGGACTCAACTGCTATGGTCATTAGTCCCCTAGAACTTAGAACTATTTAAACATAACTAACCTAAGGACATCACACACATCCATGCCCGAGGCAGGATTCGAACCTGCGACCGTAGCAGTCGCACGGTTCCGGACTGCGCGCTAGGCGCGAAACCACAACGGCCGGCCCAGTAGAAGAAGAATGAGTACCTTTAAACGATGAAGTAATGAAGGCAGCAGAGGATAAAGTAGGTAAAAAGAGGAAGGCTGGTAGAAATCCTTGGGTAACAGAAGAAATAATAAATTTAATTGATAAAAGGAAAAAAATACAAAAACGCAATAAAAGAAGCACGCAAGAAGGAATACAAACGTCTCAAAAATGAGATCGACAGGAAATGAAAAATAGCTAAGTAGGGATGGCTAGAGGACAAATGTAAGTATTTAGAGGTTTATCTCGCTAGGAGTAAGATAGATACTGCCTACAGGCAAATTAAAGAGACCTTTGTAAAAGAGAACCCCTTGTATGAATATCAAGAGCTCAGATGGAAACCGAGTGCTAAGCTAAGAGGGGAAAGCAGAAAGGTGGAAGGAGTATATAGAGGCTCTATACAAGGGCGATGTACTTCAGGACAATATTATGGAAATGGAAGAGAATGTAGATGAAGATGAAATAGAAGATATGATACTGTGTGAAGAGTTTGACAGAGCACTGAAAGACCTAAGTCGAAACAAGGCCCCGGGAGTAGACAACATTTCATTAGAACTACTGAAAGCCTTTGGAGAGCCAGGCCTAACAAAACTCTAGCATCTAGTGAGCAAGATGTATGAGACAGGCGAAATACCCTCAGACCTCAAGAGGAATATAATAATTCCAGTCCCAAAGAAAGCAGGTGTTGACAGATGTGAAAATTACCGAAATATCAGTTGGTACTGGAGGGCAACGTGGAGGGTAAAAATCGTAGAGGGAGACCAAGAGATGAATACACTAAGCAGATTCAGAAGGATGTTCATTGCAATAGGTACTGGGAGATGAAGATGCTTGCACAGGATGGAGTAGTACGGAGAACTGCACCAAACCAGTCTCTGGACTGAAGACCACAACAACAACAACTGTAAACAAAGCTTTGGGAACTGGAATCGCTGACTGAAGTTGGTCGGAACGTGTGTCGGCTGTACCAACACCGACTCAAAGGAAGGCCTCGGCGCTTGTTTGTGACGTCACGTCAGCTAGGCACGGCGAACGCCAGGTCCGTTGCAGGCAGAAGCGCCTGGGCGTGCTTATCGCTATAAATCTCTTATTTTTGGACAACATGTTTGGTACTGTTTTGTATTCTGCAGTTTTATTTAGATAAAAGATTTTCTTACCATCGTAAAGCTACAAATAAAGATCATAGTTCTGTATTACTGAATCCTGTGGAAACAAACGTAGATCAATATGAGAAGATGCTTTGCCCCTTTGCAGGCTTCGAAAATTTTACTTTCAAGTAACTACATTTACTTGATCCATTTTGTTATCGAAACCTACCCCAATCCCCTTACAATGAACTCGTTTCTTTTATTCATTTATTTATTTATTTTCGTTTGACATAGTCACTGGAAATGTGAACTAATTTACATGTGTAAATGTCCAACTGTTGTCAGTCATTAGATTACAGTCGTTTTCAACGAAAGGAATTCTAAACGGGAAAAAAAACAGCTTCATACATCGAAAGTATTGCTATCGTCCGCGGTGGCCAAGCGGTTCTAGGGGCTTCAATCCGGAACCGCGCGCCTACTACGGTCGCAGGTTCGATTCCTGCCTCGGGCATGGATGTGTGTGATGTCCTTAGGTTAGTTAGGTATAAGAAATTCTAAGTTTGAGGGGACTGATGACCTCAGATGTTTAGACCCATAGTGCTCAGAGCCATTTGAGCCATTTGTGAAAATACTGCTGAGCTTAAACTTTTTTAAACAAGCACATTAGCAAAGACAAATATTCCCCTGTTGCAACTGAAAGGAGAAACTTTATAGGATAAAAAAGTTGTATTTGATAAAACAAGTATCTCTCTTTTGCCTCTTCTTCTGTCCCCCACCCCATCTCCAAACGTGTACAATCGCAAGATATTTCATTAACATTCAGTGCTCCTCACCTCATAGTCAACCAAGATACCTAAAGAAGAGCACCAATATGTTCACAGTTTCTTGTAAAAACAACGCAGTGTAAACGTAACTTTCTCAGATTTACAAATAAGGTAAAGAAGCACGAACCCTGTTGCTGCTGGACGATGAAGTTTTTTTTTGTATGTCAGTCCTTAGAACAGGTGGAAATTTAAGTTCAGGTGTACACTGTTTGTTTAGGAGTGTAATGAACTGCACAATTAATTGAACAATGTGTGTTCTTCAACTACGGCCAATAGTTTCACATTTTCCTGTGTCAAAGAGGGAGACACCATGAAAGGTCTCTGTTGGATTCCTTTCATGTTAATTTCTTAAATCTGTTGTCATTTACGGCATACATTCCACTTCTAAATTTACTGTGGTGTTTCTATCTGGGAGGAGACTGAGCAGTGGAAAGTGTTACTTTTACACATAAACAAGAACGATTTGTCACACTACTACACTTTAAAAACACAGTTTATATGTAATTCATGTCACACAGTCTCATACGGAACCTACATCCGCTTTCTTTTATATACTGTTTATGATAAGATACTGTCATCCCCCTTCCCTTCTGTGTGAGAGGATGAATGAGCAAATGTATTTCTAGTTGCATGCTTGATGTTAGCAGACAAGCCTGTCTGCTAGAGAACAGTAGGACCAACGTCGGAACAGGTAGCTACGCTTTGTAAAAGCAGAGAGGTTTCTATTCTTTGTATGGTCCTGTCCGTCCCTTGTCATGTTGGTATAGGGAGCTGCCCCTCTGGTCACTTTCGTTTGTATCTGTGAAGCACGCTCAGTAGGAGCCCAGGCCAGTCTGTCCGCGGCGAGCGTCTGAAGTCGTAAGATCTCCGGCTAAGCGCGTGTCTGCTAAGTCCTTAGGACAACAGAGTTCTTAAGTTCAGCCTCACTGAAAATTTAGTCACCATTATTTCAGATTTAGCTCTAAAATATCTAATGTTATCTTAAATTGCAACCCAGTGTAATTCGAGTGTGAAGTTCAGAATATCTTCCAGTAGTTGCTTTGTCACTACTTTGTGAGTAAAGTGGAACCACGTGTTGTTCAGTAACTCTAACTAAGATGACCAATCTTAATTGCGAATGTGCGTGAGATTATAAAGTCTCGTCTTGACAATATTTTTCAATATAGCAACTTTTCTTTATGTTCAACCCACGTGCGGGGTACTTTGTGAGACCAGTACCACGTGCTTATACAATTGTTTGACCCATGAGGTTAATAGTAAGACGGTAGTAACCAGTTCGTAGTTCTTCTTTTGTAAATTGTGTTTCGATGTAATTTATTTTAATTATCAAAATTATTGTGGAGCTACACTCTTTGTGTAAACCAAGTTGACCACGTGAAGTTTGTGGTGTAAGCATCAAAGTAGCCCTCAGCTATTCTTTTCCGGAAGATTTCAAAGAGAGTTAGTATGAATTTAGTATACCAGTGTGTGGTAATTTCATGACGGACAGGACTGCGCTACGAACGTAGCTTCTTTGGGTGAAAATTGAATCGGTTTGTTGTGATTAATTTACTCTTGCATATGTTTCGACGTTCTTCGTGTGTTATTTTATGATTGCAGTGTTGTATGCAGTCTCCCAATCTTGGCTCTATATTTGATGTGTTCCATAAGTTTACTAACTCACATTTTCATAGTCCTAAACAAGGCACCAGTTTAGTTATGAATCAAGTTTAATATGCTGAAATTTTAACGGAACAATCATCAAAGTTAAAATAAATGTCCAAATTTAAACTGATTTATTTATTTTTATTTAAATTCTCTTTTTATGTATATATATCACCGATTGTCTTAAGATGACTATTAAAAGTTTATAACAAATGTTAGTCTGGTTGGCAATTTGGTAAGCCAGACTGGATACCTGACGAAACAGTTGCGCAGTAATGCAAGGTTAACTTCCTCAGATAGCTCACAGCTCTTAACCCACTTTTATGGTTTTGAATATCAGCACCGCTTTCTGAACAAATTAATGCAACAACATTACAACCACCATTATGAGTATGCCTGCAACAGAGCTGGCGTTAGCCGTGCCTAGCTGACGTGAACGAACAAGCATCGATGCTTTCCTTTGATTCGGTGTTGGCTGTACACGAAACTGGTCGGTCGGTTGTTGCATTTGTAGCCCGTCTTCGCGCGCTCTTCAAGGCGAGCGTGCCTCCCACCCTCTGAAGCAGAGCTCGTGCAGTTAACGCGCGCGGTGCAAGAGGAGAGCAGAAGAGTGTGCCATTGTCCGGCGTGCGGCAGAGCGGATCGCTACTCACCGTCGCAGCGACACGAACAGCGGCGGCGCCGCAGCTGCGGGCTGAGGCGGAGACGGCGACGTCATGCTGCACCGCGGGCGACTGCCGGCACGGCACCCGCGGTCGCGCCGCGCCGCGCCGCGGCAGCTGCGCGCTGATAGCGGCGGCGCGGGCAAGGCTGGGCGCCTATCTCTCTGCCGGGCAGCGCGCTGCTGCTCGTTCAGACACGGCCAACCGATTCCGCTCATATTTGGCAGGTCGCTAGGGTGCAATTGGCTCTGACAAGGGAACCTCCCCATCGCACCCCCCTCAGATTTAGCTATAAGTTGCCACAGTGGATAGGCCTTGAAAACCTGAACACAGATGAAAGGATAAAACAGGAAGAAGTTGTGTGGAACTATGAAAAAAATAAGCAAAATGTACAAACTGAGTAGTCCACGTGCAAGATAGGCAACATCAAGGATAGTCAGAGCTCAGGAGCACCGTGGTTAACGTGAGCAGCTGCGGAACGGAAGGTCCTTGGTTCAAGTCTTCTCTCGAGTGAAAAGTTTACTTTCTTTATTTCCAGACAATTATAATCTGTCCGTCCGTCCGTCCGATGGATTTGACGGTCTACACACGGAAAAATTTGAAAACATTAAAAACATATGTTTTGACAGAGCACAGGGAAAACTGTGCGACTGTGAAACCGTTACATTCATTTGTTCTACATCTACAACTACATGACTACTCTGCAATTCACATTTGAGTGGTTGGCAGAGGGTTCATTGAACCACAATCATACTATCTCTCTACCATTCCACTCCCTAACAGCGCGCGGGAAAAACGAACACCTAAACCTTTCTGTTCAAGCTCTGATTTCTCTTATTTTATTTTGACGATCATTCCTACCTATGTAGTTTGGGCTCAACAAAATATTTTCGCATTCGGAAGAGAAAGTTGGTGACTGAAATTTCGTAAAAAGATCTCGCCGCGACGAAAAACGTCTTTGCTGTAATGACTTCCATCCCAATACGCGTATCGTATCTGCCACACTCTCTCCCCTATTACGTGATAATACAAAACGAGCTGCCCTTTTTTGCACCCTTTCGATGTCCTCCGTCAATCCCACCTGGTAAGGATCCCACACCGCGCAGCAATATTCTACCAGAGGACGAACGAGTGTAATGTAAGCTGTCTCTTTAGTGGACTTGTTGCATCTTTTAAGTGTCCTGCCAATGAAACGCAACCTTTGGCTCGCCTTCTCCATAATAATATCTATGTGGTCTTTCCAACTGCAGTTGTTCGTAATTTTAACGCCCAGGTACTTAGTTGAATTGACAGCTTTGAGAATTGTACTATTTATCGAGTAATCGAATTCCAACGGATTTCTTTTGGAACTCATGTGGATCACCTCACACTTTTCGTTATTTAGTGTCAACTGCCACCTTCCACACCATACAGCAATCTTTTCTAAATCGCTTTGCAACTGATACTGGTCTTCGGAAGACCTTACTAGACGGTAAATTACAGCATAATCTGCGAACAATCTAAGAGACCTGCTCAGATTGTCACCTGGGTCATTTATGTAGACCAGGAACAGCAGAGGTCACAGGACGGTTCCCTGGGGAACACCTGATATCACTTCATTTTTACTCGATGATTTGCCGTCTATTACTACGGTAGATCACATAACTAATGAGGAGGTATTGAATAGAATTGGGGAGAAGAGGAGTTTGTAGCACAACTTGACAAAAAGAAGGGACCAGTTGGTAGGCCATATTTTGAGGCATCAAGGGATCACAAATTTAGCATTAGAGGGCAGCGTGGAGGGTAAAAATCGTAGAGGGACACCAAGAGATGAATACACTAAGCAGATTCAGAAGGATGTACGTTGCAGTAAGTACTGGAAGATGAAGAAGCTTTCGCAGGATAGAGTAGCATGGAGAGCTGCATCAAACCAGTCTCAGGACTGAAGACCACAACATCAATACTACGAACTGCGACCTTTCTGACAGGAAATCACGAATCCAGTCGCACAACTGAGACGATACCCCATAGGCCCGCAGCTTGATTAGAAGTCGCTTGTGAAGAACGGTGTCAAAAGCTTTCCGGAAATCTAGAAATACGAAATCAACTTGAGATCCCCAGTCGATAGCGGCCATTACTACGAGCAAATAAAGAGCTAGCTGCGTTGCACAAGAGCGATGTTTTCTGAAACCATGCTGATTACGTATCAATAGACCGTTCCCTTCGAGGTGATTCATAATGTTTGAATGCAGTATATGGTCCAAAACCCTACTGCAAACCGACGCAATGATATAGGTCTGAATTTAGATGGATTACTCCTACTACCCTTCTTAAACACTGGTGCGACCTGCGCAATTTTCCAATCTGTAGGTACAGATCTATCGGTGAGCGAGCGGTTGTATATGAGTGCTAAGTAGGGAGCTATAGTATCAGCGTAATCTGAAAGGAACCTAATCGGTATACAATCTGGACCTGAAGACTTGCCCGTATCAAGCGATTTGAGTTGCTTCGCAAACCCTAAGGTATCTACTTCTAAGAAACTCATGCTAGCAGATGTTCGCGTTTCAAATTCTGGAACATTCCATTCGTCTTCCCTGGTGAAGGAATTTCGGAAAACTGCGTTCAATAATTCCGCTTTAGCGGCACAGTCGTCGGTAACAGTACCATCGGCACTGCGCTGCGAAGGTATTGGCTGCGTCTTGCCGCTTGTGTACTTTACATACGACCAGAATTTCTTCGGATTTTCTACCAAATTTCGAGACAATGTTTCGTTGTGGAACCTATTAAAGGCATCTCGCATTGAAGTCCGTGACAAATTTCGGGCGTCTGTAAATTTTAGCTAATCTTCGGGATTTCGCGTTCTTCTGAACTTCGCATGCTTTTTCCGTTGCTTCTGCAACAGCGTTCGGACCTGTTTTGTGTACCACGGGGGATCCGTTCCAGCTCTTACCAATTTATGAGGTGTGAATCTCTCAATTGCTGTTGCTACTATATCTTTGAATCTGAGCAACATCTCGTTTACATTTGCATAGTCAGTCAGGAAGGAATGGAGATTGTCTCTTAGGAAGGCTTCTAGTCACACTTTATCCGCTTTTTTAAATAAAATTATATTGCGTTTGTTTCTGGTGGATTTGGAAGAAACGGTATTGAGCCCAGCTACAACGACCTTGTGATCACTAATCCCTGTATCAGTCACGATGCTCTCTATCAGCACTGGATTATTTGTGGCTAAGAGGTCAAGTGTGTTTTCGCAACCATTTACAATTCGCGTGGGTTCGTGGACTAACTGCTCGAAATAATTTTCGGAGAAAGCATTTAGGACAATCTCGGAAGATGTTTTCTGCCTACCACCGGTTTTGAACAAGTATTTTTGCCAACATATCGAGGGAAGGTTGAAGTCCCCACCAACTATAACCGTATGAGTGGGGTATTTATTTGTTACGAGACTCAAATTATCTCTGATCTGTTCCGCAACTATATCATCGGAGTCTGGGGGTCGGTGGAAGGAGCCAATTATTAAGTTAGTTCGGCTGTTAAGTATTACCTCTACCCATACCAATTCGCACGGAGTATCTACTTCGACTTCACTTCAAGATAAACCACTACTGACAGACACAAGCATTCCACCATCAATTCTGCCTAATCTATCTTTCCTGAACACCGTCTGAGACTTCGTAAAAATTTCTGCAGAACTTATTTCAGGCTTTAGCCAGCTTTCTATACCTATAACGATTTCAGCTTATGTGCTTTCTATTAGCGCTTGAAGCTCAGGGACTTTCCCAGCACAGCTATAACAATTTACAACTATAATTCCGACTGTTCCTTGATTCAAGCACGTCATGTATTTGCCATGCACCCTTTGAGATTGCAGCCCACCCCGTACTTTCCCGAGGCCTTCTAACCTAAAGAACCGCCCAGTCCACGCCACACAGCTTCCGCTACCCGTGTAGCCGCCAGCTGAGTGTAGTGAACTCCTGACCTATTCAGCGGAACCCGAAACCCCACCACCCTATGTCGCAAATCAAGGAATCTGCAGCCAACACGGTCGCAAAACCGTCTGAGCCTCTGATTCAGACCCTACACCCGGCTTTGCACCGAAGGTCCGCTGTCGGTTTTGTCAACGATGCTGCAGATGGTGAGCTCTGCCTTCATCTCGTAAGCAAGACCGGCAGCCTTCACCAAATCAGATAGCCGCTGGAATCCAGAGATAATTTTCTCAGATTCCTGCATTTGTTGCAGTTTATGTGACAAACTCTATGGTTTCATCACTTTTTTGGGAGTGATTACCACATCTACAAGAAAACCTACATCGGGAAAGGTAGAAGAATCTTTTTACCCATTCGCCAAGTGTACAAGTTAGGTGAGTCGAGACATATTACTGTCATGTGACGCACATGCCGTCACCAGCGTCATATAGAATATATCAGACTTTTTTCCTGTGGAGAAATCGGTTGACCTATGACCTTGCGATAAAATGTTTTCGGTTCCCATTGGAGAGGCATGTCCTTTCGTCTACTAATCACACGGTTTTGCATTGCGGTCGCAAAACACAAACACTAAACTTATTACAGTGAACAGAGACGTCAATGAACGAACGGACAGATCATAACTTTGCGAAAATAAACAAAGTAAACTTTTCACTCGAGGGAAGACTTGAACCAAGGACCTCTCGTTCCGCAGCTGCTCACGCTATCCACCGGACCACGGCACTCCTCACCACACACTCTACTTGATGTTACCTATCTTGCACATGGACTACTCAGTTTGTATATTTTGCTTATTTTTTTCATAGTTCCACACAACTTCTTCCTGTTTTCTCGATTGATCTGTGTTCAGTTTTTCAAGGCCTATCCACTGTGCCAACTTATAACTAAATCTGAGGGGGGTGCGACGGGGAGGTTCCCTTGTGGGTACTATGGGACTTACCCGCCTAGTTGGCCGTGCGGGAAGGAGCGCCTGGTCCCCGGCACGAATCCGCCCGGCGGACTTGTGTCGAGGTCCGGTGAACCGGCCACTCCGTGGATGAGTATTTAGGCTGTTTTCCATCAGCCTAGGCGAATGCGGGTTGGTTCCCCTTATTCCGCCTCAGTTACACTATGTCGACGATTGCTGCGCAAACAAGTTCTCCAGGTACGCGTACACCACCATTACTCTACCACGCAAACATAGGGGTTACACTCGTCTGGTGTGAGACTTTCCCTGGGGCGTCCACCGGCGGCCGAAAACAATAATCCTGGGTTTGGTGTGGGGCGACGGAGGGGTGAAGTGGACTGCGGTAGTCGTCGTGGGGTTGTGGACCACTGTGGCTGTGGCGGGGACGGAGCCTCTCTGTCGTTCATAGGTCCCCAGTTAACATACAATACAATACAATATGTGGGACTTACAATCTGAGGTCATCAGTCCCACTGGCCTCAGTGACCGAGCTGTTCTAGGCACTACAGTCTGGAACCGCGCGACATCTACGGTCGCAGATTCGAATCCTGCCTCGGACATGGATGTGTGTGATGTCCTTAGGTTAGTTAGGTTTAAGTGGTTCTAAGTTCTAGGGGATTGATGACCTCAGAAGTAAAGTCCCGTAGTGCTCAGAGCCTTTCATCAGTCCCCTATAACTTAGAACTACTTAAACTTAACTAACCTAAGGACATCACATACATCCTTGCCTGAGGCACGATTCGAACCTACGACCATAGCACCAGCGCGGTTCCAGACAGAAGCGCCTAGAACCGCTCGGCCACA
This sequence comes from Schistocerca gregaria, assembly GCF_023897955.1. NCBI lineage: Eukaryota > Metazoa > Arthropoda > Insecta > Orthoptera > Acrididae > Schistocerca > Schistocerca gregaria. Next base: position 259,099,450 of record NC_064920.1, on the reverse strand, counting down.
CCGGCCGGCCGAACGCTTTAAGATATTTTGGCTCAACACGCTCTAGGTTTTGAAAAAACTACCCATATTGTTATTATGGTCATTGTTGTTATTTTATTATTATTATTATTATTATTATTATTATTACTAATGTTATTGTGATACTTGACCTTTTCGTACATACAGACTATTCCACGAAGTTTTTTTTTTTTTTTTGCAGCCTTATGATATCGACTCTTATTTAGGTTGACAACCATTCAGCCAGCTTCAGTTAAATGTTTTGCAAAGGAGAGTGCGATTTTTTTTTCTTTATTGTTATTTCACCCCCCCCCCCCTCTCCCCCTCCCCCTTGCCCAACACGGCCCGGCAGGAGTGGTGGACTGTCAGCGGTACAGGCAACGCGCTCTTCAGCCAATGGACAATAAAGTAGTAAAGTACGTAAAAAAACCACATGAAACAGATAGCGGACATATTTAGAATTTAAAACGTTTTAAAGGTGAAAAATAAAATGGAAGTTTTTAGATATATGACGGATGATTTTTTGCACTGGTAGTTAAAAATAGTAATAATGAAAGGTAAAATGAAATACAATAAGCACAATACCAGAGAAGGAAAGTTGCTACTCACTATATAGCGGACATGCTGAGTCGCGATAGGCACAATAAAAAGATTCACACTCATAGCTTTCGGCCATTAAGCCTTTGTCAGCAGTAGACACGCGCGCACACACACACACACACACACACACACACACGCAAACGCAACTTGCACACACGTCTGCAGTCTCAGAGAGCTGAAACTACACTAGCTTCACTACACTAGTTTCAGCTCTCTGAGACTGCAGACGTGTGTGCAAGTTGCGTTTGTGTGTGTGTGTGTGTGTGTGTGTGTGTGTGTGTGTGTGTGTGTCTACTGCTGACAAAGGCTTAATGGCCGAAGGCTGTATGTGAATCTTTTTATTGTGCCTATCGCGACTCGGCATCTCCGCTATATGGTGTTTAACAACTTTCCTTCTTTGGTATTGTTACATTCCATCCTGGATTTTCCATTGTTTGATACAATAAGCACATATTTAAAACATGTTGCCAAGACGCTGATATGTAAAAGAGGCACTTTCCTGTCTACAAACTGGAAGAAACTGTCACGATAAAGGGAGTCAGTTGTCGAAGAGGAATAGGTTGGCCAGTGAATAGGGTAGGAATGTTGGGTAAATGGATGGAGGACTGGTACATGGCAGCTATGAGTAGGAGTAGCTGTTGGTTCAGAAGAGGAGTGGAGTAGAGGGGGAAACTGGTGACATTTATAATTGTTGGGAAAAAGGGGTGTGAAAAGAAAGGCATAAGGGACGAAGGGAGGGTAAGGACATATGGCAAGGAGAGGGAGAGGAAGCCCTGATAGGGTGGCCTAGGTGGCGTGGGCCTATAGGTGGTAAGATGGGTAAATGTCAGGGAGTTCATGATCTGGGAGCGGGAGATGGTTGAAGTTTCTTTGGGAGACATTGTAGAGGGTTCTGTAATTGGAGGGTTGGTGGGATATGCTGAATATGAGCATTGGAAAGTAGAGGGGAAAGGGTAGGATTTTTGGAGTCGAGTCTACAGATAGTGAAAATTCTTTGGAGGTGTGCAATGTGAGTGAGGAGAGGTGGGAATGTGACGAGTTGATAAAGGATCGCCGGCTGGAGTGGCCGAGCGGTTCTAGGCGCTACAGTCTGGAACCGCGCGACCCCTGCGGTCGCAGGTTCGAATCCTGCCTCGGGCACGGACGCGTGTGTTGTCCCTAGGTTAGTTAGGTTTAAGTAGTTCTAGGGGACTGATGACCTCAGAAGTTAAGTCCCATAATGCTCGGAGCCATTTGAACCATTTTTGATAAAGGATGTTTGTGTGGGAAGGTAAACAGATGCAAAAAGGAAGGCAGAGTGTTTGGCGTTCGACGATCTGGAGAGACTTAACAGAACTTTGGAGGGGCAGATATGCATGGACCATTTGCATAGCAAAGGATGGAGAAGATTAGGGATTTGTAAGTGTGAAGGACTGTGGAGGTGCTGTCCTCATGTTCTACTGGTTAGTAGTTTAAGTGTACTGTGGGCTTTCTGCTGGATGGTTAGTAGTTGGAATTTCCACATTGGTTGTCAGTTAAAGGTTAATCCAAGCTATTTAAGTGTGTTAGTTAGCTGGATGGGTCAGTCATAAATGGTGAGGAAGAAGTCATGGAAATGGGTGATGCACGTAGGGCGTCCTAGAATTACTGCCTGCGTTTCGAAAGGTTAATCTTAAGGAGCTGTTGGTTATACCAGGAGTTAAACTGATTGAGGTGGATTTGGAGGCTTCGTTGGGATTTCTGGAGCGCTAGATGGAGGACGAGGATAAAGGTGTCATCAGTACAATGAAGGAGGTGGATGGGAGGAGGTGGACTGCGCATATCAGCGGTGTATAAGGGGTAAAGGAGACGGGATTTTTGGCTGAACACATCCTCCTTTTTTGAGAAAACTATCCTCAAGTTCAGGATAGGACCGATGGATAATCGAAAACTGAGAATTTTTTATTATCAAATATGGTGTTCGCAAACACACGTTTTCCTAGGCATCGGGGAAAAATAAGTTTGAGTCGGTATTTAACACGTCGCTCGTAATGTGTAGACGGTCTGTTACCTATCGACAGAATGGGTGAAGCTGCGATTTTAGCGAACGGTTCATCCGCCAGGGAAAAAGTGCAATCTTTCTTTGCTCCCGTGATTCCGCCCATGCGCAGTAGGTGTGTACGAGCATACGCAGAACGCATCATTTAGAGCGGGCTTTCTGCTTCTTATTGTTTTCATCTGTGGCCAGCAGACGAGAAATACGTGATCTGGTGAGGACTCTTTTGGCTGTTGTGCGAGGTATTCTACACATTTCTCAGTGCTGTAATAAAACAAATGAAAATGCTGCTTTTTGCATTGCCCTTGAGAAAAGCTGTATGTCGAATGATAGCTTCTTACTGTAAAAATGAGATGAAACAAAGAAAGTGTAAGTGTGCTTAGGCATATTGCAAGGAAAGGTATCTAAACGTTACTCTAGATGCGCAGTACCGTAATAAGGTATGTATACAAACGTTTGATTCTGAGTTTAAGTATATTACGTAAACATGCATGTAATTTTAGATTAGATATGTGAACGTATCTCCTTCATTGTAAGGTATCGCACGTGTTTGATTAGACTCAATCTTTTGTATTATCTCATCCAGAAAGGATAGTGCAGAGAGAATAGCCATAAGAGACAGAGCAGTTGGTTCGGCCACGACCATTGAGGACTGTAAAAGCCGTTTTACACCTTTGCGGCCGCACTATTGTCAAATAGCTTCCCCCAGTACTGCGTCGCTTGCTCGAATCCCGTCAGTAGCTTGTCAAAACAAGGCCCTTCCATTCTCACCAGTTCCTAAATTCCTGTGGACCTTCGAGCTTCAACTCGCTCATTAACAGGCTAAGGCGGACACTGTCACTTCAACTGCTGAGTAGATAACTGCGTCCTCCAGGTCTAAAATGCTGTGAAACGCAAACACAATCAGTTGTTTCTACCAGCATGAGACAAACGAACACTTAAGCTCTTACTTCTGTGTACTCACAACGTAATCTCATTCTAGTGACACAAGATAACAATAACTGCTTAATAAATACGAAACTAGACCTCACAGAGGTTTCAATAGGAGTGAATAACAAAAATGGTTCAAATGGCTCTGACCACTATGGGACTTGACATCTGAGGTCATCAGTCCCCTGGAACTTAAAACTACTTAAACCTAACTAACCTAAGGACATCACACGCGTCCGTGCCCGAGGCAGGATTCGAACCTGTGACCGTAGCAGTCCCACGGTTCCGGACAGCAGCGCCTAGAACCGCACGGCCATCGCGGCCGGCGAACAACATTTTTACAAAAATTTCAGATTTCACACTCAACAAGCCTTTAGTTCCGAACACGTACCCTTTGGGAGTTTGTGCAAACTTACACGTTATGTATATCATGTAATCGAAAAAGTTCGCATTTCCAAACTACTACGCTTGGGGCGCTGGTACAGCTTGTCTACGATAGACGTGCCATGCAGTACCGGCTTAATGCCTGCCGCTTATGTACTCAGAAGATAAACACTATTCAACGAAAGCGCCACTAGTGCAACGACCAAGGCGGAGCAGAGAAGCTGTGTTCGATTGTCACGTGCATTTAGCACTTTTTTATTTATACTTCACTGATAGGAATAGGAGGCTTAATCAGGCAGTTAATAGGGAGTAATAACAAGGTAGGCAAATAAATTTCTCAACGTCCTGGATTGAAAAGGAAATAAAATTTTAATTCTAGTTGCCTTCCGATGGCTCTTTTACTCTCTCTGTTAGATGTCATTTTCTTTCGAACAACTGCATAAATGGTACTTGTGATATAAACATTCAAAGCAAATATGTTCGGGGCCCCAAGAAAACCCGAAGAATGCGAACCTAGTGCACCTACATCGTACCTTTCGAAGATTTGGCGGAGAACAGACTTGGTTAACATTTAAAAATATTTCTTTTTCGGGAATTAATTATAATGCAGGCCACGCTTACGATAACATCGTTTGAAAAATCTATGCTTTTAATTTTTATTCCTTTCCAAACCAAGCCGTTTGAGAAATTTATTTGCCTATCTTATTATTATTATTCCTTGTTGATTATCTTATTAACCAGTTTCGATATGGAAAAGTGAGAATTTAAAAAATTGCAGAATGTATTTGAGATCCAAATACAGGTTTCTTACTCGGCAGCCAGATGCTTTGGTCGCTTCAACAATGACGCTTTCGGTGAACAGTGTTTACCGCATGGCTAGATAAGTGGCAGCCGTACCAGTTTCTCTCTTCGATTTGCAGGAAAATATGTGTTTGCAAATCCCGTATACGATGGTGAGAAATGCTCAGTTTTCGATTACCTACCAATCTTGTCAATTTTGTGTCGACTGCCTGTTATGAACCGGAGATGGGTTGAGCCAAAATATCTTAACCATTATGGGTTGCATTCCAACAAATCGCCAAATATGAGCCGAATCGATTTGGCGTGTCTCAGGCATTCCTCCTTGTAAGAAGAGTTAAGCGGCCCCTAGACTGTCAGTACTATAGTTTGCAATAATATCGAACGTGTGCAGATTAGATTGAGCAGCTGCGCAATAATAATTGAGGACATCTAACACAAAAATTGCAACATAATCACAGTAAGGTAGTCCAGCCGCGCGGGGTAGCCATTTGGTCCGAGGCGCCTTGCCACGGTTCGTGGCTGCCTTCGAAGTCCTCCCTCGGGCATGAGTGTGTGTGTTGTTCTTAGCGTTAAGTTAGTTTAAGTTATATTAAGTAGTGTGTAAGCCTAGAGACTGATGGCCTCAGCAGTTTTGTCCCATAGGAACACAAATTTCCAGCGGGCCGTTGTGGCCAAAAGTTCTAGGTGCGTCATTCCGGAACCGCGCTGCTGTTACGGTCGCAGTTTCGAATCCTGCCCCGGACATGGATGTGTGTGATGTCTTAGGTTAGTTAGGTTTAAGTAGTTCTAAGTCTAGGGGATTGATGACCTCAGATGTTAAGTCCCATAGTGCTCAGAGCCATTACAATCATTTTGAAAAATTTCCAAATCTTTCCAAGACAGTCCAGTGAGGAAGGAAATATTTATTTTCCAATAAATCCAGTCACGGATCGCAAATTATTATCAATAGGGTATTATGGTTGAAATGGCTCTGAGCACTATGGGACTTAACATGTGAGGTCATCAGTCTCCTAGACTTAGAACTACCTAAACCTAAATAACCTAAGGACATCACACACATCCATGCCCGAGGCAGGATTCGAACCTGTGGCCGTAGCAGCAGCGCGGTTCCGGACTGAAGCGCCTACAACCGCTCGGCCACAACAGCCGTCTAATCGGGTATTAATTTCATTCAACAAAACCTAAAACAAAGCATACAGTGACAGCTTGACATACAATTATATCAAAAGTACACAAATATAGAATCAGAAATCCTTTTAAGGAAGTATCGGAGGATTTCCGGGTCTGAGAAGATGCAATATGCTACACAGTACACAATCACACGCACACCATACGAGTTTCGTCACTGAGTTACAAATTTTGAGTACCATGAACATCACTGGGACATTCATGTTGACACTGAGGAAACGAGTACTGCCGTGCACTGCCAAGTGACGTGCCTATCTTATGGCAGGCTAGATGCCGCTGTGGACGTCGTTTCACACTGAGCGATGTGACGCAGTGCTTAGCACGCTGGACTCGCATTCGGAAGGACGGTGGTTCAATCCCGCGTCCGGCCATTCTGATTTAGGTTTTCTGAGATTTTCCTAAATTGCTTCAGGCAAGTGCCAGGGTAGTCCTTTGAAAGGGCAAGCCGACTTCCTTTCCCATCCTTCCCTAATCCGATGAGACCGATGATCTCATGTTTGGTCTCTCCCACTAAATCATTCCCCCAAACTCATTTCACATGACCTGATATCAACGAGGAGGAGAGGCACCGGAGCTTGCGTCATAACAAGTGACACTGCAGGTCTTATGAGTCACTGGCGGGGAGCGAGTAACTATTTACGAGAAGTTTAAATGCATGCAAGCTCTCGACACCACACGACGAAGTTAAGACCTTTAATGGTTATCTTTTCTTTAACATAGCGTTTTCCTGTGGACCATGCACACAGCTGAGGATTCGCGAAGTATGGCGGACAAGGCGACTAGTGAGACGTCACAATTTCGTTGTGGAGCCCGTATATCTCGTGGGCCCCGACATGACTTCAACAGAAAAAAATCTCTTTAGTATAGTGTACAGAACATAGATTTTTTATTTTTTTTTTGAGTTATCTGTTCTCTGACTGATTCAATGCGCCCCGCCACGAATTCCTCTCCTGTGCCAACCTTTTCACGTCAGAGTAAGAATTGCAACTTATGTCCTCAATTATTTGGTGGATGTATTTCAGTCTGTCTCTTCCTCTACAGTTTTTACCCTCTACAGCTCCCTCTAATACCATGGAAGTTAATTTCTGGTGTCTCAACAGGTGTCCTATCATCCTGTCCCTTCTTCTTGTCAGTGTTTCGCGTGTATTCTTTTCGTCGCCGATTTTGCGGAGAACCTCCTCATTCCTTACCTTATCAGTCCACATAATTTCAACATTTGTCTGTAGCACCACATCTCAAAGCTTTGACGCTCTTCTGTTCCTGGTTTTTCCGCGGTCCATAATTCTCTGCCTTGCAACAGTATGTTCAAAACGTACATTCTCATCAGCTTCTTCCTCAAATTAAGGCCGAGTTGTTACCAGTAGATTTCCTTTGGTCATGAATGCCCTCTTTGCCTATGCTAGTCTGCGTTTATGCCTTCTTTGCTTCGTCCACCATGGGTCATTTTACTTCCAAACCAGCAAAATTCCTTAACACCGTCTACTGCGTGATCACCAATTAAGAATGGTTCAAATGGCTCTGAGCACTATGGGACTTTACTGCTGAGGTCATCAGTCCCCTAGAACTTAGAACTACTTAAACCTAACTAACCTAAGGACATCACACACATCCATGCCCGAGGCAGGATTCGAACCTGCGACCGTATCGGTCACGCGGTTCCAAACTGAAGCGCTTAGAACCTCACGGCCACACCGGCCGGCACCAATTCAGAGTTTTTCCCCGAGGATAGCAATTTAGTCAGCGAGTCCTATCACTAAGATCTTTAACCCTACCTTTAATCCCACTCTTGAATCTTTCCTTCGTTTCCGTCATTGCTTCTTCGACGTACATCCCTACCTGACACCCTTTTTAATCCGAGCACTTCGTTCCTGGTCTACCATTCTCATGTTTCCCTCTCGGTTCTGGTACATACTATACAGGATGTTCAAACTGAATCATCCGACTTGACACGTCTACATTTCTTAAACTAATAACCATATACATTGAATTTTGTTTTCTCATGAACGGGAAACTCAAAGTTTCTTTTTCATATCTTTTCATAGGTGTTCAATATGCCTGCCTTGAGAAGCACTGCAGATGTCAATGCGGGATTCAAATTGTTCCCACCCTGCAGTGAGCATGTCTTGAATTACAGCTTCCACATTAAATTTTGGAGAGTCCCTCTCGTGTTATACAGCTTCATGTGGTTGTTCTGTATCCCATATTCTCACATTATGATGGTTCACCTTTCCATTTAAATAAAATATTGCATCGTCACTAAACACTAAGTGTGGCAGAAATCTATCATCCTCCATCTAGCCAAGAAAGAAATTACAGAACTCCACACATTGTTGTTTGTCACCTTCACGAAGAGGTTGTAGTAGCTGAATTTTGTATGGCTTCATATTTAAACGCCGACGCAACACACGACGCAACAGGCGGACATCAGGGGCATGTTGAACCGTCGAGCTGCAAGGCGAACGGATTTCTGCACTCTTTGTGAAACTATGACGGATGCGTTCGACGTCTGTGTCAGACACTCGGGGACGGTCCGGCGATTTGCTTTTACACAAACAGCCTGTTTCTTGGAATTGTTCATGCCCTCGTGAAATGCTCTGTGCTGTAGGAGGGTCCACAACATACCTAGTACCGAAGACACACTTAACTGTTATTACTGACCTGCACTGCGCAGAACGTAGAACACAAAATGCTTTCTGTTGTCGCGACACCGTTTTTACTAGAACTGAAGTAAGCGCACACTGCTGCTACCAAGCGGGAACCATGTAAAACTCGAGAGTCTGCTCTTTCCAACATTATGTTGTACACGAGCATATCTCAAATAACGTAATTGTTATAATTTTTTTTTTAAATCGGATGATTCTTTTTGATATACGGAATATATCACCAGACTTTCCCTATAGTGCACTCACATTTTACTCAAATTTCGAACATCTTGCACCATTTCACATCGTCGAATGCTTTTTATAGGTCGGCAAGTCCTACGAACATTTCTTTATTTGTCTTCAGTCTTTCTTCAATTATCAACCTCACGTCAGAATCGCCTGTCTTGTGCCTTTACCTTTCCTAAAGCCAAACTGATCGTCATCCGAAATTTTCTTTCTCATTAATCTGCATATTATTCTTGTCAGCAACTTGGATAGCACTCACGCAATCCATCCGCTAAATGCGAACCCACAACCTGCTCAGAATCATATGCCATGGAATGAGAGATTTTCATCTGATATAAACAACATTATTTGTCACACATCATCTGTTCCTCAGGAAAGATTTTGTACACTTCATCAAATGGAATAATTGTATTGAAGTAATGTGAAATGACGTGCAGTAGCGACACCTAGCATGCCAAAGTGCAGGAACGCCACCCATCACTGTACGACAGTATAACTCATTTCCTCAAGTGGCAACATGTGTGTCTCGATGGTGTTCATGGTATTCAAAAATTGTAAATTTTTGATGAAGTACTCAAAAATTGTGAATCTGTGACGAAGGTTGTGTGACTAATTATTGTGACTATACCATCTACATATGCAGTGACACAACACACATAGTATACTGCATCTGCTCTGTAGCAAGCAAAAAATATGATCTATAAATAATCTTCCTGCTCTGAAGTCAGACTGTTCAACACCCTCCATTTCCTTAAATACTATTTCTGAAAATTTTTTAATAATCCTTCCATAAAGTCTGCAAAATACATTATTTACAATTATTCTCGCACTCATTGTTTCTTCCTTTCTTGTGGATTGTTGATATAAATCCTACACAAATGTCATTTTTGCTTAAATGATTCGTGTAATTGGGAAATATTTGTATGTCCAGCCACCTCTGTATGCTTATTTTAGGTCTAAAGATGGTCATCATTGACTGTAATACCTCTGTATTATTATTACGTGGTTTCACAATGTAACATTTTAAATTTCCGTTACTCCAAGATTACACATAAAATTTGATTTCCATCCTCAATTTTTGTCTATCTATCCTCTATCCATAAATTTTCCACAACATTTCTTCTTCTGATAGAGGTCTGAATTCCTTGAATCCACTTGGTCAGTGGTCTCCCTCTTTTCTTTCTTCCTGGTGGCTTCCATTAGATAATTCTCTGTGATAATTTCTCCTTTGCCATCATTTTTGTATATCCATACAATAACAGTTGTTTTCCAATATAAAATCTGCAATTGCATTTATGACGTCTTTTTGCTTCCTGATGCCTACATTCCTGATACTTTCTCACCTAGACATCCCTCAGGACTGCCTGCAAAAATCCGTATCTGTTGCCATCAACCTTTTTACTATTTGCGATTTAACTGTCCATACTTCTGATCCATATGTTATAAAGCGTCTGATAATAGTGTTGGAGATTCTTCTTTTTGTTTTCTTTCTAATCTGTTGGTCTCATAAAATAGCATTAACTATTGCAGTAGCAAACTTCCCAGCATTTATTCTTGAATTAATTTCCTTGTCTTGTTTTCCATCTTCTGTAATGCTGACTCCTAGATATTTGTACTCTTCAGTATGTTTAATAGTTCCCATCCATTCTTTCAATGTCAAATCTTGATTTGTGTCTCCTACTACGATATATTTTGTTTTGTTGCTGTCGACCTGAATTCCCCATTTTTATACTCCTCCATTAATTTCCTTGTAACGAACTCTGTCTTCTTTATTTATGTCAAAATCAGTTGGTCATCAGCAAATTGTGATGAATGTATTGTAATAAAATTTGTTGGAATCCCCATGTTTTTACATTTGTTTCAATTTTCGAATGTTTTTTCTATATATATTCCTTATAGTGTTGATGACAGACTACATCCTTGATGTAATTCTTTTGTAACTTTAATTTCAGGTGAGAGATAATTTTATACTTTTATTCTAGCTTAGATTTTTCGTAAGGGTTCTAAACTGCTTTAATTATTATGGGGCTATATTAAACGCTTTTAAAGCTCTCCACACGTTACATATGGGTGTATTATAATGTGCTTTTTCTATGTATACAAATACTAAATGAAGGGGTTGATTTCTAACTTTTTTTTCAGTTGTTTGTTGCAAGCAAAATATATTATCTATAGTAGATCTCCCTGCTCTGAAGCCAACTTGTTCCTCAGCCTCCATTTTCTTAAATTCTGTTTCCAAAAACTTTTTGGTAATAGCTCCATAAAAGCTGCTAAGTACATTAGTTAAAATTATTCCTCTGAAGTTCTTGTACACATCTTTGCTTCCTTTCTTGTGGATTGTTGATATAAATCGTACTTTCCAGTGCTCTAGTATGGTCTCACCATTTAGCATTTTTCAAAAAGTCCTTTCCAAAGTTCATGTAATTCATTTGTACCATATTTCACCTGTTCAGTTGGTACTCCTCCAATTCCAGTAGCATTTCAGTTTTTTAAAAGTTTTAATTGTTTTTTTACTACTTCTCTTTCCATAAAGTGCTCTCATTATTTTCTGTTTCTTCTATATAGTCATTAATTGTATCCGAAAATTATCCTCTGTTTTCAGGCAGTAATTCTTTGAAGCCTTTTTCCCAAGTCTGGATACTTATGCAGGTAATTTATTGAGTTTCTTTAGAATTTTTTCTCAGTGTTTTCAATATCTTTCATGTCTCTGAGCTTCTCTTACCTCCAATTAGATTATTCATTGTATTAGCAGTATTTTCCCAATTCATATTTTTTGATTCTGTAATCATTCCCCTAATTTTTGCCTCTGCCCTCAATTCTATCTGATTCTGGATACTTTTTCATTTGGCCATTTTAAATATTTTTCCTTCTTTATTTTTACCACTTTCTCTATTTCTGTATCAAAATAGTATAAAATTTTTTTCTCATAATTAATTTCTGCGCCCAGGGCTTCTTTGGCTGCCTCATGTAGAGAACTAACAATGTATGGTACTTATATTGTATATCTGTATTGTCAAATTCTGTTTTAGTTAACTTTCCATTTAATCTTTTTTTGGATAGGTACACTGTGCTTTCATTTTCTAGGCTATGTACATTACACTTTGAGATTTTTATTTCGGTTTTAAAAACTTCCTCCTCATTAAAAATTTCTTCTTTACTTTTTATATCTACATATGGCAAACAGTTTTACAGTTAACTATATGATGATCACTCTGGATTACTCCTCTGTATGCTCTGACATCTTGTGTTTCTAAAACTCTTTTTTGCCGAATTATTATGTAATCAATTATTTATTATAACTGGAGAATTTCCTGATGTCATGAATATTTATGAATTTCATGATGTGGACAGGAATCATTCAAAATGTGTAGTGAATTTTGTTCATATACATCAATTAATTTTAGCCCATTATCATTTACTGAATCTTTTCCATGTGTCTTACTACTTTATTTCCTACTTGTTGTCCTGTTCCTCTATTGAAGTATCCAGCAATATTAGTTCTCTTGTATTTCCTATCCCTTCTACTAAGTCATTTAATTTATTGAACAATGTTTCTTTGGTGTGATCTGGTTCATTCTCACTTATTGCATAGACTCCTATTATAGTATTTTGGTCCATATAAAGTTATGTTTACTTTGATCAGATTTTCATCTGTTGGTGTCCAACTTGGAACATGTTTCTGTAATTTTTTCTTAACCAATTTTGACACTCCTTGCTTTGCCCTTCGATGTTTTTGCACGCTGTTGTATAATCTTATATAGTAACCTTTATTTTCTATGCCATTTCCCTTCTTTTTTGTTTCTGATAACACAACAATATTCTATTTTCTGTTTTCTAACTCTCTAATTATTTTCCCTTCCTTGTTCCTTAGTCCTCTAACGTTCCATGTTCCAACTTTTAAAATCTGTACCAGTCATTGGCCAATTTCGCTGGTTCAATGAACTAGAGGTCCAGAATGAGTGTAAAGTTGGACCTCATACAGCAACTGCTGTGTTCCTTCCAGTTTAAGTTGTTAGTAAATGTAATTCCTAGGTATTTAGTTGAATTTATGGCCTTCAGATATGTCTGACTTATCATGTAACTGAAGTTTAACGGATTCCTTTCTGCACTCACGTGGATGACCTCACACATTTCGTTATTTAGGGTCAGCTGTCAATTTTCGCACTTTTCAAATATCTCTTCTAAATCGTTTTGCAATTTGTTTCGATCTTCTGATGTAATTATTAGTCGATAAACGGCAGCATCATCTACAAACAACCTAAGGTGGCTGCTCAGATTGTCTCCCAAATCGCTTATAGGGGTATATAAGGAATAACAAAGGGCCTATAACTTTGGGGAATAAATCACTTCTGTTTTACTCGTTATACCTAATCTGAGAAAAGTGTGTATTAATTGTTTTATCCCTGGAACTTGCAAAAGTATTACAATGTATGAAAATGATGTACAGTATTTTTACAAGACACAGAAGTATATCCACAAAAAAGAATTACATAAAACATTGCATATACACTTACACAATATGTAGACAATTATAACGATTCAAACATTTGGAATAAACTGTTCAGAGTAAAGCAAAAGATATGACATATTGGACAAGCAAAGAATTCACATAAGATAAAAATAAGAAATATACAAATAAGAAACAGAGTTGTGTCATAAGAATAAATTCATGTGTGTTCGGAAGAAATCTAAAATTTATTAGAAATTGGCAGCGTTACATTTAAACCATGAAAAGTAAAAAAATATAGCCTACCAGTAGACATATATATTCTTTGGTACAAAATTATCACTGCTTTAAAATTTCAGATATCTTCCTTGATTATGTGGTTAGGGAAGGGAAAAATAAGCCGTCATACAGTTATGTGTGAACAAGTCATGTAAACCTGAAATTGTCAAACATCCCCATGCATGAATCAGATACATATTTCATCACTTGTACTTCAAAAATTCCTCAAATTATTTTCCATCCTTCAGCTTTTAAAGTCTCCATAACTTACTTCCAAAATCTCTTACCTATTACTTACATTTTCCTAAAATCTCACCTTTCAATCATATAATTTCCATAGGACTCAAATCATACCTCAAATATTGCTCAAACTTCATACCTAAACTTCAGGATATCCACATTATTAAAACCGCGAACCTTTTTTCTCAAATGTGCACTTCTCAAATCATCACCTCGCTTAAAAATATGTTCTTTTGTCAAACCTTATATATTTGATCATCACATCAAATCAGTTCTTCAACTCTCTTTTTTCAACCATGGTTAATCATCGCTGTAACATATACCCCTGCAAACTTATTGCTAAATTAAAGTAGCACATCACACTCATTCACACAATATAGAAAAAACAGCAAATCATACAATAAACAAGCTAAAGAAATGCTAAACAAACTATACAACATGACATCTTAAAGGAATTTCAACACTAACACAATTAGTCACAAAAAAAATCGAAAACGCAAAACTATAGAAAAGTAAGTTGTCACAGCACATGCAACAATGTATTGTATTCTAGCAAAATAAGTTTAACCAGTGCAAACTGTATTGCACACCAATATAAATCAATCTGCCTGTAAAATAATGAAAGATGACATTGAAACATAAAACAAGAATAAATGCATGATTATCTACAATAGCTTACTTAGACTGGCATGCCATGTAATTGATTGTACTAAATACATGTTATATAGTGAGTGAAAAGTCTTTGCTGAAAAAGCCTATTAGGAATTATTACAATTTTGCTGTTCTTCTGACATATTTCCTCTCTCATTTCCCATATTTTTTGAGTAAATCTCTCTCAATGATCTTTCAGAATGTAAACATTTTTCAGAAAAACTTTTCATCATGGGCTTTCAAGAGGCCTGGTGAACAGAGAAGATTAAACATTAGTACAAAGTGGTAAAACTGTTGTTAAGTCCACAAAAGAATATAAAGAAAATCTGCAAGAAATATTCTGTCACCCACACAAAACATCATTCATAAGAAATGGTAAGCCATATTCTACCTAACACTTTACTAACTCATACAGGTGCCCAAGTAAAAAGTTTCATACAAAGTGTGTAAATCATGTCATATTATTCAGGCACAGCTACCAGGCACTTCTCAAATCATGACCTCATATAAAACATTGTTCTTTTATAAAATCTTATATCTCATGTCATCACATCAAGTCATTTCTTTAACACTTATTTTGTCAACCATGATTAACCATCATCTTAACATATACCTCTGATAACTCATTGCTAACTCGTAAGTTTCTACCTTGTATCTATTATATAGAGTATGGAGATCTTGCTAAAATTAGAGTAGCACATGACACTCATTCACATAACATAGAAAAAAGCAAAGCTTCTAGTATTTCAAATGACATCAACACTTACTCACTTATTAGCTTGGAACCTACTAAATATACCATTCTTTCAACAAGATGTGTCAATAGAAAATAGTCTCTAGCCAATCGCTATTCATCATCACCTCAAATATCATTAATATTTCTTCATATCACTCACCTGAACTTCATCATGCATCATCATCAAAATGGCTTCAGTGAACAAATAACCTCATATCTCATAAAACTTCATTACGTTCCCAATACAACACTTACTCTCTACTTAGTCTTCACAAATTGGCGAATAAGAAAAATTACATTGTTAGCTGTTTACTAAGAAAATCACTTATGGTTCTACTTCCATTCTTCACCCAAAACCAAGAAACTTGAATAATGTTTATTGCTGTTCCCTTACATACTTTGTGGAATTGTATAAAACACTCTCAATACACTTTTTTATGATTTACCAACTTAGTAGAAACAAATTTCATTGCATGTCTAAGAGTCACATAAAATTCCATACATATCACTGTCTACAGTATCAGGTATTGCCAGCATAGTATTTACTCTACAAATGGCTGTATGTATGTAATGTGATGTATTCCTTTGGATTTCCATGTATGTAGTGTTGCAACTTCAGTTTCATTCTTGTGCACTATTATTTTCATTCTGTAGGATCTGTTGTACAGATGGAAGAATTTCTGACTAAGAGACTTATCTTTTCTTCATATCAGATGAGGTTTGATCAAAACGTTTTGTTCTACATGGAATTTCCTAACTTATGCCTTCATAATATGAAATTTCCTGAGTCTTTCAGCTGTACATGCAATGTTTGTTAATGCTATTTTATGATATGTTTGTACCATAATTTTCTGGTGCAAGGAAACTGTAAGAGTTCTTTTGTCTGTTGGCTGTTGGTTCTTTAACACTAAGACTGGTGGCAAGGAAGTTGAGTTGTAAGCTCATTTAAGATATCTTGAAACAAAGTGATATATCTCTCCCAGTTTCTGTGTCGATGGTGGCAATAGAACCAACACAAATTGTTAATCTCTTCCATTACACGTTCTGATTAGTTTGGTAATGGAGAATATAATGAAATAAATATTGACTGAATATTTGTATCTGTTTAATGCAGACTGGATCGAAACTGACGACTGTTACCTGATGTGACCCTGTGTACATGTTCTGCACACTGTAAAAAATTCTTAATGAAAGCTTTGAACATTGTTTCAGCTGTAGCATCACGCAAATGGGTGAGTGATACAAATTTAGACGTCAACCCCACTGCGATGAAAACACAAAGAAAACAACTTCAGAGTCTAACTAGTGATCCTAGTAGATCTGCATCAGCTGATTCTTTTAGCTTGGATGGTATGATTGGAAACAGTGGGGCAGAACAGCAGTGGGACAACCTGTGTATCACCCCATTTAGCATTGTTGCCAAATTTATTCTAGATTTAGGTTCCAAGGTGGTGGCCATAGTTGTGGCAACGTTGCAGTGATGTCATGATGGAAATTTCAAATTTTGGTGCGAAAATAGGTCAATTATGCTACCTCCACTAACCTAATCCCACCACCTCCCCTCCTCTCCCCTCCCCTCCTTTCCCCTCCCAATCTGGAAATCGACTGCAAAAGGAGTCAGTCTGTGCTGGGCTGCTGGATAGAATGGATGTAAGTATATATTTTGTATGTGTTGTTTATTTCAACAACTTGAGTTGTCATACACAATAGCTCCATCCAGTGTTTTCACCGACGGGTCCGTAGTCCAACTGACCCAGTTCAGAACATCACCATCAGAGGGCACTGCTGGCCCTCCCCCTCCTCTCTTGTGACATAATGCAGATGGCAGTCTGGGGAATAATTGCAGGAAATTCGCTCAGTCTGTGTCTAGCTACTAGACTGGGAGGATGGACATAATTATTTACTGTGTGTACTATGTGTTCAATGGATGATATGTCTCTGCTGTAGAAGGGTGGAATCTTCCTATCCACAGCATCTGCACCCTGTACCTGCACTGCCACAGGAACGTTCTGATGGGTTATTAGCTGTAATTATGCAGCTGAGAACTATGTCGATAGCCACCTGCATGTTGTTTGGAAAGCAATGATATTTGGTGAATGTATGAAGAAGACGAATATGCTTCATCAAATAATAAAGAAGCCGCAAGATGGAGCTAAGTTACACTTCTCATCTCATGCTGATAAATATGTATGCTGTAAAAAAATTCCAGCCAGTCTTCTAAAGCAAAAGAGACAAGACATGCATTCACTCTGCGACAAGCTTCCATGTGCGCAGTTGAGGAAATACTAGTGATGAGCAGGGATGAATTTAATAAATGTATAACGTTCAGGCACACAGTTCAGGACTGTATCCCTAGCCTCCTATACAATGAGTGGAAAGAAAAGATGATGAATAAGCATGTGGTGCATACTTTTTCACAAACAATGGGAATGCAGTGAGATGACGTGAAGATGCATTTTAGTACTCACACTGATAGATGCTTGTGCTGGAACTACACACCTTTTTTGAAATTGCCAAACACCCCACATCAACTTGGCCCTATTCCACAGTGAAACATAGATGTTTACCTTGAGGTTTGGAGAGCAACTGGCCTAATTTCCAACAGCGCTACCAGAGTGGTCCTCCCTCATTCCCCTCCCATGATGGTATCCAAGATAGTAGTCCAGAAAGAAAGGGTGGGAACCAACAGGAACCCTGAATCTCCTCATGTGATAGGTTCAAATGTTTCAAATGGCTCTGAGCACTATGAGACTTAACATCGACGGTCATAGGTCCCCTAGAACTTAGAACTTCTTAAACCTAACTAACCTAAGGACATCACACAACAACCAGCCATCACGAGGCAGAGAAAATCCCTGACCCCACCGGGAATCGAACCCAGGAACTCGGGCATGGTAAGCGAGAACGCTACCGCACGACCACGAGATGCGGGCATGTGATAAGCTTCGTGCAATAGGATGACAGTATTTGGTGACATCCCAGAGGGAATACAGGGCAGGCTCAGCAGCTCCACATCCTCAGTCTCACTTAGTCAGCCAGCAGCAGCAATAGCTGAGCCATGAAGTGTCGGCAGCAACAGTCGAGAGGCAGCACAACCCTGCAGAACAGGAAGAAATGGGAAAATAAGTAACCCACATGAAATCTTTGTCTGTAGTTAGCATTGTTATTGCTGTCGGTTGTTGTCGTGTCTTGATCTGTGTGTAATACTTCCTTCTCCTCCCCTCATCCAGTAGTAGTCTTTGACATACGTAAGGTCATCGGGGGCAACCACAAAGCTGTCGACCTCTGCCATGTTGAGACCTGCAGCAACCTCAGCCACCATCTTGTCAAGACCTGCACAGACCTCAGACTTGCAGCAACAACCTCCAGCATGTTTAAACCTGTAGCAACCACGTGGTATTCTGTAGCACACATAGCCCACTTGCTGGAGCAGGACGAGAAACTGTTACTGTCTATCCCACCCGTCAATTTGGGTGATAAGGACACCCGGTGTGTTCCTCATGTTTTAAATGCTGCTGGTGGTCCTAAATAACCAAGATAGAGGTCAGTATAATTACCAACATGTGACTGATCCCATTAGAATATTCCTGTGGCAATGCAGGGACAGGGCGCAGATGCTGTGGATAGGAAGATTCCACACAAAGCCCCCTTGCTGGAGCAGGACATAGAGCTGTTATTGTCTGTCCCATTCATCGATTTGTGTGATGAAATGCGCGGTCTGCTCCCAACGCCTCAAATGCTGCTGGTGATCCTAAACAACAGGAAGACTGACCAAGTTCACAACACCACCACCAGAGAGCACCATCAGCCCTCCCCCCACCCCTGCAATCTGGGGAAAAAGTGGCGGGAAACCTGATCAGTCTGTATCTAGCCGCTGGACTGTGAGCATGGACGTAATTGCCTACTGTGTATACTATGTGTTCAATGGAGGAGATGTCTGTGCTGGAGAAGGAGGAGCTTAACAGATATATATCAGCTATAGTCATGCAACTGAGGACTGTGGCAATAGCCACCTGCATGATGTCTGGAAAGCAATGATATTTGGTGAATATATGAAGAAAAGGAATACGCTTCATCAAATAATAAAGATTTAGGAGGATGGGGCTAAGTTACACTTCGCAACTCATGCTGATAAATGTGTGTGCTGTAACTAAATCATTTGATAAAAGTCCAGTCAGTCTTTTGCAGTGCAAGAAGCAACTTGGTTGTGTGACGTCTTCCAGTAGAGGCAGTAACTGTTGGGTAGGGAGTGTGCTGGGCTCACAGTGCTGGTACGCAGTAACAGCAGGGTGATCGCATCACATGCATAACTTGAAGATGTCACAGGGACTTAATGTACCACTGCACAAAGAGAGTGAGTGAGCTTTGCAGATGACACAAGAATATTTAATCAATCTGGGATATAATTACATGTTTTATTCCGAGAAATAACACAACTGCACTTGAGCACGGACTCAAAAAAAGATCGCGACACACTTGTGTAACCATTCCTGAGGCACTTCATGCCCTTTTGTAGGAAATACCCTTGTCTTTGAGCGCAAGATGCTTCAGGAGATTCTAAATCCAGTTGAATATGTCTCTAAATACACTCTCGAAAAGATCATTTCACCACAGTTTGCTTCAGTTTTACAGTGTATACAGTCACACTTGAACACAGAATCGAAAAAAAGATTGCAGTACACTTGTGAATCCTCTCAGTCTCCCTCCACTACTCTGGAGTATTTATGTGTATAAACAAATTAGGTATAGTGTTTAACACCTCAGTATATTTGCAAATGTTCCTTTAAACAATTTGTTTCAAATACACTCGCACACAAAACACTGTACTGCCTTTCCAGCTGCAGGTGCAACAGAAATACATTACAGCAAATACACTCGAAAGTACATCAGGTGAGAATACTGTTTACAAATTGAAACTAAAATAAATGAGGGCAAATACCACGTCGAAGCTCTGAAGACGGTGATACATCACGTAAAAAATATTGTTAAATACACTATCACAGTAGTTTGCTACACAACGCATGGTCGTAACTCGGGACCTGCAATGCGGCGACGTGTCCGCCAGCGGCCGCAACTCGCCTCAGAGTGAAGTGGCGATCGGAAGCAGGGTTTTGCGGCCGGATCCATGACCGTGCGGAAAACGTTGTCGGCAGACCAGCAACTACTTGTGCCGCGTGCTCAGACAACAACATATAAAGTTCTTTAAGTTTCATACGAGATTCATACAAGTTGGATGTAAACAACACTGTTGAGAGAATGATGTACATTTCACCTAATAGTACATGTAGCTAAAGTCGAATGTCCCACAATAATTCCTATTTTCTAAAAGATGTGCTAGCTTTATAAGAATGTGATGAATTCTAGTCTCTATCAGATTAAATAGGAGCCCATGAGCTGTCTTCTTCTCAGGGTAAATGTGGTTTCTGCATATAAGACTGCTGATAACCTAGAAAACATTTACAAGTAACTGAAAATAGTAAAATAAAATGAGCTGCATCATTCTTTAACACAATGCGGGCGGCTGTGTCCTGACGTGCTTGAAAAAATTTAAAATTCTGACCATATGCGCTTGTATTGCTTGCACATTTTACTTCTCTTGATTAATGAAGCAATTTTTAGTGTATGTGTGGGCGCCACGACTGGTTTTAGATGAATTTAGAGAATGTTTCAGCAATTGCAGCCATCATTTGCCATACATCTGCTACACTAAAAATGGCAGGAGGGAATTTGCTTTACACATACTCGTATATGAAAATTAAATGAAATCAGTTATTTTATGTTAACGAACAATAATTATATTCTGAGTTAGCAGACAGAAATTATCACATCGCAGACTTTTCTATCCATGTAATAAAATGTTAGCGTACAAATTTGCAGCTTATTCTTCCAAGGACTTGAACAGAAGTAAGTATTAATAGTATCACAGTCTTTACACAATTTTTATTAACAATGAACGTTGTATTTTCTTTGATTTTGTTGCATCGTAGATATGACTATTATCATAGTTTATTGGATTTTGGGCTTTTGTCACTTTGCATCTTTTCACACGCAAGAATTATCGGGCACTTTCTCCATTTACAGGCGTCAATACACTGTGGAGGTGACACCACGACCTCACATACCACATTTACAGAGAAACATCTACCATACGTAGCAGTGTACCAAACCGCATCGTTCTATGATTCAATTCTTAACCACTACAAATCTTATATTGGGGATAATACTGCGGTTTGGTTGCTCACTGAGTTCGGAAAACTTTCATGGGAAGTTGATAAGCTTTACAGCGACAACCTTCCCATGACCAAATCTAACGAGATTGAACATTTCTACAACAACGCAGTTGACTACCTTATTTATGGGCTGCTGATAGATAGAAAAGCGGAGACCTATATTAGAAACCAATGTCATCTCCTGGGGAAGTTCAGTGGCACAGGTCACAATGTGTCCAATTTGAAGTACCGGTTATCATGGACATAACAATTTTCTTAAATAATTTAAATGGCAATGACACTCACTTTCTCGTTTACCACTTGAATGATTTCGGCATTGACAAAGATCAGGCCAGTGTCCTACCTGAGACTGTCAAGAAATTATTTTCATTCTCCAAGTGTTGACGCCGAGAATTACGTTCTGATTCTTTGACACGGCACGTTCTACACAGGTACCATTGCAGAAACTCATTGAAACTGTAGTGCGGGGCGATGTGCATATCGGTTGCGTTGCATTTCCTTATGATGAAAAGTTTCAGCTTGTCACTAGGAAGAGGGTTTCCCCATACAAGTATGAGGATAGTATGGTAAAATTCTTCAAAATGGGGCTACCTGACATAACTGCTTTTTCTAGCAGCCTCACAGGCGGTGCCATAAGGGATGCAGAGTATGAGCTTGCCATGAATAACTGGCAGGCATTCAACATCTCCACTTTAAGAGAGTATGCACAGCTTTACATGGACACAGACATGCTCTTGCTTGCTGACGTTTTTGAGAAATTCTGGAGTCTGTGCATGATCACGTATTCTCTCGATCCCACCTATTATTACATGGCACCTGCTTTGTCTTAGGACACAATGCTAAAGAAAACAAAATGCAGCATTATTGAATTATTCATCCTTTTCTTTCGGCGAGGGATCCCTGGGGGACTTTGGCAATGTGCCCATACACATGCGAAAAGAAATAACTCACAGATGGGTGACAGTTCAACAGACCTATTGATTCGAGTTACATAATGTACTTGGATGTAAATAGCTTATTCAAGCACACCATGCAACAATTACTGCCGATTGATGAGCTCAATGGGCGCCTCAAGATAAATGAAAGGGATTAGATGGAGAAATCACGGGGCATGTGAGCTGATTCTGATGTACGGTTTGTGGTGGAGGCAGAACTCATGTACCCTATTGGTTTGCATGATGAGCGTGCTGATTTTCCGCTGTGTCCAGAGCAACTAGTTCTGTGAGGAGGTTTCACCACAAAACTGATGACAACGCTGGGGAGTAATAGGAGGCACATTATTCATAATCATAATCTCCAGCAGTGTCTCAACTTGGGGATCGAGCTGGTTAGGATAACGTGCTCCTTCAAGCAGTTCTCCTGACTGAAGGAGTATATTGATTTGAATATGTGACAGATAGTTTTTGCAATGTGTGACTTTGCGAAAGATTTTTATAAATCAATGAATAATTCAATTTTTGGCAAAGCAAAAGAGAATTTGGGGGGAACGATGTGAAATTTTGATTAGAACCGAATGGGATGGGCGTTATGGCGCAACAACATACATTGCCAGACCAAATTGTAATAGCATCACCATATCCAAGGTGAACATTGTTGCTGTGGAGATGTCAAAGATTGCAGTGGAGTTCATGAAAACTATTTATGTGAGGATGTACATACTAAGACCTATCTGAACTCCACAGGCACCACTTTCATTATGAGTTTGCAAAAACTCGTTTCACAGATCCTAAAGTACTTTAGATGCATACATATAGCTTCATCTATTGCGTGAAGAACTACAATCCATATGAAGTAATGAGGTACCACAGTAATGAATTTGATACATTCTCATATGTGGCTGATTATCCTTATGGCATTGGTGCACAAGAGGGTTATCGACCTTGTGAAAGACGAGGAGACTGTGGAGGTTGCAGATGTATCCCACACTCAAATGTGCCCCCAGAGGGCGGGCTAAAGATGTGTGTCATATGGCATCAGGAGCCCCCTCTATCGGTATTCATGGTGCTGCACAGCAGCTGCCTTCTATGGTATGGCAAATTGATATTCGATCAAGATGACATGAGGTGTACACTGCTCTGTAGCCTAAAATCAGCTTGTCGCCTCATGAAGATAAAAAGGTCATTTGTAATGGTGGAACTGGCAGTCTCCTATACTCACACTGCTCACTTGTAGTTGTAGGAAGGGTGGGGGATGGGTGATTCTGATTGAGTGAAAGGGACAGACTGGTGAGAGAGAGGGAGATACTGTGCAGAATAGTAGTATGACCCTTCTATCATAGTGTAAGTAATCTTGTATGTATGTGTCTGTCTCTCTCTCTCTCTCTCTCTCTGTGTGTGTGTGTGTGTGTGTGTGTGTGTGTGTGTGTGTGTGTGTGTGTGTATTTGAGAAAATATTTATTTAGTTATGTGGACTATGTACACATACATGTAAACACATCCACACACACCATGTGTGGAAAAAAAGAATATATATAAGCACACCAAGTGTGTGGAAAAGGGTAAAAAACGTTAAAAAACGTAAACAAAATATATTAATATTTATTACAAAAGCATAAAGAAAATATTTGTATTTTTATTTATTCATATGCATTGTATGTGTGCCTTGGGTATATATATATATATATATATATATATATATATATATATATATATATATATATATGTGTGTGTGTGTGTGTGTGTGTGTGTGTGTGTGTGTGCGTGTGTGTGTGCAGCATGTGCATCTTGTAAATAGATTAGTTTTTAAGTTTTCATCTACTGCTAGCCATCGAAACCAGATTAGTTTTTAAGTGCATATCTCCATAAAGTTCACACTTCATCAGAATTATTGTAATAGCTCTGCTACTAGGACTGTGGAAATTAGTTGCAATAGTAAAAAAAGTATCTCTGCATTAATTTTTAGGGTAGATACGTGAAAAAATTGTAAATATTCTCATCCAGTGCTACTGGGGAAAAAATTATTAAAGAAATATTCTCGAGCAATGTGACTGTTGTTGTAGGTAAGTTCAAAATAGCCTGCATTGGAATAACAGAGTCAAATTGTACCTCAACAACTGAACTTTATCTCAAGAAGTCAATTGTAATATCAATAACTTAACTGTAATCTCAAGAACTGAATTGTATATATGGGACCTCAATAAATGAAAAAATTCTTTATCATGCATCTTTGTTGTTGTTGTTATTTGCAAAAAACCTATCCCCTACTGTATTGTGTATTTATATATAAACGCTGTGCATGATACAAATGACATTAAGAACTTTCAGCATTGCAGAACGTCAGCAATCGTAAGTATCGAAATAATTATGAAAAATTCACCTCAATCGCACAAACTACCTGGTGTTTACCTAGATTTCAGCGTGGGTAACCACGCCTTCTTCTCAACAAATGTAAAACATCTTGCCTAAATATGCATATTCAAAGGCTAAAATCAACACCTGCAGCGGCAAGACCGCATGATTTTTTTTTTTTTTACAAATACACGGTACATATGTACCAGATCAATAATATTACTTATCTCAACCCTGTGTGTGCTGCCTCCCCCCAGCCCACGTATGATGGTCACAGGCTCTCCACCGAACTCAGTTTGTGTATTTGTAAAAAAAAAAAAAAAAGAAAAAAATCATGGTGTCTTGCCGCTGTACATGTTGATTTTAGCTTTTGACTATGCATATTTAGGCAAGCTGTTTTATATTTGTTCAGAAGAAGGCGTGGGTACCCACGCTGAAATATAGGTAAACACCAGGTAGTTTGTGCGATCGAGGCGGATTTTTCAGAATTATTACAAATGACAGTTTTCCTGAAGATAAGTGCTATTAAGGAGGTGAAATTTAAGACAGAGATTAACAAAATATATATAATGGTTGCATGGAATTAACGCCTATTGTCCAGCATGAATTGGGTTATGGGAGCAGGAGGCACCTGACTGCATCCACTTCCAAAAACATACAGCAAATATATGCAAAATTATATCTCCTGTGCTTGAATAAAATCACAGACATAGTATATGGACGAAACTGTGTACTATCAAAGCAGGAACAGGGTAAAGAGAAATCATACACATATTATGAGGTAAAATTCATTTATTTCTCATCCAGCTTAAAGTAATTTTACATTTTAATAAGCAAACACAGCAACACTATTTTCGCACATCTTCTCCTTGAGTCAATGGAGAGTAGGACATCCATAGAATTCCAGGTTTTGAATAACACCAAACTTGATGATTCGATGCATCCATGAGACCTTCTCCTTCCCCTTCACATAGCTGATGGTATCCATGTGATCGAATAATCGAACTGACGCCACCATGTCTTTATAGGATATGCCAGGATCATACCCATGAATTCCATGGTAGAAATGTGTTAATCACTTTGCAGTCTTCCGTGTTTTAGTGTGATTCACATACTTAACAGTTCTCGGTGAAGCAATGTTTGCTGAGAATGTCTTTATTATTCTGGCATCTTCTGTGTTCACTACGAATGCAACATCTTTTTTAATATAAATCGTCTGTGCTCATCATCATAGAAACCCTGAATGTTTACAATGATGTTAACTTCTTGAGATGGAATTGTGGAATGCTCTGGATATGACGCTGCATCTGTTCACTTATACAGCTCATTGCAGAACACCAGTGAGTGCACAGTCGTTAATCGCATGGTCATGTAGAACTAGAGCGTTAGCTGCAGTATGTTCTTGGAAATTTTGCTGAAAATTCAATTAATACATCTATATCTTCAGAGTTAATTATTTCATTCTGTTTCGAGCAGTCTGTTACAATTACTGGTGATAGCTCTTTGAATTTTCATGGACTCCTCCTTCTTCCTGAGCACTTTCATAGTAAGAAGCATGAAACCTTGTGTATATGTCATATTCTAGACTATATATATTTTCATCCTAACGCAAGTGTAAATTGTCAAGTGGGTAGAATTCTGAATTCAGGGAGACTCTGGAATTAGTTAACTTGCAGCTGTCGAATACAGTAGAATTATTTCCTGTATTCTCTCTTCTGTCAGCCTGAAAGGCAAATGTGATGAATCTAGGCATTACTAGCTTGAAGAGGTTTTAATAGCCCATATTTGTCTGCTTGCAGTTGGTATCACTGGGCCCTGGAAAACCTCCAAAGAGCGGAATGTTAGGGATAGATATGCACTGGAATTCACAACTTTTAAAAGCTTAAAACACTCCTAATCTGGCACACTGATATGAGGCATTTTCCATATTATCATGGTGACTGTGATCATATTCTCCTCTTGAACTCCTTGAATGTATGCGTTATTGTCCGTCGCACTCTGTACCAAAATGAGTTCCTTTTTAGCATTCATAGTAAGCTGCTTCATGTCCTCAAAGCATTTTTAGAGGTACACATGTAGTAAATCGTTTGTACTCTGCAACTATTCTATCCGCCACATCGTCTATGAACCATCCCTCATTTTCTAAACCATTCAAATCCGTAGGTGACGCAGAGTCATATGTTTTAAGGGCTGATGGTATGAGTGTACACAGCAGAGAGCAAAGCCTATAGAACAAGCCAGTACCTGCCGCATACCAATGCTACCAATTGTTGAAGAGTTATGAAGGTGAAGGCATTACTTTTCAGTCAACCCTTGTATATACGAGGGTCACTCTAAAAGAAATGCATTCTATTTTTTTTATATCCATCTTTTATTCTACATGTTTGAAAGTTTTACAATGTGTAGATACATCCTTTAGGAGCAATATTTTCATTTCTCCACATAATTTCCATCCCTCTCGACTGCCATACGCCATCTTGGAACCAGCGCCTGTATACCAGCACAGTAAAATTTTGGAGCAATCTGTTGGAGCCACTGTTTGGCAGCGTACACAATGTAGTCATCATCTTCAAACCTTGTTCCATGAAGAGAGTCTTTCAGTTTCCCAAAGAGATGGTAGTTACCTGGAGCCAGGTCAGGACTGTAAGGCAGGTGTTTCAGTGTTGTCCAATCGAGTTTTGTGATCGCTTCCATGGTTTTTTGACTGACATGTGGTCGTGCATTGTCATGCAACAGCAAATCATCCTGCTTTTATCGATGTGGTCGAACACGATTCAGTCGAGCTTGAAGTTTGTTCAGTGTCGTCACATATGCATCAGAATTTATGGTGGTTCCACTTGGGATGATGTCCACAAGCAAGAGTCCTTCGGCATTGATTGCCTCTTCGTCTCTGGTGAAAAATGATGGAACCATGTTTCATCGCCTGTCACAATTCTTCCAAGAAATTCAACTCCACCAATCTCGTACTGTTCCAAAAGTTCGCTGCACATCGGTTTTCCCTTCCCTCCCCTATCCCAACGTAGCGTTGCAATTCTTTCACTGTGATGCGTCTGTCAGCAGTCACCAATTCGTTAACTGTGCACATTGTCTGCGAGGACAATCCTCAATATTGCCGTGTCCGCTTTCATCATGTAACCTGCTGGCCTACCGACTAACTCTTCTGCGATCGACAACAGCATCTCCATACACCTTTTTCAACCTCTTGTGTATGTTTTCCACTTCTCGTTTTCACAGCACAGGAATTCTATAACAGCACGTTGCTTCTGACGAATGTCAAGTGTAGCAGCCGTCTTGAAAACATGCTGTGACGGAGCCACTCACGATAACAGTTTGAACTAAGTATGAAAACAAGTAGGAAGGATGTATCTACACACTGTAAAACTTTCACACATGCAGAATGAAAACTGTATTTTTATAAAAATAGTGTGCATTTCTTTTGGAGTGAGCCTCATATAACTTCATAATTCATTTTGACAATGACTGGTGGGGACAGTATGTATGATTAGATTGTGAATTAGACACAGAACAGGGAAATAGCAGTTCGTTGCTTTAATTTGTGACACCAGTGTGTGTGTGTGTGTGTGTGTGTGTAGTTACTTTTAACGGGTATATACAGGGTGATTATAATTATTAAACTTTCAAACTGTGTAGAAATAACACCACCGGTCAGAATGACATCAAATTGCCATTGAATTTTATCAGAGAAGGGTAAAACATGGCAAAAGAAAAATAATTTCAAAATGTAGTAATAAATGGCGCTGGAAGCATCATAATTTAATAGTGATAGACTATAAATGACGAATGAATTATACAACAATGCCTAAGGTATACGTTTCACACCAAACAAACTGCACTACTCAGTGTGCATGGGTTTACAGGTGTGATACGGTTAGTTATGTAAGCCATCCACCACAGCAAGGTCATATCACATCAGATGGCAAAAATCGGTTTTTAAATGTCCTGATGCCGAAAACTGCATAAAAAGCACCAATCAAAATCAAATCGGATTATTAATTTCCGTTTGACAGGCGAAAAACACGTTCAATATGCTGTCCACCGTTTTCTGCAATTAGTTGAAATCGAAAAACAGCATGTTCCACAACTGATCGAAGTGTTTCTGGGGTCACGTTCAGAATGGGTTGCGCAATGCGTGCCTTCAATGCAGGTAAGTTTGCAACCGGAATAATGAACACAGCATCTTTCAGATAGCATCACAGCTAGAAGTCACACAGATTAAGATCAGGTGATTGGGATGGGCAGGCTGTAGAGAAATGGCAGCTGATAATTCTAGCATTTCCGAAATGCGCTTCAGCAGCTGCTTAACTGGATTTGCAATGTGTGGAGGTGCGCCACTTGCATAAAAATGATCCCACCCACATATCGACGCTGTTGGATAGCTGGAATGATGTGTTTGCGCAAAAGACACTCATAGCACTTACCAATGACAGTACAGGTAACAGGACTGGAGGCTCCTGTCTCGTCGACTATATATGGCCCTATGATAAATGATGCCCTAAACCTGCACCACACAGGACCTTTTCAGGATTAAGTGGTACTGGTTGATTTGCGTGTGGATTTTCCGTTGCCCATATTCGACAATTCTGTGTATTGACATATCCTGTCAGATGGATGTGGGCTTCGTCTGTCTACAAAATCTTCCATGGCCAATCATTGTCCACTTCCAGGCGAACAAGAAATTTTAAGCAAAGGTCTCTCTTGCAGGCAGGTCAACAGGAAGGAACTCGTGGGCATGGGTAAGTTTGAATGAATAGCAAAGAAGGATGTTTCGTAGGATTTTACGCAGCGTGCTCACGGCTATGTCCAATGTTCCGGCAATTCTCTGTGCACTACATTTTTGCACACCCCCACTCATCTCCTCCTGCATTACTGCATCAGCTGTTTCCATTGACGTCAAATAATTCGTTTCCTCCTTCTACCAGGATGCACACCAAAAGGACCCATCTTTCCGAATGTCCGAATCATTTTCTCCATACCCTCAGCAGTCATCGGACCAACACCTTTCTTCAAACCCTTCATTGTCCGGAACTTATGCAGGGCAACGTGTGCACAGCATCATTCTTGTAATACATCTTTACAAGCAGAGCGCGATCCTGCATTTAAACAGTCATGGCGAACGTAGCAGAAGAGAAAGGAGGAAAAGCCATGTACCTGGCGTGTTTATACCAGCTTCAATGTGTGTCTATATATATATTATTTTTCATGATTATATATATATATATATATATATATATATATATATAAAATCGTGAACAATAAATTCATCATTCATCCTGGCAACGACTGCTGCGGAGGTGTTTGAGGCAACTGTCTGCTGCTGCATGATTATAGGTACAGCATCGAAAATAATGGTATTAATAAATGTAATACTTGGACTGTAACAAGAGGGTTATGAAATAAACCACAAAGACAGTCTGAGATTTTATACGTGTATTATTTTTATTTAAATATTGTACATTGAATGCGCTATTTTAAAAAGTCATCAAATTCTTTGATTAGCTTCTTTGCATCTGTACAATATGTCCCAAACAAAGATTTTTGATATGCATTAAATTCTGCGCATGTCTCCTTCAAACCAATGGGTACCTCACAATAGCCTGATTTTTCAAATGCACATTTAATCTGTTACTTTTTCAGTTCTGCATTCATGTGCAAACATAAGTTCTGCCCCAAATCATCAACATATACACTATGTGCATGTAGAAAGTTTACAACATTTTTGTATGCAGAGTACATGCTTGTCAGCCAATGACTCAGTCTCTCCAGTGTTGTATCAGTTTATAACTGAAGTGTGACATAGATACACACACTTGTCATCTGATTTCACACATAATGCAGTTATCAAATAATTTGATTCATTTTCAGTTTCTATCCTCACATGCAAGCCCCAATCATAATATGCTTCTGTACCATCATTTACGTTTTGTACCATTAGGAGTCAAATTGGATGTGGGACTGAAGAGTATACTCGTAGAAACACTTGATACCTTCTTATCCAGAGCATCTGACTCTGTCCCTGCACTAGCACAGGGATGTTCTGCTGGGATGGGTCGTATGTCGGTGACCAGTACTGTCCTCTGTCTTGCTGTTGTTTAGGATCACCAGCAGCATTTGGGGTACTGGGAGCAGACCGCGCATCTTCATCGCACAAATCGATGAATGGGACAGACAATAACAGCTCCATGTCCTGCTCCAGCAAGTGCACTATGTGTGGAATCTTCTTATCCACATCTGCACTCTGTCCCTGCACTACCACAGGAATATTCTGAGGGGATCAGTCATACGTCAGTAACCAGTACTGACCTCCATCTTGGTGTTGTTTGGGACCACCAACAGCATTCGAAATATTGGGAACAGACTGGGTGTCCTCATCGCCCAAATAGATGGGTGGGATAGACAATAACAGCTTCTTGTCCTGATCCTGAAAGTGGGGTATGTGTGCTACAGGATCCCATGTGGTTACTACAGGTTCAAACAAGTCGGAGGTCATTGCTGCTTGTCCGAAGGACTCGACAAGATGGCAGCTGAGGTTGTTGCAGGTCCCAACATGGAAGAGGTCGACATGCTGGTGGTCGCCCATGAATGCCTTATATATGTCGAAGGCTACTGCTGAATGAGAGGAGGAGAAGACTGTACTACATACAGATCAAGATACGAAAACAACCAATAATAATAATGCTAACTACAGAAAAAGATGTGATATGGGATACTTATTTCCCAAAAAAGGTATGTAGTTCCAGCACAAGCCTCTATCAGTGTGAGTATTACAATACATCTTCATGCCATCCCGATGCATTCCCATTATTTGTCAAAAAGTATGCACCACTGGCTCATTCACCATCTTTTCTTTCCACTCATTGTGTAGGAGGCTATGGATACAGTCCTGAGCCGTGTGCTTGGATGTAAAACACTTATTAAATTCATCCCTGACCATCACCAGCATTTCCTTAACTGTACACATGGATGCCTGCACTGGACTGTGTGAACATCTTGCACCTTGTGCTTCGGAAAACTGGCTGGAATTTTACTGAATGATCGACAGTTACAGCACACACATTTATCAGTATGACTTGCAAAGTGTAACTTAGGCCCATCATGCAGCATCTTCATTATTTGATGAAGCATATTCGTCTTCTTCATACATTCACCAAATATCATTGCCTTCCAAACAACGTGCAGGTGGTTATCGACACAGTTCTCAGTTGCATGATTACAGGTAATATACCAGTTGAACTCTTTCTCCAGTACAGATATCTAATCCATTGAACACGTAGTACACATCTATCCTTCCATTCCAGTGGGTAGATACAGACTGAGCGAATTTCCAACCATTTTTCGCCAGGCCGCCATCTTGCATTACATCACAGGAAGGGGAGGGGGAGGATAGACAGTGCACTCTGGTGGTGGTATTGTGAACTTGGTCAATTGGACTACAGTCCTCATGGTGAACACCTCAAATTGTTTAAATAAACAACACATACAAAATAAAGACTTATGTCCATCCTATCCAACATCCCAGCACAGAATGACTCCTTTACCAGCCAATTTCCAGATGGTGTGGGGTGGGGAGGGGAGGGGGATGGGTTGGAGGTGGCTTTAGGTTAGAGGAGGTAGACCAATTTACCTATTTTCTTACCAAAATTTGAAAATTCCGCCTTGATATGACTGCAACATTACTACATTTATGACCGCCATCTTGAATAAATTTGGCAACAATGCACAGTGGAGTGACACACAGGTTGTCCTACGACTCACAATGTGGGGTGGTGGAAGGTTTGGCTTTTTGACAGAGTTTACTCTTTGTATGTATTTTTCGTATCCTTTTTTCCATGTTGTTAAAATAGCATGTGGTCCATAATTTGTGAAACCACTTCCATGGTCTGAAATGCATGTAGTTTAAGTGTGTGTGTACCATATCAATTTACTGACAAATTCCTCTGGAATACACACCACATAAAGTATACCATCTACTGTGCCACATCTAAAGAACATTACGTTTCTGACCAAATAAAAGTGTCTGATAGGTGTATTTCTCGTGTCTTTCTATTGTTATTGAATATCATTCCAAATGTGACCATTTTGTTGTTCTGCTATGTAGAATGAATTTGAGATAAAGTTTTCGAAAGCTACTTGATAAAGCTAGTTAAAATTTGTGTCCTGTGAATTATCTATATTGGTATCAGCTGAACCAATTAGGGTGCAAGATAAAGTATCGGCAGTGACGTTGCTTTTTCCTGAAATGTAACAGGTCGTGAAATTATATTCCTGCAAGGTCAGTACCCAACGATGTAACCCTTCATGCATTACCTTTGAGGTCACTGAAAATTGTATGGCGCTGTGGTCTGAATAAGCTTATGTGTGCTTGCCAAGTAAATAGTACCTAAATTATGTAAATGCCCATACAATGGCTAATGCCTCTAATCCTGTGATTTAGTAATTTATTTCTGATTTACGTAACACTCCCTGGCAAATGCAATACTCTTTTGGAAAATGATTCAATGTTCTCTTGGGAAAGATGAGCTTGGTGTCCCGTTTTGGAAGAATCTATAGATAAGCAGAAATCTTTTCAGAGATCAGGGTGAGCTAAAATAGGTATGGAGAGCAGTGCCTCCGTAAGTGCCTCGAACTGTAATTGTACTTGACCATTCCAGTGCCAAATGATATTTTTGCCTATCAAAGCACATGACGTTGGTTGGTCAAAATTTACAATTTCAAAAATCTATGTTAGAAATGTACTACTGCTAAAAAGCTCCTGACTTGCCATTTAGTAGTAGCTGGTGGAATTCCTCTGATTGCTTCTAGTTTTTCAGAGCCAGGTGCAATACCTTCTGGTGAAATGGTGTCGCCCAAAAATTTTACACTTGTCTTACCAAAAAGTGATTTTTCTATGTTTAGTGTCAAATCTCAATCTTCAAAGATATCCAACAAATTTTCTAAGATTTTGTCATGTATTGACCAAGTTGGTCCTTCTATCAAAATATCATGAGTGTAGGTGGTGATGTGTCTCTCTAGATGGTATAGAAGAATAATGTTTAGTTCATGACTAAATGCTGCTGATGAAATGTTTGAACCAAACGGCAATTTACAGAGTTGGTAACACATTCAAAAGCATAAAAAAGGCCGTGTACTTCGTGCAATCAGAATGTATTCTATTTGCCAAAAACTGGAGTGTAAATCTACAGATGACAATACTTGTATGCCAAAGAAATTTTGCAACAATTCGTCAAGTGTCTTGGGTCTGCGTGTTTCTAGAAGAATGATAGTATTGATGTGACATGAATCGAAGACCAACCTAACTGAACCAACTCTTTTTTCAACAATGTGCAATGGACTATTGGAGGTGCTGACTGCTGGCTCAATAGGACCATTTTCTAATCAACTATATCTCAGCCATCACCTTTTCTCAGTAATGAGTTGGTATTACGTAAGATCTTACACAGAATTTCTTGCGTTCTCTAACCCAAAACTGGTATCGAAATCCCTTGAAGGTGCCATACTACCACATGTTATTGTAAAATTTCGCTAAGTTCTTTCCTGTCATGCTCATCACAGTTCTCAGCTTCCTCGATCTTTCGCTGGATTACCAAATTGTAACTGTCATTGTTTGTACAATGATAAGCTGCATTATTGTCAACAGAATCAGGTGAGCATTGAAAAGAATATTAAACTGGAAACATAAGCGGTGGATCTCTTCTTCTTGTCAACTTAACCAATCTTCAGATATGCTGCTCCAAAGTTAGTAGATTAATTTCTGCATCATTAAAGTTCATTACTGCTTTGTACTGATTAAAAAAAATTGACAATAAAAATTATTTGAGGAGAGAGCAAAGGCACAATGAGAAAGTTCTTAGCAAAACTATGTCCTTGAAAAGTAAATTGCAGAAACGTCTTATGCTTAACACCAATAGTTTTTCTCGAAACGGCACCTTGTACTTTAATTTTAATAAGAGGTACTGTCAGGCAAAGTATTGTTTTTGTACATTTATTATATGCGGACTCGCTGATAACTGATATTGCGCTACCTGAGTCTAAAGCTGCAATAAAATTACTATTAGCAATGCAAATGTTGATTAGAGGGTGTACAATTTGTTTTGGTCCAACTTCGTTTTCCTGGAGCAGAATGTCCCTAATATCTCTGAACTGCATAAAATTAATAGTTACAACATCAGAGTCATCTGCCAGAGCCTGAAGTCCTTGTTTATTCTTTTTACCCTGTCGCTGACTGTCATTAGGTGTCGCTGATATAACTTCGACTACCTCTACCAGCCGTTGCGGTGATGATATTCCAGAGTTCTGCTATATAGACTTGTTTCGCTGGCTGTTATTCCAGTATTTGTTGGTGCCTGAATTTCCGTGGTTATGCCAGGTGATGTTTTGACCAAAATGATTACATCGCAGATTACATGAATGTCTGTGATTATTATTGTGGTTGTTATTATATTTATAGTTTCCAAAACTATGTTTATTTCCAGAGCATGAAATCGAACCATGGTTTCTGAATTTGCACTTGTCTATGTTTGTTTTGGTGCCAGACTTGCGTGTCGTTAGGATGGTGTCTATGATGGGCGTGTGGTTGTTCTTGCCATGAAATTTGTTATATGAGCTACCGTTGTTCTTATCGTCGTGAGTATGAGCAATAGTAATTATCAAACTTGTGAGCACTTGATATTCCTGTTGGAGCATGATCACTATCTAATTCCGACTCTTACAAAAGGTTCAAAAATCCTTCTAAATCATCCTTAAACCTGCTTACCAAGTTTATTTGACGTAAATGGGTATGTAATTTCGTGCGGCAAATTCAAATTAACTGAAGTGGGCTGAGTAGGTGGTACAGGTATTGGTTCCGCCATATCATGTCCTCGAACTACTGCACTGGACTTAAGAATTCCGACTGTTCAGAGTTGTTCAATATAATTATGCTGTCCCTTGTTTTATCCTACTTTGATGTAGAGCAGTATGAAGTTAAAATGTCTGGTAAAAGTCTCATTCTGATTGACAATGTCTTATAATCGATTGCATGCTGTCTGCTCACTCATTTCCTAGGTATCCGCACTTGAATTCTAGCTTGTGTTCAAGAGGCCAATTTTGTGGTAATACATAAATTGACCATGCCATGGCCTAGGACGAATTTCATTGGTGAAATTTCGGATAACTTTCAACTTTCGTACAGTGAGGAAGTGTTATAACAAGCGTGTCTTTACGCCTTGGCGCATCCTTTTCTCGGTTGCGCCAAGCACTCTGTTCGCTGTTGAGTGTATTGACGTGTGAAACTGGTCACGTTGATAATTTCCCACACGCAGTAAGTTACCATTGTCGACTGGGTTTTCATAGTCTGGACTTGTATTACTAGGTATAAACAGTCTACAGTATTATTGTGCAATTTTTCTTCAAGGAGGTATTGAATAGGATTGGGGAGAAGAGAAGTTTGTGGCACAACTTGACTAGAAGAAGGGATCGGTTGGTAGGACATGTTTTGAGGCATCAAGGGATCACAAATTTAGCATTGGAGGGCAGCGTGGAGGGTAAAAATCGTAGAGGGAGACCGAGAGATGAGTACACTAAGCAGATTCAGAAGGATGTAGGTTGCAGTAGGTACTGGGAGATGAAGCAGCTTGCACAGGATAGAGTAGCATGGAGAGCTGCATCAAACCAGTCTCAGGACTGAAGACAACAACAACAACATGCGAAAGTTGTGGCTGTATGACTGCAATGTCATTCTTGTGTTGTTTACTAAATTTTATCTGATTTTCCTTAAAATGCTTCAGAAATCGG
Organism: Schistocerca gregaria; assembly: GCF_023897955.1. Lineage (NCBI taxonomy): Eukaryota > Metazoa > Arthropoda > Insecta > Orthoptera > Acrididae > Schistocerca > Schistocerca gregaria. The sequence continues at coordinate 259,062,988 of NC_064920.1, read as the reverse complement.
TATTTGGCTGTGTCCGCGAAGTGGACGACACTTTGTCGGAATCTCGATCATTGTTGGCAGACAAATTTGTCATTTTGTGCATAGTTAATCTATTTGTTCAGAGATGTCACTTATTTGTTCTTTCCATACTTATGATTGTGTTTTCGGTGGTTTCATGACTTCTCTTGTAATAATGCGATCGACTCTTTTATCGCAGTAACTACTTCGTTGGGGAGGAACTCGCTAATTTTTGCCTTTGTTTCTGCGTGTTCGGTTTTTTGTATGTCTTTATTTGCTCATTGTTGGTTTCTAAAACTTGTAATCGAATTAGTAATACTGTCAACCGGTAATCTTTATTTCTTCCCTGAGCTCGCCTGATAACCTTTGTATCTTTTCTTGTGTCTGTGTAAACTGCTCACTACTTTGTTCTTGTAACTTTTTGATCTCTTCGCTTGTTCATTCTCATCTCAGTCACGACTGTTTAAGCTGTTCAAGTAGCATATGAAACACCACTGTTATGTTTTGATCTAAATTCATATTGTTCGACAAAGCGACAGAGTCCGATCTACCGAAAAAATACGATGCAAAAATTTAATCTGTATTATTCACCTGTATATTCATATTTGTGTTATTCACTGTTTGTGGTCCGGTTTGCGTATTATAAACTGACGACTTATCGTCTAGCGATTCCTTTTCGGTTCACAACTGTCGCTCGTTTCGGAATTTTGATATACACTCCTGGAAATGGAAAAAAGAACACATTGACACCGGTGTGTCAGACCCACCATACTTGCTCCGGACACTGCGAGAGGGCTGTACAAGCAATGATCACACGCACGGCACAGCGGACACACCAGGAACCGCGGTGTTGGCCGTCGAATGGCGCTAGCTGCGCAGCATTTGTGCACCGCCGCCGTCAGTGTCAGCCAGTTTGCCGTTGCACACGGAGCTCCATCGCAGTCTTTAACACTGGTAGCATGCCGCGGCAGCGTGGACGTTAACCGTATGTGCAGTTGACGGACTTTGAGCGAGGGCGTATAGTGGGCATACGCGAGGCCGGGTGGACGTACCGCCGAATTGCTCAACACGTGGGGTGTGAGGTCTCCACAGTACATCGATGTTGTCGCCAGTGGTCGGCGGAAGGTGCACGTGCCCGTCGACCTGGGACCGGACCGCAGCGACGCACGGATGCACGCCAAGACCGTAGGATCCTACGCAATGCCGTAGGGGACCGCACCGCCACTTCCCAGCAAATTAGGGACACTGTTGCTCCTGGGGTATCGGCGAGGACCATTCGCAACCGTCTCCATGAAGCTGGGCTACGGTCCCGCACACCGTTAGGCCGTCTTCCGCTCACGCCCCAACATCGTGCAGCCCGCCTCCAGTGGTGTCGCGACAGGCGTGAATGGAGAGACGAATGGAGACGTGTCGTCTTCAGCGATGAGAGTCGCTTCTGCCTTGGTGCCAATGATGGTCGTATGCGTGTTTGGCGCCCCGAGGCACACAGGGCCAACACCCGGCATCATGGTGTGGGGAGCGATCTCCTACACTGGCCGTGCACCTCTGGTGATCGTCGAGGGGACACTGAATAGTGTACGGTACATCCAAACCGTCATCGAACCCATCGTTCTACCATTCCTAGACCGGCAAGGGAACTTGCTGTTCCAACAGGACAATGCACGTCCGCATGTATCCCGTGCCACCCAACGTGCTCTAGAAGGTGTAAGTCAACTACCCTGGCCAGCAAGATCTCCGGATCTGTCCCCCATTGAACATGTTTGGGACTGGATGAAGCGTCGTCTCACGCGGTCTGCACGTCCAGCACGAATGCTGGTCCAACTGAGGCGCCAGGTGGAAATGGCATGGCAAGCCGTTCCACAGGACTACATCCAGCATCTCTACGATCGTCTCCATGGGAGAATAGCATTCCTGCATTGCTGCGAAAGGTGGATATACACTGTACTAGTGCCGACATTGTGCATGCTCTGTTGCCTGTGTCTATGTGCCTGTGGTTCTGTCAGTGTGATCATGTGATGTATCTGACCCCAGGAATGTGTCAATAAAGTTTCCTCTTCCTGGGACAATGAATTCACGGTGTTCTAATTTCAATTTCCAGGAGTGTATTTCAGATGTAGGCACGTTTCCCTGTAATTGCTTAATTAGCTTACGTACTGTGTCGATTACTGTATTGATACTAAACGGTAAATGTTCATCATTAAATGACATGTTTTCGATCTGTTGCGACAGGTTCGTTGCTGCGCGTCACAGAGCTGAACGCGTCTGGTATTCATTGTTGTAACATAGTGAGATTGACAACACTTACCAATAATGCTAAAAGTGTAACATGTTTTATCGCTCAGAATAAATTTCTAGAAAATGCAGTAACTAAAAATATAACGTAACTGTTGCCTAACAGCACAATCCAGCAGTCAAATTTTTATACATAAAGTAACTTCGTTACACATACTGAATATTTCTCAAACGTAGTGAATAATCGTCACACATTTAGTACTCGAAAACAGAAAATTTCAAACGTTACTACACGAAAAAAGCTGTACGGATAGAAACTTGGAAGTATTAGTACATAAAATGTTTGTTGTGTGCTGTAGCAAATGAAAAAAAAAAATCTGACTGCATTTCAAAGGTGCCAGCAGACAATCCGAAGCAGCGGTAGGCAAGTGAATGTTATTTGCTGTGACTTGACCGTTCATTTATTCATCTGGCTTTTACTCAGAACTGAATGTGCTGATCTGTTACAAAAAGCAGAGCTGAAATTACAGTTGCAAACAGCGTGTCTCAGTGCACACACATGCATAAAGAAAAAAGTAACTGGCACTCACTGTGCAGGAAAATTAAATCAAAACTGTTACTCAAAAATCGCTACCAAAATCAAACTGTGCACTGCCCAAAAAATTGAAACACTGTAATTACGTGGCAACAATACAAAACATACACTATTCACTTGCTCATTAAAACTCTGAATTGCAAAGAAAATGCGTAGAATTTGAGCAGTGGAAACGCGAGATGAGAAACGAAAGAACCAACAAAATACGAAAAGAATCTCACCTGAAAAATTACAACATAATCAACAGCAACACCATAGAATAAAGAAATCGCACGAGCTACAATATGCTAAAGTAAAACTAAACTACAGGGAGAAAGACTGGGATGATTTTCTCATACACTGTGTGATCAAAAGTATCCGGACACCATAAAAAACATACTTTTTTATATTAGGCCCATTGTGCTGCCATCTACTGCCGGTTACTCCATATCAGCGACCTCAGTAGTCATTAGACATAGTGAGAGAGCAGAATGGGGCGCTCCGCGAAACTCATGGACTTCGAACTGGTCAGGTGATTGGGTGTCACTTGTGTCACACATCTGTACACGGGATTTCCACATTCCTAAACATCCCTAAGTCCATTGTTTCCGATGTGATAGTGAAGGGACATGTACAGCACAAAAGCATACAGGCCGACCTCGTCTGTTGACTGACAGACACCGCCGACAGTTGAAGAGGGTCGTACTGTGTAATAGGCAGACATCTATCCAGGCCATCACACAGGAATTCCAAGCTGCATCAGGATCCACTGCAAGTACTATTACAGTTAGGCGGGAGGTGAGAAAACTTGGATTTCATAATCGAGCGGCTGCTCATAAGCCACACATCAAGCCGGTAAATGCCAAACAACGCCTCGTTTGATGTAAGAAGCGTAAACACTGGATGACTGAACAGTGAGAAAACGTCGTGTGGAGTGGCGAATCACTATATACAATGTGGCAATCCGATGGCAGGGTATGGGTATGGTGAATGCCCGGTGAACGTCATCGGCCAGCGTGTGTATTGGTGCTGGTGGTTAGTGTTTAACGTCCCTTCGACAACGTAGTCATTAGAGACGGAGCGCAAGCTCGGGTTAGGGAAGGACGGGGAAGGAAATCGGCCGTGCCCTTTCAAAGGAACCATCCCGACATTTGCCTGAAACGATGCGTGTGTAGTACCAACAGTAAAATTCGGAAGCGGTGGTGTTATAGTGTGGTCGTGTTCTTCATGGAGGGAGCTTGCACTCGTTGTTTTCTACATCTACACCCATACTCCGCAAGCCACCTGACGGTGTGTGGCGGAGGGTACCTCGAGTACCTCTATCGGTTCTCCCTTCTATTCCAGTCTCGTATTGTTTGTGGAAAGAAGGATTGTCGGTATGCCTCTGTGTGCGCTCTAATCTCTCTGATTTTATCCTCATGGTCTCTTCGCAAGATATACGCAGGGATATACTGCTTGACTCCTCGGTGAACGTATGTTCTCGAAACTTCAACAAAAGCCCGTACCGAGCTACTGAGCGTCTCTCCTGCAGAGTCTTCCACTGGAATTTATCATTTCCGTAACGCTTTCGCGATTACTAAATGATCCTGTAAAGAAGTGCGCTACTCTCCGTTGGATCTTTTCTATTTCTTCTATCAACTCTATCTGGCAGTATTCAAGCAGTGGGCAAACAAGCGTACTGTAACCTACTTCCTTTGTTTTCGGATTGCATTTCCTTAGGATTCTTCCAATAAATTTGTCTGACATCTGCTTTACCTACGATTAACTTTATATGATCATTCCATTTTAAATCACTCCTAATGCGTATTCCCAGATAATTTATGGAATTAACTGCTTCCAGTTGCTCACCTGCTATAGTGTAGCTAAATAATAAGGGATCTTTCTTTCTATGTATTCGCAGCACATTACACTTGTCTACATTGAGATTCAATTGCCATTCCCTGCACCATGCGTCAATTCGCTGCAGATCCTCCTGCATTTCAGTACAATTTTCCATTGTTACAACCTCTCGATATACCACAACATTATCTGCAAAAAGCCTCAGTGAACATCCGATGTCATCCACAAGGTCATTTATGTATCTTGTGAATAGCAACGGTCCTACGACACTCCCCTGCGGCACACCTGAAATCACCCTTCAGAAGACTTCTCTTCATTGAGAATGACATGCTGCGTTCTGATATCTAGGAACTCTTCAATCCAGTCACCCAATTGGTCTGATGGTTCATATGCTCTTACTTTGTTCATTAAACAACTGTGGGGAACTGTATCGAACGCCTTGCGGAAGTCAAGAAACATGGCATCTACCTGGGAACCCGTGTCTATGGCCCTCTGAGTCTCGCGGACGAATAGCGCGAGCTGGGTTTCACACGATCGTCTTTTTCGAAATCCATACTGATTATTACAGAGTAGATTTCTAGTCTCCAGAAAAGTCATTACACTCGAACATAATACGTGCTCCAAAATTCTACAACTGATAGACGTTAGAGATATAGGTCTATAGTTCTGCTCACCTGTTCGACGTCCCTACTTGAAAATTGAGATGACCTGTGCCCCTTTTCAATCCTTTGGAACGCTACGCTCTTCTAGTTCCTTCGCGTACTCTGTGTAAAATCGAACTGGTATCCTATCAAGTCCGGCGGCCTTCCCTCTTTTGAGTGATTTTAATTGTTTTTCTATCCCTCTGTCATCTATTTCGATATCTACCATTTTGTTATCTGTGCAACGATCTAGAGAAAGAACTACAGTGCAGTCATCCTCTGTGAAACAGCTTTGGAAAAAGACATTTAGTATTTCGGCCTTTAGTCTGTCATCCTCTGTTTCAGTACCATTTTGGTCACAGAGTGTCTGGACATTTTGTTTTGATCTACCTACCGCTTTGAGATCAGACCAAAATTTTTTAGGATTTTCTACCAAGTCAGTACATAGAACTTTACTTTCGAATTCATTGAACGCCTCTCGCATAGCCGTCCTCACACTACATTTCGCTTCGCGTAATTTTTGTCTGCAAGGCTTTGGCTATTTTTATGTTTGCTGCGAAGTTCCCTTTGCTTCCGCAGCAGTTTTCTAACTCGGTTGTTGTACCACGGTGGCTCTTTTCCATCTCTTACGATCTTGCTTGGCACATACTCATCTAACACATATTGTACGATGGTTCTGAACTATGTCCCCTGATCCTAAACACTATCTGTACTTGAGACAAAACTTCTGATTTGAGCCATCAGGTACTCTGAAATCTGCTTTTTGTCACTTTTGCTAAACAGAAAAATCTTCCTACCTTTTTTAATATTTCTATTTACGGCTGAAATCATCGATGCAGTAACCGCTTTATGGTCGCTGATTCCCTGTTCTGCGTCAACTGTTTCAAAAGTTCGGGTCTTTTTGTCACCAGAAGGTCTAATATGTTATCGCCACGAGTCGGTTCTCTGTTCAACTGCTCAAGGTAGTTTTCAGGTAACTTTAAAAAATTTCACTGGACTCGTTGTCCCTGCCACCCGTTATGAACGTTTGGGTCTTCCAGTCTATATCCGGCAAATTACAATCTCCACCTAGAACTATAACATGGTGGGGAAATCTACTCGAAATATTTTCCAAATTATCCTTCAGGAGCTCAGCCAAAACAGCTGCTGAGCCAGGGGGCTATAGAGACATCCAATTACCATGTCTGAGCCTGCTTTAACCGTGACCTTCACCCAAATTATTTCACATTCCGGATCTCCATCAATTTCTTTCGATACTATTGCACTTCTTATCGCTATAAACACGCCTCCCTCTTCATTGTCCAGCCTGTCTCTGCGGTATACATTCCAATCTGAGTTTAGAGTTTCATTACTGTTTACATATGGTTTCAGTCAACTTTCTGTCCCTAGTATTATGTGGGCATTGTGACCGTTTATTAATGAGAGCAGTTCTGGGACCTTTCTATAGACGCTCCTGCAGTTTTCTATTAGCAGATTAATATTGTTATTCCCTGTTGCATTTTGCCTACAACTACCTTGCCGCGTCTCAGGAGGCGTCTTGTCGGGCCTAGGGAGGGAGTTCTCTAACCTAAAAAACCCACATGTGCACTCCACACGTACTCCGCTACACTTGTAGCCGCTTCCTGCGTGTAGTGCACGCCTGACCTATTCAGGGGGACACTACATTTCTCCACCCGATAGCGGAGGTAAAGAAATTTGCACCCCAGATCTCCGCAGAATCGTCTGAGCCTCTGGTTTAAGCCTTCCACACGGCTCCAAACCAGAGGACCGCGATCGGTTCTGGGAACGATACTACAAATAGTTAGCTCAGATGCCACCCCGCGAGCGAGGCTTTCCGCCTTCACCAACTCCGCCAACCGCCTGTATGAACTGAGGATGACCTCAGAACCCAGACGGAAGGAGTCATTGGTGCAGACATGAGGAACAATTTGCAGTCGGGTGCACCCAGTGCTCTCTATCGCCGCCGGCAGGGCCTCCTCCACATCTCAGATGAGACCCCCCTGCAAGCAGACAGAGTGAACACTGGCCTTCTTCCCCGACCTTTCCGCTATGTCCATAAGGGGCTCCATCACCCGCCTAACGTTGGAGCTCCTTATCACTAATAAACCCCTCCCCCCGTGTGACTGCTCTGACCTTGCTGAAGGAGCGGCCACATGTCCACCCACAGGCAGAGCGGGCGATGCCACACGGCCAGCCTCCACATTGACCCTCCGCCTCGTGCGCCGCTGAATCCGCCACTCCACTTGAGGAAAGGGTGGTCCAACCGCGCCCGGTACCCGCGAAGATGTCTCGACAGCAGGGACAGTGGGTGAAGCATGTCACACCTGGGGTGTACCTTGCGACGCACCAGACTCCCCACTGCCGCTACACTCCGAGGCAGCAGCCAGAAGACGGCTGACCGCGGCCATCAACACGTTCAGCTGTTCGCGAGCAGTGGCCAGTTCCTCCTGCGTCCCTACACAGCAGTCACACATCCTATCCAACCTACGAAATCAATTTACTGTAGAGAGTTAATCGACTTTTAACTAGACTGCTAATTCACTAAAGGCGGCTGATAGTTGACAAAACTGTGGTTACTAAACACTTCTTGTAGAAAACAATGAAAATAGCGCTACCTGTCTCTGGACTGTATTCAAAACAAACACTAGCACTACTGGCACTGTGGCTGACTAAAGGGACTCCCTCTGACTGTATTTAAAACAAACACGAAATCTACGGAATACTATTACTAGCACTCACGAATTAAAGCTTCCTGAAAGCAAAAACACACGGAAGAAGGAGTGACAAGTACGAAAAATACAGTTAACACTTAAATTAACATAACTCGCTGCACAGCAGACGTGACACAGACGGCAGTTACGACGACACCATCACACCACTATCACAGCACAGGCCTACACTGATGTTTAAAGCACCTTCTTGTTTCCCTCTGTTGAAGAGCAGTTAGTGGATGGCGACTGCGCCTTTCAACACGATCGAGCACCTGTTCACAAGGCACGGCCTGTGGCGGAGTTATTACACGATAATAACATCCCTGTAATTGGTTGGCCTGCACTGAGTCCTAACCTGAATCCTACAGAACACCTTTGGGAAGTTTTGGAACGCCGATTTCGTGACAGGCCCACCGACAGACATCGATTCCTGTTCTCAGTGTAGCACTCTGAGAAGAATGGGCTGCCATTCCCCAATAGACCCTCCAGCACCTGATTGAATGTATGCCTCCGAGAGTGGAGGCTGGGCCAACACCATATTGAAATCGAGCATTACCGACGGAGGGCGCCACAAATTTGTAAGTCACTTTCAGCCAGGTGTCCGGATGCTATTGATCACGTAGTGTACTAAAAAAATTCTTACTTGGACTGAAATTACTAATCAGTTCATTGTACTTTTAATATTGTAAACTTTTATTTTATGAAACTCACATGAAAGCAAAAAACTTTGCTTTCTCTTCAGTAGTCTTACAAGGCAATGATTTTATGATTATGCAAATCGAAATGAATTAAACTGAAATGACAAACTGAGGGTGGGGAGGTGGACTGTTCTGTTGCAAGAATCGCTAACATCAGTATGCGCTAGCAAGAATTATTACCTTAAAAACATATCTATAATGAAAATTCATTCTCTCTGTTCCATAAATGTTGCATCTTTAAGTTCTTCCATCAGATTAATAATTCCAAATAATTGTCTTCAGCAAAGTCCTCCTCCAATATGCACTACACTAAAAGTTCTGCTAGATTTCTCCATGTCCAACACTCGACTACACTCTGCTCTACAACTGACCGAAACAAACACAATTTCAGAGATACTACAGTCACTGTCGTAAAGTCAACTATTCCGCAGATATCACAGGTGACTGCTTTGCTTCGTAACACGAAATTTCCACTCATTATGAAACTATCTACAAATAAATGTCCAGTCCACATATTTGCGTCCACCTTTCAAAACAGCTCACAGCATATGGGAATATGGCTCATACGAAAGGAATCATATTGGTCATTTGTGAGCTCAAAGAAAAATGTAGCATTGGATATTTGCGGACACAATAGTTTGAGAACAAACCAGTCAACAAAACATTTCTATGCAAACATGTTATTATAAGAGGCTTACCATGCAGATATAAAGTAATATTCACATGAGAATAAAGGTTTCAAATTCGTTTTCATAGTAACTTGTATGTACAGTGGAACCTCAAATAGCAAGCATAACTCGTTCCAGAATCTTACTCGCAGTGCGAAACACTCCTTAAGCTACATAATTCATCCTATGTAAATTAATGTAAAATATGATAATGCATTCCATGCTGAAAAGGTACTAAAAATTTTATGTTATTCATGCCATTTATTCAAAGAAAATTATACATACAATGTAATGTACTTTATTATTCATGATACGTAATTAATTCGTTTTTACTAGGAAGCTATCTATAGTCATTTGTTTCTACTAACGATTCAACGCTTGGCGAAAATGCGACAAAGCACTATCGTCCAATAAATTTGCAGTGCGCATAGTCACTGTGTTATTGTGGTGATAATTTTCAATTTATGATGCAACCGATTCCCATTCTTCGAGCATTTTTCTTATAGTGCCAGAAGATTGCTGCTTCACTGTTAGCGCCTCCTCTTCCTCTTTCTCCTCCTCCCCCTCTTAAGAACTCCCCTCCACAGCTTCCTGCTGTAAAACACTCTACAACACCATAAACTCGTCGATGGTAATTTCTTGGCTGTGATATTCCACAAGCTCGTCGATATCACTGTTATGCACTTCTAGTCCGATGCTCTTGCCCAAAGGCACAATCTCGTTGACTACTGGCTTCACAGGTACTGACTCAAACGCCTCAGTTCGACAACGCACTCTGGCCAAAGCATCTTCCAAGCAGAAGTGAGAGTTCTCTTTGTAACCCCTTCACACGCCCTTTTGATCATCTTGACACAGGCAAAGATATTGGATTGATATTTCCAATTGGTAGCTTCAATCAACTCTTAGACAATGCTCGAAGAGTGCTTTAGTGTAGTTTTTTAATCCTCATCATCATCATCATTTAAGACTGATTATGCCTTTCAGCGTTCAGTCTGGAGCTTAGCCCCCTTATCAAATTCCTCCATGATCCCCTATTCAGTGCTAACATTGGTGCCTCTTCTGATGTTAAACCTATTACTTCAAAATCATTCTTAACCGAATCCAGGTACCTTCTCCTTGGTCTGCCCCGACTCCTCCTACCCTCTACTGATGAACCCATGAGTCTCTTGGGTAACCTTGCTTCTCCCATGCGTGTAACATGACCCCACCATCTAAGCCTGTTCGCCCTGACTGCTACATCTATAGAGTTCATTCCCAGTTTTTCTTTGATTTCCTCATTGTGCACACCCTCCTGCCATTGTTCCCATCTACTAGTACCTGCAATCATCCTAGCTACTTTCATATCCGTAACCTCAACCTTGTTGATAAGGTAACCTGAATCTACCCAGCTTTCGCTCCCATACAACAAAGTTGGTCGAAAGATTGAGCGGTGCACAGATAACTTAGTCTTGGTACTGACTTCCTTCTTGCAGAAGAGAGTGGATCTAGCTGAGCGCTCACTGCATTAGCTTTGCTACACCTCGCTTCCAGTTCTTTCACTATGTTGCCATCCTGTGAGAATATGCATCCTAAGTACTTGAAACCGTCCACCTGTTCTAACTTCGTTCCTTCTATTTGGCACTCAATCCGTTTATATTTCTTGCCTACTGACATTACTTTCGTTTTGGAGATGCTAATTTTCATACCATAGTCCTTACATTTCTGATCTAGCTCTGAAATATTACTTTGCAAACTTTCAATCGAATCTGCCATCACAACTAAGTCATCCGCATATGCAAGACTGCTTATTTTGTGTTCACATATCTTAATCTCACCCAGCCAGTCTATTGTTTTCAATATATGATCTATAAATAATATGAACAACAGTGGAGACAGGTTGTAGCCTTGTCTTACCCCTGAAACCACTCTGAACCATGAACTCAATTTACTGTCAACTCTAACTGCTGCCTGACTATCCATGTAAAGATCTTTAATTGCTTGCAAAAGTTTGCCTCCTATTCCATAATCTCGTAGAACAGACAATAACTTCCTCCTAGGAACCCGGTCATATGCCTTTTCTAGATCTATAAAGCATAGATACAATTCCCTGTTCCACTCATAACAGTTCTCCATTATTTGCCGTAAGCTAAAGATCTGGTCCTGACAACCTCTAAGAGGCCTAAACCCACACTGATTTTCATCCAATTGGTCCTCAACTAATACTCGCACTTTCCTTTCAACAATACCTGAGAAGATTTTACCGACAACGCTGATTAAAGAGATACCTCTGTAGTTGTTACAATCTTTTCTGTTTCCATGTTTAAAGATTAGTGTGATTACTGCTTTTGTCCAGTCGGGTGGAACCTGTCCCGACTCCCAGGCCATTTCAATTATCCTGTGTAGCCATTTAAGACCTGACATTCCACTGTATTTGATGAGTTCCGACTTAATTTCATCCACCGCAGCTGCTTTATTGCACTGCAATCGACTGACCATTGTCTCCACTTCCTCAGATGTGATACTATTTCCATCATCATTCCTATCGCATTCTAACTCTAAATCTGAAACACTGCTGATCGTATTTTCACCTACATTCAGCAACTCTTCAAAATATTCCCTCCATCTGTCCAAGGCATCCACAGGATTCACCAGCAGTTTTCCTGACCTGTCCAAAATACTTGCCATTTCCTTCTTACCTCCCTTTCAAAGAGTGCTAATTACACTCCAGAATGGTTTTCTAGCAGCTTGACCCATAGTCTCCAATCTGTTTCCAAAGTCTTCCCAAGATTTCTTCTTGGATGCTGCAATTATCTGTTTGGCTTTGTTTCTTTCATCAACATAACTTTCTCTGTCTACCTGAGTTCTAGTATGTAGCCATTTTTGATACCCCTACTTTTTCCTTTTACAGGCTACCTTGACTGTGTCATTCCACCAAGCTGTTTGCTTCATCCTACTTTTACACACTACTGTTCTAAGACATTCTTTAGCCACTTCTAGTACTGTGTCCCTGTACCTTATCCATTCCTTTTCCAATGACTGTAATTGGCTACATTCAACTAACTGGTACCTTTCTGAGATCGCTGTTATGTACTTGTGCCTGATTTCCTTATCCTGAAGTTACTCCACTCTTATCCTCCTACATATGGACCTGACCTCCTGCACTTTCGGCCTCACAATCCCAATTTCACTGCAGATTAAATAATGATCAGTGTCATCAAAGAATCCCCTGAATACACGTGTGTCCCTCACAGCCTTCCTGAATTCTTGATCTGTTATTATATAGTCAATGACAGATCTGGTTCCCCTGCCTTCCCAAGAATACCGGTGAATGTTCTTATGTTTAAAAAAGGAGTTTGTGATTACTAAGCCCATACTGGCACAGAAATCCAAGAGTTGTTTCCCGTTCCTGTTAGCCTCCATATCCTCTCCAAATTTACCCATAACCTTTTCATACCCCTCTGTTCGATTTCCTATCCTGGCATTAAAATCACCCATGAGCACAACACTGTCCTTGTCCTTCACTCTAACAACTACATCACTGAGTGCCTCATAAAAACTGTCCATCTTATCTTGATCTGTCCCTTCACAATGCGAATATACTGACACAATCCTAATTTTCTTGTTAGACACTGTCAAATCTATCCACATCAGTCGTTCGTTTACATACCTTACTGCAAATACGCTGGGTTCCATTTCTTTCCTGACGTAAAGCCCTACACTCCATTGTGCTATTCCTGTTTTGACTCCTGACAGGTAGACCTTGTATTCTCCCACTTCCTCTTCATTCTCATCCCTTACCCGAATGTCACTAGCAGCTAAAACGTCCAGCCCCATCTTACTAGCAGCCTCTGCCAGGTCTACCTTCTTCCCAGAGTAGCCCCCATTGATATTAATAGCTCCCCATCTCATTACCATTTGTTTTCCAAGTCGTATCTTAGGAGACCCTGGTTTGTCAGTTAGAGGTGGGACTCCGTCACCTCCAAAGGCCCGAGGCATTTTGCTCTGATTGTTGCCAGCATCATATTTAAAGTACCAGGGAAGCAGGTTGCTAGCCTTACTTGCCCCGAGTCCCATTGAGTTTTTCCCCTAACGGTTGAGTCTTTGCTATATGAGCACAAAGGTGACCACGGCTCAGAATATGTCCGAGATGCCCTGCCTTCTTCCAAAGTAACTGGTATCCCGACAGTCGGGACCACTTAAGTGGCCACTCATACGTTACCCGTGGTTCATGAACTAGGACATGGCTACAGGAACCCACACCATGAACCAGGTAGAAATAATCTGCTGGTCCATAGGCTGGAGTGACCTCTTCAAGGAGGTGGTCTTGTAGGCCTGGAGAGTGGGCAGAAGCGTTGTGCATAACAAGCAAGACGGAGTGGGATCTGAAGCAAATATTTTTTCACTTAAGTGCCAAACACTTCACTGGTACAATCACAAAAAAAGATCACATGCCACCCAACCCATGTTGTTGGACCTCCACATCACATTTAACCTCTCTTCTGGACTTTACACTTCTTCAATGCTTGTGGAGATTCTGAATGGTAAACAAACATTGGTTTAATTTTCAGATCTTCCTTGCACTTGCACAGATTAGCTGTCTGAGATACTCTTTCATCGGCTTGTGACCAGACAATGCATTCTCCTCTGCTGTTATAAAGGTACACTTCGGCACCTTTTTCCAGAATAGACCCATCCCATCACAATTAAAAACCTTTTGTGGCAGATAACGCTCAGAATCTACTAACATCTTGAAGCTGCTGATGAAGTTCTCTGCCGCCCTTGTCGGAGCTGGCTGCTTCGCCATGCCTCAGAACGCTGTGGATGCCACTTCTCTTAAACTTCTCGAACCACCCATGGCTTCCCTTAAACACCTCTTTGGCCGCTGATAATCCTGATATCTTTTAATGAGATTGGTGAAAATCATTCCAGCCTTCTCACAAATTACGTTCTCATTAATAGTGTCACGTTACTACTGTGTTTCATTTATCCATATAAGGAGCAACCTTTCGACATTGTCCGGAATGTGAAATCGTTGTTTAGATATTCTTGTCACTCTCTTTGATGTTTCTATTTCCTTAATCTTGTCCTTGTTCTTGAGGACAGGGCAAATAGTTGATGTAGACCGATTGTATGTGCATGCTAAATCAGCAAGGCTCACACCACATTCGCGTTTTTCAATGATTTTGTAAGGTCATTTTCTTTCTCTTGGAGTCATTTTTGGGTAAATTTCTACGAAGGTTATTAAAACTTGAGCACAACAAACAATGTGTGAACACAAGTTTAGAAAAATGTGTGATCTCTAACTGCATTAAAATGGTAGCAGATAGACAGCGAAACCCAGAGTGCAGTATGTACTAAAGACGTTCTTCATACTCCGCTGCGAACGGCTGGTGACGTCACACTAAATCCTCGCCACTCGTTATGTGAAACATCGCTTTTGACCAAGTCTTTTTTTGGCGACTTGTTTTTTCTCGTTATGCGAATTGCGCATTATGGGAGGTGTTCATTAAATGACGTTCCACTATACTCCAAATTCACCTGCTCACTACCAGTAAAAACGAAAATGGGGATGGAAATTCCTCAGGCGTCTTAACAATTGTTGCAGATGGAGGAGAATCGTTACCCACACAACCTTCAAACCGGTCACTGAGGCTTGTAACTGGTATTTCAAGACACTAACGGAGTTACATGGGCATTTTAATTTCAAGGATAATACTACACATCATATAATAAAAGTAAAAGCACTTGGTGTTCCTGATACACAGCTTCTAAATTCAGTATTGTTTGTTGTTGTGGTCTTCAGTCCTGAGACTGGTTTGATGCAGCTCTCCATGCTACTCTATCCTGTGCAAGCTTCTTCATCTCTCAATACTTGCTGCAACCTACATCCTTCTGAATCTGCTTAGTGTATTCATCTCCTGGCCTCTCTCTAGGATTTTTACCCTCCACGCTGCCCTCCAATGCTAAATTTGTGATCCCTTGATGCCTCAAAACATGTCCTACCAACCGGTCCCATCTTTTTGTCAAGTTGTGCCACAAACTCCTCTTCTCCCCAATTCTATTCAATACCTCCTCATTAGTTATGTGATCTACCCATCTAATCTTCAGCATTCTTCTGTAGCTTCTATTCACTTCTTGTCCAAACTAGTTATTGTCCATGTTTCACTTCCATACATGGCTACACTCCATACAAATACTTTCAGAAACGACTTCCTGACACTTAAATCTACACTCGATGTTAACAAATTTCTCTTCTTCAGAAACGCTTTCCTTGCCATTGCCAGTCTACATTTCATATCCTCTCTACTTCGACCATCATCAGTTATTTTACTCCCTAAATAGCAAAACTCCTTTATTACTTTAAGTGTCTCATTTCCTAATCTAATTCCCTCAGCATCACTCGATTTAATTTGACTACATTCCATTATCCTCGTTTTGCTTTTGTTGATGTTCATCTTATATCCTCCTTTTAAGACACTGTCCATTCCGTTCAACTGCTCTTCCAAGTCCTTTGCTGTCTCTGACAGAATTACAATGTCATCGGCGAACCTCAAAGTTTTTATTTCTTCTCCATGAATTTTAATACCTACCCCAAATTTTTCTTTTGTTTCCTTTACTGCTTGCTCAATATACAGATTGAATAACGTCGGGGAGAGGCTACAACCCTGTCTCACTTCCTTCCCAACCACTGCTTCCCTTTCATGTCCTTCGACTCTTATAACTGCCATCTGGTTTCTGTACAAATTGTAAATAGCCTTTCGCTCCCTGTATTTTACCCCTGCCACCTTTAGAATTTGAAAGAGAGTATTCCAGTCAACATTATCAAAAGCTTTCTCTAAGTCTACAAATGCTAGAAACGTAGGTTTGCCCTGCCTTAATCTAGCTTCTAATATAAGTTGTAGGGTCAGTATTGCCTCACGTGTTCCAACATTTCTACGGAATCCAAACTGATCTTCCCCGAGGTCGGCTTCTACTAGTTTTTCCATTCGTCTGTAAAGAATTCGCTGTAGTATTTTGCAGCTATGGCTTATTAAACTGATTGTTCGGTAATTTTCACATCTGTCAACACCTGCTTTCTTTGGGATTGGAATTATTATATTCTTCTTGAAGTCTGAGGGTATTTCGCCTGTCTCATAAATCTTGCTCACCAGATGGTAGAGTTTTGTCAAGACTGGCTCTCCCAAGGCCGTCAGTAGTTCTAACGGGATGTTGTCTACTCCCAGGGCCTTGTTTCGACTCAGGTCTTTCAGTGCTCTGTCAAACTCTTCCCGCAGTATTGTATCTCCCATTTCATCTTCATCTGCATCCTCTTCCATTTCCAGTACATCGCCCTTGTATAAACCTTCGATATACTCCTTCCACCTTTCCGCCTTCCCTTCTTTGCTTAGAACTGGGTTTCCATCTGAGCTCTTGATATTCATACAAGTGGCTCTCTTTTCTCCAAAGGTATCTTTAATTTTCCTGTAGGCAGTATCTATCTTACCCCTAGTGAGATAGGCCTCTACATCCTTACATTTGTCCTCTAGCCATCCCTGCTTAGCCATTTTGCACTTCCTGTCGATCTCATTTTTGAGACGTTTGTATTCCTTTTTGCCTGCTTCATTTACTGCATTTTTATATTTTCTCCTTTCATCAATTAAATTCAATATTTCTTCTGTTACCCACGGATTTCTATTAGCCCTCGTCTTTTTACTTACTTTATCTTCTGCTGCCTTCACTACTTCATCCCTCAGAGCTACCCATTCTTCTTCTACTGTATTTCTTTCCTCCATTCCTGTCAATTGTTCCCTTATGCTCTCCCTGAAACTCTCTACAACCTCTGGTTCTTTCAGTTTATCCAGGTCCCATCTCCTTAAATTAGCACCTTTTTGTAGTTTCTTCAGTTTTAATCTACAGTTCATAACCAATAGATTGTGGTCAGAGTCCAGAGTTCAGTATACAACTGCATTAAAGTGGTCGATTCACAGAAGAGGCAATTTCATGTAGGTGATTTTATACTTATATCAAAGTACAAAATGGAATTTGAGGAATCTTACCTACCGAATTGGACAAGGGACATATTTACAGTTTCCACAGTGTAGAGAGCAAATCCTAGAACTTAAATCTTGATGGAGAGGAAAGTTAGAGAAACTGCTGGAAAATAAGACATCAAGGGAGCAGGGTTTTAGTTGAGTGGCTTGGTTTCCCATCATCAGATCGAATTTTAGCTAATATACCAATGAAAACACGAGGAAGACGAGACATTGGTATAGGGCAGCGCATTGCAGTCAATAAAACAAATTAGCTAAATTTGCCTTAAAGCAGAAAGGAGATAAAGAGGACTGATTAATACGCCATGGAATTATTCCATTTCTAATTCCTGTTCTGGAGGATCTTTCGGCAGTTAGTTCTTTAGCTGAGAGGCAGGAGCCATTGCTCAGACAATGAAAAATGCAAAAAGCGCCAAGGAACAGCATAATCAAGAGAAAAGACAGAACAGGATCAATGACTCAATGGCTACGGGAAAAAGTCTACGTTTAAAACAACAAAAGGAAGGGCTGCTCTGATTATTCATAAAAAAGTGTCTCCTTGCCATACGACCCAACAGATCACTAACAGTCTGCTTAACACGGTGTGGATGAGGTGAGAAATTGCTATGCCAGCTATGAGGTGGGTATGAGATACCCGTAACACTTATGACGAATTTTTGATACTATAATCGTGTATTAGGTATTTTTTACTTGGTATATTAATAATAGTGTCTATAAACAAGATGAGTAAGTAAAATACTATGTTTAAGGTATAAAACTTTTTTGGGGTGAAATAACGAAGTGTCCATATTTTCTTAGAAAAAAGTACAAGTTTCTGAAGTTTAACATTTTCTCATACAAATTTCGAACAAAATTAGTTTCTTCGATTAATTAGCACAATGGTATTATCTTCTAATTATAAAACATAAAAAGAAAGTTAAAGGCCTTGTGAGATCAATTAACTCAACACCAACATTACACCTACAAAGCAGCACATTCTCCGCACGAAGATCATGTGCTCCATACATACTGGCTTCTTACCCTTCGAACAACAATGCTTTGTTTTCCTCTGGTTTTTTTCCAGTACAGTCATCACACCTGACATATCTACCAGTCTTTTATTTTTGGAGCTGGCGATGCAGTTTCTTCCAGTCGACCAGCAGTCCTGTTTTGAATTTCCGTTGAAAGACGTAAGTTCTCTTGTATAGTGCGAAGACTGCCATTTATCAGATTCAAACCTAAATTACGAATGACATCTCGGCGCCTCATGCGTGTTTTATCATATTTGTTATTTTCCCTATAGACTGTGATGGCATTTATAGTAGCCATATTGAATATAGCATCAAATTGCCAACGTTTTCTGTTGCGGTCATCATCATAAGTGGCACTCAGTTCGTCTGCGACATCGACACCGGCTTTACTTGCATTGTAATAAGTAATCATTTCCAGTTTTTTTTGACCACTTGTCGATTTATTATTTTTAGGTACGCAGGACACCAATGTAACGTCGGTCTGGAACCCAAATTGGGAACTATATACTTCTGTTCCTTTTTTGAAAATTTCAGCTACGCTTGTCTTGTTTTTACGGACTGTGCCGGCAGAAGTCAATGAATGTTCTTTCAAGAGATGGATCATAAGGGGAAATAGTAAACCAATTATCGAACATCAAATGCCTACTTCTTTGCGTTATTGGCTCAACTAAACGGTTTACAATATCATATGCTTTATTACTAAGCTGGTAAGGTCCTGGTGGTTGTTTTTCGGAGTATACTTCCAGTTTGAGGACATAGAATGTCTTCGCATCTACAAGAGCGTATATTTTTATGCCTTATTTGGCTGATTTGTTTCGCATGTACACACGGAAAGGACATGTCCCTCGGAAAGATAACAGCATCTCAGCAATAGTAAGGTTCCAGGCGGCACAGTGTTGTTGAATATTGTCAACAAAATTATCAAAAATGTCTCATAGCAGTCAGATTGTCTTTTTCCTTTCGTCACGGATTTCTTATCATCGAATCTCAAAATTTTAGAGAAAGTAAAACCTCTGCAGCGACATCGTAGTCCGAAAGATTGCTACTCCAGTACCATTTGCACGCCATAGATCGTTCAAGTTTTGTCTATTTGAGCAGTTTAGGCCTGCTACATACAAAAGTCCCGTAAATGCCTTCAAATCTTCCCCAAGGTTGCATCGTTCATGTGGTACTACTATATTTTCTGGATATTTTACCCTGATATTCCTTATCTGGTTATTTATATGTGCAATTATAGTAATCAACATACTGTTTGTTATAAAAAGACTCCAACATTCAGTGTCTGTTTTAGCAAGTTTTGCAACACCTTTAACGCCTGAAGAATTGGGAATAACATTCTCTGAACGTATACGAACACTTTGCCAAGGAAAATCCATCAATTTTGTACTATCTTTGGATGTATAAAGAAATCCCACATACCTCAGGCGACTAAGAGCCGCTAACGCATATTTTGGCTCTTCCGAATCATACGAAATACCCTCTTGCTCCAAATCACTTTTTTGAAAAACTTTGCCACTCCCTTCTTCACTGTCGGAGCCACAAGAACTAGCATTTGAACAGTTTTCTACAACTACTTCTAGTAGTTCTTGTAGCCGACGTTCATTTTCTTCATAAGACATCTTGAAAAATATAAAATCTAGAAATAAATCAAAGAATACTACAAATAACTATATATCTCATAAACTTGCTGACAGCTGAAAAATGTGACACTGACTATGAGGTCGTGTGGGACGTACCCTAGCCACCTTTGCATACATTTATCTCCCTCTGACGCTGGCGCAACTATAAACTCAACACTTGATCTTGTCCCCTCTCCCTTAGGCCGGTATTACACTATCAAATTTCTTTGTCCAATATCTTTGTCAAAGCAGTCAAATATTTGATCAAATGTAGGGCTTCGCTGTAGATTTAATCAAAGAAGTCGCTTGTCTTCTGTTCACTGTAATGTAACATGTTACCACGTGGTGCACTAGCATCGCTGCAGCGTTCTGTTATCTGTAGTGTTTTTATAAACATTGCCGGTAAGTACAATTGGTGTGTACCAAGAACTACAAAATTAATAGAGATGTATAAAACTGAAGAGGCGCTTTACAGCATGGGGCACCCTGCATACAAAAATGGATTAAGAAGATTCGAGACCTGACCTAACCTAACCTAACCCTCTCCTGTAGCAAGGAATTAGACTGTTACAGTGAACCTGTCTTCTGCAGATGTAGCAGTTCTTCAGTGAATATTGTGCTTTGTGATATGAGGATACACTTCACTAAGCACATACAGAAATGTATACTCGTCCATTCTTAAGTAATTGATGTACGACTTGATGATCTCCACTATAAGCTCACGTAATATGTTTTGTTGAATGCTTTTATTGTGTCGTCGTAAAACCCGCCGCTACACCCATGTATGTTTCCTATTTTTTTCCCCGTATCTCTTCCGCATGTGCACACAGTGCAATTGTGGTACATGCAACTGCTGCAGTTAATAACAAGTTGTTGTCGGCCATCTTGAACTTTGATGAAAAATATTACAGTGTTATACCCCTTCTAGCGCTACGTCATAGATCTTTGTCAAATATGTTTGACGGAATATTTGATCACATTTTTGATCAAATCTTTGACAAAGAAATTTGATAGTGTAATACCAGCCTTACCTCCAGCTACTGTGATAGCAAGATGTGTGTGGCAACAATGAGATTCAATAATCAGATCTTCAAAACACCTCAGGTACAGCATATGCGACTTCACTCACACCGGGCTAAATTCATGAAAAAAGTCAACATTCCACGACTTTGCGGTGTGTTTACGTGGGATACGTTGTAGAGGACCATATGGAAATCTAAAAAGTGTGTGATACTGAATTTAATGTTGCAAGAAGAACTGGAACTCAATGTTCTGCGAGTGGTTAAAAACCAGAGTAATGTGCACTAATTTGACTTGTTTGGTGACTTGTGGCTGCCCAAGAATTGCATCATTACTTTACCAACAACCTTGTGTTATGCAATTTTCCACTTTACCATAACTTCGATACAAGTTTGTGTGGTCATTTTTACCCCATTTTCCTTTTAACAAGGGCATAGAAACAAGTGCCATGCTTATCACTGTTTCAGTTGATGTTTATATGTGGGCATACAACTGACTTTAAAAGAACAGTCATCAGCTCTATGCATGAGTTATTTTTCACCAATCAGTTTAAGCAAGGAAGGTTGGCCTACCACATTGACTGGACTGGTGACATCTAACAGCATTCCTGATACCACTGAGGCAACTAATAAACATCTAGAACCTGATAGTAAAAAGAGAAGCGGAAATGGCACTTGGTACTGATACTGATGATTTAATGACTTTTTAAAAAGTAACATGGATTGTGCTATGCAAAAACATTAATATGCTTAATTGGAAATAAGGACAACACAGATAGTTCAATAGGACTGCTACTAGGTTTCTTAAAAAGTCAAGTTTCGGGGAAGAACCCCATAAATCTTATGAATCAGCTCAGCCAGTAGATATACTTTAGGCAGTTCAATTCTTGTTGAGTGTTATCTTGCAGTGAAAGCGTATCTCAACAACAAATTGTTTCATACGATTTGTGGCTTCTCCCCTGCAATAGGTCCCAGATACAAGACTGTTCAGATGCTCAACAGTTCCATATACCTTCTAGAGACCATCCAGGCATTAGACCACTTCGAGTTGTATGTTGTGGTCCAAGACAGATACCTAGTCATCTTTCATGGTGAGGAAATCATGACAAACATTATTACGAATGCAAAGCAGGAACTTATTCTGGTGAGAACTGCAGCTGATAATAACTCTTACATTCAAGGTGTTGCTGAAGAGAACGATATTATCATTGATAAAGTAATACGGAAAACGCCTCGCATCACAATAACAGATGATGAACGCTTAAGACTTTTGAAGACCACGAATGACAGTATTCATCCACCCTGAAGTTTCCATTCATGGGAGCTCTTTGATTATCCCTTGCTACCGGTTGCGTCCAAGGAAATTTGGGCTATTAAAACTTCAATTCAAATGGAAACAAGAGAGTTATTTATACTAGAATACCAAACTGACAGGAAGGGAAAAATGGGAAATTATTCTACTGTATCCAACAATTGTACTTTAACTAATACGACAGCCTATTTTAATTTGGAGAATGGAATCTAAAGTCTGCAGTATGATATGTGTGCAAAATTTTGCCACTCTTACAATAAGAATGTTAAAGATGATGAAGGATGTCCGCTTACCCAAAGGAAATTTAGATATTAGATGCCAGTCTTCATGGCAGATTGGTCAAAACAGTTCAATCAATTAAATCAGGACCAACAGACGTCCAACTAGAATTTGAATCTTCAGCAAATTTCCAAACTGGCACCATAGCTTATGCTTTAGTAATTCATGTCGTGTGATTAACTATTCACCACTCATGGGAATTATGAACTGAGTTGTATAAATGAACTAGTGCTGTGCCATATCTAAAGCATTTCATGATGACACCGCAAAGTGTTAACATTGGTGTAGATTTCTAGGTCTCCATGATGAAATAAGACAGTTTTACTTAACCTTCTCATTGCTCCAGATATATATACACTGAGGAGACAAAAGTCATGAGGATAACTCCTAATATAGGGTCAGACATCCTGCTGCCCAGTGCAGTGCAGTGACTTGATGAGGTGTGGAGTCAACAAGCTGTTGTAAGTCCCCTGCAGAAACACTGAGTCATGCTGTCTCAGTAACCATCCATAATTGTGAAAGTGTTGCCAGTGCAGGATTTTGTGCAATAACTGACCTCTTGATTATGTCTCATCAATTTTTGATGGGTAGCCATATCATTCACTCATATTCCCACAACATTCTTCAAAACAGTTGTGAACCACTGTGGCATAATGATGTGGTGCATTGTTATCCGCAAAAAATTCATTATTGTTTGGAAACATGAAGCCCATCACTAGATTTAAATGGTCTCCATGCAGCCGAACATAACCATTTCCTGTCAACGATCAATCCATTCCATAAAAACACAGCTGACACCCTTATGGAGCCGCCACCCGCTTGCACAGTGCCTTGTCGACAACATTGGTCCATTGCTTCATGGGGGTCTGCACCAGACTCGAACCCTAGCATCAGCTCTTACCAACTGAAATAGGGACTCATCTGAACAGGCTGAATTCCAGTCATCTCAAGTCCAGCTGATATGGTCAAGCACGGAAGATGTCATGCTGTTTACAGGGCGTATACGTGGACAAGGAAAAAAAAATTCCCGGATTTCCCGGTTAAAAGCACACTTTCTCCCGGGTGGAAACACACTTTTTCCATGTTAAGTGACGGTCTATTTTCCATGCAAAACTTATCGATTCTTTGAATGGTTGTGTGTTTATACATGGGCATTGAATTTCCCGGCCGGAAAATATCTTTGATGAGCAGCAACATGTACGCTCCGTATTTTCGTATTACGAAAGTATACATTGGAATTCCACCCAACACTTCATGTTACTTTCCGAATCATTGAAATCGAGATTGTGATGCGCTTTTGTAAGCCAGTTATTGCTCAGGTCACGTGATCTCGCCAGCCGATGACAGCGGATATTCAGAGCATAGGACACGTGATGTAGCCAGCCAACAGCAACGACACTGTTAAGTAGCACGAACATCCAAACAGGGAAAGTTAATAGTTTAAATTAATATACATAGTGCTGCTACAAGAAAAGCAAAGCTTTCACATATAATATTGGTCTCTGAGGTTAATAGGCTACAACAGAAGATAAGCTTTCGCATTTAATGTTGATCTTTTCTGCGCGTGCTACACTAAGATATATCACGCAAACGTGCCAGTAAAATTTTTAATAATGACATAAATGTCTGATCTTCAGGGTTCGAAATTCTTCTAAATGGCTCGTCATCGAATAGTTGATTTCTAAATGAGAGTCAAACGCTTCGCGCGGCCTGTTAGAAATAGGTTTACTTCTGCAGTTGCCAGAGAGCGCAGATAACAGGCGACACCACGTTTGCGCAGCTACCATGGCGTAGGAAGCCCGTATGTACGTACGCACGTGTAAAACATTGAAAGGTCATACATTATGTCATAAAAGAAACAAGACATCAGAGGATACTCCAAGAGCATCGGAATTTCGTGAACCATACTAAAGTGTGCACATTTAAAATGCATACTTAAAGTGCACATTATTATATCGATTCCCAGTGAAGTAGACCTCGACCTTACATTAAGCTTTTCAGTATGGTTTTCGGGATGTAAATTTTCTTGGAGTACCAGTACTGTATTATATCATGATTGGTTCTTTATTATAGCATAATGCCATACGTGCTATAAGATGAAAACGTGCACTTGAAATGCTGCAAACAGTTGAAACTAGGAAGTACTGCGGAGTTCAACATTTCGTTTGAAATACATTGACTGCTTCTGCAGAAAAGGTTAATAAAAGTCAAAGTTCTTCAGGCAAAAATAACTTCATTGTTCTGCAAGGCGATTAATGCTCGACTGTCAGAAAGGTGGAAGTACAATAAAATCTGAAACTAATAACATATTTAGCCTTCCGTAATTAGTGTATGTGTTTTAATTCATTTGATAGCGCCTGGCCACAGATATCCGTTTTGTTTTCTTTTGACGTAAGAGTAAACTAAGGAGAAACAGCAAAATCTCTAAATATAAACATGGCTCACGTGGAGACTACCCACTAAACTCAGACTGCTCTGCGCATCATCCCCGGATCTACGATATTTGCTAACCGGGTCAATACTATTAAAAAATAACAATAAAAAAATAGAATTTCCAAAAATATGTTCATCTTGTAGTGCACATCTTCCTGGGAAGTCTGAAACATAAAACGTGTGTTCGAAGAAATGTAAGACATGTTGTTTGGTCTTAAGTGTGCCAAACTGCAGTGCCACGCCTCTTTAGACAGCCTTCTACTATCGCACGTAACTGTATTTCGTTCCGTGGAATTTAAACGTGTATATTTAGTAATGGATACCATCAACCTATATTCAGGACAGTGGAAATTGGGATGTCCTGTGGTGCCTCTCCTGCTCCCATTCGGCCGGTTTGACAACCTGGCCCTCTCTTTTTTTATAAAAAAAAATTAAAAAAACCTAGCGATTAATAGCGGATGGGATTATTTGTAGTCCGGAGAACAAGAACTCTTCAGAAAATATGCACTCTTTATTGCCTATTAGTTAATAACTTGCTGTTTTGTGTGACAAAAAAGTAAATATAGGATACATAAAACCAATAAAGACAAGAGACAAGCAAGAAAGTACACATTTCTTCAATTCTTAGCTCTTAGCCTTTTTTTCTCCCTAATCTTGCTACAGCTTTACATGGCGTGTTTTCCTTTCTGCGGAAGAATCTATTACTTCATCGAAGTTCGTCAAACGTTTTGCTACAAGAAAAATAGAAATGTTATCTAATACTGAAAAAGCTGTTAACACAAATATTACCCAAGACTGGCGTGGTTTCTCGATCTGATTATGTCTATTTTGTCACTGTCTGCTAGGTAAAATGGGCCTTTCTAATATTGCAGCAGTTTTGTAGCACACACCAAATAAAGGAGAATGTTTTGGCATAAATGGCCATTTTTATAACAAGACAAAATATAATTAACGAAGTACCCAATATCAAATGCCTATTAGGCCTACTACAAGCAAAAAGCTTAATGTTAGGAAACAGTTTCACATTTCATTCACATGCACCAGTTTTTCAAGCATAAAGATCGAAAAGCAGTATTACGAAATTGTTATATAAATTTGGAATCGTCTTGTTCTTCCGTGATTTGTATAATGTCCCCGTTTCTTCTTCTTCCCCATTCTAACAAACAATCTTGTCATCACCAATTGTGTAGCTATTCCTGTCACGGTCAAAATTTGTTCGCCGATTAACTTCACAAACCCTGCTATAATCACAGGTTTCGATATCCCACGATTATTCTCCGGTTAGGCGTTGTTACGTACTCGTACAACACGTTTTCGGCGTTACTTCCAGAATAGAACTTACGCGGCTGCTAGTCGGGGACTGTACTGCTTGCTGGTCCTTACTAGTGTAGCGACCTGGTAAAAAATTTTCTGTCAAAATTTCATTGTCTTGGATACACCGAGAAGACAGTATGTAATCTTTCTCACCTGTTATTCCTGTTAGTCGTTTATTTCCATTCTGGTAGTCTGAACCTAAGGATTTCGCTAGTAATTATAACAACGCTGATCATTCGCAAACCCAATCAACCACATAATCAGACGGCAATTGGCATTCACCCGTTTGGCTTTATTCCGCTCGGTTCGTGTAGCCCCGTCCCCTTTTATCTGGGGAAAGTTTATTTCTAGATGCGAGGAGGATATGTTCAAAGATGTTCAAAAACCAACAGGGATGCGTTTCAGAATCATATGAATAATCGATAGACCAACGTACGCTGGATACTAAGCGCTTTGTGAAACAAGTTGTTTTTTTTTTTTTTCCCCGCGCGAATATGAATTTGGCGCCCCCTTTTCCCGGTACCATCTAGCTGCTTGCTGCGACTGCTTGCACAGCCAACAACCACATTCCTGTTGCCAGAAGCGGGACAATCTACTGCTAAAACGCGACTCAACTGCGCATGCGCACTAGTCCGCTCGTAACTGCTAGAACGAATCTCATGTAAACAGGTGATTTCACGCTCATCGGAAGCGATTTGTTGTTATGAAGCATTGCATGGTCTTCCTAAAGCCTTTGACACATTTTGCTGTTGACACACGCTTGCATGAGCACTGTCTTTCCTTTGCAATTTAAGTTATTTTTGTTTTTTCTCTCATTTGTTTTATTGTTGAAGAGTTATTCTGCAGTAGCGGGATACAGTAATATCCTTTGTCAGAGTACTGGTTCTTACC
Source organism: Schistocerca gregaria (assembly GCF_023897955.1). NCBI lineage: Eukaryota > Metazoa > Arthropoda > Insecta > Orthoptera > Acrididae > Schistocerca > Schistocerca gregaria. The sequence continues at coordinate 259,035,742 of NC_064920.1, read as the reverse complement.
AATGGATGTAAAAAAATTTGACTGAAAACTAAAACACGAAAAAATTCCCGGAATTCTAAAAAATCTCCCGGGTTTTTCCCGGTTTTCTCCCGGATGTAAAAATTCCCGGGTTTTTCCCGGATCGTATACACCCGGTGTTAGCATGGACACACTCATTGGTAGTCTGCTGCCATAGCGCGTTAATGCCAAATTTCGCCACAGTGTCCTAACAGATACTTTCATCATATGCTCCACATTGATTTCTGTGGTTATTTCAGGCAGTGTTGCTACCTGTTAGCCATTCCACTCGCTTGTACAATGATGGCCATTGGCCAATGCATTATCCATGGTGAGAGGTAATGCCTGAAACTTTGTATTCTCGGCACATTCTTGACAGTGTGGATCTCAAAGTATTGAATTCCATAAAGGTCTCCGAAATGGAATGTCCCATGCGTCTAGCTCCAACTATTCTTGGTGTGCACTTGTTTAATGTCTACCATATGGCCAGCAAGTCAGAGATAACTGTTGCACAAATATGCGGTCTAATCGTTGGAATATTGGAAATTACCTGAAAGACTTACTGTATGCTGAAATCTCTCTAGAGTTCATTTGTTTCGTAACATTACCTAGTTTGCAGGCTGCCCTTTCCACGTTGCCGAATAAAATAACTGATTTAACCTCCATTCACAGAGGATGAGCTGTTGAGTCTCTTGAATCGGAGAGACGACAAGGACTTCATCATGCCTAATCCAGCTGGTTAAAGTTAAATAGACAGTGATACAAATAATCCTGTAGGTGAATCTGTTACCACAAATATATAAAACGTTGGTGTACCAACAAGTGCTGAACTCGTATGTGCAGATCCAGATTTTGTTGTCATTGCTTCTTCCTCCAGTTCTGAAGAGCCTGAGCTCACGCCTCACAAATTTGCTGAACGACGCAAAACACGTGATTTTAGGTGCATCATTTCTGTAACAGTGATCCCAGTTGCAAAATCGTCGATTTAGACGATTGATCTAGTGTATATGACTGCTTCAATGTTCATTAGCCAAGAAATTGTAAACTACATAGTTGAGCAATGTAATTTTTATTACGACCACCTTTATGCAATGCAGCAAGAGAAATATCAAACAAACCATGATGAAATTTGTTGTTTCTCTGTCATAAAATTTATGATCGCCCAAGTGAGAAAAATAAAACAGTTATTGACCAAAGACCCTTTACTGTCTATGCCAATGTTTGTGAAAACCATTTCAGGCGATAGAAACCTTCTGTTACTATGAGTGTTTCTCTTCCTTGACAACAATGAAGAACTTGGTGAGGACAAAACACGGAAAATAAGTCAAATTGTGGACTTAAAAAATTCCTAATGCTTTCTATCCTTTTAAAAATCTCTGCACTGATGAAAGTCTTGTTCCGTATAAAGCTGTTGTATTCTTCAAACAGCACATGCCATCCAAACACCATAAATTTGGCGTAAATCTTTTTGCATTATGTGATCGTGAAATAGATACATTCTTGACTTTATTGAATGCAGCAACGGACATAAACTGATTTCTGGTAGGTGCTGGAACACCTGGGAGCATTGTTCCCACTTTACTACACTCATGCTCAGAAATTAAGGATAATGCTCATACATGGTGAAATAACACTCTTGTGGGCGGTTTGCGGGTTTAAATCACCTCAGGGTATGACCATGTGGTGCATTTGACCTGCAGTCATCGCACGGTGGCGCTGGTAGCAGTCCACATACACAGAGGTGTGTTGGTGCATGTCAGAGTACAGCGCAGCGAATAAGTGTGCAAACATTTTCAGACGTGCTAATGGTGGGTGACTGTGTGTTGAAAATAGCTCAAAGAACACATATTGATGACGTTATGAGGGGTAGAAAACTAGGGTGACTGGAGGCTGGTCAGACACAGCAGGGCATAGCATGGCCCCTCCGTGTGCCACAAAATGTGATCAAGATTGTGGAAATGATTCCAGCAGACAAAAGCGTGTCCAGGCGCTACAATGTATGACACCACAAGAAGACATATCTATTAGTGCCCGCAGACGGTCACAGAGTACTGCAGGTAGCCTTGCTCAGGACCTTACCGCAGCCACTGGAACAGTTGTCTCCAGACACACAGTCTACAGACAACTGAACAGACAAGGTTTATTCATCCGGAGACCTGCAAGGTGCATTCCACTGACCCAAGGTCACAGGAGAGCCCATAAAGCCTGGTTTCAAGAACACAGTACATGATCGTTGGAACAGTGGTCCCAGGTTATGTTCACGGACCAGGTATCTCAGAATAGTGATTCCCGACGGGTTTTCGTCTGGCGTGAACCAGGAAGCAGATACAAACTTCCTTAATGTCCTTTAAAGGTGTGCGGTGGGATTATGATTGGTGCACATACACCCCTGCATGTCTTTGACAGAGGAACCGTAACAGGTCAGGTGCATCAGGACGTCATTTTGCACCAGTATATTCAACTTTTCAGGGTTGCAGTGGGTCCCACCTTCCTCCTCATGGACGATAACTCACAGCCCTAGTGAGCTGCCATCATGGAAGAGTACCTTGAAACAGAAGATATCAGGTGAATGGAGTGGCCTGCTTGTTTGCCAGACCTAAACCCCGTCGAGCACATCTGGGATGCACTTCTTCAAACCCCTATAACACTTCAGGAGCTCCGACGGGCACTGGTGCAAGAATGGGAGGCTATACCCCTGCAGCTGTTCAACCACCTCATCCAGGGTATGCCAACCCATTGTGTGACCTGTGTATGTGTGCATCGTGATCACATGCCATATTGATGTCAGGGTACATACGCAGGAAACAGTGGTGTTTTGAAGCATGTGATTCAGTATGGTTTTCCCAGATCTGTGTTGTGTGCATTCCCTATGTGCCTCTGCTATTATCGCCAGTTTTGTGTAGTGCCACATTGTGTGGCACCACATTCTGAAATTATCCTTAATTTATGAGTGTGAGTGTAGAATGTTACCCCAGTAAAAGTGATACCTTTTACGTTGGTAATTGGTACACTCAACTGACATCACCACTTCACGTCACTAATCCCAGAAACGTCAAACAAGATCACCAATTGGAAGTGTATTGTGTGTGTAAAACATGTAAAAGTTACACTGCACAGTTTGTTTAAAATTTAATGTATCTCTACATTTGAATTCTCCTTGTAATGAAGTACTTTGACAAAAATAAGAATGTCTCTATAAAGATTGAGAAAAAGAAACAATTCAAAAAAATAATACTGCGTTTTGCGTCTTAACTTTATCTGCCTAATAACGACATACTGGTAGTCGTATACATATGCACCATTTGAAAATTACACACACGGCAGGTAGCCACTGACACTAAACTACAGTAAGAGTCACTCGTTGCACTAAGGGATGGGCCATGTAAAGAGCACATAGACTTTGAAGGGCACCTAGTGAGTGTGAGCAGGACACAACTGAAAAGGCTGTGTCACCGGATTTACTCCGTGGCATGATACAGGGCAAAGAGCTCTGCTCTAAATACTGAGCAGTGAGCCGGAACCTGATATCGAAAGATACAGGTTCCAATGACTGCACAGTCAGTCCGAGAGCGATCACTGTACACAAAGGTAGTATCGTGAAGTTACATGCAAAGGTCGTGAAACTGAAGGCGATAGACTGAGGGTGGAGAAGTGTCCTTAGAAAGCAAATGAAGGCCAACGTTAACATGGGCCGCTTCATGAAGTCAAGGTGGTGAAGGATTCACACCCACCAAGAAATGTGCAGGTAATGTGAAGTTACGCCGCCATAGTAAGTGCTGAAAGTGGACTCCAGGAGGTAACAGAGAAGAGAGATCAGCCCCATACTGACGATCAGAGGAATCATCGAAGGAGGAGGCATAGGGTGGGTGGCCATGGCTTGCATACCAGATGAGGAGAAAGTCACAGCGATGGGACAGTGGTAGTTCAGCAGCTTCAGCATACACTCTCAACCAGTCTCGTGTAAAAGGTGTCTGTGGCCAAATGGATGCCACGATGGTGGATAATGTGGAGACAGTCTAAGAGAGATGGGAGTGCAGACGCATAAACAAAGCACCCATAGTCGAGTTTCGAATGCACAACGGACCGGTACAAATGGAGAAGAGTGGTTTGATTGGCACCCCAGGAAGTACCAATGAGGACACACAGGACATTGAGGGACCACATACAGCGGGCTGCCTGGTAAGATACATGGGAGGACCAAGCGAGTTTCCTATCGAACATGAGCCCCAGGAATTTCATAGTAACAACAAACGGAAAGGCAACAGGTCCAAAATGTAGAGATGGCGGGAAAAACCATTTGCGCAGCAAGTTATTCATACAGACAGTTTTGTCAGAGAAAAAGCAAAAGCCATTGTTGATGCTCCAGGAGTACAGACAATCAAGACAGCACTGAAGATGCCACTCAATGAGACAGGTCCGTGGAGAACTGCAGTAGACGGCAAAATCTTCAACAAAAAGGGAACCGGAGATGCCCGGTGGGAGATAGGCCATGAAAGGGTTAATGGCAGTATCGAAGAGGAAGACACTCTGAACAGACCCTTGACGCACACCATTTTCCTGCATAAAGGTGTCCAACAAGGGAGAACGCAAATGCACCCTGAAAACTCCATCTTTAAAAAAGGCATGAATGGAACAAAGCAGGTTACAACGGAAGCCCCATGTGTAAAATGTACAGAGGATACCATTTCTCCAGCAGGTGTCATAGGCCTTCTCCAAATCAAAAAACATGGACGCAGTCTGGGATTTCCGCGGAAACCATTCATGACATGGGTGGACAAAGTAACAAGATGGTCAACTCCAGAACACCGCACTCTAAATCCACACTGTCCATTTGTCAGTAAATTGCAGGACTCGAGCCACCATACCAGCTGGGCATGAATCATGTGTTCCATGATCTTGCAAATGCAGCTGGTAAGAGAGATGGGGCAGAGTAGCTAGAAGGAAGATTTTTGCCCTCAGGTATGGGTATGACGATGGCTTCATGCCAGCATCTGGGAAATGTACTCCTGCCCAGATGCGGTTGGACGTGTTAGGCAGAAAGTGATTGCCCGAAAGATAAAGCTGCTGCAACATCTGAACATGGATGGTATCCGGCCATGGGGTGGAGGATCAGGATGAACTGAGAGTATGATCAAGCTCCCTCATAGTAAAGGCAGCACTAGCACTCACTATTCGGAGAAGAGAAGGGTATTGCCCGAGCCTCCTTCGCTTGTTTCCGATGGAGAAAGGCAGGGTGATAGTGGAAAGAGCTCGAAACTTACACAAAATGGCAGCCCAAGGTATTGGAGACAACAGTAAGGTCCATGATGACATCGTCAGCTACTGTCAGGCTGGAAATGGGGGAATGGATCTTGGTTCCAGAGAGCCATACAACAGAGGTAGGGGGTGGAACTGTTAAAAGAACTAGTGAATGAAATCCAACTAGCTCGTTTGATATCCCGAAGAACATAACTACACACTGCATGCATCAGTTTATAATGCATGCAGTTTACAACTGTAAGGTGATGGTTAAAAATGCAGCAAGCACGTCTCCGTGCATGAATTGCATCATAGCAGGCCTCACTCCACCAAGGGACAGGGACACGACGTGGTAAAAGAGGGAGTGTGAGGAATGGAAAGTTCTGCAGCAGTAAGGATAACGTTCGTGAGATAGTCGATCTGGTCATCACAACTGAGGAAATCTTTCTTCGAAGGTTGCCAGGGAGGAGTAAAGCTACCAGTCAGCCTTGGTAAACTGCCATTCGGGCATGAATGTGGATGGAGTAGGAGTCAGCAAATAGACAGCACACAGGAAATGGTCACTCAAGTAGGTGTCAGAAAGAATGGACCACTCAAGACAATGGGCAAGTTGAGCAGTGCTACAGAATACCTCCAAATGGGAATAGGTGTGCAAAGAGTCAGGAAGGAAAGTGGGTGCTCCAGTGTTAAGGCAGAAGCAGTTAAGTTGGTTAAGAGGGTCAGCCAAGAGGGCACCTCTCTGACAGGCGCTGGGAGAAACCCAAGGGGGATGATGCACATTAAAATCACCCAGTATCAAAAATGGGGGAGGTAGCTGCCCAATAAGCTAAAGGAAGTGATGATACTGATTATGGAGGGACATAAATTGTACAGAAGGAAAAAGTCGGGCGGGGAAGGAAAAGGCGAACTGCAACGGCTTGAAGACGGGTAGTCGGGGAGATAGGTTGACTATGAAGGCCATCCTGTGTAAGCAGCACGACAGCCCCCATGACAAGGAATGTCAACCTCATGGGGAAGGTCCAAACAAACTGGTATGAAATATGAACGCTCAAAGTCATCGTGGGGGCACAATATCGTTTTCTGACGGCAGAGTACAAGTGGATGCTGTGATGCAAAATCCAGCCATTAATCCTCTTTGTGGGACTGAAGGCTACAAACATTCCTTTGGAGGACAGTCATGAGGAGTAATAGATGTAGGTGTGTGTACTCAGCACCTGCTGTGTGACAGCCGAAGTAGAGTTGCTACTTCAGGGCACAGAAGCAGGAGAATCTTGCTCCATGGAGTCCACAGAAGCATTGGCTTGCTTGTGGAGTTGGTCTGTGGAGTCCAATGCCGGAAAACGGTTGGTGGTGCGCACCGGTCAGACCAAGGCCAGCCAGGCTAGGGTACCACATGGTGACACCATCGAAGAGAATTTTTGAGTTGGCAAAGGAGAAGACCGTTTGCCTTTGGTCGACTTCTTCTAGTTAGAGGAAGACTAGGGTGGTGTTTGGCAGGAGGGATGGAGGAAGTCTTCACAAGAGTACTCCTCCTGTCCTTTACGGTTGGGGGATGGCAATGCTATCTTGACACTGTGAGATTTCACAACCTCAAGAGCTGCATTAGATGATGATTGGTTTGCGGAGCACTCAACTGTGCGGTTATCAGTGCTCATACAAATTCCCAACCTTTGCTCATTCCAAACTCACCACTTTCATGAATGATGATGAAATGATGAGGACAACATGAACACCCAGTCATCTCAAGGCAGGTGAAAATCCCTGACCCCACCAGGAATCGAACCCGGGACCCTGTGCTCGGGAAGCGAGAATGCGACCATGAGAGCACGAGCTGCAGACAGCTGAATTGGAGGCTGCATGTCTGCCTGGCCACGTCCTTCATTGAGAGTTGGGTAACAAGAACACTGGATAGTGCACATTACCCGGATCTCTTGGACAGCCAGCTCATCAAGATACATGGTACAACCCCAAGAGGCGGGAGCATGGCCGCCATTGCAGTTGATACAGCAGGGAGAAGGAGGCGGATCGCCCTTGTGCACATCCCTATGACAGGTTACACATTTGGCTGGATGTCTACAAGATGTTCTAGTTTGGTTGAAATGATGACACTGGTAGCAGCCCATCAGGTTCGGAATGTATGGATGGACTGTGGTAATTTCACAGCCTGCTTTGATCTTGGACAGAAGAACCACTCTCTCGAATGTGAGAGAAAGTGTGTGGGTGGGCACTAAGGAGGAATCTACCTTTTTTATTGACCGTCGAGCAGCCTAGTGTTAATGACACCATGGGAAGAATTCGAAGTTCTATGGGCCTCGACATGAGCAGGGTAACTGGAGAAGTGAGGCGACAAGCAGTAGTTGTGCTCGAGAATCAGAAGTAGTCTCCAAAAGCAAAGTGCCATTCTGTAAATGAGAGGATGATTTCATAGAGCCAGCAACTGATCAACACCTTTCTGAATAATAAATCAATTTACTGTGGCGAAGGACTTATTGTCTTCAGTACACGAGACCTCGAGGAACCGTGGTGCAATGGGAGGGGTCTTTGCATCATTAGCCACATTATGTTTACATTTGGTAGGTGTTGATTGAAGATTATTGACTCATTGCAAGAAAATCTCCATGATTAGCAGTGACTCCAATGGCGTGCTCCTTCCAACTGGTGGGCGCACTGTCGTTGGGTGATTGTTCACACCTCAGGTCACACCTCCTAAACACCTGAGAGAGGGACCAATTGGAAATTTGGGAAGGTTGCAGCTCAGTCATCACCCCTCCCTGGGCTTGACCTGTACCTGGGGCTGGGAATTATGCGTTACCCAGTCACCTCTTTAACACAGGATGCGTGGGCACAGGGAGAAGGAGGAGGAGGAGAAGAAGAAGAAGAAGAAGAAGAAGAAGAAGAAGAGGAACCTCAATGGCTGAAGTGGAGGAAGGCGACAAGAAGGGGAAAAAAAAAGGAAAAGGGAGCGAAAACAATGACGAGACTGTTCTTACACCAGCGACTGACAATGCAGAACATTCCCAATAACACCCCAGACATGTTGCCCAAGGGAGGGGAAAAAGAATAGCAAGAGGATAGACATGCAGCACAGAAGGGAAACAATGCTGCAAAGTCTGGGGCCCCGTGATAGCCAAGCAAGAACGGGAGGGGGGTTTCTGGTGAGGTGTTTTCCATCAGCAGTTACAAAGATGACTGCATGTGGGACTCTGCCTCTGCCTTCTGATGTGTCCTGCACTCTTGCCTTTTTCCCCATGTGTCATGGAAGGACTACTACTTGCAGAAGGATGACTCTGATACTCACCAATCTTCCATTTGGGCATTTAACTTGGAGGAAATAATGCAAGAGCATGAGATACTCCTTGCTTCAATACTTCCAGAAATCTTCTGCTAATTTTTGACAGTGTCTGAACTGTCTCATCAACTCTTATGATCAGTAACTCTAGTCCTGTCGGCAGTGTCATAAAGCTCTTCCCCGCAGAGAAGCATGCTGGAGTGAGTATATCTCCTTCAATTTGAGAGATGGGACTCTAGTTTAGAGCAGCTTGAATATTCATGAGCACAATCAGTAGCCCTCCTTCATCCATACTGGAGTGTCCAGAGTACTTTTCGGAGAAATATTTTGGTCGAGTTGACCATTCTCTTCCAGAATCCTCCCTGCCAAGCTGCATGTGGGGCTATGAACTTCCAAGTTATGCCATGCTAGTGAGGTATCAGTGGCTCTTATCAGCAGAGATAATTGTCCACTGTTCTGTTATCTCTTTGTTGGCTGCACATAACGTTTGGGCATTGTCACTGTAGTTGGTTGGAGGATTGCCACATTTGTCAATAAATCTTTGTAATGCAAACAAGAATCAATCTGCTGATGCAGTGTACTAGCTCTAGCTAAAAGGCTCTAGTGACAGACTGGTAAACAGTGCAGTATATCATTTTGTTGCAGTACTTCTTACTTTGATGTACAATGGCCTTGCAAAATCAATACCGGACATTTGGAAGGATCTGTGCAATGTTACCTGGTCAGCTGGTAGTGGAGCTTCTGTTATTTGACTGGAAACACTGTGTGCTATTTTACATGAGAGGCAGCAATGAATAACTTCCTTTGTTGTGTGACAGGAGTGTTCTACGTATCTAGGATTAAAAGCTTTGTAAAGTGATGGTTTCCATCCAGGATAAGTGGATGCATTCCTCTACGGTTAATGGAGCTGATGACCTAGATGCAACAAATCCTCATCCACAATGGTGTTACGACTCTTCAATTTTTTACCCACTGGGTAGTGGAGTGTTTTCCTTCAGAGCTTTGGGTTCTTGGAAAAAGCATAGTAGTTGCTCAGCCTTGATACACTTACATGAAGACATTGCTATTTCTTCAGTGTGAATTTACCTTGACAGCAAGTTATTTCCAGAATGAGAACATGGGCTGTGATTATCTGTATTCTCATAGGAACTAAGTCCTTCGATATCTATCAGTGGTTGTCGTGTCTCTGCAAATAGGACCTGTGGATCCAAATGCAAGATTTTAGTTTGCGGCAAAGGAGATACATTCATTTGGCAAGCGACAGGGCTGTTGTGAAAACTAAGGTGGGCCATGACACCATTTGTCCATTATGTGTAAGATTTGAGTCATTCCTCCTCTTTACAGATGATCTGCAGGATTGTCTCTACATGGACAAGGTCTCCACTGGGATTGGGCAGGGTACCTATGAATTTCGATGACCCTGTTGCATACAAAAGTTTTCCAAGTATTGGGATTACCCTGTAGCCAAGCAAGCGTCACCCTGACATCTGCCAAAAGAGTTACTCTACTTATCTGTGGGCTGGTAACCTTGCAGTAGTAACATAGAACTCTCATCCCCATTAATGCTGCCAACAGTTCCAGTCACTGCAGTGTAACCCTCTTCATGGGTGGTAGCTTGCTTTTGTTACACATCATATGGACATGAGACTCAGCATTTAGAGGGCACCTGACATACAAGACCACACCATAAGCCCACTCTGAAGTATAATAATAATAATAATAATAATAATAATAATAATAATAATAATACACAAATGCCAGAGCTTCCACCTTCAAAGCTTTTAATCTGTCTTAGGGCATGCCTATGGCAGACTAGTCATCACATCAAACCTTTCGACTGTTTACTTATCTGCACTGCAGAACTAGCAGAAACAGTGTCATGTATTGACAGATCATTTCTATTTCAACATTGCTTGCATTCAGACACATATACAAATGAGAAGTTAGACATGCTACTTTTATATGGCAAATGTCAAAGAAATGCTGTTTAAACAGTATGGTGGTATAGGGATGTCTATCCTGATCATGACTGTGTCACATTGGGCACTTGCACGAATTATTAGGTCACTAGAGTGAACAAGTAGCTTCATCACCATTAGCTGATGCATTGTTGGAGTGTGCAGGAGCTGCCACTACATTGGGACAGGTAATCCATTTGTCCCTATTTTTGTGGTGGATGAGGTATACAATATTCACCCCTTTTTTTCTAAATAATTATCTGCGTTTCACCAGTAACACCAGCAAAGCTTGGGTCCTCCTCCCAACCTACACTGATGTTTTTAATGACTTAAGGTAACATGTACACCTGAGGATGTGGCTATAGGTCATGACATTTTTTGCAAGGTGTATTACCACAGCTGCACAGATGCCTGGAATGCAAACGTGTTTGTAGGACAGCTTATTAGCCAGATTAGCATATTTCAGAGCCTTTACATATGCCGTATCACCCATACTTGACAATACAAAAATCAAACAACGGAAAATCCAGAATGGAATGTAACAATAACAGAAGGAAAGTTGCTACTCACCATACAGAAGAGATGCTGAGTCGCAATAGGCACAATAAAAAGATTCACACAATTAAAGCTTTGGGTCATTAAGGCCTTTGTCAACAGTTACTTACACACACACACACACACACACACACACACACACACACACACACACACACACACACAATGGCCGAAAGCTTTAATTGTGTGAATCTTTTTACTGTGCCTATCGTGACTCAGCATCTCCGGTCTACTTGACAATACTATAGATATAACTAACAAAGTACTTGGAGTGGTATTAGAGCTGAAAATAACTATTTGCACCTTAGAAGGAGACTCTTGGCAAAGTCACTACTGTGCGGACACTATGCTTAGCAGGCAGATGCAAGCAAAACAAACGAAGCTTCAAATGCTGGAAAGGTGAGGAGCAGTGTGGGGGAACAAGTTCTGCCTCTCTCTCACAGGTCAGCCAGCCTCGACCCATGTTCTTTGTTTCTGCGAAAGCAGAATTGACACACGAATCGCCAGTCCCTACTGGTGTCCTGATAATCACACACAAACCCTGTGATTACCAGGAAAAGAAAGTGCTTTGCACAAAACATTTGCTAATGGCTACCGCATAATTGCTTGCTGAGATTGCACTGTCACAAATGAATCCATATTTCGGAACACATTGCTCCTAAATTGCTATGTTACACTTATTGTAATTTTGCACAATATCAACTTTCACTAACAAACATAGGAACATACTTATTCCTTTCACAGTGAAGTTTTTAATGTCCGAGTCCTTGCATCAAAATTTCTCTGCTCACTTGCCGCATCAAATATGGGTAACATTCTGCTGACTGAGTGTTAGTCCCTGACAAAGATGGTTAGTGATATCATCGAAAGCTTGGATATGTGTGTATTCGTTGTGTTCATATGTAGGTATACTCTACTTTGCAGATGCATTCTTCTGTACATTCTCTCTCAAAATTGGGCTTTACAACATGTTGTGCATGCCAGTAACCAAAAATTGGTTACTATTTAGATATTTATATGCAGAAAATATAGTTATTTTAAATCATCTCTTATGAAATAGCTCACACATAACAATTCGCTATAAAATAGCATATATTAAATAAATTTGCATTTGAGGCAGAATTTGCATCTATATTTGCATTTATAATAAATGCAATTTTTCAGCTTCCTATTCTTGGCAATGTGCCAGAAAGGAAATATTCATTTTCAAAATATTTCGTGTTTGAGTGTACCTGCACGTGCCCCAGTTGGTTGAACAGAATTAGTGCAGTGTCATGGGCTGAAGTGGAGACATGCTGGAATGGTAAAAGACCCTGTCATGTTTGGATTTGCCTCTGATCACAATGCGAATAAAGTCATCCAATTTGTTGGTGTGCCATCACAGATGATCAAACATGCCTGCAAGGAATAATGTACATTGGCATAACAGCAGTGATCATAGTAACTCCTCCCTCTCATCCTAGTGTCAAGAGAGCTGCTCTCCCTTTCTAAGTGTCACCAACCTAACCCCTCTCCCCCTAAGAGAAAAAAACATTTGTTCTGAAAACTAGGAAGTGTGTAACTTTAATATTTGTCTATTTGCAATGCTACACATTTTGCATCACAGAGGGGAGTACTGGACAGCAGTCCTGTCTCATAATTTATTAGTTTTCTTGACTGAATTTTCCTTTGATATATAGCACATGTCAAAAACACTAATAAAATCCACACAATTGTCCAGTTATATGATTGTGGTCATCAGCATGTAAATGTTTGCTGTTTTGGAACTGCCAAGAGAAATATGGTTCAATCTAGAGAGTGCAAAAAAAAAAAAAATTACTGTATTTCCAATATATAGGGTGAGTCACCTGACCACTTAACATCAAATGTATTACTGGGATTCACTAAAGAAACAGTATTTTGCTGCCTGCTCAATGCTGGTAACTAGATACTGCAATTCTGAAGCAACCATTCCTAGTTACACAGAAATGGGCGATGGCCCTAATCGTACTTGGGTAAATAAACACACAATTTTACAAAATTCCTTTAAAAAACCCATGAAAGAAGTGAATATATAACACTACAGGTTATATATGTTTACTTTACACAGCAGATCAATTACTTGTACTGAGAAATCTACTACACTTGGGAGCACCGAAAATGGCAGCTGGGATGGGCAAGCCAATTCCCACTCTCTTGTCTTCCCTTCATTCATAAGTGTCACTGAGAAGCCTTTGGCCTAGTCCAGCTTGGTTAGTGAGTCTAACCACATACTGTTGCCACAGTGTAATTTCTACCACAGGTGCTGTATGGGAAGAATCTTAAGAAGCAATGTCTATTAAATTATAACCTATCCTTAATAACATTTGTATGGCAACACTGCACTTTCTTTATGCTACTTTTTTACCATTTGTCAGATTTGGCTCACAAGATCAGGCTCAAAGGGTTCTGGCTTGGGATAGCTGAGGTGTTAAGGTGAGAACATTGGTGTGGGAAGCATGCAAAAAAGGTGGAGAGAGTACTCTCTATATTTGCCCCTCCATCTGCCAGTTTCATTGCCCCTAATACAGAGTGATTCAAAATAACTTGTACACACTTCATGGGCATAATGTACGCATCTAAATAAGAGTGAAACGTTTAAGTTTTGTCTGAAACTTTTATTTCCGAGTTATGATGCACAATGTCGTTTGTGGCAGACATTACAAAATGAACCAATACAGGATTTTGGCGTGTTGCACTCTTCCACATACTGACTGATGTTGATTTGTCGACGGTATCCCTTGCACGTTTCAGAGTATCTCAGAGTTACTTATTCCGGTAACTGGACAGATCGTGCAGGACAAGACGCCTGGCTCGCCACATTTCTGGGTGTAACTGTGCAGGAGGTGGTGAACGGAGCCTGCAACATCCTGACAGCAGAAAGGAGTCGGGCACATTACTGCCTTCTTCTTTATGGACATCATTTTGAACATGTACTGGAGTACACCTGCAGTATGTAGGTGTGTTGAATTTCGGGTGCCTATGTGTCGGTTTCAGAGAAGAATTAATCTTCCTGTTGTGTTCTCTACTCCAATGTGTAACTCTGAAGTAAAGCAGTTTCAGACACAAAAAAAAAAAAAAAAAAAAAAAAAAAAAAAAAAAAAAAATTACTCTTACTTCGATGCATATGTTACACCCATGAAATGTGTACGGCTACTTTTGAATCACCCTGTATAATACTAGAGGCTGTGTTCTGATTCCAGCAATGTCATCCTTTCTCACTGTTGCGTCATGTGTATCTTAGAGGACCAACAGTACCTTACACCACTCCTTGTCACCTCTAGTTCTTATTTTTCAAAATTTACAGTGCTGTTCTGTATCTGTTAGTTTTAATTTTTGTATTGCGAGAAACTTCGAGGACAATAACAATGGCGAGTATGTCACTCCCTCAATGACAGAATACCAAATGCTTGCACTGAGTGCAGCAGAAGTTAGTTGTCCTCCTGAAGTTAGTCAAAGCCTTTAAGTATGTTTCTGTTGTCTGTACTGTAGTGAAAATTTTGGAGCGTACTAAAAGGAGTACCATAAATCAATGGATTCTTCATACTGTACCAGAAATTTAAATATGAACATACTCCACACTATTATACTACTGGTTCATACACATGGTAATTAGCAGGACAGAACCGTGTAGTGCATACAAAAAGCAAAAACTTCATTCTTGCAGTTCATGAAAAGAGGATTAAAGTTAATAAAACAATGAATAAAAATTGTTAACACTTTTATTCAACAAATATTTCGGAACACAATGTTGCATACCCTGTTTGCCACTAGCTGTCTCATTGCAGTGTATGACTGGAAGCATTGCTAGCCTCTACTGCTTCTACGAGCCTGTTGAGGGAGCTAGGGTCTCAAGCTGTTTAGGGCCACTTTGTGATAAGTGTTTCACAACATCTACCCAGTCCCATCCACGTGGGCGGTCGCCTTTTGCGTCAACTCTGTCCCACTGTTTTCGTTTTTGAGCCTTGCTAAGCTGCTCTTTTTTCACTGCTTTCTTGATTACGGGACTGTCCTAAAATAAAATAAAAATATTGTGAAAATATGTCCATAATTAACAAGCATCATTCAGACAAGTGGTTTGCAACCCAATCATATGATTACACAATATTTTCCAATACAACTACAGATAAATAAAATGAACAAGACAAATTTGATTTCTCATAGTCTGAGGCAAATAGTGATTACTTAAAAGGAAAACAATTGGTAATTGTTGCCCTATTACACAAAAATCTATTAAAATGTGGCATGCTGACTATACACCACAGGATAACCTTTCTAGCAAAACATTTCATGTAACTTACAATCATGTTGTATAGATGCTTGATATTGCCACATTACACCTGACTGGAATGCCACAATGAGATGGTTGAAACCCATTGCACATTAATGTCACTTATCCCCAGTTGCACTTCCCCCATCCACCCACATCTAAGAATAATACTCCCTTCCTCTGCCATTTAATTTCTGAATCTTTGTATCTGTACTGAATAATTTACTGGGCCAACAAAGGTGCACAGATTAGGAATCACGTGGCAGGATTTCATTTCACTTGCTTCATAGCCATCACAATGACACAGCTCCAAGTTGTGAAGAAAGTTAACTAATAAATCTTGTTGCTGTCTTTTCAGGGGTTCAGGGACAGAAAAAAAATATCTGCTTGTAGTCTGAAAGTGTACCAGTGGGGAATTAATAGATTAATTGTGAGCAAGCTTACCTTACAACTTTTCTTACAGGCAATACATGCCTCAATTCTTCCTGATAGCAAAGTTATTGGTCACATTATCTTTAAATTTCTGATCACTTGGAGGCTGCTTAACCAGGTTTCTTCTTGTGGCAATTTTGCGCAGATAACTTAATCTTTCATTTGTTACTGAAATCCAAGGCAATTTTTAACTGTTTCAAGGATGCTCTCACTTCTTCAGCAAGAAGCAGAAGTGACAGGGAATGCAAGCCTCAATTTGATAAACTTTGTTAACCCTTTCATAGACAAAATTATTGAGCAGTTTTTTTAATGAATGGGGAGCAGATAGTAGTAAATAGATAGATATTTATCATACAGAATATCAAATTTGCTCCAACTGTGAAAGTGAGGTCACACAACAAGGTGAGAAGTATTCTTCCCACTGCCCTTCCTCGGAGTTAAATGACAAAAACAACTTTTTCAATATATGTCATATTTATTTGATAAATTTACTTCTTTTTACAATGACTGTTCACAATTACTTGCCATGAAATTTTCTGAAACATGAGTCTATGCAAAGTGGTATTTGACAATATGTAAAAAACAGCGATTGCTCTTTTCTGCAGCATTGGTACTACAATGACGGCATGTCCAGTAGGTTACTCCTAAAATGGGTTGATGCTCCCCTGCAGCCACATGACGAAAATCTTCAGGTAATTTACCCCTTTTTGCCAGAAAGACAGGTTTTTGTCCACGTCTTTTTTTGGGCTGAGAAGCCAGCGATCAATTGTCTGGCTAGATGGATCCTGTATGTGAGCTGATCATGCTGTCCACTTTCTCTTTTACTTATTTTCCACAAGATAAAACTGTTCACTGCAGCAACGTCCACCAGGAAATAAAATATTCTGTGCCACCATTTTACAGAACGTCTGCCAATAGCATACCTTTCTCATAATTGATCAAACTTATCGACACCGTCCATTATTTAGTTGTATTCTGCCACAACTTCAGGACAAGCAATATCTGTACTATTACCATCCTTGTTTCTTCTTTTCACTGTTTCTCATGGGGCATGAATTGAGGACAGGAAAGTGACTGGGCGGTTATACATCCATTTTACTGCAGAAATGACTCCTTTCGTTTCAAACTGGAATTCTGCCTGTTCCAATTTTACGTTTTCCTTCATAAATTTGGGTAAATCAAAAGTATTTACGTTATACTATAGCTTCGAGGGAAAAAAAAAATCACAAAAATGTCATGCAAACAGCACTGAAAGGCTCCTCTACAGAGCAACACTCAGCTATACAATGCCTCTGCGTGAAGGTAGAGCAAAAATGGCGGGAACCTCCATTGGAAGCAGTACCCTATACTGTTCACTAGGTGGTAGCACCGTACAGAGGTGGGAACTGTGAATCCCACGGGACTAGGAGCGAGTTCATTGTAGTGGGAAGCATGTTTCCCACGGCTCATGAAAGGGTTAATACATTATAGATTTTTTGAAGAATGTTGTTCATTAGGAATTTAAGAAGATCTGCACTTGGTAAATACGAGGGTTGACTGAAAAGTAACGCCTCCACCTTCATAGCTCTTCAAAAGTTGACACCGTTGGTATGCAGCAGGTACTTGTTCCGTAGCTTCTTCTCTACAGCTCCAGTTCATGGGAAGGCTTAGCATTGAACGGTTGTTGTTACAGTGTAAAGTATGGAACCCTGCGCAGTCAGTCAGTCAGTCAGTGCGATCTAAGCACAGTGCAGTCATTGAATTCTTGACAGCATAAGATGTCACCCCAAAGAAGATTCATCAGAGAAAGAAAGCAGTTTATCATGATTATGTTAATGTGGGTACTGTGAGTCACTGGGCAATTAAGTTTGAAGATGTTTAGACAGAAACCTCTGACTTCCAAGACAAACAAAGAGTTTGATGTCCTGTGACAGCAACCACCGAGTTTCACAGGGCAAATATTGACTGATTCAGGACAATCATCTTATCAGTCAGAGAGAAATTGCAAGCACAATCGGCATTTCACAAGAACGTGTCGGCCACATTATCGCTTTTCTTGCTATAGTAAGATCTGTGCAGAATTTGGCTGTTGGTTGTTGTGCTTTAGGGCGCAAAAAAAAAATTATATGCACCCAAGTCAAAACTATAGAATACAAAGACAAAGTTAAAACCTACTGTCAGTGGGTCCCAACTGACATAATAGAAGAGAGCTAAAAAACAGGCACGTGGAGAAAGGGCTAAAAAAGACACCATGCAGAAATGGAGGTCCAAAACTAAAAATTAAATGGCCTTCACCATATTGCTTCAGCAGAGAAAAGGTAAAATGCAGTCGACAGCCCCCACGTCATTCACTAAAACCGCTGATAAATCAGATGGCAAACCAAAGCTGGAATGTAAATGGTTAAAAAAAAGGGCAGTTCATCAGGAAGTGGTGTACAGTTAAAATTTGGGTGCAATGTGTACAAGAGGGCAAAGAGGAGGTTGTCCAAGGTGCTGGGAAAGGCTTAATAAGCTGAAGCTTATTCTCATGAAGGGAGGACCATTGGCGATGTCAAAGGGACACCACCTCCTGACAGATTGCAATGAAGAGATCGTTGGAGGGAATATAGGTACTCGCAGGTTGAGTTACAAGGACTGCAACCTTTGCAGCAGCTTCAGCAGCCTCGTTTCCTGGCAGGTCAACATGACCAGGAACCTACAGGAACATGACACTGACTCCAAAAGAGTGAGCAAGTACAGTTTTCCCACACCTGCTACACTTAAGGGATGGGCAGTATAAAGTGCACAGCCTCTGATGGGCACTGAGTGAATCTGAGCAGAGGACACAATTGGAAAGGCTGTGTCACAGGATGTAACTCTTGGTCTGATACAAAATGAACAGCTCGGCTGTAAAAACTGTGTGCCAGAAGCCGATATCTAAAGACACAGGTGCCAATGGCGAAGGCACACTTGACCCCACAGTCAGTCCGAGAGATACCAGTACAAAGGTACTATCGCAATGTTACATGCGAAGTTCACGAAACTGAAAGCGTTAGACCGAGGATTGAGTAGTGTCCTTAGGAAGCAAATGAAGGCCAAGGTTAACATAGGAGGAGGCATAGGATGGGTGGCCATGGCTCGCATACCAGCATGCATACCTGCTGAGAAGAAAGTCACAGTGATAGGACAGTGGTAGTTCAGCAGCTTCAGCATACTGACACTCAACCGGGCTGGTGTGAAAGGCATCGGTGGCCAGATGGATGCCATTATGGAGGATAGTGTTGAGACTGCCTAAGAGGGATGGGCGTGCAGATGCATAAACAAAACACCCATAGTCGAGTTTCAAATGGACAACAGACCGGTACCAAATGGAGAAGAGTGGTTTGATCGGCACCCCAGGAAGTACCAATGAGGACACATAGGACACTGAGGGACCGAGTACAGCGGGCTGCCAGGTAAGATACATGGGAGGACCAAGTGAGTTTCCTATCGAACATGAGCCCCAGGAATTTTGTAGTAGTAACGAACGGAAGGGCAACAGGTCCAAAATGTAGAGATGGGAGGAGAAACCATTTGCACAGCAAGTTATTCATACAGACAGTTTTGTCAGAGCAAAAGCGAAAGCCATTGTCGATGCTCCAGGAGTAAAGATGATCAAGACAGCATTCAAGATGCTGCTCCGTGAGACAGGTCCATGGAGAACTGCAATAGATGGTAAAATCGTTAACAAAAAGGGAGCCAGAGACGCCCAGTGGGAGACAGGCCATGAGCGGGTTAATGGCGATAGCAAAGAGGATGATACTAAGTACACAACCCTGAGGCACACCATTTTCCTGGATAAAGGTGTCCAACAAGGCAAAAACCAAACACACCCTGGAAACTCGATCTTTTAAAAAGGCCTGAATGAAACAAGGCAGGCGCCACGGAAGCCCCATGTGTAAAGAGTATGGAGGACACCCGTTCTCCAGCAGGTGTCTTAGGCTTTCACCAAATTGAAAAACACGGCCACAGTCTGGGATTTCCGCAGAAAATCATTTATGACATAGGTGGACAAAGTAACAAGATGGTCAACTGAAGAACATAGTGCATTCGTCAGTAAATTACAAGACGCGAGCCACCAAACCAGATGGGCATGAACCATGCGTTCCATCATCTTGCAAATGCAGCTGGTAAGAGAGATGAGGCAGTAGCTAGAAGGCAGGTTTTTGGTGAGCCACCATCGTACCCGTACCTAAGCCCAGTAAGGCTTAGGTATGGGTACGATGGTGGCTTCATGCCAGCGTCCGGGGTTGGTTTGTGGGATTGAAGGGACCAGACTGCTAAGGCCATCGGTCTCTTTTTCAATGAACTTGAAATCCCCACAAGAAATAAAACAAACAATGGAGAGGACAAGGGACGACACAGGACAAGAAAGACACAGACAGAGACCAGACAAAAGGAATTAAAATCACACCGAGTGACTGTGGTTGGCCGACGGAAAAAGAAAAAAGGGAGAGGGGGGGTACGGAGAGGGGGGTAGGTAGCTGGAGGGGGTAGGTAGGGGGGAGAGGGGTAGGTAGGGGGAGAGGGGTAGGTAGGGGGAGAGGGATAGGTAGGGGGAGAGGGATAGGTAGGGGGAGAGGGATAGGGAGGGGGAGAGGGAGGGGGAGAGGGAGGGGGATAGGGAGGGGGAGAGGGAGGGAGAGAGGGAGGGGGAGAGGGAGGGAGAGAGGGAGGGGGAGAGGGAGGGAGAGAGGGAGGGGAAGAGGGAGGGAGAGAGGGGGATAGGGAGGGAGAGAGGGGGATAGGGAGGGAGAGAGGGGGATAGGGAGGGAGAGGGGGGGATAGGGAGGGAGAGGGGGGGATAGGGAGGGAGAGAGGGGGATAGGGAGGGAGAGAGGGGGATAGGGAGGGAGAGAGGGGGATAGGGAGGGAGAGAGGGGGATAGGGAGGGAGAGAGGGGGATAGGGAGGGAGAGAGGGGGATAGGGAGGGAGAGAGGGGGGATAGGGAGGGAGAGGGGGGGATAGGGAGGGAGAGAGGGGGATAGGGAGGGGAGAGAGGGGGATAGGGAGGGAGAGAGGGGGATAGGGAGGGAGAGAGGGGGATAGGGAGGAGAGAGGGGGATAGGGAGGGAGAGAGGGGGATAGGGAGGGAGAGAGGGGGATAGGGAGGGAGAGAGGGGGATAGGGAGGGAGAGAGGGGGATAGGGAGGGAGAGAGGGGGATAGGGAGGGAGAGAGGGGGATAGGGAGGGAGAGAGGGGGATAGGGAGGGAGAGAGGGGGATAGGGAGGGAGAGAGGGGGATAGGGAGGGAGAGAGGGGGATAGGGAGGGAGAGAGGGGGGATAGGGAGGGAGAGGGGGGATAGAGGGATAGGGAGGGAGAGAGGGATAGGGAGGGAGAGAGGGATAGGGAGGGAGAGAGGGATAGGGAGGGAGAGAGGGATAGGGAGGGAGAGAGGGATAGGGAGGGAGAGAGGGATAGGGAGGGAGAGAGGGATAGGGAGGGAGAGAGGGATAGGGAGGGAGAGAGGGATAGGGAGGGAGAGAGGGATAGGGAGGGAGAGAGGGATAGGGAGGGAGAGAGGGATAGGGAGGGAGAGAGGGATAGGGAGGGAGAGAGGGATAGGGAGGGAGAGAGGGATAGGGAGGGAGAGAGGGATAGGGAGGGAGAGAGGGATAGGGAGGGAGAGAGGGATAGGGAGGGAGAGAGGGATAGGGAGGGAGAGAGGGATAGGGAGGGAGAGAGGGATAGGGAGGGAGAGAGGGATAGGGAGGGAGAGAGGGATAGAGGGATAGGGAGGGAGAGAGGGATAGAGGGATAGGGAGGGAGAGAGGGATAGAGGGATAGGGAGGGAGAGAGGGATAGAGGGATAGGGAGGGAGAGAGGGATAGGGAGGGAGAGAGGGATAGAGGGATAGGGAGGGAGAGAGGGATAGAGGGATAGGAGGAGAGAGGGATAGGGAGGGAGAGAGGGATAGAGGGATAGGGAGGGAGAGAGGGATAGGGAGGGAGAGAGGGATAGAGCGATAGGGAGGGAGAGAGGGATAGAGGGATAGGGAGGGAGAGAGGGATAGAGGGATAGGGAGGGATAGAGGGATAGGGAGGGATAGGGAGGGAGAGAGGGATAGAGGGATAGGGAGGGAGAGAGGGATAGGGAGGGAGTGACTGATAGGGAGGGAGAGAGGGATAGGGAGGGAGAGAGGGATAGGGAGGGAGAGAGGGATAGGGAGGGAGAGAGGGATAGGGAGGGAGAGAGGGATAGGGAGGGAGAGAGGGATAGAGGGATAGAGGGATAGGGAGGGAGAGAGGGATAGAGGGATAGGGAGGGAGAGAGGGATAGAGGGATAGGGAGGGAGAGAGGGATAGAGGGATAGGGAGGGAGAGAGGGATAGAGGGATAGGGAGGGAGAGAGGGATAGAGGGATAGGGAGGGAGAGAGGGATAGAGGGATAGGGAGGGAGAGAGGGATAGAGGGATAGGGAGGGATAGGGAGGGAGAGAGGGATAGGGAGGGAGAGAGGGATAGGGAGGGAGAGAGGGATAGGGAGGGAGAGAGGGATAGGGAGGGAGAGAGGGATAGGGAGGGAGAGAGGGATAGGGAGGGAGAGAGGGATAGGGAGGGAGAGAGGGATAGGGAGGGAGAGAGGGATAGGGAGGGAGAGAGGGATAGGGAGGGAGAGAGGGATAGGGAGGGAGAGAGGGATAGGGAGGGAGAGAGGGATAGGGAGGGAGAGAGGGATAGGGAGGGAGAGAGGGATAGGGAGGGTGAGAGGGATAGGGAGGGTGAGAGGGATAGGGAGGGAGAGAGGGATAGGGAGGGAGAGAGGGATAGGGAGAGGGAGGGAGAGAGAGAGAGAGAGAGAGAGAGAGAGAGAGAGAGAGAGAGAGAGAGACAACAACCAAGAAAACCACTAAAAACCCCAGTCTAAAATCGTAGGCCAAAGGCTAGACTCAACACAAAAAAGGACAAACACTTAGATCAAGTGATAAAAACTCCCTCCACACATAAAACTCAAAACTAAATCTGCACTCATATATATGCTGGTGAGCGCAGTGGAGAGCCTGTGACTCATCGCACGTTGGCTGGGGCGAGGCAGCACACACAGTTAAGTAGTGTTATTGACTTGGTACGGATGTACCGTGTAATGTTAATAAATTTTATGGGGACCTGCCGTTGTGGGTGTCCATTTTAGAAATTGACTATGCCAATTTAGGCAAGCTGTTTTTTATTTTGTTCTGAAGAAGGCGTGGTTATCCACATTGAAACCTGGGTAAACACCGGGAATTTTCGCAATCGAGGCGGATTATTCATAATTTATTTAGATAATTACAATTGCTGACGCGCTGCAATGCTGAAAGTTCTTAATGCTAAAGAGGTTAAGTTGATTCAGGAGGTCAGCCAAGAGGACACCTCTCTGACAGGTCCTGGGAGAACCCCAAGGGGGATGATGCACATTAAAGTCACCCAGTAGCTGCCCAATAAGCTGAAGGAAGTCTGCCCTGGTGACACTGATGACTGAGGGACATAAATGGTACAGTAGGAAAAAGTCAGGCGGGGAGGGAAAAGGCGAACAGCTTTAAGATGGGTTGACTATGAAGGTCATCCCGTATGAGCAGCATGACGGCCCACATGAGATGGAATGCTGACCTCAGGGGGAAGGTCAAAACAAACTGGTAAGGAATGTGAAAGCTCAAAGTGGTCGTGAGGGTGCAATTTTGTTTCTTGAAGGCAGAGTACAAGGGGCTGCTGTGATGCTAAAAGCAGCCATAAATCCTCTTTGTGGGACCAAAGGCCATGAATGTTCCACTGGAGGACAGTCATGAGTAGGAATAGATGTACACCGAGTGACAGCCGGTGTAGAGTCGCTACTACAGGGCACAGAAGTAGGAGGTTCTTACTCCAAGGGGGCCAGAAGCATCTGCTTACTAGTGCAGTCGGTCCGTGGTGTCCAACGCGGAAAAATGGTTCGTGATGGGCACCAGTGAGACAGGCCGGCCGGACTAAGGTACCACGTGGCAACACTGTTGAACAGGAACTTCTGAGTTGGTGAAGGAGGAGACCGTTTGCCTTTGGTGTTGTTTTGCTGGAGGGATGGAGGAAGTCTTCTCGAGAGTACGCCTCGTGTCCTTTCCTGCCCAATGGTTGCATAGCTGGCAGTTTCGACCCCGGAGGCAAGAGTTTGACAGTCTGTTGCACAGCTGGACAGGGGAATGGCGATGTTACCTTGACACTGGGCACTTTTACAATCTCAGGGCTGAACGTGAGGTCGGATGTATGCGTGGCCATGTCCCTCGTGGAGCAAGCGATATCAGGAACAGAACAATAGGTGCCAGATGGGAGAATACAGGGTTTCTGACTAACCAGTAACTTGCGAGCTACTGAGTAACGCACTTTTTCCTTGAGCCTAATCTCATCAAGATACACGGGACAATCCCAAGAGAAGGCGGCATGGCTGCCATTGCAGTCGATACAGCGGGAAGGAGGCGGCTGACAATCGACCTCGTGTACATCCCTACCACAGGTTACACATTTGGCTGGGTGGCAACAAGACTTTCTAGTGTGGTTGAAACGATGACAATGGTAGCAGTGCCTCGGGTTCGGAACGTATGGTCAGACTATGATAATTTCATAGCCTGCTTTAACCTTGGACGGCAGCACCACTATATCATTACATGATGGACAGTAATGACACCCTGATCAGGGAGGTAAGATTGGATTTCTGCCTCAGACCGTTGAGCAGCCTGGTGTAAATTACACCACGGGAAGAATTCAAAGTGCTATGGGCCTCAACATGTGTGCACAATAGGTATCCCAGATGCAGACTCCTGAAACGAAAGCACTCAGACTTGAAATTTGTCAGGAACTCCTCCCATGTTATGAGGATGAAGACGCACAGCACTCACATCAGCACAATCACCATAGACTGTTTTGCAGTCTCTGATGAATCTCCTTTGGGGTGACACCTTCTGCTGTCAAGAATTCAATGACTGCACGTTGCTTAAACCACATTGACCGACCGTCTGCACAGGGTTCCATACTTTACATTGTAACAACACAACTGTTCAATGGTAAGGCATCCCGCCAACTGGAGCTGTAGAGAAGAGGCTACGGAACAAGCCAGTACCTGCCACATACCAAATCTGCCAACTGTTTAAGAGTTACAAAGGTGAAGGCATTACTTTTCAGTCAACACTCTTATTTGTGTTTGTCAATATAAATGTTTCCCAACTCATTTTCCAGTCATTCTTTGTAGAAGAATTGGTAAGTTTTGAGAAGGCCGTTCAGCTTCATTGTTGGGAAATTTGATTTATAATTTTCAAACTGATTCTCATCAAGCAACTCTCTAAACTGAATATTCTGAAGATCTACAAAACACACACCCATTTGCACCATCATGCTGTCTTTTGATCTCACAAGAAAACATCTTAATTGACTCAGAGTAACACTCACCAGCACTTATTACATTGTGAAATTTGTTACAGCTTTCAATACATGAGGACAAAGTTTTTCCAGAACTCGTATTCTTTAACAAACTGATGGTCTCTTTTCGTTTGTTTTCTGTTTTAGGGCGCAAAAACAACGGAGGTTATAAGTGCCCATGCCACAACCTTAGGACACTAATAAGAAAAAGAAGTTAAAAGTGACTACATGTTAAGCACAATCGATGGAAGGAAAGAGATCTAAAAACAAGGACTTCCCCATGGAGAAAGGTCCACAAAACATGCCATAGAGAAAGTGGAGATCCCGAACCAAAGACTAAATGTCTTTTGCCATAAAATACGGTCAACAGCACGTTTGTCATTTGCTAAAATGGCCGATACCTCTGTTGGAAAACTTACATTGGAGCATAAGTGGTGAAGAAAGAAAGAGGGGGAAAAAAAAAAAGCACATTTGGTCAGGAAATAGCAAACCATCAAAGGGTGACGACAATGAGCAAGAAGTGGTGAGGGATCACCATTTAACGAATGGCAATGGTTAAAAAACCAGGCCCAACATGCTACCTAGCTAATATCATCTGAGGGCTGAGAGGAGGTTGGCCAAGCCACTGGGAGAGGTTAAATTCCCCAGAGCTTGTTCTTGTGTAAAGAAGACCACTGGTGACACCAAAGTGACACGCCGACAAATTGCAACACTTGTATCACCAGAAGAATGGAAGAGCTAGCAGGCTGAGGTAGGAGGACTGCAGCCTTGGCAGCAGCATTAGCAACCTCATTTCCATTCAGACCAACCTGACCGCGAATCCACATGAATATCACAGTAGCTATATGAATAGAAGCTTTCTTGGACCTTTTGCACTAAGGGATGGGCTGTGTGTAGCACATAGGTTCTGAAGGGCACTGTAAGAATCAGAGCATATGACAATTAAAGAGTCTGCTGCTGTAAATATTGAGCAGCATTCTGGAAACCGATAGTGACAACCATTTGGTGCCAGTGACACATGCACACCCAATACCATGGTCAGTTTTAGAGTCATCAGTGTACATGATGGTGCTCTTATTATGTTGCACAAAGGTTGAGAAACTTGCAGTGATTAATCGAAGCCAGGGTAGCTTCCTTGGGAAGCAGCTGTGATATATCGAAACCAGAGCAGTTTCCTTGGAAAGGAAATGAAGTCCAAGATGAACACGGGCCACCGCAAAAAGCCAGGATGGTGAAGGGTTCACACCCATCACGAACGTGGTGGGCTGCATTAAGTGAAGCTGCCAGAGCAGTAGCCGAAAGTGTACTCTGGGACAACAGAGAAGAGGGAATAGGATACATAGCCGGGCGTGTCAGACAAATGGCATGCGTATCCACTGAGGAGAGGATCATGTCAGTATGACTGTGCCAGTTCAGCAACTTCTGCATAGAGACTCTTAACCAGGCAACATAAAAAGCACAAACGGCCAAATGTATTTCACTATGGTAGATTGTATTTTGACAGTGTATGAAGGATGGACATGCATACGAATAAACGAAACACACACAGTCCAATTTTGAATGGACAAGGGATCGGCACAAACAGGAGGATGGCCTGATCCACTCACCAGGAAGTACCGCTAAGGGGACACAAAGCATTCACAGCTGGGTACAGCGAGCGGCCAGGAAACACACACAAAACGATCAAGAAAAAAGTTTTCTATCAAGCACAAACCCCAGGATTTCGTAGTTTCAGCAAACGAAAGAGCAATAGGCCCAAGCTGTAAAGACAGTGGAGGAAACCTCTTGCACCACCAGAAATTCGTACCAACACTTTTGTCAATGTAAAATTGAAAGCCACTGTCAATGCTCCATGAATAAAGCCAATCGAGGCATCGTTGAAGATGCTGCTGAAGGAGATAAGTCCGTGGATAACTGCAATAGTTTGAATTGATATCGACAAAAAGGGAGCGGCAGAGACAGCTATAGCAAAGGGGACGACACTCAGGACAGAGCCTTGAGGCAATCTGTTATCCAGGATAAAGGGTGTTCCACAAGGCCAAATCAACACCTAGTTTTTCTTGTGGGGCAGAGGATTTGCCACCAGACAATCAATATACCAAGTTTGGTCAAGGTCAGGGCTGGAGGTGTTGAGTTAAACATCCTAATCACAATTTCTGTTTGCAACTCTCCACACAGTAACATAAATGCACAGGACCTTCAGGTTGTAACAGGCAATTACGAGCATGTATTAACATGCTGGGGACCTGAATGCCACACAGTGACTGAGGTTGCAACTTCATGATGCTAGCAGAAGAAGATGGAGGCAGTCTGAGGGGGGGGCAATCCCTTCCTGAGGGTAACTGTTCCAGAGGAGCCTTCTCACATCCCCTATCATGCTCAGTTCAGGTTCGATATTTTCCCAACGAAGGGCCTGCAGTGGGGGATGTGACCACAGTTTTACGAGCTGCACTCAGACCATAGCCCATCATATTGGAATGTGCCAATGTTGAAGAGAGAGACAGGAGGATGGCAAAAATAACACACACACTACTAACTGGCAACAATGCAACACCCTAGTGGGACATCATCTGGAGAGCAAACTGAAAATGCAAAACGGTTAAGAGGTGGACTAAGGAACTGACTATTTCACAAAAGTCCTACAGATGTGTGATTGAGAAACAAGCATCAGGCAGACCATCACACCTGGTGCTAGGGACCTAGCCCCTGACATCCGATAGTTACTAAGCAACGTGGGAGGAGGGCTTGGTAACGTTACCGCGACCCCGTTGGTCGCTATCTGCTTAGACAGCTGGAAGGACAGGTGAAATGAGAGATTGCAGGAGCATAGATGCCTCTGCTGTGACTAAAGACTCTGGGAAGCAGAGCACGACATGAACCAAGTACTTACTCTTCCACATGGAAGATCATGAAACCACTGAAGGCTAATCCCAGGGTAGACAGGCCACGCCAAAGGGGAAAATGGACACATCTATGATAATGATGATGACGAAGTACTGATGACGTCACTGGAGTCACAAGTCACATGGTATTGAAGATGAAGTGATTGACAGGTAGGGGGGACAAATAGGTGAACAAGTGGCTCAGTTGAGAGATAGGTTAGGTTAGGTTAGGTTAGGTTAGGTTAGGTTAGGTTAGGTTAGGTTAGGTTAGGTTAGGTTAGGTTAGGTTAGTGTTGTTTAATGTCCCGTCGACAACAAGGTCATTAGAGACGGAGCGCAAGCTCGAGTTAGGGAAGGATGGGGAAGGAAATCGGCAGTGCCCTTTCAAAGGAACATTCCCGGCATTTGCCTGAAATGATTTAGGGAAATCACGGAAAACCTAAATCAGGATGGCTGGAGACGAGATTGAACCGTCGTCCTCCCGAGTTGAGAGATATTAGGCCAATGTTTACACCAGTTTCCAACTGCCTTGAGAGCGCCTACATTAGATGGGTAGAGAAAAACAACCCCCCCCTCGCCCCCCCGGCCTGACAAGGTCCGTGACCCCCTCAACCAACTACCTCCTTCAGCAATCGCCTACCTCATCACTGTCTATGACCAATGCCTCTCCCTAACCAACTCCCCAACCACCTGGAAAACTGGTCTAGTCATAAATATTCGCGAACCTAACAAGAACCTGATCCACAAACCCATTTCACTCCCGTGCGTTCTTGAGAAAGTACTTAAGTGTCTTATACACAGAGCCTTCATCCAGTTCCCGACAGATCACAACAGTATTTGCCCCAAGCAGTTTGGATTCCATCCAGAACACAGAGCTATCAACCAATCCTTATGTCTAGTGGACCATGTGTGAAGGGCACAAGACATGAAGCACAAAACTGGAGTAGTCTTCCTGGGTATCGAGAAGGCCTTAGACACAGCCTGGCATGATGGCTTAATCTATAAACTGTCCCAGTTAGGCACTGCAAAGGCACACGATCTGCATGACTGTCTTATTCCTGTCAGATGCAGCAAGCATGTTCACATGATCAGAAACACTGTAGCTGGGGACCCGCAGGGCTCTGTTCTGGGCGCCATAATATACATATTCTACACCAATTATGTGCCTAAGTTGCAAGAGGTGAAACTGCCTTGTAGGAAGATGACAGCAGTTTATGGAAGCAGCAGCAATCTCAACTTCATTACATGAAAACTACAGGAAAAGCTAGATGCTATCACTCAGTGGTTCAAGCTGTGGAAAATGAAGATAATCCTGACAAGAGAGTCACAATAACGTGCACAAATAATGTAACACTGCCATATTTCTGTGGCGGGCAGAGTAATAGAATGAAATGACTGGGCAATCTCTCTCAGCCTGCAGCATGGTAGATGCTTAACCTTCATAAGGTATATATGGATTATGCCATAACACAAACTGACAGAGCAAGAGATAAAGGATGCCCTGTATTCTAACAGTTGTACCCACTACTAAAGGGTGAGGAGCTATAATAGAGACTACACTAAGAATCTATAGGAGTGTAATCCTTCCAACCATGCTTTATGAATCAGAGGTGCGGTCCACAGTGGCAGACATATCTGAGCAAATTTACAATTGTTGCAGAGTGAAGTCCTCTGTGTCATAGCCAATGCTCACAGATACACATCACACTAGGGAACACTTAGGCAAATCATCTACCTACTTACAAAGCAAGTCAGAAAACCTCTTTGAAAAGGCTACCACTCTGACTCACTAACTCATCTATGTGAGGCCCACAATACCCCCAGTGCTTCAGACGAAAGATATTTCAGGATATAATTTCTTCTCCAGTTTCCACATGATCTTATGTTATTGTTGCAAAAAGATTCAAAGCAATGAGACTGTTTTGGAGAAAGGGCTGTTCACTATAAATGAGTCACATTCTTAATCACAGCTTTGGAACTTCACCATACAGTGATTTGGCTTCACAATCAGATTCACTTTTGTTTGTTGTGTAAGTGCCATGCATATCACTACAATTACTCATAAAATTAGATTTCTGGAATGTTGACAAACACTTGCCACAGGGTAACATACAAATGAAGTATTTTCCGATTTGTGAACACTGTTCCTTTATCCTCCCAACAATCAAAAGTCATTTGTCACATGCAGCTCTTTCCGGTGGGACAACACTACTTACTCAAATACAAGAAAAATGGATTCGTATGGTGAGTCATACCATAAGTGGACTTTTACCAGGAAAATGCACTCATGATGAGTTCAAACACTTGCAAAGACATAAAAAAACCCCCCCTGGTGAAATGGTACATACCTGCAACAACGCTGTTATAATGGGAAACTACTACCAAAATTTTAAAGAAACATCCAATTTTTCAGGGTGAAGATTAGGAAAATAATAATTTGTGTGATATTGGTAATCAGCACAGTCTTAATAAATCTGTTGTTACATATGTGTTGGTGGTGGAGGAGGAAATAAACAGAATGTCCAGGCAGCAAGGTTTGATCCAGAGATCATGCATTTCTGCAACTAAGCACTTGCTTACTTGGCTATGGACCCCTCGAGTAATAGTGATCCCACGATATATATTAGCATGCCTAAAATTTTCAAAACTGAATTTTATCACAACCAGTTGGGAGTTGCATCTTCCTAGTTAATATATTAAAGTCCCAACCATGATATACACATCCTAGCAATATGAAGCAAACTGGTGATGGGAGCATTTATGGTTCCCTTGTTAGAGGTGGACAAAGCACAAGAAGACAAACTGCAAACAAATATAATGTCATATGAATATGTAGAAGACACCTTAAAAAAATAAGAATAAAAATAAATAAAAAAGGCGACGTATATCTTTTTTAAATATCTAGAATATTTCTAAAACTGAATGCAATAATGCTTTCTGATGTTGGGTAGCAATTCACTTAAGTAGTCTTATCTTTTCTTCATGGCACATTTATATAAGCCAGGGACTTCAAAGCACGCCACAGCAACTTCACTAATGTAATCACCAATGAAAGTGTCTTGTTCTACCTAGTTATATAATTAATGTCCAAGATGTGTCAATTTTGATCGCTATTTCACTTTTCCATTCTGTTCTGTTTCTAGCCTCACTCAACTGCAAACAAAATCTACAAGAGACCTGTTCAGACATCCTAAATAAGCTCATTATAAACATTGTTCACACAACCATTGGAGAAGACTGCAAGATGGCAAACAACCTTACCTGTGAGTCAGCTAGAGAGACGTTCTCTACAGCAGAAGAAATGCTGGTTACAGTGCTTTCTGGTTGCGCTGACATCAGATCTTGTGCTCTCTCTTTAACAAATTCAAACAAGGTATACGTCATAGCTGCTCCTAAATATTGTTCAGCCTCTCTATCAATTTCAGATACAATATGTGCCTTCACATCTGGTAATCTGGATGGGGAAGAGAAAAATACTAATAGTGAAGATTTTCAAAATTTGTACATATTAACAGCTGCATAACTGGATGTGTATTAAATTTCTATTACAAAGACATGACACACAGGTTCCTCTCATTAAGGATTTGAGTGACCTTTTCCTCCTTTCCAACCCTTATCCAGCTAACCCTCTTTCTTCCCTGAGAAAGGAACTACCAGCTAAATGCCTACATTTTGTTTCTTCCCACTTTTATTCATGTACCAGCAGTACTGGAACTTTGCCTTCAGAAGGTAAGTATCATGAATACATTATAGTATCAAGACACCAAATGCTGAGGAACTTGGCTAAAAAACTTTTGTTAAGTTAATAAAATGATAGATATTAAGTATAATGAAGCCCATGTGAAATTTACAACTACAAAACATATCAAAACTGTTGAGCGAAAGTACCAATAAATGCAAGATCAAAATGCAAAATATGATTCTTGAGAAGGTTAAAATACTGTTTAAATCGCATCCCTCTCAGGAAAAGTGGGGATTATACATTAGCAATGTAGCAATGCTATATAACCAACCACTGATGATGCATTGCACTGGCTAAAAGCATATCTTTTATTACTGGGGCATTTCACAATCTTTTGGACAAGATACGTATATTGCAATTTTAAAGAAACTAGTGAAAGCAGCATATGAAGTGAAAAGGTAATTATATGTATTTTTCAAATGTAACAAAATTAACAGCCAGAACCAGAAATTCCTGTCGCAATATTTGGTGTAACAGTAAACATGAAAACTAATTCCTCTCAGGGATGTAATTTTTTTCCCAGGTTAAGAGGAAACTATCTGGCAGCATTGCCTAAATTATTCTAATTGACTGTCAACAATCTGGACATGCAATTCTAGTCACACACCAATAATCTGAGCTAATTCTTCCGAACTGAAACTGTCAAACAGTGCCATTTGGATTGAGAACTTCTATGCTCCAATTTCATTATGAAGTGAGTCTACATGATCAATTTTAATTATAATTGTTTCTGAAATCTGAGGGACAATATCTAAGTTTCATTTTGTTAGGCATATGACAACATTCTGTAAATTTCATTTCATTAGGCATGTGAGAAGCCTGTTCTTGCTCGAAAATATGCTTTAAGTTTTAAATGTAACGTGCCTAAAAATATAAGAAAACTGAAATGCCCCTACTACTGTGGCAGGTTGCATTATATCAACATCAGCCTTGCTTTTCCCTATGGGTTATTTTAGACAAGCTCATTTTTGTGAATCCTCAGGTGACCATTTCAGAATTCAATCGTATTTGATACATGGATAGCTACATGTCTTAATAGTAAAACTGTTAATCATTTTTGATAAATTCAAGTTAGAAGGCTAAAGGATGTGTATCCAGTAATTAGTCAGGCACCAATATCCCTATTTTCAGATATCAACTACCGGTAATTAGTAATGAGCTGATCTACAAACCTCAGTTTTTATGCACCTAGTATATAGGCCACTAAAACAATGTATAACAAGTAGGCTACATCATACTGATTTTCCATGAAAAAATGTTAAACACATTTTTCTATGCTGTGCTTTAAATTTTGCAATTTAAAAAAAAAAAAAAAAAAAGACTAACTTTGTACGGGGAAACAGCACAGATCCCAGCTTTTAACTCTTTAGCTCTAGCATTAAATATAAATAACCAAAAGCATTTGGCACTGAAATTAACAGGTCTTACACTCACTTAAAGATGACTGTCTGAGAAAAAACATCAGATCTAATAAACTTCAAAGTCCTGCAAGGAGTCCATAGACAACTTAATCCCAACGTGAGTTTTTTGCTGAAATGTTTACACATTTGCTAGCAACCTTAGGTGCAAATAAGATTATCCTACCTCATTTTATTCACTGGCAAAGAAAAAAATGAAATGCCATTTTCACATATCAGTGCCTCGAAACGCACAGCACAGTAGTGCTCCTGGAAATGTCGAAACTGTATTCTACTTGTTCTCCAAGAAACAATCATACAGTTTGAGCTGTAGTCACTGCTACTGAGACCTTTCTAATGAGGAGAATTTCAGCACATGCAAATGGGACCACTGGTGCTCTGGCAGCTTGTGAAAATGCTGTGTTGGAACGGCTGCATGTGGGGCAGGAGGCAGCTTTCAAATATGGTGAGAATTAGTACATAGAACACATATACCAGGTATCATATGAATTTAGGAATGTTGAGATTAATTGCACATCTCCTGCTGAATCACAATTCCTTTCAAGGTCCAGTAGGAAAAATACTGTTCAGATTCCATTCTCCAATGTTATATGTAAGGTAAATGTCCCATCATTACAAAGTCACAGTGCATATCTGTATAAACTTAAAGTACAACAATATGATCATATCTCTCACTTTTAAGATCATTTATTTCATCTTTGGTATCAAGATGTTAAGGAAAAGAATACTGTATACAACACCAATTTTGTGCACACAAGAAGTCTTAATTTTTTTACACTGAAAGGACATTTAACAGTTCCAACATATACATTAATAAAATTATTGTTAATTATTTTCAGCTCTCACCTGTTTACTGTTCTGACCTGTAGATCAACCGCAAATATTTTAAGAATAATATTTCGAGGGATATACACAGTTTTTATATGCCAACCCCCTGTGGCGTTGAATGTGGGTGGCAGCCTATGCGTAAGTGCCATTTTCATTTTACTCTTTGCCAATGAATAAAGCAAGGACGGATATTCTCATTTGCACCTAAGGTTGCTACCAGATATGTAAATATTTCAGTAAAAAATCAAGTCTATGTTCGATTGACTACATAACCCTCCCATGGCTTTGAAGTTCTTCAAATCTGATGTTTTTCTCTGATGGAGTCATCTTTAAGTGAAGGCAAGACCTATTCACTGCAATACTAAATGATTTCATTGTTATTTATACTTCATTCTGGGGCTAAACAGTTAAAAGCTGAAATCTGTACTGTTTCCCTGTTAGGCTTATATATATATATATATCAGCATGGAAAGTTGACATTTTTCATTAAAGACTTGAATGTTATATCAACTGACCTACATACTAGATGCATATAAAACCGAGGTCTTTACTAAGTAGTAGATTTCAGAAAATAAGGAAATTGTTGCCTGACTAATAACCAGTTAAACGCCACTCAGCATTCAAACCAGAATTTATCAAAATCGGATAAAGTTGGGACAGTGCTATTTGGCAGTTTTACTATGAAGACATGTAGGTATCCATCTAATAAATATGACTAAATTCTGAAACAGCCATTTTATAACCCCCTGTGAGATTACACAAAATGATTGCTACTTCGTTTTGCTGGCATCTGTTACAGATGTATCTTGGGCATGTTGCCAGTTGTCAACCAGGAAGAAACAATAGCTAATGCATGTGTTGCTAATCAAAACTATATTACTCACATCTCCTAAAATTTATAATTGCAGTTGGTACCAATTTGGTGTTCCCACCGATCTGGTACTGACAGTATAGGGTGTAAACTGGGACATTTTGTACTAATTTTGTATGTAATATTACACTGTAGACCTTACAAATGTAATCAACTATTGCATAAGCTATAAATTATAACCTTATTTGAATGAAAGATGTAGTAGTAAAATGTATGATGGTTTAGAAGCAATGAAGCATTTTACCCTCTTTAGTGTTCCAGTGTTAATCAGCCAATCTGCAGTTTAAATGAACCAGAAAAACCAAACTTACTTTATTCAAGTCAGCAAATGCATTAACAATGTCACTCAGAATAATTGTGTGTAAATGGTGAATGAGATCAACATGATGTTTCAAAAGAGTAACAAAATTCTCAGTGTGATGTCATGTGAAAACATTCCAGAGTTAAGGAGTTTTAGGGCAATGTCACTCCTCATGTCTAATGTGTGCTGCAAGGTGTAACTAAAATTCAGTATTAAGAGCTGCAACACAATCTGTAAAGTTGTCCAACAAGGCTTACTGATATGCTATACACAAAACATGCTATTTTGTTCACCCTACATAACAAAATTGAACAAGGCAATGCATTTGCTGGAAACATAAATCCTTTACTAGAAGCCTGCAGTTACTACGTGCAGTGCAACTGCAAAAGCACAGAAGAGAAAATCAAGTCATAGGAGGAATCAAAATATATAATTGAAATCTTGTTCGTCGCAAGCACATCTTTGTTATTCAGCGGTATAATTTTAGGCGATTCACAGGACCAACAGAAACATACTTACATGTGCTTGTTATAAAAAGTGTCCATATTTATCTTCGGCTTTTCGGTCGGATATGTTTCACCCCATGATATTTCTAAGAGAAATGTCTTCGGGTCTCCATCATCACCGTACTATGGGGATAGAAATTCACAACGATTCCTGTTAAAGTGCTCACTTTACCTATAAAAAAATACCACTAAGCTTTTGGAAAATCTTTTTCACCTTATACTGAAATGTTGTGGCTGTGAGCTGACGAAAGGCCGGATCGCCATCGTAAATCGATGACAGGACTTCACGTTCCTCTTCCTGTAGTTCTGCATCGGACATGTTCGATAGAAATTTGAACAATTGACGGTTTAAGAATCCTGTGCATGTGAGTATTAAATTGTTTCTTAGGGGTTGCTTTTCTCCTTCATTATATGTATATGCACGGGTTAATCACGAATACGCAGCAATACGGGTTTCTTTTAACTCGACGTTGAAGTAGCTATACTGTTATATTAAGACAAATGACAAAAATAAACTGCCTATCACTACAACTTAAATTGGAAGAAACATTACGGTAGCCCTTTAGTCTGCTACAAAATAACTGTCCCCCCGCCTAAGTTGCTAAACAAAAATTAACACACAACCCCTGCCACAACCACATGCTTACTACGCTTACAGAGCAAAGCTAAGGTAAAAGATAGAAACCTGGAAAGTGGCGGGATAGGTAAATGTCATGTTGACACTTGCACAAACATTTATACACTTTCCCACACATGTAAATTTGGCGTATGTCTAAAATCAGCTATTACTGCAGTAATAAACTTCAACAGAGTGGATTACTGAGATACATTACATAAACGCATAATCACTGCTTAATTACAGTGGCATACAGTATCTGTAAAAATATCCCGACACCTAGTTATTTCGGCCCTGGAGCTTCGTTAAAGGAGGATCAGAAGCCACGTAACACGCTGTTATATCCAGTTAGAGTATCTGGGGAAGATGCTAATGAAATAATGCCGCAAGATTTGAAATTAGAAAATGATTTGATTTACAGCAACATTCTAAATGACATGACCGAGCCTTAAAGTGGCGTGTAATTTCAGGAAACAGGTCCGCTGTTGTTTTTGCCTTACATCGTCCACTCATAGTACCGGCGAAGCTAAACTAGGTTAAAACCGTTTGGATAGGACCTCAAGAATGAGATCCCTGTGCTCCAAATTCCTTGTGGTGTACAGTGAGAACAGTGTGACATTTGGTTTATCTATGGAAGTTTAGTATCTGCTGTTGGTAAAAACTGCGGGTGAGGTAACCATTATAATTTACTCTCTACATTTCTATGTTTCGGCCCAGCTATTGCTCATGTGATTTCTTTCATTAGTATGTTAGTGCTAAGTGGAAAGAAAAGTATTTTTTTATTTTTAAGTCTTTTGTTCATTTGTAGACAATAAAATATTTAAAAAACTTTTGTTTGATAACACAAAAGACTGTATTTTCACAACACAGAAACAAACTCTGCTAAAATGTTGCCATAGGCTATGTTTCTTTGGAGCCATTTTGAAAAATGTCTTCAATTGGGAACAGTGAGATAAGAATGTTGATGGTACAGGGAGACACGTTTCATTGTTCCCAACGCTTATTCTTTATTTATTTTATTATTTACTTACTTTCGGTTTCCACAGATCTGTGATGCGAGTGAAATGCCGGGATATAGAAAGTGTCAGATTATTAGAATAATGACCATTTGTAAATAGTCATCAGACCTACCATCGAAATCATATGCAAACGAATGCATAAGGTTCAAGTGTTCAAATGACAACAGTCGTAATGATGGGTAAACAAACAAATGATAAGGCTTACATTCTAATTTATATAAAAACATTGTCAACAATTGATATACAGTGCTATATAGTCACTTCTTACAGGAATGCTTAAAATTAAACAAATTTCACTAATTATTACACATTATCAAAAAAACTCCTGTAAAGAAAAGAGAGGACTATGCAAAAGAGAAAGTTTTCCCTGTTTTTCGAATTTATTCATATCTCCAATTACTGATTTAACATTAACTGGTAGTTTATTGTATACTTTTAAACATAAATAATGTACTCTGTCCTGTGCAATGCTGAGAATTTTTGTATCTTTGTGAAGATCACGTTTACTTCTTGTGACATGATCATGATTTTCACTGTTTGTCCTGTACATTGTATATTATTGTTCACAAAGTATATTAGTGAAAACTATGTATTTTCATGGCATTGTGAGGACCCCAGTTGTTTGAGTAAGTTTCTGAAAGAGCCTCAAGGATGCACTCTACACATAATTCTGACGATTCTCTTCTGTGCAATAAAGGCTTCATTTGTTTGTTACTGAAACCAGAACGTGATGCCATGTAAGTGAATGGAAGCATCCCAAGTACACAGCTTTGATTGAGTCCAAGTCACAAACAGATGAAATTGAGCAAATGGCAAATGCTCCTAAATTCAGTCTTTTACATAGGTCGACGATATGAGCTGACCATTTTAGAGTGTTGTTACCGTGCAATCACAGGAATCTGGAAGACTCAACTCTCACTATTTCTTTGTCACCACATTTTATTTCAATATTTTTTATTTTATTTTTGTTGTTTGAAACTAAATGAAATGAGTCTTATTAACATTGAGAGACAGACCAATCTAAAGCTTCTTCGAATAAAGTGTTCACAGAGTTCTGTAGACTGCAGTTTGGTACATTCTCTATCATCATGATTGTGTCATCTGCAAATAGGCTGAAGTATGCTTTTTGTGCCATACATCATGGCTTACGACAATAGTTGTTTACTTTATAAAACAGTGAATTTAGTATTTTTAGTTTGTAAAATTTACTTTTAGGTTATACACTGTACAGTTTCTAAGATACGTCAAAGAAACGCCTTGGAGGAAAATAGAAACAAGGAATATCGAAAACGCCTTATGAACAAGGACTTACGCTTTGGAACATGGAATGTTAGGACATTGCCAACTCTTGGAGCTTTCAATATTCTGTCAGAAGAAGTCATCAGATATAAAATGGATCTAGTAGCACCGCAAGAAGTTAGATATCCAGGACCAGGAAAACTGGAAATGGATGGGCACATTCTATACTACAGTGGATCGGAAGAATGGAAGTTCCAGAAGGGAGTAAGTTTTAAGCTCAGCAAAAGTTTAGCTACAGCAGTAATTGATTTCCAACTAATTGATGATAGAACAGCTGCCATGAGACTGAAAGGTAGATTCACAAATATAACAATAGTTGCACTATATGATACAACTGAGGAAATGGAGGACAAAAAGAAAGAGAGTTTTTATGAAATTCTCGAAGAGGTAATTAATAAGACACCAGGATATGATATGAAGCTCATATAGGAGATGCCCAATGGTAAAGTTGGAAGGGTGATCATCTGGAAAGGTAGCTCTGGACTGAAAGCCTGCATGTTGAAAGTAATGCTAACGGTGTGAGGCTTCTAAGCTGTGCAAGTGCAGCCAACCTAAAGGTTATGAGCAGACTTTCCTCTGAAGGACATTCACAAGGTAACTCGGGTATCGTGAGGTGGAAGAACAAAAAACCAAATAATCCATGTCTTGGTAGATCAAAGACATAAAAGCAGTATAATGAAGATGAAAGGGACCTGAGGCAAGCACAGACCGTTATTTAGAAGTAGCAGAAATAGGCCAAACAATAGCCATAGAAAACCAAGAAACCAATGGGGGGGGGGGAGCATACAAGATCATAACATTGACACAGACAGATTGAAGGGTAATGGCAAAGAACATGAGTTTATCATTTAGCTGCAAAACAAATTTGATGTTCTAACAATGGAAGACAACCTTGACAATGAATACAACTGGAAAAGGATAAAAACAAATGTGGAAGAAGTGGTGCTAGAAGTATGTGAAAAAGAAAAAGAAAGAAGAGAAGTCTATGGTTTCTAGAAGAATGTGAGCTAAAAGTGAAAGAAAGAAGATCAGTGAAGGAAAAACATTAAAAGAGGATTCCAACAAAAGTAAAGAAGCATACGAAAATGTTAACAGAGAATGTTCTCAGAAGGAAAAAGAGAGAACATGTGAAAATTTACTCAAAAGAGGAGAGGAGGTTAAAAGTGCAGGGAATGTAAGATCAGTGAGATTTTTCAGAAAAACATATCTACCACGGATGTATGGGCATGAATGATAAAAGTGGTAATACTGTTTTGGAAAGATCCAAAGGTAGCAAATTTTTAGGGAATATTTTGAGCAGCTTCTCAATGTTGAAGATAGAAGTGCAGAAATGGAGCGACGATATGATTAGCAGAGTGCAGATCCTGTCATGGAACTGCCAGCAGTGAAAGTGAACATAGAGTCAACCAAAATACTAAGAAACAACAAATCCCCAGGAAGAGATGGAATAATAGCTGATTTTTTTAAGGAGTGAGGAATAAAAACTGCAAAACAAATACACAAGCTTGTTAGGAACATCTGGAATAAAGAAAGAATGCCAGAGGAGTGGACAGAAGCAATAATACTATTAATTCATCAAAAGGCTGACAAACAGCAATGCAGGAGCTACAGAGACATCTCATTAATTAGCACCCCCTATAAAGTGTTCTCCAAGATCCCAAGATCTTTAGTGACAGAAGTCTTAGAGAATAAACTGGAAGGACGAAGAACTCTAAGCAGGTAATTAGCATTCACATAGTAAGATTACTACTGTGTATAAAAACTGATAAACATGCAAATCAGATGAAAATATTTATGAAGCATGCCGAATATACATTGTATGTGTAGAGAACTAAAATGAAAACCATAAACATGATTATTTTTTGGAGCCAGATTTTAACCAAAAGTGTATCAAAGGAACATAATATTACATTGAAAACTATGGATTTATGTACCTGCAAGCAAGGTATAAACTACTTCAACGATGTGATATCATTCTGACTGTTTAAATTGTACTTCTTTGGAGGTATTAGTCTCAAATAACTGATAACGTAATTAACATGGATATTGCATTTTTATTCCCACTATGTTAGTTTAAAAACGAGTATCATTGTGAATCATATTGAAAATAAAAATTAGAAAAATATTTGAGAATCTATTCAAGACTTTACCATAATTATTTTCAATATACATATATATATATATGAAATAAAAAGGCAAAAATATAACTGTCAGCAAATTAAGAACTACTGTTTTAAAAGTATTTTACTTTAATTTCAGTTCATTTACTTATCAATTCTGTTTTTAACAAA
This sequence comes from Schistocerca gregaria, assembly GCF_023897955.1. Taxonomy (NCBI): domain Eukaryota; kingdom Metazoa; phylum Arthropoda; class Insecta; order Orthoptera; family Acrididae; genus Schistocerca; species Schistocerca gregaria. The sequence goes on along the minus strand of NC_064920.1, from coordinate 258,994,853 downwards.
AGGCTGTGTGTTACAATTATGTAAAAGAAGTTACTGAGAAAAGGTTGTGAATGCTACACATTTGAAGAAATATAAAACTTTTTGTCTATAATAAACACATTTTTGCAAGTGTTTGATATTTTATGTATTGAAACAGCACTTTATGAAAGGTTTTTGTCCCTTAACATTCAAGGAGTGGACCCCTGGGTCTTCTTTCTCTTCTAGGCCACCACCCTCACACACGAAACATCAGTAATCGTCCCTTGTATACATCTAAGCTATTATGAACTATAGTGAGTGTACTCTCATAACCAAGACGGACACTGCAGTGGTATGACCATCTTAATGCAGTAGAAACTTGTTATTCAGCCAGCTGTACATATTTAAGACGACACACCTACACTTCATCAGATTGTGAGCTACACCCACAAAGAGTGTATCACATGCATCTGAAGATAATTCAGTGGTTACAGACAGATTCTTGTCCACTCCTGCAATATGAGTGTGGACTTTAGTTCTACAAGGTACCAACTAAATACTACTTGTTTTTCAGAACCACTTTTCTTTCAACCACAGTGGAATTATTGATTTTCCTATTTCTATCCCAACCCATAGATCACACTTAATTGCAGTATTTTTATGAGTTGTCTGCTAGGCTAGTAGCAATATCTTTTCTCTAAAAAAACATTTACTTAGTGTATCATCAGATTATGGTCAATGGATATTTGATTTGGAGCATTCTTCACTTAAATAGATGTTTGGCCTACAGTTTCATAAAATGTGAAACATTTGCAGTTTTGATTTACAATCTGTGTGATTTGTTTTTACAGAAGATTGTATCTACCTCTGTGCTGTTGAATGATATAGTCTCTGCTATATAATATCCACTCTTAAGATTAAACGCAAATTGGCCTTGAAATTATGCTATCATTTCACTGAACCTTTTAGAATGTTCTAAGTAATGAGTATTTCAGTATCACTTATCATCTGCAGCTGATCTCCTTTCACAAACAAGATTAATGAAGTTGCAGCCCCCATTCAGTTTCTATCAGCCAAAGACAACTTTCACTTTATTTTTTAGTGCCAAAATGAATCTAATCTTCAATTAAAATGGCACTACTCTTCCCAGGGCCACTTATTCAGGTACTCTCTTCTGCAAATTATCAATATAAATCAAAACACCAAAGTATTCAAATTAATTTCAATGCTTCATGAAAGTTTTATTGCAAAACTTGTAACGTTCCCTGGCAGCACACACAATATTAATAAAATGAAATGACATTTAATTGTACTATGTACGCCTCTATGAAGCAATTCAAATGTACTGTAATTGTTTAACAAAAAATGTTATTTAATTCTGTGTAAAGGACGTTGGTTATTTTTGTAATATTTTCTGTAATAACATTCTCGATGTATTTACGATTGTAATATTGCTATACTCGTAATGTAATTACGAAATACGTTAATATTGTAAGTAGGATGTTTAGGATTTTTTATTGGTAACGCCGCCGCCACGTAGCGCTCTGTATAAAAATCACTGGCTGTGCCGTGCGCAGTCTGTGTTTAGTTTGCATTGTTGTAATACTCACCATTGTAGTGTTGGGCAGCGGCAGCTGGATGCTAACAGCACGTAGCGTTGCGCAGTTGGAGGTGAGCCGCCAGCAGTGGTGGACGTGGGGAGAGAGATGGCGGAGTTTTAAAATTTGTAAGAATTGGTGTCACGAACTGATTTATATATTATGACTATTAAGGTAAATACATTGTCTGTTCTGTATTAAAATCTTTCATTTGCTAACTATGCCTGTCAGTAGTTAGTGCCTTCAGTAGTTTGAATATTTTATTTAGCTGGCAGTAGTGGTGCTCACTGTATTGCAGTAGCTCGAGTAACGAAGATTTTTGTGAGGTAAGTGATTTGTGAAACGTATAGGTTAATGCTAGTCAGGGCCATTCTTTCGTAGGGATTTTTTGAAGTCAGATTGCGTTGCGCTAAAGATATTGTGTGTCAGTTTAAGCACAGTCGTGTATAAATTGTTCAAAGGGGACGTTTCATATGTCGACACTTAGCCGAGGATACCTCACTGGAATCTTCTGATTTTTTCTTGTAGTTTGTGTAATTAATGTAGATTTTTTTTATTGCTAGCGCGTAATCATAGAGGGAATTTCCTTTGTAGTTGTAGTCTTTCATTGTTGTACAGTAAAACAGTTGTGGCATGCATGTAGAGTTGCACCAAGTATTTCGCAGCTGCGCTTGCAATTAACTAGATATTATTTTCAGTGCTATGTTAATGTGTTCTCTTATTTTTGCTCTTCAAATTGTGCTTTTTTGTGTTGTTGTGTGAAATATTGTGACAATAATGGCGTGTGAAAAACGTAATACTAGGCTCCAAAGTAAACTGAGAAATGACAGTGAAGACGAAAGCAGTGTGTTAGCGCCACCATGTAATGAATTAACTAATGTTCGAAGTAGTAATTTGGTAATTGTGCATAGGGAAATGGAGCAGGTTGCAAATAATGGTGTTGGCAGTGAAACAATTAGTGAACAGGGAAGCATTATCGATCGATTGGTCGGCAACAGCTCGCGTCAGGAATCCGATATGACAGGACACAATCTTGCAAATACTGTACATTCAGGTTTTGCGTCCTCACCGTTTTCTCAAATAAGCCGAGACACATTTTCTGCTTGTCAAACTGTGAATGTTGCCGGTGCACATGCACTGCCGAAAAGCATAGATGATCAGATTCCAGACACTAATACATTATTATTGCAATTAATGCAACAAATGAAACAAAACCAGAGACAAACACAGCAACAGTTAGACACAATGGAACAAAATCTTCAAAAGTTAGACACAATGGGACAAAATCTTCAAAAATTAGACACAGTGGAACAAAATCAGAGACAAACACAGCAAAAGCTTCAAAAGTTAGACACAGTGGAACATATGCTTGAACAAACACGTGAAGATTTAACTACTGAATTACATAAAATCGAATCGAAATGTCAAAAAGTCTGTAATGACGTAAAAACACAAATTTGTGAGCATTTCCAACCTATTTTTTCGCGGCATGAAAATGCATTACAGAATCACGAAGCAGCCATAAAAGAACTGCAAACAATTCTTCATGAAAATCATGAGACCTTGCAAGCTAAAATTGACTCAGTTGCATCCACCGATTCGGTTACGCAACTTGCAAGAACTCAGTAACACTTAAAGGTCACAGTAGATTCGATTTCAACACAAATGGACACTCTGAAACTTGGTTCAGAAAAACACACTGAGGAAATGTGTTCACTATCGGAGAAAGTAGCCGAACTTTCAGATCAGTTCACTAACTTATCTACGAAGGTAGATGATGATCTGAATGACACAAAACCTGTAGCCTTCACTGACACTGAAGAGTATGAACAAATTAGGAAATTCAAACAGAATCAAAATCAAATCAACACACAGTACAAAAGAGAAATGCGGGAAGTACAAGATCAGTTGGCTCAAGTAATACAAGAATTACATATTTCAGAGGACACTCGCGCCCCAGTATGGGAAGAGGGACATAGCAATACAGAACAACCACAAAATAATAACACAGGGCATTTCGGAAATCATGAAAGTAATTGGCAAAATACACCGAATTTTGAGATGGAACCGCCGAAACGACGTAACAATGACCGATATGCGACCCGCCGACACGATGATTTTGACTATAAGCTGTTCATTACTACACGTAAATTCAAAACATTTAAGAATTCTGGCAACGACATTCATCCACAAGCGTGGCTCCATCAATTCTCTCATTGTTTTCCTCCCAACTGGTCACTAGAGCACAGATTAGAATTTATGTGTGGCTATTTAGAGAATGAACCAGCTGTGAGAATGCGATCGGTCATTCACGATTGCCACAGTGAAGGAGAATTTTACCATGCCTTCCTCTCAGCATATTGGTCCCAAGCCACACAAGACCGAGTAAAACATGGCATCATAATGATGAAACATTTCGAACAATCTGAATTTTCCAGTCTTGTCAAATATTTTGAAGACATGTTACATAAGAATCAGTATCTTTCAAACCCATACAGCCCCTCACAACTCATCCGCATTTGCTTAATCAAATTACCTGAACATTTACGACAGATTATTTTAGCAGGACGATGCAAAGACGACATTGAAGCTTTTCAGGGACTGTTACAAGAACTGGAAATTGACACTGACAATCGAACGCGAAAACAGGAACACAACAATTACAGGTCACACCTGTCACAATTCCGCGATGACAGAAATAATGCACGACAAGGCTATTCGTACAACGTAAATCGTGACCAGAACGGACACCACCCGTATGACAACCGTTGGCAGAGTAGTAATTATTACAGGGAAAGATCACCTCTCCGCGGTAATGACTATCACAGAGACAATCAGAGAAACAGACAATATGGAAACCAAAATAATTATTATCAAGGGAGACGGAATAACTTAAGACGCAACGGTCCAGCGCGCAGTTACGATTCAGGGAGAAATTCTCCACCACGTGACCGACAAGAAAGAAACTATGGAATCTACCGACATGACGACACACGATATGATCGTAACGACAGACCTGAATTGCAGCAGAACTGGCGGGAATCAAACAGAGCAGGGCCCTCTCGACAAGGTGAATTTGTAGAAGTTAGGTCTCCTAATCCCATTAACGACTCGCGCCAACAAAGACACAATAGGCAATGACTCATACCGCTGGCAGCCAGAAAACGTACGCATGAAACTGACGACGCAGCTGCCGTAGCTAGTAATTACGTAAAAATGGAAGACATTAGGGACATCTTACTCCAGGAACAGGACGTAAAACATAACAACATTGCATATCCTGTGATTCACATTACAGTAAATGACGTAAAATTTACGGCAGTACTTGACTCAGGCAGTCCCATTTCAGTAATTAGTGAAACAGCTTTTAGTAAATGCAGCAAATCGAAAGATTGCCCCACACTTCCGTTACGCAAGATTAAATTACAAGGTGCAGTCATTGGAAAAAGTGTAGATGTACGCCAACAAACCAACTTAGAATTCTTTTGTCAAAGCCACAGCTTCTCTATGAATTTTCTTATTGTTCCATTATTGTCGACGGAAATTATACTGGGAGTAGACTTTTTGAATGAAAACAAAGCAATCTTAAATTTTCACGATGCTGAAATAAGTTTAGAGAAAGAAGGTAAGTCAATAGCTTTGAAATTTGAAGATTGGCTCTCAAACCATGACGAGGAAATTAATCGGCTTTACCTTCTGTTTGACAACAGTTCGGAATTTTCTACGGAACTAGACACTAACAGTCGCTCTGCAAGTACTGACAGGGATGATATCGACGGCACAATTGAAACTAATGAGTTAATTCAGAATAAAATTCAAACAATTGAGAATTGTAATGACACTGATAGGCAGGACCTTTTTGAGATTTTACAAGCACATTCCACAGTTTTTACTCACAAAACAGGAACAATCAAGGGATTTCAATACCAATTTCGTGTTCGTGAGCATACTAAATTTTGTGTTAGACCATACGTAATTCCAGCACATTATAGGGACCGTGTTAGAACAGAAATACAATCTATGCTTGACGAGGGCATTATTGAGCCTGCAGTAAGCTCATACAACAATCCATTACATACTGTTGAGAAGAAAAATGGGTCGATCAGGCTTGTCTTGGATTCGAGACAAATCAATACTATCATTATTCCTGAAACAGACAGGCCGCAAACGTTGGAAGAACTTCTTCAAAATTTTAATGGTGTAAAAGTGTTGTCTTCCATTGATCTCAGATCCAGCTTTTATCAGATCGAACTTCATCCAGAATGTAGAAAATACACAGCTTTCCTTTGTTTCGGCGTTTGTTATCAGTTTCGGAAACTTCCTTTTGGCTTGAACATTTCTTCGGCAGCATTCATTCGCGGGCTAAATTCCATATTACCTGAGTTCTTAAAACGTCACATCACCTTATATGTGGACGATATTCTGATAGCAGAAGCCTCATGGGAACAACATAATCGCATCCTCAACAGCGTGTTACATATTTTTGCAGAATCTGGAATTACAGTTAACTTGGAAAAGTCTGAATTCGGTAGGACAAAAGTGAAGTTTTTGGGACATATTATTTCTTCTGAAGGCATCCAGCCGGATCCTGAAAAGTTAGAAGCAATCAGAGCCATTCCAATTCCATCCACAAAAAAACAAGTCCGCAGTTTTCTAGGTCTCGTAAATTTTTACCGTCGTTTTCTGAATATGCAAATTCTAGTTACACCAAAACTTTGTTCTCTCACTGGAAAAAATACTATTTGGAACTGGGATGAACAAGCACAGTTGGAATTCAATTCTTTGAAAGAATCGTTACTTAACGCGCCAATACTAGCTCATCCAGATCTCTCACAAGATTTTTGCCTTAGCACGGATTCTTCTAAAGTCGGTCTTGGTGCCCATTTATTTCAAGAAGCTACCGAAAATGACATTACTGTTCAGAAAACCATTGGTTTTGCTAGCCGAGTGCTAACAAAATCTGAAAAAAATTATTCCGTTACTGAATTAGAAGCTTTAGCTATCGTTTGGGCATTTAACAAATTCCGTTTCTTTCTTTATGGTAAGCACGTAAAAGTATACAGTGACCATCGTGCATTACAATTTCTTATGTCTTCAAAATTAAATCATGACAGGTTAAAACGTTGGGTATTGTTTCTGCAAGAATTCCACTTCACAATAGTCTACATTCCCGGCAAGGAGAACATTGTTGCGGACGCACTGTCACGTGCACCGGCTGGGCTTGAGAAAAGTAACACTGAAAGCAACCTCGAGAGAAATTTCAGTATTCTTTACATCCAGAAAGTCGCCTTTGAAAACTTCATCACCACATCTTTAAAGGACATTGCTCATGAACAAGATAAAGATCCGATTTGGAAAGACATCAAAAGTAAATGGCATGAAAAGACACACACACAGATTCGGCATTATTATCTGGTTAGAAACAACATACTGTTCAAACGATGCACTGTTGATGACAAGCTATGGGTACTTTGCATTCCAGACGATTTTGTTAATAAGCTCATTTGGTACATTCATTTCAGCTATGCACATTTTGGTCCACGAAAATGTTATCATATTCTTCGAACGACTTGTTATTTTAACAATATGGAAAAGAGAATTCGAAGAGTCTTGTCTATTTGTAAACTTTGTCAAAAGGCGAAACCATCTACTGTCTCTCATCGTGCTCCATTGTTTCCTATCATTCCTTCTAAATTAAAAGAATTTGCTGCTGTTGATCTCTTGGGACCGCTTGTCAGAACATCTAATGGATTTTCGTACGTTCTAGTCGCTGTTGAACTTACTTCAAAATTTGTTTCTTTCACTCCGTTATGTAAAGCCACTGGACGGTCTGTATCCAACGCCTTTGTTAGAAATTTCTTACGTGAAGTTGGACACGTTAGTAAAGTAATTTCAGATAACGGACCGCAATTCAGATCTGCTGTTTGGTCACGCATGCTTCGTAACCATAAAATCAAATCTGTTTTTATTTCATTGTACTCACCACATTGTAACCCGTCTGAACGGATTATGAAAGAAATCAATCAGCTTTGCAGACTTTATTGTCACAGAAAACATCAGCATTGGGACAGATATTTACAATTATTTCAAAACGTGCTGAATGAAATGCCTCATGACTCCACTGCTTTACCACCTGTTCTTGTACTGAAGAATAAAGAACCACCAAACAGAATCAGAGAGCTTGTACCTTTTCCGAATACACGTAAACTTCGACACAAAGACATAATTGATTTGGCTATTAAAAATATAAATTCTGCTGCAGACAAAAGGAAAAAATTACACGGTAAAGCAAATGCAAAGAAATTATATATTGGTCAGAAAGTTCTCATTAAAGCTCATCCATTGTCACATAAGAAGAAACACTTGAGTCACAAATTCTTTCTAGTTTACAATGGACCTTACAGAATCCGACGTATACCACATGATAATTGCGTTGAAGTTGAAACTCTGCGTACTAGGAAGAGTAAAGGTTTACACCACATTTCACATGTAAAACCGTTTATTGAAAGATAATCTGCTTTTTAACTTTGTATTTGCCATATAACTTTTCACTTCACATTACTAGTATGCTTTGTCAGACTTATAATCTCTTAACATGCAGCAATATTTAAGTTAAATATCCAATCAAGAACCAAGAGAACTTATCTAAACAGAAATTACGAATGCATTGTTACAGTGAACAGATGACACAGTGTCATTGTGTGTGTGTACATTCTTGCTTGTTAGTGGCACGATTATGTAACGACCATAAGGCTGACATACTTAGAACATTTACCAGTACTACTAATGAGATTTTAATGCAACATTTTGGTTTACTTGCAAATACATTCTGGATTTAAAGTACTGTCTGTGAGATACCAGATGACACAGTGGTTAGTATATGTGACAGCTACACGATTATATCACGATGCTACTAATGAGTGACAATTTACAATGTTGCTTTTGCGGTGTATCTGTTTTATATCTGCAATTTTTCTGAATAATTCTGGAAAGTAAAACATGTTTTACTAGTAACTTTTGTGGTATAGCTACAATGAGACAGCCTTTTCTGTAGCACAACAATACGTTACAGTACAGTACTTACTTCATCACGGCAATAAGCATAGTAACTACGATATCTATACGCAAAGCATTTCACTTTTGTTTATCATGAGGTAAGTACATTGACTTCTGCAGAACTTAGTTTTCGGAGGACGATAACTACGACACTTCCACAGAGATTATCTTACAACAAGACGCACAGTTTACCGCTACCCTTACACGTATTTGAGTGATTAATTTTGTACTTAAACATTTGTTCTTAAAGATATTTGAAGTACAATGATACAAAGGTTTTCCATGATACATTTCATTCCATTGCTGTAATCTGCAACACCTGAGGATATAATTACATTAATCCTCAGGGGGGTACACGCCTACTTTGTGTACCATGTGTTTGGCAAGCACAAGGAGCCCTAGCTAATATGGTATTTGCTTATACAACTTTACACATCGGTACCATATTTCTCTAACACAGAATTACACAGCTATCTGATTATTTAACTAAGAAAGAATTTTTTTCCTACATCAGTGACACATTGTTTACGTAATTACACAGTTGGATAACTTCACACTTACGAAATTGTATTTTGTCTGTACTTTGTGAACTGTTCATATTTTTTCAGAACCATTGTGATACTATAGGAGCTTTGAATGACATATTTGGTATGGGATCATGATTTTTAAAGTACGTTTGAGGTAGATGACACTTTTGACATGACCAGAGAATTTTTTTTAGGTTTTTAAATTATTGGAGGAAGCTACGGAGATTTTGAGAATTTGACTGTGGTGTTATGATGTTATTATTACGACGACGATGTGAATTATGCTGCTGAAGTATGCTTAAGCTTATGCTATATGAGTTATTTGGTTATGTTACGTATCTGTTATGATGACATATTGAAGAAGTGTCGACGAATATACATATGTGTCATAAGGTAAGGAATAATGAGTGGTGGTTAGGGACTCTGGTTTGTGAAAAAGGTTGTTGGAAACCAAGAATCGTACTTTAAGAGTTATGAAATGTATGTACATGCGTGAATGTATTACAATGCCGACGAAAATTTTTGAACACTATTAATTTTAAATGATTATATTTTTACAGATTTGTAACGCAAATTCTTGACCTGTGAAATTTTTTATATGAGACTGCCACTGTAGCGGAAACTGGTGTCGTAAATATTTCGGTAAGACAATTAAGTGACCACCTGCACGTAATGCGTCGTGGGCACCCAGCTGCACGATAACCACCTGACAAAAGAGAGCCATTAGTGTGTGCCTTTCAGAGGCACAGGTGGAGAAAAAAAAAGGGCCATTATCCTCTCTATTGACATTCCTTTGTTGAAAGCACCGCAAATACGACACGCTCATTATTGAGAAAGATACTTACATCTGACACCTGATTATAACAAACGTCTTTCTACGAGAGTTGAGAGAATTCTACTAACTTATGAAATGTCACATGACTATTGAATTTATTTTTATGCTTTGTCCATAGTTGCTTATTTCATTTGATATCTGTTTTCCAGCTGTGTTACAGCATTGGTTTTATAAAATTAAATGCATTTGCTAATGTGAACACTTTCTGTCGACAGATCTATTAAATAATTATTTTATGATCCACATTCTGCGAAAAAGGAGCTCTTGGAATGGAAAGAGCAATAAGAAGCGACTAATAACAGTAACTGTATATATAATTTTCTTTTCAAGTACTTGGTAATTTGTTGTAGCATTAATTTTTGTGGTGCACCACTTTAATTGCATAGATATTAAGATGTGAATAGACATTGTCCTTATCTGCATTGTTGTCTTTAGTGTAACATTTTTTCTGCTTGAGCTTTGTCATGTTTAGTTATAAGCTGTTGCATTTGCTGCTGCTGTTTACCAGGCACAATGTTACTGAATTTGACTTTGTATTACTCTGTTAAGCCAGTTTTACTACGGATTTATTTTTTCTTGTTTGCTGCGCATTGCCTTATATTAGTTGTAATATTGCTCCCTTTTTTTGCCAATTTCCGTTTTTTTATCATTTCTGTTTCTGTTAATTGTTTTGTGCTGCTGCATTGCCTCGTCCCTTAGTTAAGCATCTGAGCTCAGTAGATTTAAGTTAGCTTAAGAGGGGGTAGCCTATATAAGAGAATGAGTTGCGATGGATTTGAAGAAATGCACTTAGAGGTTATATGAGAAAAGTACAGAAAGCAGGTATAGATATGACTTTTTGGAAATAATGAAGAACGAAGGGAGATCTCCGAAAAGTAAAGAAAGTTTTGTTTGCAAAATACTGCAGTAAAACAAACCCTGTCCTTTCCTTGTGTTATCCCACTATGTGTTTTTGTACCCTTGTGTATTTATGTTCTTCCTGTCTTTATATGTTTATCTGATAAGACTTATGTTGCAGAATTTTTGTAATACTAAGCTACATTCACTATGATGAGGAGTACTGTTATCCTCAAATATAATATGCATTAATAACATGTTATTTACTTTGTAAAGATGTTTACACATTATTTATTCTGTTTTGTTCTAATGCTCATGTGTGAAGTTGATGTTTCAAAAGTTATTCTGATCTTTTATGTATGTACATATGTCGTAATTTTTGTAACACTGATGTATTTGCTATTTCGATTCTTTTGTAAAGCCTGTACTACTGCAAATGTTCTCTGTATTGTTATGTTATTTAAAGATGTATTTTGTACCTTTGTTATTGTATTTTCATGTTATAAAATTGTAATTGACACTTGTTCATCAAATTAAGTAACTTGTAAATTACATTCCACTGCACACGTTTCTGTTGGTCATTGTATATGGACAATATGTGAGAAGTAGGGACTGATAGTGTTTGCACGTGTGTTCATAATTCAGTAAGGGACTGGATAACAGCATTGCTGGTTGTAAGGACATTTCAAAAACAATTTTTGTGAGTGCATAAGTGGTGGTTATGGACTTGCTATATTATCCGCAAGACTCTTCAATGGTGATTGTGCGCCTGCACAGTCAAACAGATGGCTGCTGGCCATCTCTACAAGGACTACAGTGGGTCTACACCTTTGACGACCCACCAGTACCATTATTTCTACAAGGACTGCAATGGGTCTGCACCTCTGGTGGCCCACCAATAGTAATCTCTACCAGGACTACAGTGGGTCTGCTCTGTGATGACCTACCTACCGATAGTCTTCAACGTCGACTGACTCTGCTGTGGCCCATTACCTGTCTGCATGTCAAGAGTCAGCACTGTCTTTTGTTGGAAGGACAACACTACTTCTTCAAGGCTGCTTAGAAATCCACTACTTCGAAGTGCAATTTCTTTTATTGCTCAGACTTTGAAAAAAAAAAAACTGCATTTTTACTGTGATGAATGATCAGGACTGTCTATATGGACTGTGAGAAAATTTTTGCTTTTGACCAATATTGTATCGATAAGTGTGTGCATTTCATTCTTTGTTACTATAATTATGAAAAAATTTTTCAAATCTGTATTGGCCACTGCCCAAAACAATTTGTAAATTTTTTGTGGGGAGCATGGGGGCTATGTAAGTAGGATGTTTAGGATTTTTTATTGGTAACGCCGCCGCCACGTAGCGCTCTGTATAAAAATCACTGGCTGTGCCGTGCGCAGTCTGTGTTTAGTTTGCATTGTTGTAATACTCACCATTGTAGTGTTGGGCAGCGGCAGCTGGATGCTAACAGCGCGTAGCGTTGCGCAGTTGGAGGTGAGCCGCCAGCAGTGGTGGACGTGGGGAGAGAGATGGCGGAGTTTTAAAATTTGTAAGAATTGGTGTCACGAACTGATTTATATATTATGACTATTAAGGTAAATACATTGTCTGTTCTGTATTAAAATCTTTCATTTGCTAACTATGCCTGTCAGTAGTTAGTGCCTTCAGTAGTTTGAATATTTTATTTAGCTGGCAGTAGTGGTGCTCACTGTATTGCAGTAGCTCGAGTAACGAAGATTTTTGTGAGGTAAGTGATTTGTGAAACGCATAGGTTAATGCTAGTCAGGGCCATTCTTTCGTAGGGATTTTTTGAAGTCAGATTGCGTTGCGCTAAAGATATTGTGTGTCAGTTTAAGCACAGTCGTGTATAAATTGTTCAAAGGGGACGTTTCAATATCTGCGATGAAAAAATGTAAAATATAGTCACAGATGAAAATAATGTTGTAAGATTACAAAGAGATGTTCAAAACCAGCAGTAGTATAAAAAGCGTTACATAATGTGTATTCTTTGTCGTCTTCCTCAAGAGCTGAGAGAGAGAGGATTCCTTGAGGTAGCATTATATGAATGAGTAGACTTCGTTTGTCTGTATCTATCTTTAGCCGCCATTAGAGGAGAAATCCTCCCCCCATGAACCATGGACCTTGCCATTGGTGGGGAGGCTTGCGTGCCTCAGCAATACAGATAGCTGTACCATAGGTGCAACCACAACGGAGGGGTATCTGTTGAGAGGCCAGACAAAAGTGTGGTTCCTGAAGAGGGGCAGAAGCCTTTTCAGTAGTTGCAGGGGCAACAGTCTGGATGATGGACTGGTCTGACCTTGTAACAATAAGCAAAACGGCCTTGCTGTGCTGGTACTGTGAATGGCTGAAAGCAAGGGGAAACTATGGCCGTAATCTTTCCCGAGGGCATGCAGCTTTACTGTATGATTAAATGATGATGGCGTCCTTCAGGGTAAAATATTCTAGAGGTAAAATAGTCCCCCATTTGCATCTCCGGGCGGGGACTACTCAAGAGGATGTTGTTATCAGGAGAAAGAAAACTGGCGTTCTATGGATCGGAGTGTGGAATGTCAGATCCCTTAATCGGGCAGGTAGGTTAGAAAATTTAAAAAGGGAAATGGATAGGTTAAAGTTGGATATAGTGGGAATTAGTGAAGTTTGGTGGCAGGAGGAACAAGACTTTTGGTCAGGTGACTACAGGGTTATAAACACAAAATCACATAGGGGTAATGCAGGAATAGGTTTAATAATGAATAAGAAAATAGGAATGTGGGTAAGCTACTACAAACAGCATAGTGAACGCATTATTGTGGCCAAGATAGATACGAAGCCCACACCTACTACAGTAGTATAAGTTTATACGCCAACTAGTTCTGCAGATGACGAAGAAATTGAAGAAATGTATGATGAAATAAAAGAAATTATTCAGATAGTGAAGGGTGACGAAAATTTAATAGTCATGGGTGACTGGAATTCGGTAGTAGGAAAAGGCAGAGAAGGAAACGTAGTAGGTGAATATGGACTAGGGCAAAGAAATGAAAGAGGAAGCCGCCTTGTAGAATTTTGCACAGAGCACAACCTAATCATAGCTAACACTTGGTTCAAGAACCATAAAAGAAGGCTGTATACATGGAAGAAGCCTGGAGATACTGACGGGTTTCAGATAGATTATATAATTTTAAGACAGAGATTTAGGAACCAGGTTTTAAATTGTAAGACATTTGCAGGGGCAGATGTGGACTCTGACCACAATCTATTGGTTATGACCTGTAGATTAAAACTAAAGAAACTGCAAAAAGGTGGGAATTTAAGGAGATGGGACCTGGATAAACTAAAAGAACCAGAGGTTGCACAGAGTTTCAGGGAGAGCATAAGGGAACAATTGACAGGAATGGGGAATAGAAATACAGTAGAAGAAGAATGGGTAGCTTTGAGAGATGACGTAGTGAAGGCAGCAGAGGATCAAGTAGGTAAAAAGACGAAGGCTAGTAAAAATCCTTGGGTATCAGAAGAAATATTGAATTTAATTGATGAAAGGAGAAAATATAAAAATGCAGTAAATGAAGCAGGCAAAAAGGAATACAAACGTCTCAAAAATGAGATCGACAGGAAGTGCAAAATGGCTAAACAGGGATGGCTAGAGGACAAATGTAAGGATGTAAAAGCTTATCTCACTAGGGGTAAGATAGATACTGCCTACAGGAAAATTAAAGAGACCTTTGGAGATAAGAGAACCACTTGTATGAACATCAAGAGCTCAGATGGAAACCCAGTTTTAAGCAAAAAAGGGAAAGCAGAAAGGTGGAAGGAGTATACAGAGGGTCTATACAAGGGCGATGTACTTGAGGACAATATTATGTAAATGGAAGAGGATGTAGATGAAGATGAAATGGGAGATATGATACTGCGTGAAGAGTTTGACAGAGCACTGAAAGGTCTGAGTTGAAACAAGGCCCCCGGAGTAGACAGCATTCCATGGGAACTACTGACGGCCTTGGGAGAGCCAGTCCTGACAAAACTCTACCATCTGGTGAGCAAGATGTATGAGACAGGCGAAATACCCTCAGACTTCAAGAAGAATATAATAATTCCAATCCCAAAGAAAGCAGGTGTTGACAGATGTGAAAATTACCGAACTATCAGTTTAAGAAGTCACAGCTGCAAAATACTAATGCAAATTCTTTACAGACGAATGGAAAAACTAGTAGAAGCCGACCTCGGGGAAGATCAGTTTGGATTCCGTAGAAATGTTGGAACACGTGAGGCAATACTGTCCCTACGACTTATCTTAGAAGCTAGATCAAAATAGGGCAAACCTACATTTCTAGCATTTGTAGACTTAGAGAAAGCTTTTGACAATGTTGATTGGAATACTCTCTTTCAAATTCTGAAGGTAGCAGGGGTAAAATACAGGGAGCGGAAAGCTATTTACAATTTGTACAGAAACCAGATGGCAGTTATAAGAGTCGAGGGACATGAAAGGGAAGCAGTGGTTGGGAAGGGAGTGAGACAGGGTTGAAGGCTCTCCCCAATGTTATTCAATCTGTATATTGAGCAAGCAGTGAAGGAAACAAAAGAAAAATTCGGAGTAGGTATTAAAATCCATGGAGAAGAAACAAAAATGTTGAGGTTCGCCGATGACATCGTAATTCTGTCAGAGACAGCAAAGGACTTGGAAGAGCAGTTGAATGGAATGGACAGTGTCTTGAAAGGAGGATATAAGATGAACATCAACAAAAGCAAAACGAGGATAATGGAATGTAGTCTAATTAAGTCGGGTGATGCTGAGGGAATTAGATTAGGAAATGAGACACTTAAAGTAGTAAAGGAGTTTTGCTATTTGGGGAGCAAAATAACTGATGATGGTCGAAGTAGAGAGGATATAAAATGTAGACTGGCAATGGCAAGGAAAGCGTTTCTGAAGAAGAGAAATTTGTTAACATCGAGTATTGATTTAAGTGTCAGGAAGTCAATTCTGAAAGTATTTGTATGGAGTGTAGCCATGTATGGAAGTGAAACATGGACGATAACTAGTTTGGACAAGAATAGACGATTTTGAAATGTGGTGCTACAGAAGAATGCTGAAGATTAGATGGGTAGAGCACATAACTAATGAGGAAGTATTGAATAGGATTGAGGAGAAGAGAAGTTTGTGGCATAACTTGACGAGAAGAAGGGATCGGTTGGTAGGACATGTTCTGAGGCAATTTAGTATTGGAGGGCAGCGTGGAGGGTAAACATCGTAGAGGGAGACCAAGAGATGACTACACTAAGCAGATTCAAAAGGATGTAGGTTGCAGTAGGTACTGTGAGATGAAGAAGCTTGCACAAGATAGAGTAGCATGGAGAGCTGCATCAAACCAGTCTCAGGACTGAAGACCACAACAACAACAACAGAGAAGAAATTGTACAGGTGTGTAATTTAAATTATTGTAATGGTCTAAATACATTATAATTTAACAAAATTATGTATTACTAATGTAAATTAGCTTGCCCATATCATCTATAACATTTATTTAAAGAATTTTCAGCACTTTTAGCGATTATGGTTGGTGTTGCTGGACTGTGTTGCGACCGAACGATTTGCACCGGCGGCACATTTAAAAAATTGTTCCGCGGATAATTAACGTTGAAGTTGTTAATCTTTTGGTTCTTTCCATTTCTAAAGCAAATAGCTTAAACATATAGTGAAGTGTGTTTTGTGAATGATAATTAATCGTTCAGGTCGGCTTGGCAATATTTAACCATTTTATGCTAACAGAGACAGACTTGTGTTCTATAGCTAATGCCGGAAAAGAATTCAGTAAATATTTAAAAACCCACTGCATCTAGAAAATGTGTGCCAAGTCCAAAATACGTAAAAAATTTAATTTAAATAATTTTCAAAGTCATAAATATTATTAATCAGTTAGTTTGAATTTATCAGCATGAGAGGATTGCTAAGGTTCATGTAATTTTAAATGTGCTTAATTCTGTCTAAACGAATTTTTATTACCACACGTAAATAAGGGGTTCTACAACAAAGTTCGTACTGAAAGAGTAAATAACATAAATATTTAAAGCCATTTTCCCACCTCCCCCATTTTTCATCCATTCATTCATTGTTACATAATAATAAATATTCTTAATTTTTTTCGCTAAAGCTATGCACAGCATCTTGCCATTTAATAACCTTCCAATGTACTCAGTGGGTTATGGCTATTATGACATTACATAACTCTTGTCATTTAAAGATCTCAAAACAGATTGAGAATTTTATAATACAACTTATAAATTTTTTATTCATTGAAAACGTAATTAGCGTGGAAAGAAAGTCATGCTCTTGGCATTTTCCTCGTCCATCTGGCCACCAACTTGATGGTGCATATGTCTGGTGGATTTAACTGCTCTTTTGGATGAGAAGACTGCCATCACTGCCGATTTCTTGTTTCACTGCTAATGGAACAGAATAAAACAACACCTTTTGTAGTTATACACAAACAGTGCAAATTATGTTATCTGAAATCATAAGTCATAATTACATTAAAACATCAATTTGACTTAGCATACCTGCATATCGTTGCTCATGGAAAAAGTAGTAGTTATGTGAATGAATATTTCATTTATCTATAATACAAAATAAACTACCATCACAGAAGTTCAAGTTTATATCCCAACCAGTTCTGCAGATGATGAAGGGATTGATTAGAAATTATTCAAATTGTTAAGGAGGTGAAAAACATCATTTGTGATACGGGACTGGAATTTGGTAATAGGAAAAGAAAGACAAGGAAAAATATGAGAATGTGGACTGGGTATAAGAAATGAAAGGTGAAGTTAGCTGGCAGAATTTTGCACAGAGCATAATTTAACCATTGCTAACACTTTGTTTTTAGAATCCTGAAAGAAAAAAGGAAATGAAATGATTGTATGGCATTTATTGGCCGGGATATCCCCTTAAGGGTTTGGCAGCAATATTGCAAAGTCTTTTTAGTTGATTTCACTTCAGCGAGTTGCGTGCCAAGGAAATAAATGGGTGAATGGCTTTCAGACATTTGTACTCAAGCAAATGTCACATATAATTAAAACTATATAGCGAAGTTAATCCAACAGCAATAGAGAGCTTTTTAAACCTTATCAGGGAACAAGAGTGGTAAGATGTTTATAGTGCTTATAACATAGATGACAAATGTAATGCGTTTCTTAACACATTTCTCAAGCTCTTTGACAGTTGCTTTCCATTAGAACGTTCTAAATAGGGTACTAACAGTAATAGGCAGCCTGGGTGCCTGACTAGTGGGATAAGGGTATCATGTAGAACAAACAAGGATTTATATCAAAATGTTAGATGTAGTTACAATCAAGCTTCAGTAGCCCATTACAAACAGTTTTGTAAGGTGTTTAAAATGTTATTTGGAAGACAAAGAGTATGTGGCATGCAAACAGAATAGCTAATTCACAGGTTAAAATCGAAAACATATCGTCAGTTGTGAAGGAAGTGTCTGGTCAGCAGCACAAGGTCGACAACAGAAAGTCAGTTCATAGTAAAAATATTTCTGTTGCTGATAAATTAGATATATGTACAGTATTTAACAAGCACTTTCTGAGCATTGCTGGTGAATTAAATAAAAATTTAGTTTCTACAGAGGATCATATAACTCTTATGGCAAATGCCTTTCCAAGATTTTTCCTTTAGGAACTGTCAATTTCCTGAACAATTAAAGTACTAGTAGTAAAGTTGCTTTATAAAAAGGGAGAAAAGGATGATGTAGACAATTTTAGTCCTATTTCTATGCCACCAGCGTTTGCTAAAGTTACTGAAAAGGCTGTGTATGTAAGGATAATTGATCATTTTATATCACACGATTTGCTGTCAAATGTACAATTCGTCTTTAGAAGTCCTCTTTTCTCTGTGAGGTACTGGATGGCTTAAACAAAAGGTTTCGAACGCTAGGCATATTTTTTGATTTAATTAAGGTGTTTGATTGTGTTGATTAAAAAATATTGCTCCAGAAGTTGGACCATTACACAATACGGGGAGTAACTCACAGTTGGTTCACCACCTACTTTAGCAACAGACAGCAAAAGGTCATTATTCACAATGTTGAGAATGGCTGTGATGTGGGGTCTGAGTGGGGTACAGTCAAATAGGGGGTGCCTTAGGGATCAATGCTGGGGCCACTCCTGTTCCTTATTTATATACATGATATGCTCTCTAATATTATGGCTAAGTCTAAAATGTTTATGCTTGCTTACAACACTAGCTTGTTAGTAGAGGATGTTGAATGCAACATTGGCCCAGTTTCAAATAGTGCAGTTCATGACCTAAGTTCATGGCTTGTAGAAAATAAACTAACGCTAAATCACAGTAATACTCAGTTTTTACAGTTTCTAACACACAGTTCAACAAAACCCAACGTTCTAATTTCACAGAATGGGCATATGATTAGTGAAAATGAACAGTTCATATTTCCTGGTATTCAAATATATAGTGAACCTGTAACATGGCAACTTGAATGAATATCAATTTCACACCTTAGATGAAATTTTATACATCATAACAAGTAGACGAATATGTCACCTAACATACTTTGGAGATTTGCCTGTCAAAATGTACAGTGTGCAATGAAAAGGAATGACACTCGATTCGATGGTATTAACATACAGAACCGAAATCCTGCATGTCAATGAGCAAAAGGTGAAAAAAGCTGCTGGAAGAGACGTTTCAGTTTGGGGACAGATGCGAGTTATGCTGTCACGGCCCGTGTACAACGGAAGGCTTCTAAAACAGGCTGATGACCCGCGGCGAGAGAGACAACGAGCACGCCGGGCGACACATCGAGGGGAGCAGGTAGCAATGCAGCACTGCTTACGGCGGAGAAATTCTGTAGAAAACCGCATTGGGGAATTTCCAGATGGATACAAACAGACCAGCGACGCAGTTGACCACATGAAATGCCCGTGGTGTGCTTGTGATGTACGCGTGAAACTTTTAGGGGTCAGGAGCGGGCACAAAATGTCCGACTGGCTGAAATGAACTCGGAAGGAGTGAAAAGGGGCGATATGTCGAAAAATGTCTGAAAAAGCCGTGACGTCAAGCACGAAAGGATGCAGGTGGGGGACAATTTGCTATTAAAGACACAAGACCGAAAACTTCGGGGACTCTCCTCTGAACCAGCGTCAAGAGCAGAACAGGGCGCATCACGCTCTGTACGACGCCAAAAGAGGAATTTTGTGTGAACACTGCATTCACCTTGGCTGACATTCAGCTGAAGAGTCGTTGAGCTCCAAAAGCGAAGAAACGATAATTAATTGTTCTTGCAAGAACTGAGAGGGCGTTGAAATATACAAGCTGCTCCATTTATGCATGTTCATTTCGCCTTATTTTCCAGACTAGGGATGAGTGTATGTTTTCTCACCTAACGAGGAACACAGGGAGTTTCTGCTGATGAAATCAGTAAAGATTTTGATTAGCTTTTTATAGGATTTTCAGAGGCCGAGAGCAGCCACGCAACCGGCAGCACGTCGCAGCTAAGGGCAAATGCCGCTGGCAGAGGCATAAACTTTTTGGTTCACTAGCTTGCATCCACTGTGAACTCGAACAGCCTTCAGTAATCTTTTGCTCATCTTGTCACAAAAACTAACCACCCTCTCTAGACTTGATTGTTATCCTAAATAGTACCGAACTTAGAACCGGAATCGGATCATTTGTCGTAATATTGGCGAACTTCACTGTGTAGATATAAGAAAAATCTTACAAGAGTACCTTCTACACTCCTGGAAATTGAAATAAGAACACCGTGAATTCATTGTCCCAGGAAGGGGAAACTTTATTGACACATTCCTGGGGTCAGATACATCACATGATCACACTGACAGAACCACAGGCACATAGACACAGGCAACAGAGCATGCACAATGTCGGCACTAGTACAGTGTATATCCACCTTTCGCAGCAATGCAGGATGCTATTCTCCCATGGAGACGATCGTAGAGATGCTGGATGTAGTCCTGTTGAACGGCTTGCCATGCCATTTCCACCTGGCGCCTCAGTTGGACCAGCGTTCGTGCTGGACGTGCAGACCGCGTGAGACGACGCTTCATCCAGTCCCAAACATGCCCAATGGGGGACAGATCCGGAGATCTTTCTGGCCAGGGTAGTTGACTTACACCTTCTAGAGCACGTTGGGTGGCACGGGATACATGCGGACGTGCATTGTCCTGTTGGAACAGCAAGTTCCCTTGCCGGTCTAGGAATGGTAGAACGATCGGTTCGATGACGGTTTGGATGTACCGTGCACTATTCAGTGTCCCCTCGACAATCACCAGAGGTGTACGGCCAGTGTAGGAGATCGCTCCCCACACCATGATGCCAGGTGTTGGCCCTGTGTGCCTCGGTCGTATGCAGTCCTGATTGTGGCGCTCACCTGCACGGCGCCAAACACGCATACGACCATCATTGGCACCAAGGCAGAAGCGACTCTCATCGCTGAAGACGACAAGTCTCCATTCGTCCCTCCATTCACGCCTGTCGCGACGCCACTGGAGGCGGGCTGCACGATGTTGGGGCGTGAGCGGAAGACGGCCTAACGGAGTGCGGGACCGTAGCCCAGCTTCATGGAGACGGTTGCGAATGGTCCTCGCCGATACCCCAGGAGCATCAGTGTCCCTAATTTGCTGGGAAGTGGCGGTGCGGTCCCCTACAGCACTGTGTAGGATCCTACGGTCTTGGCGTGCATCCGTGCGTCGCTGCGGTCCGGTCCCAGGTCGACGGGCACGTGCACCTTCCGCCGACCACTGGCGACAACATCGATGTACTGTGGAGACCTCACGCCCCACATGTTGAGCAATTCGGCGGTACGTCCATCCGGCCTCCCGCATGCCCACTATACGCCCTCGCTCAAAGTCCGTCAACTGCACATACGGTTCACGTCCACGCTGTCGCGGCATGCTACCAGTGTTAAAGACTGCGATGGAGCTCCGTATGCCATGGCAAACTGGCTGACACTGA
Organism: Schistocerca gregaria; assembly: GCF_023897955.1. Lineage (NCBI taxonomy): Eukaryota > Metazoa > Arthropoda > Insecta > Orthoptera > Acrididae > Schistocerca > Schistocerca gregaria. The sequence goes on along the minus strand of NC_064920.1, from coordinate 258,973,050 downwards.
CGGCGGCGGTGCACAAATGCTGCGCAGCTAGCGCCATTCGACAGTCAACACCGCGGTTCCTGGTGTGTCCGCTGTGCCGTGCGTGTGATCAGCGTGTACAGCCCTCTCGTAGTGTCCGGAGCAAATATGGTGGGTCTGACACACCGGTGTCAATGTGTTCTTTTTTCCATTTCCAGGAGTGTATTTAAATTGATGTCGTTGTGTTCCGTTCAACATGGTTCTGAACACTATGGGACTTAACAACTATGGTCATCAGTCCCCTAGAACTTAGAACTACTTAACCCTAACTATCCTGAGGACATCACACAACACCCAGTCACCATGAGGCAGAGAAAATCGCTGACTACGCCGGGTATCGAACCTGGGAACCCGGGCGTGGGAAGCGAGAACGCTACCGCACGACCATGAGCTACGGACGTTGTGTTCAGTGTTATGTCTGCTAAACAGGACGTACAACTAATGCATTATATTGACAACTGTCTTGAAATTGTCATATCACAATCTATGTAAACTCGTGTGCTTCTTTAACAACAAAATGGGAATAAACCAATTTTACAGCTAAACACCAATGTGCTCTGTCCTATAATAAGAGTCCACACCGAATCCCAGTCACTGATTCTAGCGGCGCCAACGCACTCCCAGGATGTTTTTGCTGATATCTGACAAACGCGGAAAGGAGTGGAGTGTCGGATAATTGTGACCTGCCAGGTTGGCAATTGGTCTGCTAGGGTGGCAATTAGTCAAATTAGGAAGAGTAATTGAATTTTGGTATTAAGAAAAAAAATTCTTTTTGAGAAACAAAAAGTGACAAGGTTGCTCCATGTATGTGTCTTCATAGTGGTCAGATTACTGTAAATGTGAGATCCACAGAGTAGAAAAGTTTGTATTAACGAGTGAAGAAAAATTTTTGTGTTTTGAGTAAAAGTACGTTGTGCATGACCTTCCTGGCACATGCGTACGCGAAGTTGTTGAGTTGGTTTGAATACCCACAAACTGTGGACGGCGTTGATAATGATGTGTTAATGGCATAAGAGACTTTATTGGAGACGTGTTAGGTAATATAACTTCATGGTGACTAGAGCTCAGTCTTGCGCAAATCGTGAAAGACAGAGGTCAGTTAGACGGTCTGACTTGGCGGACGGACTTAGTTCATCGCATACAGGGCAAACTGGAGATCTTGGAAGGATAGAAATTGATGTACAAGAAAATATATCGAATGCAAGTCACGAAACCGAACGAAGTGACAATGCAAAGGGAATGGTGTCAATTTCGCGATCGGTATCTCAGGTTGTGACCGCACAAAGCCGAACAGATGATGGATGTATCGGTTCAGAAGCATATCAGAGGACGTGCAATTTCGGTACGTTGAACCAAATGTTGTTCAAAATGGTTCAAATGGTTCTAAGCACTATGGGACTTAACATCTGAGGTCATCAGTCCCCTAGACCAGGGGTCTCCAAACTTTTTAGTCAGCGGGCCACATTGACTCCTCCACGAAGTCATAAGGGCCAAGATCTACCTAGTGGGATTAAAGCACCCTAGCACTCCATGATCACCGTAATGTAAAACTAAAGGAAAGATGAAATCCCAAAAATGTAAGGTTGTGGGAATAGCTAGCACTGAAACGAACTACGATTTTATTTAAATACATAATTTTGATTGGTGGACGTATCTGACCAAAATTCTGGCGTATTTTATTCTGGCGAATTCCCCGACAAAAAAGTATATCACTGCACATTCTTCACCAAAGCGTCCTGGAAAGTTAACGAATTCTCAAAATCATTGTTAACAACACTATTACTGCAAGACGTTAACAGAGGTAGAGTATGTCAACACATTGTTATTTCAAGCGGCGCAACAATTAAGTTTAGTTATATTGTCTTGTAGCGAGTAGCAGAGCCAATGTCGCAGTGTACTGGTCGCGATAGGCCTCGAAACTCAATTGTTGGCACTGTAGGTACCACCTCAAATATTTGGCGGGCCGGATACCGGGGATGTCCGGCCAGCTAACGCGGGCCGTAGTTTGGAGACCCCTGCCCTAGAACTTAGAAGTACTTAAACTTAACCAACCTAAGGACATCACACACATCCATGCCCGAGGCAGGATTCTAACCTGCGACCGTAGCAGCAGCGACCCAAATGTTGTAATTCTGAATCAAACGGAACATTTTTCTACGGAAAGAATGCTAAGTGCGTCAGTACGGTGCACAGAAGTCGGTGAAACGTCACATGAAAGACGCGAACTGCAAAATTTACACCAGATGGTGACAGATGACGATGGCGAAGAGTTTGATAGTGTAATCGCAATGTTGAAGCAACTCGCTATTGCTGTCAAGCGGCCGGCCGCGGTGACCGAGCGGTTCTAGGTGCTGCAGTCTGGAACCGTGCGACTGCTACGGTCGCAGGTTCGAATCCTGCTTCGGGCATGGTTGTGTGTGATGTCCTTAGGTTAGTTAGGTTTAAGTAGTTCTAAGTTTTAGGGGACTGATGACCTCAGAAGTTAAGTCCCATAGTACTCAGAGCCATTTTTTTGTCAAGCAAACAAGTGAAACAATGAGAGCAGTGTTAGCAGACTTAAAAACAAAAAAAAATGCAGGGTTAGTAGACTTAAAAACCGAAACGGTTAGTTTAAAAACCGAAACTGCGAATTTAAAAACAGAAACAAATGCAGGGTTAGCAGACTTAAAAACAGAAACAAATGCTGCTTTAAATGGTCTCATATTTGAAACCAATGTTGGGTTCGAAAATGTTCGCAAACATCAGCAAAAGTTGCGAACGGAAGTTAATGGACAGTTTATTGAAGTCCGGAAAGAGGCTAGAGACTTGCCCGACCTAATTCAATCGCTTATGGTTGATTTATGCGTACTGACATTGACCATGTGCACGATTCAGTGTCTAATATCAACCAAAGAGTTGATAATTTAGCACGTAAGGCGTCTCATAAGGCTCAACAAATCGTGGAAGAACTCAATGTCAAAAGACGAGTCACGCGAGCACCGGTAAAAAAAAAAAAAAAAAAAAAAAGTAAACATCGTCTCGAAAAATAAGCAGCAGTATGAAGAGCTTCATACAGAACTGAAGTATATTGAGAACCGTACATAAAGCAGAAGTGAGGCGACAGGATCGGTAGTATCATGTGACATAGTTATGGAAATAAATCCAGGGGTAACCAAGTCCGTTATGCAATCTTCCGTGTCAGTTGCGCAAACACAAAAAAGTCATGAGATCCCACTTGTATGTCCACAAGATGTTGCGCCAGTATTTTCCGATCCGAAAGAAAAGCAAATGGTAGGAGTACAGTTGAGACAGGTGAGTGAAGCAGGTAATGTGCGTTCACGGCACGCAATGATGCCGTGAACCATCAGATCGGCAGCCGACCCTCCTAACGTACGCGAATGACGCGGTAACAGAGCAGTTTACTGCGCCACACATACCAAATTCTCAATTTGCGCGTTACAGTACAACAGGTCATATACCGCAGGTCAATATGAAGCAAGTACAAAGAGAAAACACTGATCCAGTAACGGGAAATTTAAACGTATCTGCCAGTCCGATAGACGAGGAACGGTACGGTTTAATTGCACATCACTGCGTAGATGCGATGCTAGATGGGACTCAAATACGTCGTCTCAGGGTCCAAATTTAGTAGGACGAATAAGGAAAACATGGCTCCATTGAAGGGGACGGGAAATGTTGCGAAAACACAAACGCCGTACGGCGCAACAGAAAAATTTGAGACGATCATTTTTTGACAGTCAAATAATTCCAAAAATTCCAACATCACAAAGAAAACGGGAATGGCTTCCACTCCCCCCCCCCCCACTCCCCCCCCCCCCTCACGTTTATACAATTCCAGATCGGTTTACCAGAACATGGATTTCATTTGTGGTCATGTGGAAAGCGCAATAGCGGAAACGATGCAAAGAGTCGTTGCAAATTGTCAGTGGTATGAACAATTCATGCCTGCATTCTTGGAGTGATAATATAGGATAAAATATGAATTGTTACAGAAGGAGTCGTTTGAAAGTTCGGGAGAAAAGAAGCCAGTTAGATGTTTTGAAGAAATGACGAAAAAGAATCAGTGTATAGACAATACAAACAGTGATGTGTATGTGCACAGTGAAGTTACCCTTGCGTTATCAGCAATCGTTGGTTGGCAGAGCTGGACATTATATACAGTCATTTAAAGGGATGTTAAGAGAACTTGAATTCATCTTCAGTAAAGATGACGCGAAGAAACAACGCACAGTGAGAGAAACAAATGGTAGGGGGAATAATAGCAACCGAGTGGCCTTTAATAATGCTTACAATGTCAGTAGGAATGTTGGGAAAGGTAATCGTTTTGGGAAGAATAGTAATCGCCCATGGGGTTATAATAGCTATGGTTTTGGCAACTCACAGACGTCAAACAATAATTATGGTTTTGGTGAGCCGCGGAATTACAATAATGGCTTTGGTTCGAGAAATTATGGTGGTAACTATAATGATCACCAGGCAAAGCAGAACGCCCAGAATGCAGAAAGGTTGGGAGAATCAGACTTCAGCAAGACAACACAGGCGAGATGAACTGGTACAGGAAATCGAGTTGAGGCCACCAAACCCTGGCCAAAAACAGAATTGATGTGATCTACAGTACGAAGACCAGTCACAAGTGATTAAATCGCCAAATGAAGCTGATTTTATAATTAAATGAGTAAATAAACTTAGGTTTGGTCAACAAGATCCTGGAGTAGGTTTAGGAGGTGATCAGATACGAATACCAGAATGCTGGGAGACAATTGACTCGGAATCGACCGAAGATGAGGAACAAGAGTTCTAAACAGTTAACGTAGGCAGCTGTGCAAAAACTGATGAGGACCAAATTGTGAAGGATGTAGTTCATTTATACGAAACCGAGAGAGAAATGGTATGCCAAGAGCATAATGCACCGTTGGCAACACCAGTATTGATACCCAAGTGAGATGAGATAAATACGCTGGCCAGAGAGGCCGAGCGGTTCTAGGCACTACAGTGTGGAACCGCGCGACCACTACGGTCGCAGGTTCGAATCCTGCCTCGGGCATGGATGTGTGTGATGTCCTTAGGTTAGTTAGGTTTAAGTAGTTCTAAGTTCTAGGGGACTGATGACCACAGCAGTTAAGTCCCATAGTGCTCAGAGCCATTTTAGATGAGATACGTAGGAGAGGGACATATGAAAAGATCATAAAGACACTTGATAAAGAATATTGGCAAATAACTTCATCCCAGCACATTCAGGTGACAGGTGTTAAGAGTAATGATGAGAATAAGGTGACTGTAGCAAACCAATGGGAAATGCAGGCCCAACACATTGACAGGTTAACATATGACTCAACAGAGGCGACGTTAATGCATGGAAATGAAACTAAAGCTCCTCATGAGGTGCAGCCCGATCGTTCGGGTTGAGGTAGGTGGCACGATTGTTGATGCCATCCTTGATTTGGTAAGCGAAATGACGGCGATTTTAGAAGAACTTTTTGAGGAATTTAACGCTGAACAGGCGCTAACAGTATTGCGGACGAAACATGTTAAAGGACCGATTATGTGTGTGTTGATGGTGATTACTAGACAAACGCATGTAACTTTTTTCCTGTCAGGGGCGTGAGGTAGAAGCAAACATGGTAATTGTGCCGAAACTCTCTGTGCCCATAATCATTGGAGCCGATTTCATGTGTTAAAATCGCTTGGACGAAAGGTATATGATACTCGGGAAGGTACGTCTTACTTTTGAAGAAAAACTCAGACATGAAGAGATGCCAGGTGCTTACAAACAACTGACCATGCAACTGGGTCTTGTGAGGTAATGGGCGAATTGTGGCGCCCTGAAAATATTCTAAGTTCGGAGTTGGCGTGGTTGCACGGGTCGCTCGGAGGGCGCGGGCCGCTCGGCAGGCCGGCCACGTGGTGCCGGGCGTTGGCCGACAAAGAAGCGTACAGCCCGAGTGCTTGGCTGGAAACTCCATGGTGGTGCTGAGTCGATGAAAGAGACTTGTATGCCGAGAGTGCCAAAGATGGCGGACTTTGTGACACCGTCATGGCAGACATTTCACAGTTCACATAGAAATTAATAGTAGCCAGGTGAATCATGATGCCTCAAAAAGAAACATGTAGATTACTATTATTTGCACGACGATTCTGATGGTGTAATCAGATTTGCAATATCTTTATTAGTTTAAAGTTTAGTATCCGATGGTAAATTATACAAGTAACACCCAGCAACGAATTTCCAAAATCTAAACGCTTCACCCGATTTCGTCGATCGACGTGTCTTTAGAAAGCTGTTAGTGTAAGCCTAAATTGGTATAAATTACAGACATGTAACTTGAATAGTACATAATTTATTGGAAGTCAAAGTGGCCGATTACTATCGATGGCGTCCGGCCACAGTTACACGAAAAAACGGTAGCAGCATGCTTATAAATATATTTATTCATCTGTGTCTTTGTTTATATCCGATATATACTATTCATGAAGAAATTGGTTAAATATTTACTGTGATTTAGAAAGCACAGACACATTAGGCTACTGGCCTACAATTTGTTGCTATTCCTTTGATATATGTTTATTTAATTTGTTTATTTATGTAATGATGTGTGTTAGAACATGTTTATGGTCCAGCCATAGGAATATATATTTAGTTTCAAGTATTTTTAAAACGTAAATTCTGTATTTCGAAAGTGTTTCATTAAGTTTGTGAATACGCACTAGATATACACTCCTGGAAATGGAAAAAAGAACACATTGACACCGGTGTGTCAGACCCACCATACTTGCTCCGGACACTACGAGAGGGCTGTACAAGCAATGATCACCCGCACGGCACAGTGGACACACCAGGAACCGCGGTGTTGGCCGTCGAATGGCGCTAGCTGCGCAGCATTTGTGCACCGTCGCCGTCAGTGTCAGCCAGTTTGCCGTGGCATACGGAGCTCCATCGCAGTCTTTAACACTGGTAGCATGCCGCGACAGCGTGGACGTGAACCGTATGTGCAGTTGACGGACTTTGAGCGAGGGCGTATAGTTGGCATGCGGGAGGCCGGATGGACGTACCGTCGAATTGCTCAACACGTGGGGCGTGAGGTCTCCACAGTACATCGATGTTGTCGCCAGTGGTCGGCGGAAGGTGCACGTGCCCGTCGACCTGGGACCGGACCGCAGCGACGCACGGATGCACGCCAAGACCGTATGACCCTACGCAGTGCCGTAGGGGACCGCACCGCCACTTCCCAGCAAATTAGGGACACTGTTGCTCCTGGACCATTCGCAACCATCTCCATGAAGCTGGGCTACAGTCCCGCACACCGTTAGGCCGTCTTCCGCTCACGCCCCAACATCGTGCAGCCCGCCTCCAGTGGTGTCGTGACAGGCGTGAATGGAGGGACGAATGGAGGCGTGTCGTCTTCAGCGATGAGAGTCGCTTCTGCCTTGGTGCCAATGATGGTCGTATGCGTGTTTGGCGCCGTGCAGGTGAGCGCCACAATCAGGACTGCATACGACCGAGGTACACAGGGCCAACACCCGGCATCATGGTGTGGGGAGCGATCTCCTACACTGGCCGTACACCTCTGGTGATCGTCGAGGGGACACTGAATAGTGCACGGTACATCCAAACCGTCATCGAACCCATCGTTCTACCATTCCTAGACCGGCAAGGGAACTTGCTGTTCCAACAGGACAATGCACGTCTGCATGTATCCCGTGCCACCCAACGTGCTCTAGAAGGTGTAAGTCAACTACCCTGGCCAGAAAGATCTCCGGATCTGTCCCCCATTGGGCATGTTTGGGACTGGATGAAGCGTCGTCTCACGCGGTCTGCACGTCCAGCACGAACGCTGGTCCAACTGAGGCGCCAGGTGGAAATGGCATGGCAAGCCGTTCCACAGGACTACATCCAGCATCTCTACGATCGTCTCCATGGGAGAATAGCATCCTGCATTGCTGCGAAAGGTGGATGTACACTGTACTAGTGCCGACATTGTACATGCTCTGTTGACTGTGTCTATGTGCCTGTGGTTCTGTCAGTGTGATCATGTGATGTATCTGACCCCAGGAATGTGTCAATAAAGTTTCCCCTTCCTGGGAAAATGAATTCACGGTGTTCTTATTTCAATTTCCAGGAGTGTATTTCGTAGTGCCGACTTCTGCTCTTGTGTGATTTCCGTGGCTTCTGCAGTGAAGACGTAGTGTGTGTTTAGAAGTGAATATCTCGCGAGTTATGTTCTCGTTCATAACTAATTATCTGCAGCAGGACTCTATTGTTTCCCTGTTGTTCAACTTGTATTTTATTTATTTGCTAGACCATCAACACCAATAAGTGTTTTGCAGAAATATACCGCATTCTCAAAAGTTCTTCTACTATGGTACTCATCATTTAAAGTAATTAAGAAAGTACCTGCAGATTTTATTTAATTTGCAATCTTTCATTTATAAATTTCTACATCACATTCGCAATTGCCGAGTGATAGAAACCTTCGACCATTCGAATCATGTGTATATTCATACTGTGTACAGTAGACTCAGCAGTATTTGGCTTGTAATGTGGCAACTACATATCCCAGCCCCTAGGCAACGAAATCAGCCAAAACTTTTAATATTTCAACTCTAAGTCAGAGGGTACGTAGTTGAGGTCCACACCACCATTCATTTATTATTCTGAATGCCCGCGATCTGTATCAGTCGGAAGAGGGACATCAACGGTATAGGTGGGCGAAAGAAACAATACCTGCAGATGACGAGTTAATGGCGGAAATTCATCAAGAAATAGATAATACATTGCGACAAGTAAGTCATATTTCAGATATAGACAAAGCCGAATTAGAAGGAGTATTACGGCAAAATGCCGAGGTGTTTCTACCAAAACCCAGAGCCATTAAAAATTTTCAATACGAATTCAAAGTTAGAGATCACAAGTCATTTAGAATACCGTCTTACACTATTCCAAAGTAGGAATAAACCAATTTTACAGCTAAACATCAATGTGCTGCCAGCCGCTGTGGCCGAGCGGTTCTAGGTATCTGAAGTGGGTGATAATTTGACACGAAAATTAGTCTACTTTGCTTATTTTCATTCGCTTATGATGTGTGGTATTATATTTTGGGGTAACTCTTTCCATTGTAAAAGGATATTTTTGGCTCCCAAATGGGCGGTTCGGGCAATAAGTGGCGTAAGTTCACGAACTTCTTGTCGGCCCTGTTCACGAGTTGGGGTATTTTGACATTGACCTCTTAATATATATATCCTTACTGTCATTTCGTATTAACAATATTAGCTTATTCCCAAGAATAAGCAGCTTTCACTCAGTTAATACTCGGCAGGAATCAAACCTTTTTTGGATTGGACTTTCTTAACTCTTGTTCAGAAAGGTGTGCAGTATATTGCTGCATCCATTTTCAATAACCTAACGCTCGAATTAAAAAATCTAAGCAGTAATCCACGCGCCTTCAAATGGAAACTGAAGAGCTTCTTCATCCGTCACTCCTTCTAGTCTGTCGGAGAGTTCCTTGACAAATTAAGCTGATTCTGGTTGTATTGTTGATGCGTTTACTTAAACTTATGGACTGATTTTTTTCAGGTTCGTAAACTTTTATTTTTATCTGTTATTACTTTTATGTTCTAATTTCATGTGCTGACATGTTCCATGATTAGTTCCTCAATTTGCTCCTACGGCACTTGAAGTGCAAATAAATAAAATAAAATAACTGGGGAGAAAAGAAATTTGTGGCACAACTTCATTAAAAGAAGGGATCAGCTGATAGGACACATTCAGAGACATCAGAGAACAATCAGTTTAGTGGAGGGGTAAAACGTTTAGAGAGAGACCAAGAGATGAACACAGTAAGCAGGTTCAAAAGGAAGTAGGTTGCATCAGTTATTCAGAGACGAAGAATCTTGCTCAGGGTGAAGTAACATGGACAGCTGCATGAAACCAATCTTTGAACTGAAGGCCACAACAACAACAAAACAAAATGAAAATGTCTCAATGCACACATAAATTTTTACTGGTGGCGACAGTGAGATGGCAGACATTACAAGATTAAAAATTTATTTCAAATGAAAGAGAAGGTTGTTGTCATTTAGTCTTGCATTGTGTTGTGGTAGAGTTCAGCCATAAGAATTTGCTACATTTTTTTGTCAGTGTAAGAAATATAAGGAACTGGAGGCATCACAAACTTTTCATCTAGTTTCACACATTTCCTGAACAATACCACTTCATACTCAGTAGAGTCTCCTACAATAAATTGCAAGGATTTTTCCTGAGATACACAGCATATTTTCTCTTTTGTCTCAAACTCTACTAAAACAAAATCAGAAGTCTAGGGCGAGTGCTCTGCCTAAAAAGTTAACAAGTTTTGGGTCTGTGAGAAGCTATGACAAATCATAGTTTTTAGAATATAACGAACCTTGCAAAATTAATTCACTTTCCTCAGAAGCACTATCATTATCTAGGAATAATGCTGATTTTGGTTTAGGTCTTAATGCCTGTTGGTTCTAGTTTCATCGGTATTTCATTGCTTTCTGGCTTGTCTACTGAAATTATTATTCTTCCTTTAGGTCGTCAACGAGTATGATGCTTTCTTGGTTTAGCCTTTAGAAAACCCCAAAAATTCTGTGGAGAAGGATAAGGAACATGTAAAGATTTTTCTTGTGACTATGAAGAACTGCTTACTGTAGGTAGTGATTCCCAATGAAAATGAGATGAATATCGCATATCAGTTTCAGGTGCAGGGACTTTTTAAGGTGCATGAGCACTTCCAGGCTTTCATCTAGAGGCCTTCCAGTAATAGAGAATGGAAGAAACTCCTTTTCATTGAACACATGGCGATCAAATCGAAAAATGCCTGTCTTCTTAAATCCAGAAACAATATTAACTGGAGTTATTCGTCACAGAGTTTCCACACAATGAGCAACATTGTACACTGAAAGTATTTCACCTGGATACGACATCATCCATGTGCCTGCTGAGGCATCGAATTATGAGTGAATAGTCTGACAAGGCTGACATCAAGAGGCTGCAATGTGTTGGTTCAGTGACGTGGAACTGTCAAAATTATTATGCCGTTCTTCTTGCACAAATCTGTAACCTCTATTGAGATGTGACTCTCATATTATCGATGAGAAACAAAAGATGGATTTGCTTTTGAGATGGCAGAAAATTAGATGAAATGATGAACGACCTTCACAAAACGTTCTGAGTTCATTCATCTTCCTTCTGTGGCAAGGCCATTACACCAACAGGAGCATCTAATATCATATACGTGTGGAGACTTCACCAGTGATAGTGACAGATAAAAGACTCTCTGACTACTTTGGCAGCGGCTGCAAGTGGAGTATCTTGAGAGCACAGTAGTGAGTTCTGAGTTTTACGCCTGAACTGTCGTTGTACTACTCCAAATACTGAACTGCATTTTATCCATAATTGTTTCGTTATTGGTCGCTGGCTTTATCCTTGCCCAGGATAAAATCCACATTGGTGGCCCATGACGACTGTGTACAGAAAATTCGCACCTTTCTGCATTCTGTGAACCGTTACTACAATCTAAAGACAATCTACTGGGTTGTAACAGATTATTTTCAGTCTGCTACAGTCAGCGAGTGTTGGTCGTTATTGAGGGTGACAGCATCTGTTTCCCATCCTCCGGGGCGTGGGAACTGTTGTGACACCTGGATCAAAGGAGGCAGTCTTTGCTTAATCCGGCTTAATGGTTGTGGCTTGACCCAACCAGAAGGTTTTCAGAGTTGACTGTTTCTCACAGAATGGCTGGTTTGTTATAGTACCATTTGGGAACAGACTACTGAAAGTGTTGGCATGCAGCAGCACTTTGCAATAGTTCTATGAGCGTTAGTAAGAAATGTTCAGTAGCAGTGCCCATTTTCTACTCAGGAGGCTGAGTGGCCAAAACGTCCGTTTGTAAGAAGAATGTCGTGGAGCTGTGAGCAGCTGGCAAAATCGATGAATTGGTCAGTGGTCCTGGTAGGGTGCAGTGGTTCATTTGGCGCCCTCTGGGGCAGAGGTTGTGTGGCAGTGTAGACTTGAGATGTCTGTAGTCCTGGAACAGTAAAGTTGCTGTCACAGTGCAGAAAGCTTAGAAAGTGTTCAGAAGTGCATTCCTGAGTGCGGGTGTGAGAACTAGTTTATTCAGCTATCCGTTTTCGATGCGGGTATTGTTGTTCAGCGAGCGTACATGGACTGTTTAGGAAGATTTGCTTAACAAAGCGTGGAGCACTTGGCTAGCTGGAAATGTTGTGTAACGGATGAAGCAGACTTGATGAGGGTAGTTAGAAGAAGATAAACTGCGTTTTGCTTCAATGGAAATTTGGAACTCTTGTATATGTTCCCATCTTCTTTAACTTTAGACTGTGATTCTGGGTTCTTTACACAAGAGACAGAGAAACTGGTTGGTGGCAATGCAGTGACTGATTGTGGTGTTCGTTGTCCAATCCAGTGATCAGATTTGAGGGTCTTTTGGTAATAGTCTAATGCCTCCAAGGCATTTAGTAGCGGTACAGAGGAAGTGACTGGCTTAACGTTGTCTCAGAGGTCACTGGCGACACTAATTTAGAGTCACAGCATACGTGAAGCAGACCCTAAACTTTTTTAGAGGGAGTCTATGGAGCAATACAATGCGTGATTTGTTTCGTGCTCTTGTAACATAATTATCGATATTAGATAAGTGGCCTTATCTAAATTATTTTTCTGTTTTTACCTGATGTGGCTTCTGTATAAGTATTCTCTTTGATGTAACATTAACTTAAATGTTTTATTCTTTATTCATAATTTCTTTATTTATAATTTTGTAAATAATATTTATAATTCATAATACTTATAATTTATGACATTGTAATTAGTCTATGAACATAATTTCAAAAGTAATGCCCTGTAAAAGAAGGTAAATACTTAAAATTTAATTGTAATACTGGTTCACTTATAGGGGAAGTGGGTTTGTAATACGCAAAACTTGGAGGGGAGTCCCTCCACCACGGAACTAGTTAGATGGAAATAGATAAGATAGATCTTGCTGTCGAACTGCAAGGCTCCTGTGTGTCATGAGTCAGTCTGTGGCTAGCATTTAATGGGTGCGCATCTTGTGAACTGAAAGAGGCGAGAAGAACTGCAAGATTATGTAACATAGCGTTGGTTGTGGAACTAATGCGGTTTATTATTCATGACATAATTTAGTTACTGCAGAACGAAAATCCGAAGCAAAGAAGAGAATTTTCAGAGCTCCTCATACATGAAGTGCTATGGGTACTTTTGCCTTTTTTGAATAGCACAGGAGATCGACATTGCCACCACCTTCGTCTCACATTAGCAGTAGAGTTCATTAATAATTTTGTGTTCTGTAAACTTTGTGTCGAGCCACAGCATTTGATCCTTTTACCTAGACAGGGTCCTACATCAAATGATGAATCTGAGTATCTTGTTTTACTGTCCTGAAAATCAATTGTTTTCCTTAATAAAAGTTAACAGACTTTGTGGAGTTGCAAAGTACACAATTATTTAATAAGCATAAGTTTTGAAAAACTCCACGTAGTTTTCATAAATGGACAGTAAAAGCAATGAGTTCAAAGATTATTTTACTTGAAATAATAATGTTTACAATTTCATGTGTAATGTAGTTAACTGTGTTTCCCATTTCCCACGGTGAAAGTGTTTAGCCAAGATATGAATCTACCCATAAATCAGTTTCTGGGTCCCCACATCGGTTGTTGGGCCAAGTTTAACGTCATATTACAATAGCAGCAACCAGAAATAATCACCTCGCTACCATTATTGAAAGTATACTAAGTTCAGGTGCCACATATTTCATTTGAGCTAAATAATATAAGGTAGTGATTTTCTTTGAAAAATGCAAATAATAATCAGTACAAAAGATACTATTATTTCATAACTGTTTCAATAGTAATAATTTCCTGCAATTAAACTTACAAAAGAGCTTCTTGTCCATGTCAATAGTTCCTCCATCAGTAATCATTTCCCTGTAATTATCATGTTCCTATTGTAATGTAAAGATAGTAAGTGTTATTGAGAGCCAGTTGTTGCTAAACACATTAATGCTTCTTCAGTGTAGTTGAAGTCAGTTCACTGGAATATTGCTTGTTAAAACTGCTGTGCTGTCCTATATCTTATAGCCAAATAGAAGTTTAGTATCAAGTAAAGACAACCCACACAGTTAATTCCATTTATGAACCGTACTAGTACTGAGTGCAACTGGAGACAGTTTCTTTTTATGTGATTGTAGTTTGCTTGGTTACTAATAGAACCGTGCTTCGATTTCCGTTTGTTTTGCAATTCTTTCCTCTCAATAACAACCTTTCTAGAATCCAAAAATAGACAGATACATTTCCATTACACACAGTCACAGTCGCAAAAATCCTCTCACAGGAATAACATTATCAGTATAGTACTAATATAATTGCAGCCATTAATGTTATACGCTGAATGGTACTGTGAGCTCAAGGACTCTATCCACAGCCGCTAGGGGACTTAAACCAGACACTACAGAAGTTCTGCAATGACAGATGGTGAGGATCGTTTTCATGGTGCCATTCTTCAACTGAACTGCCCCATCACAGTGTGGTGTCGACCCCACTGCATGGGATGGTGACATCCACCTCCAGTTAACAACGATGCCCCATGTGCAGATACAATGTCAAGGCCATGGCTCTGGTGGTTTGATAATGCAGCCTGGAACTGTAAGCTAGTGTATGAGCACCCAAAAGGAGAAGCTTGATTAGCAGTAGGCACACTAACTCATAACAGCAGGTCAAGCTGCCTAACTCAGTGACACATGTCCACAGCTCGTGCTCTAGTGGCTAGTGTTGCTGCCTCTAGATCATGGGGTTCTGGTTTCGATTCCCGGCCAGGTTGGGCATTTTCTCTGCCCGGGGGCTAGGTGTTTGTGTTGGCCTCATCATTTCATCATCATCATCATCATTCGTGACAGTGGCTAGATTGGATTGTGTAAAAAACTGGACTGTATAAAAACTGGAACTTCGTATGGTCGCTGATGACTGTGCAGTTGAGCGCCCTACAAACCAAACATCATCATCATCATCCATGACACACTGCCTTCTCACCACTGTGATAGATTCGACCTCCTTGATCGCTTTTAAAAACAGATGTGAGTGCCTTACCTCCCGACCACTTACCAGTGATGTTGGACATATTTGCGATTCAGCTCTGAGTGGTGACTGACTCCTGTATTCCCATTTATGGTTCTACGGATCCTCAGCTTGCATCTTAAATCTCGACTTGAAGAAGATGTTTTATGGAACTTCCTCATTGCAGACGCCAAGGAACCAGTGTTTGGAGCACACGACAACGTTAGGGCAGTCCATCCCTCGCGTCACTGGCTCCATGCCTCCACTACCATGTCAATCCCTCAGAAATTCCTCCTCAAAAAGCAAACAACATGACAATGCACGTGAAAATGCCAAAAGTGTCTGCAAGAGGGTATAACATTAACAGAACTACCAGTTTTTTTCACACGAGATTAGAGATGTTATGCCTACATGGGGAAAACTGCATCATACAAAAAAAGAATCCAAGAGGTGATGCATGAACTTGCTATTACACATTCCCATCTGGATATCACTATGACCGAAAGGTCTCAGCTTTCTGATCCCATTGACTTCAACGAGGCAATGCACAGGGGATGTCACTTGGCAGGGATATCCTGATAGCAATATGCATGGTAATACGTGAATCACATGCAACATAAGTTAATATACTGCATCTTGCTCATGTTCCTTTCACAACGACTGAGAGTGTTGCCCGTCCCATCGTGTACCCATGAGTGTAATTTACTATAAGAAACGTTACTCTCCACAAAATTACCACCACCCCAGTGCCCCCAGCCTCACACAAGGTTCGGAGACTAGCACTAGACAAACTTCATACAGCCAAAGCGACCACTGACGAATTATTACAAGCCAGAATTGTGAGACCTGCTGAAAGTCTGTTGGCTTCACCTATCAAACTGGTGCCTAATAAATATGGTATGTGGCGATATTGGGCTTTGAGCTCCTGCAGAATTCTTGGTAGTTGCTTAATTCCAAACATACAAGATTTCACCCACAATTTACCAGCATCTTCAGTGTTCAAAGTGTTAGACTGTAAAAAGGCATATCAGATACCAAGTGTCAGGGGAACATTCAAAAGACAGCTGTTGTCACGCCCTTTGAACTATACGAATTTCTGTATATGTCTTATGGTCTCAGAAATGTGGCCCAGACATGGCAACGAGTCATAGACGGTATTATGTTAAAATTTCCTTTCTACTATATGTATTTAGATGACATTCAAATTTTCTTTGGTTTACAGGAAGAGCTGAAGCACATCTGAAACATGTTTGTTGATATTCTTAATGATAGCGGTGTCATCATTAATGATGATAAACCTGAATTAGTCTTCTTCAGCCATTTAGTCAATATTGCTAGCATTAGACCTAGGCACAACAAAACGAATTCATTAAGCAACTACCCTGGCCTCAGGACTTTCACGGATTACGCCATTTGCTTGTTATTATTAACTTCTCCCATCGACTTCTCTCTAATATAGCTACCATACAGACAGCACTGACTGAGTACTGGTAGCGAAGAATACAACTGGAAAATGCAAGATCGAATGGAGGTGCAGGTGCACGACAAACAAATTATGGATTTCCTACATGACACTACATCTAGCTCATGTATAGAATATTCAGTCCCTGGCTTCACTATGCTACTGTTGTGCTGCGTCTGGCAAAACCGGATCTGACCTCTTGTGCCTACACCCATGAGAAAAACCATATCTGACCAATTACACTGTCTGCTCCACCTCAGCATACGCACATTGACATGACCTGACTAGTTCACATGGCCCAACATTAAAAAAGACTGCCGAGTGTGGACACAGATATGCTTGGCTTGTCAGTGCAGCAAAACTGGGCGACATGCGCAGCTGTCATTCGGTTACTACAAGATTCCAAAATGTCTATTTCAGCATGTCCATCTCGATCTGGTAGGGCCCCTCCCACAGTCTGAGAGCTTTTGTTACATACTGTCTGTCATCAACCGTGTGACACGCTTGCTGGAAGCCACACCCTGAAGGTCATGATTGCGTAGGTGTCGGCAAGAGCATTTGTTGTTATGTAGGGGTATCGTCTGTGATTCATAATCGAAACGTCTTTGGTCCGGGGTTCGAATCCCGCTGGTGCTTAAATTTTTTATTAATAATCAGCATTGGCGGCCGAAGACTTCCGGCGTAAGAAGTTACCCCTCATTCTGCCAACGGCCTTGTCAAAAAGGGCGTAGGAGCGGATAGAGGTTCAGGGCACTCTATTGTCCTTGGGGTGGGAAACTGCCCCTAAAGGCGGAAGAATAAGCAACGATCAACGGTATGAGGATGCAGAAGGCAGTGGAAACCACTGCATTAAAGACACGTGAAGTGTATCCACAGGGCATGTGGCCTGTAATTGAAGAAGTGTCATGATGATCTCTCCATTGGCAAAAGATTCCGGAATAGTCCCCCATTCGGATCTCCGGGAGGGAACTGCCAAGGGGGAGGTTAACATGAGAAAAAGGTTGAATAATCAACGGAAGGATAACGTTCTACGAGTCGGGGAGTGGAATGTCAGAAACTTGAAGGTGGTAGGGAAACTAGAAAATCTGAAAAGGGAAATGCAAAGGCTCAATCTATACATAGGTCAGTGAAGTGAAGTGGAAAGAAGACAAGTATTTCTGGTCAGATGAGTATAGGGTAATATCAACAGTAGCAGAAAATGGTATAACGGGTGTAGGATTCGTTATGAATAGTAAGGTAGGGCAAAGAGTGTGTTACTGCGAACATTTCAGTGATAGGGTTGTTCTTAGCAGAATCGACAGCAAACCAACACTGGCAACGGTAGTTCAGGTATACATGGCGAAGTCGCAAGCTGAAGATGAAGAGAAGAGAAAGTGTATGAGGATATTGAAAGGGTAATACAGTGTGTAAAGGGATATGAAAATCTAATAGTCATGGGAGACTGGAATGCAGTTGTAGGGGAAGGAGTAGAAGAAAAGGTTACAGGAGAATATGGGTTTTGGAAAAGGAATGAGAGAGGAGAAAGACTAATTGAGTTCTGTAATAAGTTTCAGCCAGTAATAGCGAATATTCTGTTCAAGAATCACAAGAGGAGGAGGTATACTTGGAAAAAGGCAGGATGTTACAGGAAGATTTCACTTAGATTACATCATGGTCAGGCAGAGATTCCGAAATCAGATACTGGATTGTAAGGCGTACCCAGGAGCAGACATAGATAACAATATAGTGGTGATGAAGAGTAGGCTGAAGTTTAAGAGATTAGTCAGGAAGAATCAATACGCAAAGTAATGGGATACGGAATACTACGGAATGACTAGATACGTTGAAGTTCTCTAAGGGTATAGATACAGCAATAAGGAATAGCTCTGTAGGCAGTACTGTTGATGAGGAATGGACATCTCTAAAAGGACCATGACAGAAGTTGGGGAGGAAAACATAGGTACAAAGAAGGTAACTGCGAAGAAACCATGGGTAACACAAATAAATACTTCAGTTGATTGATGAAAGGAGGAAGTACAAACATGTTCCGGGAAAATCAGGAATACAGAAATACAAGTCGCTGAGGAATGAAATAAAAAGGAAGTGCAGGAAAAATAAGACGAAATGGCTGCAGGAAAAATGAGAAGACATCGAAAAAGAAATGGTTGTCGGAAGCAAGACTCAGCACACAAGAAAGTCAAAACAACCTTCGGTGACATTAAATGCAAGGGTGATAACATTATGAGTAAAACGGGAATTCCACTGCTAAATGCAGAGGAGAGAGCGGATAGGTGTATAGAATACACTGAAAGCCTCTGTGAGGGGGAAGATTTGTCTGGTGTGTTAGAAGAAAGCCGGCCGCTGTGGACGATCAGTTGTAGGCGGTTCAGTCTGGAACCGCGCGACCGCTACGGTCGCAGGTTCGAATCCTGTCTCGGGCATGTATGTGTGTAATGTCCTTAGGTTAGTTAGGTTTAAGTAGTAGGTGCCTGATGACCTCAGGTGTTATGTCCCATAGTGCTCAGAGCCATTTAAACCATTTTTTGTTTGTTTGTTAGAAGAAGAAACAGGAGTCGATTTAGAGGAGATAGGGGATCCAGTACTAGAATCAGAAATTAACAGAGCTTTGGAGAACTTAAGATCAAATAAAACATTAGGGATAGATAACATTCCATCAGAATTTCTAAAATCATTGGGGGAAGTGGCAACAAAACGACTATTCACGTTGGTGTGTGTAATGTATGACTCTGGCGACATACCATCAGACTTTCGGAAAAGCATCATCCACACAATTCCGAAGACGGCAAGAGCTGACAAGTGCAAGAATTACCGCACAATTAGCTTAACAGCTCATGCATCGAAGCTGCTTACAAGAGTAATATACAGGAGATTGGAAAAGAAAATTTTGGATGCGCTAGATGACGATCAGTTTGGCTTTAGGAAAGGTAAAGGCACGAGAGAGGCAATTCTGGGTTGAGGTTAATAATGGAAGCAAGACTAAAGAAAAATGAAGTCACTTTCAACGGATTTGTCGACCTGGAAAAAGCGTTCGTCTATGTAAAATGGTGCAAGATGTTCGAAATCCTGAGAAAAGTAGGGATAAGCTTTACGGAGAGACCGGTGATATACAATATGTACAACAGCCAAGAGGAAATAATAAGAGAGGACGACCAAGAAGGAAGTGCATGTATTAAAAAGGGTGTAACACAAGGATGAAGCCTTTCGCCCCTACCGTTCAACCTGTACATCGATGAGGCAATGATGGAAATAAAAGAAAGGTTAAGGAGTGGAATTAAAATTCAAGGTGAAAGGATATCAATGATACGATTCGCTGATGACATTGCTATCCTGAGTGAAAGTGAAGAAGAATTAAATGATCTGCTGAACGGAATGAACAGTCTAATGAGTACACAGTATGGTTTGAGAGTAAATCGGAGAAATACGAAGGTAATGAGAAGTAGTAGAAATGAGAACAGCGAAAAATTTAACATCAGGATTGATGGTCACGAAGTCAATGAAGTTAAGGAATTCTGCTACCTAGGCAGTAAAATAACCAATGACGGACGGAGCAAGGACATCAAAAGCAGACTCGCTATGGCAAAAAAGGCATTTCTGGCCAAGATAAGTCTACTAATATCAAATACCGGCCTTAATTTGAGGAAGAAATTTCTGAGGATGTACGTCTGGAGTACAGCATTGTATGGTGGCGAAACACGGACTGTGGGAAAACCGGAACAGAAGAGAATCGAGGCATTTGAGATGTGGTGCTATAGACGAATGTTGAAAACTAGGTGGACTGATAAGGTAAGGAATGAGGAGGTTCTACACAGAATCGGAGAGGAAAGGAATATGTGGAAAACACTGATAAGGAGAAGGGACAGGATGATAGGACATCTGCTAAGACATGTGGGAATGACTTCCATGGTACTAGAGGGAGCTGTAGAGGGCAAAAACTGTAGAGGAAGACAGAGATTGGAATACGTCAAGCAAATAATTGAGGACGTAGGTTACAAGTGCTACTCTGATATGAAGAGGTTAGCACAGGAGAGGAATTCTTGGCGGGCTGCATAAAAAACAAGTCAGAAGACTTACTACCAAAAAAAAAGTTATCACACATTAATTGCTCGACCAATCACCACTGACCGAAGCCATAAATTCGAATTGACACTATTTAATGAGCCGTCTAAAATTTACAGCATATCACATTATTGCACTACAGCTTATCACCTGCAAATCCATGGATTAGTGGAGCATTGGCGCTGTACACTGAAGTTTACGCTCATGTGTCACAGGCGCCTCTGGACTGAATCATTAGCTTGAGAGCTGCTAGATGTATGCTCCACTTACAAAGAAGATCTGCACACATTCCTCGCAGAGGTTCTGTATAGTGAGCCACTCACTTTGCCTGCAGGTCTTGTGATACCTGTACAACCACAAGAGACCAAGAGTTTCCCCTCTCTCATAAAACGAGTAAGCAGCACATCACATAGCTCAGAATACAACTACCAAAGGAGACCATCCCATCAGAATTTCTTGTTCATAAAGCACTGGCAGGCTGTTATGTTATGAGATGACACCATCCAACTCGCACTGCAGCCACCTTATTTTGCCCCAGAGAAAGTCACCAAACAGGGTTCCAGTATATTCAGTATACTGCTCCTTGGGAAGCATGTCACCAGGGCTGTCATCCACCTTCAACCGCATGAATCTTGCGTGATATGGCTCATATCGATGACATGGAGATGGTGCAGACCAATATCGCCATCCACATCATTTCAGAACGGCACAGGGCGTCGCCCACTTTGAACACTGCTAAAACTCGACACACCGTCATTTATGTCTGATGACATTCAATTCAAGCCGGTAGATAATTTCCTTGTGGTTGAAGATACGCAGAGGGAACACAACGTCAACAACAGCTTTATTACCAGACATTTCACTCGCAATTACTCCCAAGGGACATAAATTCATGTGTTATTAAACCCAGTTTTTCGACTGAGGATTTTCACCTACTTACATTCCTATGGTAATGATGTCACCACTCTCACCCACCTCGCCGCATGTGCAAGTCACCTTTGCACTGACACCAGTCATCGCAGATCATTGACACTAGAGCTGCCCACTCCGACCTCCATCCCACCTTGGCCAATACGAGCTTTATCAAACAAGACAAGATCAGTATCTCTTCATGCTCACCGAGAAATGCTCCAGCAGTGCTCTGCATTAGAGCCAGCCATGGCGTGGTTGGTCATGAGCATAAGAGTGAATGGGATCACGGAGCCAGTGGTCCCTGACTACCTCCTTCTGCAGTGCTCCGCACCTCCAGTGAAAAGGGAAGGGGAGGGGGGAGGGAGCGGAAAGGATCCTTGCAGGGATGCCACCAGTGGCAGCGGAGGAGATTAGACTCTCTGACCAACGTACCAGCTGCCGCATGTAAAATGAGAGAAGATCAGTGTACTTTGAGCTTTACACATGTATCGACGCTTATCAAATTGCACTGCCGTAAATAATACAGTACAATTTATCTGTAACTGTGCCTCTATTATTCTCTCGCTTTACCCTTCCCTGGGGTAAAATTCATATAGGAATGGGATTCGAACTGGTGAAGGTCCGTTGACAAATGCAGCTCTGGCGAGAATGATTTCGAAGTTCGAAGCCACGGGTTGTTTAGACGATAGACCCCGTACTGGCCGACCGAGCACAAGGCGTAATGCTGCTGAGACAGTTCAGGAAGAAATGGAGACTGTAGCGGGTTCGTCTATGCACGGGGAAGTCAGCACTCGTGCAGTCGCACGTCGCACTGGCATTCCATACACTACTGTTTGGTTGGCACTTAGGCGTACCCTCCGATGCTATCCGTACAAAATCCATCGGCATCATGAACTGTTACCTGGCGATTTAGTGAAGCGGAGGGCATTTGCGGTGTGGGCGTTTCAAAAGATGGTGGAAGATGACGATTGGTTGAGTAACGTGTAGTGGACCGACGAAGCTCATTCACGCGCCGAGGGTCTGTCAAAGCCCACAACTGCAGAATTTGGGCTACCGGAAATCCTAGAACTGTCGTGGAAACTCCATTGCACGAGAAGAAAGTCACGGTATGAATTAGATTTACCACATCTACCGTAATCGGGCCTTTTTTCTTCGAGGAAATGCGTGATTCTGGTTTTGTAACTGCTATCGTGACGGGTGAGAGGTACGTCGATATGTTACAGAATCGCATCATCCCCAGCCTGGCTGATAAACACCTGCTGGAACGTATGATGTTTATGCAGGATGACGCTCCACCCCATATTGCTAGACGCGTGAAAGATCTCTTGCGCGCGTCGTTTGGTGGTGATCATGTGCTTAGCCGCCACTTTCGTCATGCTTGCCCTTCCAGGTCCCCAGACCTCAGTCCGTGCGATTATTGGCTTTGGGGCTACCTGAAGTCGCAAGTGTATCGTGATCGACCGACATCTCTAGGGGTGCTGAAAGACACCATCCGACGCCAATGCCTCACCATAACATGCTTTACAGTGCTGTTCGCAACATTATTCCTCGACTACAGCTATTGTTGAGGAATAATGGTCAACATATTGAGCATTTCCTGTAAACAACATCATCTTTGCTTTGTCTTACTTTGTTATGCTAATTATTGCTATTCTGATCAGATGAAGCGCCATCTGTGGGACATTTTTTGAACTTTTGTATTTTTTGGTTCTAATAAAACCCCATGTCATTGCAAGCATCTGTTTCAATTTGTACCTCTCTATCTACATAATTGCGTGATTTATTCAGTTTTAAAATTTATACTGACTTTTTGATCGCCCGGTATAATGAGGGAAGGTTTGCTGTTACGAAGAGCATTTATTATACACTATTTCATTACCAGTGTTTCACACAAAGCACTGTTATTGTTCTAGTATCATTTAGATTGAAAATACGTGATCCATCAGTAAAATTTGGGTTTTATTTGATAACTTTTTCTAGTGTATCAAAGAAGGCTGATACACTGAATTTATGAAAATCTGTAGCTCTAGACAAGCTGCATTGTTATGGTATTTGAAGCGACAGTTGGTGAAATCTGTGTCAAAAACTTTCATCCAGGCTATGAATATTTTCCACAAAATCTGGAGAATAACTTCACTTCAAGTGGTTGGCATCACTGAGGGACAACGCTGTCTCCTATCAACAATGTCTAATTTTTGTAGGTGTTCTGGCTTGCGTGTAGCAATTTTTTGCAGTGCTAGGAGTCCGTAGCAATTTGGTGTCATCTTGGTTTTTACTAAATCTGTAGTTTCACTATACGTTTTATCAATGTTACAAGTAATTTACCATCATGTAGAAGTATAAATAACACTTGAAATGTTACTGGCAGCAAGTATTCTCCTTTAGGTTATATGCTACAGGGGCTGACCCAGCTACGCCATGAAACCTACAAAAAGGAGTAAGTAGGCCAAGTGCTTGAGGCGGCTGCACCTGCCTGTAACCCATTTACCTTAAGCACATTAATTATCATTGTAAAACGAGGAAACCACACAACAGTTGCTGAATCAACAATCTTTTATTGCATACACGACGAGTTTCAGAACACTAAGGTGCCGTCATCTGATGTATACCATAATAAATAAACTATAGTAATGAAAATAATGTTTTGCAAGACAATGAGAAGGGGTCCTTAAGTTCAGCAGTTCTTTACATTGTTAGCCAGGCAGACGCAGCTTTTGAAAATAAGGATTTGGCATCAGTTTTTTTATGTGATCTCAATAGAAAAACAAGGAAAAAAACGATGCACCACAGTGGAATTATCTGAAGGGACGGAAATCGGTAGATGTGAGGTACAAGTACAGACAATCTAATGCTTACAGTTTCAGAAAGTCTGGATGACTTATCCAAGAGAAAGAGCATCACAAATTAAACAAATCAATAACGCTTTAGTCCCCCTCGGGTTCTTATGCAAGGAGTTATTCGGCCTAGCATTGGTTTATAGATTTGTTGTATGTCCTCCTGAGGAATACTGTTATGGAATTGGAGCGCTAGATTGTCAAAATCAGGATTTGGTTGAAGGAAACTGCCCATAACACTCCAATGTTCTTAATTGTGGAGAGATCCAGCAACCTTGCTAGCCAAGGTAGGGTTTGGCAAGCATGATATCAAGCAGTAAAAACTCTCGCTGTATATGTGTGAGCATTAGCTTACTGAAAGGTAAGCCCAGGTTGATTTGCTATGAAGGGCAAGGAGCTATAAGGTTCGTGCTATGAAAAGAAATGACATCTCAGATCATCATAGCTGGTTGTAGGGCCGTATGATGGACGAGAGCCAAGCTAATATCCCATTGCTGTCCGGGGCGTCTCCAGACGCAAACAGTGGTACATTGACGACATTCTACGCACTATTTTGTTACCCTTCATGGCAAGTCATCTTGAGCTTGCATTTTTACAAGGTAACGCCCGCCTGCACATGACGAGAGTTACTACTACTTGCCTTAGTGCTTTGCAGATCCTACCTTGGCCAGCAATGTTGTTGGATCTCTCCCCAAGTGAGAATGTTTGGAGGATTACGGGTAGGGTGATCCAACCAGCTCGGATTTTGAAGATCTAGCGCACCAATGGGACAGAATTTTCGCTCAGGACCTGCAACGAGTCTATCAATTAGTACCAAGCCGAAATACTGCTTGTATAGGGGCCAGCGTGTTATTGACTCGCTCAATTTGTGACGCTCTTTCTCTTGAATAAATCGTCCAATTTTTCTGAAATGTTAGTCATTTGTTTGTCAGTACATGTACATCTCATATATCGATCTCCATCCATTCGGATAATTCCTTTTTGCTGTGTCGCTTTTTATCTGTTTCAAAGTAAACTGTACATCTGGTTCGCTGAAAACACATTTTATAATATAGTAGAATTTTCTGATGTACAGATTGTGAACATATTTCAAAATTAAAAATAATGGTTTGATTAAATATCTGTAATTACAATTGGAAACTATGTTTTAATTACCTACAAGAGATGAAACCTATTCCATTGTAAATATGGCCGATGGCAAATAATGACGAATAAAGATTAATGAAAGTGAAATTAAGGATTGCGATATAAACTTAGTTCCTAAGAATTCAGCTGCTGCATTATTTTCTGTTTAGAATTCACCTTTTAAACAGGAGTTGAATGGCAACAGTTTTAGATATTAGTAAGCGAGTCTGTTAGCATAACCTCAGTAAATTTTCCCTGAATGAATCTATAAATTTTATACCAGATATTTCTCTGAATGAAACAGGTAATTAGGAAATGCCTCTAAATCCTATTCTAAAGAAGTGATAGTCCCGAGTTACATCTCATAGTCGTAAGGGGGTGAACATAAGTAGCCAACATAACCAGCAACCAAATAACTGTTGGTCTCTTCTCTTCTCTTAGGACTGGGAAACTGAGTCAAGGTGGATGGATCAATGAAAGGAAGAACGCAGAGGGCAAGGAGATCCTTAAGGTTATCTCAGACTCTGTAGCCAAAATGGACAGAAAGAAAGAATGAAATTAGACCGCTGATCAAGGAAATCGGAGCCCTGGATCTGGCATAGAAAGAAACAACAGCAAGGCTCCTCCGCTCACCATTTAGTGAAAGCCTTGCATACTAAAAGTGATAGAAATATTGAAATAGGAGCACGGGACACTAGAACTCTAGTTAAAATAGGAAAAAGTGAAATAATTAAAAGACCCCATGAAACATGCTGAATTAGACTTGCGGGTGTACCAGAAACTAAATGCGACAGCATGGTAGACGTGGTATGAGACGATTACAGTTATTTTTGCTGGTAAAGTAAAATTAGGATCAAAGGCTGTAGATATTTTTCTACAAGAAAAAAGAGAAAACCGTATAACTAGTACCTAACATGTTAAGGTCAGCTATTGGTGGATAAGGTAAAGGCTTCTCCAATAGATCTATACAAGATTTCTTCCCAATAACAGACAATTAACAGAAAGAAATCGAAAATTTGCTTCAACAGATAGAACTGTTAGAAAAAAGAAATAAAAAGACAGTGTCATGATAAAGGGAGACTTAAATGCCTATGTGGACATCCACAATAATTCAAAATGGGATGGAAAATTTGGACTCGAAAACATGAATAATAGAGACATAGGCTGTTAGAATTCTGTGAATATTATGAAATAGTCCTAACGAACACATGGTTCAAAGTTCCTAGTAGGGAAAAGTGTGTGTGGAAGGTACCAGGATATAGTGGTAGATAAGAAATCGATTATATTCTTGTCAAAGAGAGCTACAGAAACCAAAAGAAATCTAGTCATTTATACCATGGTTTTGATATTGATACTGATCATTTAATAGTTGTAGCCAAAGTTGTAGTTAAAAAGCAGCAAAATACAACTAGCCTGTGTAGCTTATAGAAAGACTGGAGAATGAAGATACATCTGAGAAACTCAGAGTGAAGATGGACAAGCTATCCCAGGAAACTTCAAGTTGGGAGGAAATAAGAAGTTTTATCAGTGAGCGCGGAATGGGTTAGAGAAGAAGAAACTGCAACCAAGGAAACCATGGATGACGCAAGAACACTCGATCCTTAACAGAACGAAACAGATTGAGAAAAATAGATTCTAGCGTATAATGAAAAATTAGAAACAAAATAAAAACTTTGTAACACATAGAAGCGAACTGAGTGGAACAAATAGGTAGAAAAACAGATGAAGATCTAGCAATAGGAAATGTATACAATATGAACCGAAAATTTAGATCACTAAAGCTTAAATGTAGACCTTGTAGGCCATAGTTAAAAATAAAAAGGTAATGCGCTATTTCAAATGAAAAATAGCAGGTATGTAGAAAGGATACACTGACGATATATATCATGGAGAAAATGTCAGAAATGATTCAAATTACATAAGCATAATGGAAGGTGCAGAAAATGAATTCGTAGGGGTGCCATTTATTAAGTCAGCACTGAACAATGCCTCAAACAACTTCAACAACAACAAATCGAATGTAACACATAACATCCCTGCTGCGTTATTAATGACCGCCAGAGGTAAGGAGAAATAACGACGGTACACATTTGTGTGTGTCTGCTATGAGGGTGGAAATTTACCATTGGAATTAATGAAAAGTAAAACATTTATTATACCTAATAAAGGAAACGTCAGTTATTGTCCAAACTATAGAACTTTGGTATTATTAGACCATGCTTCAAAAAATTTACTCAATATTGTTAACGTAAGACTAAAAATTAAAATTAATGATCTTAGAAAGAGAAGGCTTTTGACAGAGAGGAACTGAAGATACTATCGAAAAACTGCATAAAATTGGAATACACTGGAGAGGCAAAAGGTCGAGTCTTAAGCCATATAAAAAGCAGAGTAAGAAGTAAGCATCAATGTTACTAAGAAAGATCGTAGGATAAGAAGAGGTGCCTGACAAGGCTGTCGTCTCGGTCCTTATTAATTTAATTTGCTTATACAAATTTCATTATAAACGACGAGAAGCAGCTCCGAGCACATCGAAAATAATGGTACACAAATACACCATATTCGATTTCCTGATGGTACAGTAATCTTAGCAGATCCTGAAACAACATGAACTATGTGTTAAAAAATTTGTCTGGCGCTTTTGACACGCTGGAAATAAACACCAAGAATACTAAAACAACGAATCGAAAAGATAGATAGTGGCAAACACTGAACAGGGAAAAAGGGCTTTTACAAGAAGGCTTAAACGGATTCCCTGCTTGGGAAGTTCGACAAAAGATAACATCAGAGGTTTAATGGATATTCAAAGAAGAGCTGCATTGAGAAATAAGAGTAATTTATGATTAAACAACCACCTTAACATCGAAAGAGGCAAGAAATTCATCAAGGTATTTGTTTGGACCATTTTACATTGCAGTTGTGACAGATGTACCCTGAGGGCAAGAAAAGAAAAGTGTCAGAAGCAGTTGATTTGTGGTTTTGGAAAAGAGCCGCAAAGGAAATCTAATGAACGAATACTAAAAGAAATTAAATATAAAAGCATATTGATTAACATGATACAGAGAAGAAAAACTAAACTAATTGGACACCCAATTCGACATAACAACTTGATAAAACATCCTGGAATGAAAAATCCTGGGGAAAAAAATCAAGAGGCACGCCCAAACATTCATATTACAAAATGTTTTCAGTAGAATAAACTGCAGATGGCGCGGAGCCAAGGACGATGGCTGCATCAATAAAGCATCGCCTGTAGCATCTAATGATGATTTACACGGATGAGTTCCTTGGGTGTTGTAGCCCCGGGTTTCAAAGGCAGCTTGCCATTCATGTTGTGTAACACTTCCTGAAATTAAAAAAAAAATCTGTGAAATGAAATTAAAATTGTCTACCGTGCGGTTAAACTCTGCACCAGTGAAAATACAATCCCACTGTGACTGCTCTTCTCAGGAACACGATGAGTTAGTTGATGTTCGTAAACAGCTGGAATTCGCTCTGACTGCTTTGGAAGCGGTTTCCGATGGGTGTAAAGGGCGAACTGCTAAGAGTCATGTATCAGAGATACCAAAGGTACATCAAGTACTGAAACTTCCTGGCAGACTAAAATAGTGTACTGGACTGGGAGGTGAACCCACGGCCTTTGCCTTTCACGGGCATTTGCTGTACTGACAGCCAACCAAGCACGACTCACGTTCGATCCACCCTTACAACTTTACTTCCGCCAGTACGTCATCCCACCTTCTAAACTTCACATTGGTTGTAGCAATTACAATTATTCTGGGTATTATGCCGCGTCTTTGATAAAAACTAACTACAATAATAAACTAAAACCGACATTTCGGCCGAATTGCAATGACCTTCCTCAGGGCACGACTGGTTTTGACGACGTGGACATCCACGAAAAGCCTCTTTCTTTCCATCTTCCCTTACGTCATGACTAGCCAATAATATTACAGGGCCAATTAAAAGCGTTACAACAGTGATGTCAGACATCGATAGTCTGTAATAGATAGAAGCACCTATCCCCATGCAAAACCAGTCGTGCCGTGAGGAAGGCCGTTGCAATTCGGCCGAAACGTCGGTTTTAGTTTATTATTGTTGTTAGTTTTTAGCAATGACGCTGCATAATACCCAGAAGAATTTTAGTGTCTGCGCAATATCTTTTCTTCCAGGAATTCTTGTATTGCAAGTTTCGCAGGAGAATTTCTGTGGAGTTTGGAAGGAAGGAAATGAGGTTCTGGCGGAAGTAAAACTGTCACGAGCGGTCGTGAGCCGTACTTTATGAAACGTCCCGTTAGAACAATTATACAAGACTGTACTTAAACTGAAACACAATAGTTTTTAGCGCAACGCAATCTGACTTCCAAAAGTCCCTACGAAAGAATGGCCCTGACTAGCATTAAGCTATACGTTTCACAAATCACTTACCTCACAAAAATCTTCGTTGCTCAAGCTACTGCAATACAGCGAGCGCCACTACTGCCAGCTAAAAAAAAGATTCAAACTACTGAAGGCACTAACTAACTACTGATAGGCATAGTTAGCAAATGAAAGATTTTAATAGAGAACAAACAATGTATTTACCTCACTAGTCATAATATATATAGCAGTTCATGACACCAATTCTTACAAATTTCAAAACTCCGCCATCTCTCTCCCCACGTCCACCACTGCTGGCGGCTCACCTCCAACTGCGCAACGCTACGCGCTGTTAGCATCCAGCTGCCGCTGCCCAACACTACAATGGCAGACAACAATGCAGACTAAACACAGACTGCACACGGCACAGCCAGTGATTTTTTCATACCGAGCGCTATGTAGCGTTACCAATAAGAAAACCTAAACAGCCTACTTACAACTTGAATAGCTCTATTGGTGAAGCACTTGTCTGCAAGAGGCAAAGGTATATGGTTCAGGTACCAGTCCAGCACACAGTTTTAATCTGTCAGGAAGTTTCTTATCAGTGCGCACTCTGCTGTCTTCCACTGAAACTGAAAGTGAACTTGTGAGACACACTTCATTTGATGGGAAGCCTGCCGTGACCTGTGTCAGGGGGAAGTAATTACAAAGAATAGGGATGTGTTAACATGATTTAGGGAAAAAGCACAGTAAACATAAATCTAAATCTTCAGTCACGAAATGGAACTATCATTCATGTGAATGCGAATATGAGGTTTAAATCCACGCTCGACTTTTTTTCCGCAATTAGAGGATAGCGAAGACCGAAATACGACTATCTCAGTCAGCGCATACTGATGATCCAAATTATTATGACCACTGACCATTGCAAGATTGAGTGACGCTTTGTATCGATGCAGTCACGTTGACGCGGTGAGGAAAGTTTGTGAGCGAAGCAGGGATAATCCAGTCAGCAAATACTCAAGTTGAGTGATGGTTGGGGAGGGAGGGAGAAGGAGTGGGGTACCTCACAAAAGATCCGAATTTTCTGAACTTACCATTTGGACCAAGGCTGGTTTGATGATCTCATGGATGGTATACTACGGTGGATTGGAGCCTGTATCCGAGCGAGGGAACGTTGCACCACGTATTAACGTTGCTCAGGAGCGCTGAAAAGAAATCTCTATGGGAAACACACTTTTTTTTTAAATTTTGTAATCTGGTCACACGCAAATGAACACATAAGCATGCCTCACAGCTAATTTTGGTTTTCTGTGCCATGAATTTCGAAATGAAGGAGTGATGCAAAACTTTTGTTGGTGCGTATAAATGTCGAGATTTTACCCAAAGAGGACTCTGCAAGCGTTTAGAGAAAACAAACATTAAAAGAAGCAAATGCAGATTGAGTCATATGTGAACACGAAAACTGAAGTATCTATTTTTAATATTAATTATACCAGGAGTGCAATAAACTTATAAAATTCAAAAGGTACTTTGCCATAGAAGTCCATAAGGAAAAAAAGTCATACGTGTACTTAGCAGCTAAGAATGGTAAAAGGAACTTTGATGATACCTTGTGTATCAAGCATTAAAATCTCCAATGCATCAACATCGAAAATGGAAGTGCCCTCAACATGGGCCTTGCGTAACGATCAGGTGCTACAGTAGAGATGACACACCAAATTAACAATGTTTCGTGAAATCGCATTCTAGTGACGTTCATGATCAGATGGCTCATTTGCAAACACACGCATACATGGCAGCTACACTGTGGCAACTGCTACGTCGATGATGTCAGCCGTGGAAATGAAAATATTGTTGTAACGAATCCTGTAAATAACGTTCTATATTGGCGTCGTTATTTCGCTTACTTTTCTGTAAGAGTAACTTTGTGGTCATTTGGCAATGTTATCAGAAAATTTGAAGTAAGTTCCTTGTTTTCAATTTCTCCATTCGGAGTAACTAGACGTCCAACCTCTCTTATTATATAGAAAATATATTTATGTCTGGAAGGAAAAATGCTAAAGAGTCAGACTAAAAGACAAAGTGCCAGACAGAGACAATATTTGCGTGGATGAAATAACAGGAATAATACTGTTATTGATAATGATAATTTCATTCTTATTTTTAAAGATACATTTAAATGTTCACTGAATGTAATTGCAAATGATTTTGAGAGTTGTAAATGCGACTTGAAGAAATTGCAGTGTAGGTTTTTGTAATGCAGTACATGTGAGGTAACTATATGGTACAACGGTATTCACATTGTGTTGTCGTAATAGAAAAGTTAATTTGCTGCCGATGACACTGAATTTATTTTTTGATGGACTGTATCAAAGACTCACTTGAAATGATCGAACAATTATAGAGAACAGAGGTGGCGGCCTCTACGTCCACAGATTTTCTTTGCGCGCTTTACCCAGCGTTGCTTTCAGCGCCATCCATTGCAACATGCGGACAACTGCGAGGAATGTAAGAAGTCTCACTCTGCGCTCTTTCTTTATCAACTGCGTACTTCCATGCATTGCTGAGTGCATATCCAGAGTCTCTGTTGAAATTATTTTTACATAGTCTAATTTCAACTGCTTCCCTTATCAGAGTCCCGACAGTTTGAAGCGTATGTATTCTTGTTTCATCGAATAGAATCTTATGTTTATTTAACAAACTGTGCTCAGCCACCGCTGATTTTTCTAGATACTTGCATTTCAGGTGACGCTGAGGTTCCACACAGCGATCGGCAACAGTCCTTATAGACTGGCCCAGATAATTTTTGCCACACTCTCAATGAATGCTGTAAATGCCACAGGTCGAGATTATCTTCCACGGGTCGCAACATTTCCTTAATCTTCCTGGGTGGCCGGAAGACTGGTCTGATTCCCTGCCGGTTCAGGACTCTACTGATCTTGATGATCGTTGCACCGCAGAATGGTAGCCGCGCGATGTGTTGGTCCTCTTGATCTGTTCGAACAGCGTCCTTCCTAGATTTCTTCGACAGAGTAAATCTGACATCACAATCAGAATATCCACTTCTTCCTTTTTTCTGAGTATCGTCGTCAGATGGTTAATCTCGGAGCCGAGATGGTCCTTGTACGAAATAGTCCTTGCTCTGTGTACCAAGGTATTCAGCACAGCTTTCTTTTGAGATGGGTGGTGAGAACTACGTGCGTTTAGATATAAATCTGTATGCGTTGGTTTTCTGTACATAGAATGTCCGAGACGTCCATCTGATTTTCGCTCCACCAACACATCTAAGAAGGGTAACTTACCATCCTGCTCCACCTCCCTTGTAAATCTTATGTTCCGCTGTATACCATTCAAATGATGAACAAACTGCTGCAGTGCCTCATTGCCATGTGTCCAGATTAAAAATTAAAAATGTATCGTCATCCAGCCAATGAGAAGCCGTCCACTGCTTATAAAAGCGCAAGCCTCACTGGTCCACGACAGTTAGTTTTACCCCTGACGAAGATGACGGAAGCACATCTACATCTACATCTACATGGATACTCTGCAAACCACATTTAAGTGCCTGGCAGACAGTTCATCGAACCACCTTCACAATTCTCTATTGTTCCAATCTCTTACAGCGCGCGGAAAGAATGAACACCCATATATTTCCGTACGAGCTCTGATTTCCTTTATTTTATGGTGGCGCTCGTTCCGCCCTATGTAGGTCGGTGTCGCATTCGGAGGAGAAAGTTGGTGATTGGAATTTCGTGAGAAGATTCCGTCGTAACGAAAAACGGCTTTCTTTTAATGATTTCCAGCCCAAATTCTGTATCATTTCTGTGACACTCTCTCCCATCTTTCGCGATAATACAAAACGTGCTGCCTTTCTCTGAACTTTTTCGATGTACTCCGTCAGTCCTACCTGGTAAGGATCCCACACCGCGCAGCAGTATTCTAAAAGAGGACGGGCAAGCGTAGTGAGGCAGTCTCCTTAGTAGGTCTGTTACATTTTCTAAGTGTCATGTCGATAAAACGCAGTCTTTGGTTAGCCTTCCCCACAACATTTTCTGTATGTTCTTTCCAATTTAAGTTGTTCGTATTTGTAATATCTAGGTATTTAGTTCAATTTACGGCTTTTAGATTAGACTGATTCATCGTGTAACCGATGTTTAACGAGTTCCTTTTAGTATTCAAGTGGATGACCTCACACTTTTCGTTATTTAGTGTCAACTGCCACTTTTCGCACCATTCAGATATTTTTTCTAAATCGTTTTGCAGTTTGTTTTGATCTTCTGATGACTTTATTAGTCGATAAATGACAGCATCATCTACAAACAACCGAAAACGACTGCTCAGATTGTCTCCCAAATCGTTTATATAGATAAGGAACAGCAAAGGGCTTATAACACTACCTTCGGGAACGCCTGAAATCACTTCTGTTTTACTGGATGACTTTCCGTCAATTACTACGTATTGTGACCTGTTTGACAGGAAATTGCAAATCCAGTCACATAACTGAGACGATATTCCGTAAGATCGCAATTTTACTACAAGCCGCTTGTGTTGTACAGTGTCAAAAGCCTTCCGGAAATTCAGGAATACGGAATCGATCTGAAATCCCTTGTCAATAGCACTCAGCACTTCATGTGAATAAAGAGCTAGTTGTGTTCCAAAGGAACGTTGTTTTCTAAACTAACGTTGAGTGCGTGTCAATAGACCGTTTCCTTCGAGGTTAATTCATAATGTTCGAACACAATATATGTTCTAAAATCCTACTGCATATCGACGTTAACTATATAAGCTGTAATTTAGTGGATTATTCCTACTACCTTTCTTGAATATTGGTGTGACCTGTGCAACTTTCCAGTCTTTGGGAACGGATTTTTCTTCGAGCGAACGGTTGTATAGGATTGTTAAGTACAGAGTAATGCATCAGCATACTCCGATAGGAACCTAATTGATATACAGTCTGGACCAGAAGACTTGCTTTTATTAAGTGATTTGAGTTGCTTCACTACTCCGAGGATATTTACTTCTACGTTACTCATGTTGGCAGCTGTTCTCGATTCGAATTCTGCAATATTTACTTCGTCTTCTTTTGTGAAGGCATTTTGGAAGACATTTCGAAAGCTCGGAATTTTATCGAAATTTGACGCGGCTAGTAAACCGAGAACTTTTTATGCAAGGTCTCCGTCGCGAAAGACTTCGTAGTCAACTATAGAAAAACTAAAGAATTATTTCGACAATATTTATAGCTACAATCCAGAATTTGCTATGGTCAGTTACTAGATAAAAATTTCAGACACGGTTTTACGTGCAGTATATCAGTTTAAGATACACAACATTTTTTTTCTCAGAAACCAGGTCCAACGACTTCTACGTAGTCACCCACCATGTTACGCCCAGCTAGGTTTTTATGAAATTGACATTGCATGTTCTTTGCCATTCAGGTAAGAACTAAATACACTACTGGCCATTAAAATTGCTACACCAAGAAGAGATGCAGATGATAAACGGATATTCATTGGACAAATATATTATACTAGAACTGACAACTGATTACATTTTCACGCAATTTGGGTGCATAGATCCTCAGAAATCAGTACCCACAACAACCACCTCTGGCCGTAATAACGGCTTTGATACGCCTGGGCATTGAGTCAGAGCTTGGATGGTGTGTACAGGTACAGCTGCCCATGCAGCTTCAACACAATACCACAGTTCATCAAGAGCAGTGACTGGCGTATTGTGACGAGCCAGTTGCTTGGCCACCGTTGACCAGGCGTTTTCAATTGGTGAGAGATCTGGAGAATGTGCTGGCCTGGACAGCAGTCGAACATTTTCTGTATCCAGAAAGGCCTGTACAAGACCTGCAACATGCGGTCGTGCATTATCCTGCTGAAATGTAGGGTTTCGTAGGGATCGAATGAAGAGTAGAGCCACGGCTCGTCACACGTCTGAAATAGAACGTCCATTGTTCAGAGTGCTGTCATTGCGAACAAGAGGTGACCGGGACGTTTAACCAATGGCAACCCATACCATCACGCCGGGTGATACGCTAGTATGGCGATGACGAATACACGCTTCCAATGTGCGTTCACCACGATGTCGCCAAACACGGATGCGAGCATCATGATGCTGTGGACAGAACCTGGATTCATCCGAAAAAATGACGTTTTGCCATTCGTGCACCCAGGTTCGTCGTTGAGTACACCATCGGAGGCGCTCCTGTCTGTGGTACAGCGTCAAGGGTAACCGCAGCCATGGTAGCTGACAGTCCATGCTGCTGCAAACGTCGTCGAACTGTTCGTGCAGATGGTTGTTGTCTTGCAAACGTCCCCATCTGTTGACTCAGGGATCGAGACGTGGCTGCACGATCCGTTACAGCCATGCGGATAAGACGTCTGTCATCTCGACTGCTAGTGATACGAGGCCGTTGGGATCCAGGTCGGCGTTCCGTATTACCCTCCTGAACACACCGATTCCATATTCTGCTAACAGTCATTGGATCTCGACCAACGCGAGCAGCAATGTCGCGATGCGATAAACCGCAATCGCGATAGGCTACAATCCGACCTTTATCAAAGTCGTAAATATGATGGTACGCTTTTCTCCTCCTTACACGAGGCATCACAACAACGTTTCACCAGGCAACGCCGGTCAGCTGCTGTTTGTGTATGAGAAATCGGTTGGAAACTTTCCTCATGTCAGCACGTTGTAGGTGTCGGTACCGGCGCCAACCTTGTGTGAATGCTCTGAAAAGCTAATCATTTGCAAATCACAGAATCTTCTTGCTGTCGGTTAAATTTCGCGTCTGTAGCACGTCATCTTCTTGGTGTGGCGATTTTAATGGCCAGTAGTGTATCTTAACTTGTTCAATTAAGAAATTAGTATCTGCATACGAATAAATTCCAGTTCATTAAATAAAGGGAGTGGATTTCTTTACTTTGTAAACACGATTGGTCGAATTTCGACAATAGGCGATACTAGTCATATGAAAATATCAGTGATCTGTGAAGACACGGTGCTTCAACATAGCCTCAGAGTAGTAGTGGTCCGCCACGAAGAGTTCCAAGAAAGTGGTAAAGCCTGTTTTCTTCTTTAGAGGGAAGTGGAAACGGAACTGCCAGTCACGCAGAGCGGGCCACTTACCTGGACACGCGCGCTTAATTGTGGTGCTGACTATTTTAGAGGGGTAAATGTCAGGCCGCCGTGTCCGCTGCATTAGTAAGAGAGGCAGATCCCCATGTGAGCTGAGCGACAGGGCGACCAGTCATGGCCGGGAACACCGCCTGGCCGTCGCTGCTACTCGTTTGCAGTGTCGCCCACGTGTGCCTCTCCATCACTGGCAACGAAACTCTGCCGGACGGTATTCAGCGACTTAGACGTCTGTCCAACATGTAAGTTGGTGCGTTTTGTAA
The DNA here is from genome assembly GCF_023897955.1 of Schistocerca gregaria. Classification (NCBI taxonomy): domain Eukaryota; kingdom Metazoa; phylum Arthropoda; class Insecta; order Orthoptera; family Acrididae; genus Schistocerca; species Schistocerca gregaria. The sequence continues at coordinate 258,935,773 of NC_064920.1, read as the reverse complement.
GCAAAGAAGCTGTCGCTCAAATATGCAGATACTTCAAAAAGAAAATTAGGCATGTCGGCCCACGCTAAGAGCGTCTAGTGGCTAGAGTTGCTGCCTCTAGATCACGGGGTCCTGAGTTCGATTCCCCACGGGGTTGGGGATTTTCTCTGCCCGGAGACTGGGTATTTGTGTTGTCCTCATCATTTCATCATCATCATCATTATCATCATCATTCGTGACAGTGACTAGAATGGACTATGTAAAAATCGGGACTTCGTACGGGCGCTGTCATCAACGCTAAGAGCGTCGCACAACAAGAGTGGCACATCGTCTGAAGAGAATAATTCGCGCAAACTAAGTTGACACTCGGCACAGTGCCCAATGCGAGCGGCTGTAGATGGGAAATGCCTTTACAGTCCCTCCCATCAGTCACTGAGGAGTGTCAGCCAAGTTTGCTCATAAGGTACATGTTCCGCATTTCCTGCAAACACTGTTTTGCTGCGATACGAGTAACAGACGCTTCACATTGTGGGAGTGAAACGGCACAGCAACTGGAAATGCAGTCCAAAGTTGAAGTACACGGGACAGAACGATTCTTGGGGCCACAGCGTCTAAATTGCATACAGTATGTTGGTCAAATGCAATGATGCGTCAAGCCGTTGTGAAACAGCGCCAGCAATTTGACCAAGGTCACACATACCCCGGTGATGCTGATCGGAAAGGAGGGCCATCGACGTCAACCACAATGTCCAGGCAGTCGAACGGGGCAAGAGATTTTACAATGATAATGATGTCCACACAGCGGTTCGTGAATTGCTCTGTGACCCAGGAGCGAATTTCTATTGTCTAGGAATTGAACAACGGATAGAACGTTCCGGCCTTTGTTGAGACAGAGTTGGTGACTATGTTGGAAAATAGCGTCATGTGCCTGTGTCACTTTTACGTGTTGTGCAGCATTTAGTAAAAGTTCTGACTGGCATAATAACGTGAAAATTACTATTCTAAGTCTCCAGAATGAGATTTTTACTCTGCAGCGGAGTGTGCGCTGATATGAAACTACCTGGCACATTAAAAAGTGTGCCGGATCGAGACTCGAACTCGGGATCTTTGCCTTTCGTGGGCAAGTGCTCTACCATCTTTTTTTTCGGTATTGTTCGTTGCATTTGGTCTGGGCGGCCGTCACAAGACATCCGTTCAAGCTGATCGTTGTTTCCTTTACGTAGTTTTTTTTTATTACAGAGGGCGAGCAGCCCTTTGACCGAACACGCTGAGCTACCGTGGCGGGAACCATCTGAGCTAGCCAAGGACGACTCACGTCCCGTCCTCACAGCTTCACTTCTGCCAGTACCTCAACTTTACAGAAGCTCTTTTGCGAAGGTTCGCGGGAGAGCTTGGGTAGCTCAGATGCTAAAGCGCAAAAGGGAAAGGTCCCGAGTTCGAGTCTCGGTCCGGCACACAATTTTAATCTGCCAGGAAGTTTTATTCTGAGTCTTTTCATGGGCGTTTGGCACTTTTCCTAAGCAAGTGTGGCGCCCAAGATTTGTTTCTAGATGAAATATTTGTTGAACGAACAATTTTTTCACGACACATATTTTTCTCTTTAGTCTATGGTTGGCGTTGGCAGTCCAGACAAACGACAGAAATTGTGATAGGAATTGACTCGTTACTGTCATTAGGGACGCGGCATTGGACGAAAAGTATTGATACTTTACGTTCGCAAAGTCGCCACTGCTTTTAGCTACCACTAGGAGCAAAATTATTGTGCGCCTTTCTACCACACCTCAAAAGTTTCCACGTCCCTTCGGACACCTGTAACACTTTTGTAAATCCTATGTATCCCTCAAAGTGGGCTCACATGATTGAGAACCTTGCCTGCTGACTCGACTATATCTACTCGACTCACTTTATTGCATTCTCAGACACCCCATGTCCTTTCTCACGGTAATTTCAACCAGTTCTCCTTCCTGGACTACGATTTTATTCATAAGATGCATCAACTCTGTGAAGACTACTTTCCACCTTTGACCCGAATAACTGCAATACTACCCACTTCCCAACATCTACATTCCGTCTCTAGACTCTGCCCAGTACTCATACCAAATCCTTTATTATACAGCTTCTTTTCCAATCAGATCTGCATCCAAATCCCTCAGATAGAAAATGTTACCAGGAACACTCATTTCAGTTTCAACTCATCAAACTCATATAATTACTATTTACTCACGTCTTGCATTATTATTTGTCTTTTAATTCTTTTAACCAAAAGACGAAGAGTGAGAACATGACCGTTGCTATTCTCTCTTCCCTAGGACAGGAGCGAGGGAATGTAAATAACAATTAAATACGACAGGACTGCCTTCTTAAGTACAGCCTCCATCCCAACGTAGCAACTGCAGCTTATATTACCCATATACTGCTACAAGCGCAAGGCTAAACTTTCTCCCACGAAATGATTGTCCACGTTCGCCCCACGGACAAACCACTCCATCTTAACAACTATCTTCGTCCAACCGTCACCCTATAACAATATGTCACAACTGTCCTTAAAGACATCCATTACCTTGAGTGATCCCGTATCCCTCCCGTAATCACACTGGCTGCTCCTTCCAACTTTCACCTACGTGCCACTCCCACGTATTTCCAGATCCATTTCCATTTAACTTTCTTCTGCTTAGATAGTCTCGTCTACCCTCACTCACATCCTGCTGTACTGCCAAATCAGGTTTTTCAGGTCACACCGAGCGAGGTGTGGCAACTCGCATTCGGGAGGACGACGGCTCAAACCAGCGTCCGGCCATCCAGATTTAGGTTTCCTGTGATTTCTCTACATCAGTCCAGGCAAATTCCGGGATGGTTCCTTTGAAACTGCACGACCAGTTTTCATCCCCATCCTTGACACAATCCGAGAATGCTCTCCGTCTCTAATTACCTCGATGTTGACGGGATGTTAAACCAAATCTTCCTTTCAGATCGTTGTGACGTTCTCCCTTGGGTCAAACAAACCTGTAACCGAACTGATTCAAATTGAAGCCATACAGTCAATAAATCATTCTTTCATTTGTGCGGCCTTATTATACACAATGTCCAGGCCTGCCATATTATTATATACACTGCGATTCAGCGGCCCCTAACGATGTCGTGTTATACAACCCTCAGTGATACACTGAAGCGCCAAGGAAACTGGTATAGGTACGTGGATTCAAATGCAGAGATATGTAAACAGGCAGAAGACGGCAGTGCGGTCGGCAACGCCTGTATGAGACAAGTGTCTGGCGCAGTTGTTAGATCGGTTGCTGCTGCTACAATGGCAGGTTATCAAGATTTAAGTGAGTTTGAACGTGGTGTTACAGTCAGCGCACGAGCGATGCGACACAGCATCTCAGAGGTACCGATGGAGTGGCGATTTTCCCGTAAAACCATTTCAGAGTGTACCGTGAATATCAGGAATCCGGTAAAACATAAAATCTCCGACATCGCTGAGGCCGGAAGAAGATTCTGAAAGAACGGGAGCAACGACGAATGAAGAGAATCGCTCAACGAGATAGAAGTGCAACCCTTCTGCAAATTGATTTCAATGATAGCTCATCAGCAAGTGTCAGCGTGCAAACCATTCAACGAAACATCATCGATATTGGCTTTCGGAGCGAAGGCCCACTTATGTACCCTTGATTACCCTCGATGACTGCACGACGCAAAGCTTTACGTCTCGTCTGGTCCGTCGACACCGACATTGGACTATTGATGTCTCGAAACATGTTGCCTGGTCGGACGAGTCTCTTTAAAAATTGTATCGAGAGAATGGACGTGTACAGGTATGGGGACAACCTCATGAATCCATGGACTCTGCATGTCAGGAGGGGACTGTTGGTGGAGGCTCTGTAATGGCGTGGGGCGTGTGCAGCGAGAGTGATGTGGGACTCCTGGTATGTCTACATGCGACTCTGACAGGTGACACGAACATAAGCATCCTGTGTGATCACCTGCATCCATTCGTGTCCATTGTGTATTTCGATTGACTTGGGCAATTCCAGCAGGGCAATGCGACAACCCGCATGTCCAGAATTGCTACAGAGTGGCTCCAGGAATACTCTTCTGAGTTCTAACACTTCCGATGGCCACCAAACTCCTCGGACATGAACATTGTTGAGCATATCTGGGATGCCTTGCATCGTACTGTTCAGAAGAGATCTCCACCATCTCGTACTCCTAAGGATTTATGGACAGCCCTGCGGGATTCATGGCGTCAATTCCCTCTAGCATTCCTTCAGACATTAGTCGAGTCCCTGCCACGTCGTGGTGTGACACTTATGTGAGCTCGCGGTGGCCCTACACGGCATTAGACAGGTGTACCAATTTCTTTGGCTCTTCAGTGTATATCTGCCCTTCATAAAACAAGTGCGGGACTTTCACATTCTCTCGCTCGCTACGCGAAAACGATTAGTCCTGCAGAACAATGAATAAGAACTTTTGTAGGATTTTTAATGTAGTTAAATTTTGTAGTTGGATACGTTCTCGCTACAGGTCGTAGTTTACAAGTCATTCATAAAAACATACAAAAGTGACATTAAAAAGAACTTCGACTCCCCACCTATCGCCACCTCTCAAGATTTCTAGTATGTTGTTCATGGCACTCACTTCTATTAGCGTACAAAAATTTGCAATTTTACGAATTATTTCCCACATGCTACCCGTTTTGGTTTTCATTGACTGGCCTTAGTACGCCATCGGATTGGTCGAGCACTTACAAAGTGTAAAACTGACTTTTATATAAATTTTGTCTAACGAATTTGGGAATTTTAACTGCATAAAATAAACTATTACACTGTTCTATTCGTCAGGCCTTCTGACTAAGAAACTACGGTGCTGGTGAGGATTAACTTTGGATCGAACTTCAACGTAATTAGTTTTAGTGTAGTTAGTTTTAGTGAGAGAGAGTGGAACGGTAAAGAGACAGCACTTGACGGTGGTTCATTGAACCCTCTGCCAGGCACTTTATTGTTCATAGCAGAGTAATCACGTGGATGTAGTGTAACAAGGGTTTTTCTTTTAGTACCCTCTCGGGCTTGTTTAAATTAATAATGTAACGGAATATAGCCTACTACGCAGGTAGCGTAATAGGCCGATGAACAGAGACCAAAAAAGGTCTAATATCAGGAACAGTTCGTGTATTCGAAAATTTTTGTACAGTGGTGGCAGGGAGTTCCACGAACAACATACTAGAAATTCTGACTGTGAGGGATGAGTGTGTGGGGGTGGAGGAGCGTTTGATCTCACTTTTGTATGTTTTTCACGAATAACTCGAAAACCGTGGCCGCCAGGAAAGAAATTTCGCAGTACAAAATTTAACTACATTACATTTTTTTCTGTATGACTAATACTTCGTGCGTAGCCAGCGACAGAGTATGAAAATCTCGCGCGTGGTTTATTGAAGCCATATATAACACTGCGGGTTGCATAAAATGTCATCGGTAGGGTCAGCTGGATCACTCTGCATATCACAAACTGAAAGACATGGACATAATGCATCATAAGGCCATACATGTGAAACCATGATTTATTGACAATAGTTTTAAATTAATTGAACCTCTTAAGCACAAACTAAGCCTACAAGTCATCATCCTACAATTTCAAGTCTCAACGTGGATATAATTAAATCAGACTAAGCTACATCTATATGAAAGAGGCCCCAACAGACAGAACATTTTTGACGCCGAACTTGAATTCAGATCAAACATTTGGGTACAGAAAAAACAAGGCTACCGGCAGCTTTTTGCGACGTAATATACTACTGGCCATTAAAATTGCTACACCACGAAGATGACGTGCTACAGACGCGAAATTTAACCGACAGGAAGAAGTTGCTGTGATATGCAAATGATTAGCTTTTCAGAGCATTCGCACAAGGTTGGTGCTGGTGGCGACACCTACAACGTGCTGACATGAGGAAAGTTTCCAACCGATTTCTCATACACAAACAGCAGCTGCCGGCGTGGCCTGGTGAAACGTTGTTGTGATGCCTCGTGTAAGGAGGAGAAATGCGTACCATCCAGATCTCTCACCAGTTGAAAACGTCTGGTCAATTGTGGCCGTGCAACTGGCTTATCACAATACGCCAGTCACTACTCTTGATGACCTGTGGTATCGTGTTGAAGCTGCATGGGCAGCTGTACCTGTCCACTCCATGCAAGCTCTGTTTGACTCAATGTCCAGGCGTATGAAGGCCGTTATTACGGCCAGAGGTGGTTGTTGTGGGTACTGATTTCTAAGGATCTATGCACCCAAATTGCGTGAAAATGTAATCACATGTCAGTACTAGTATAGTATATTTGTCCAATGAATACCCGTTTATCATCTACATTTCTTCTTCGTGTAGCAATTTTAATGGCCAGTAGTGTATTTAGGATGACTGACCTGATAACAGTGCTATTGGACGTACTCGCCCGCATCTCGTGGTCGTGCGGTAGCGTTCTCGCTTCCCACGCCCGGGTTCCCGGGTTCGATTCCCGGCGGGTCAGGGATTTTCTCTGCCTCGTGATGGCTGGGTGTTGTGTGATGTCCTTAGGTTAGTTAGGTTTAAGTAGTTCTAAGTTCTAGGGGACTGATGACCTAAGATGTTAAGTCCCATAGTGCTCAGAGCCATTTGAACCATTTTTTTGGACGTACTCAGCCATCTGGATTCCAGCCGGGCAGATATGATTGGCTGAGAAGCTCTTATCTAATATTCTTTCAGTAGTTGTTTATTAAGAGCAGTGAAATGAAAATCGACGTTCACGCACCTTTTCTTTCATGTCGCGAAAGATGTGATAATCCCACGGTGAAAAATCGGCGAAACGTAGCTTTCGTCCGATTGGCAGTATGGGGGCGAGTGCTATTGTACAACAGAACTGGACATTTCGACTTTATGCCGCGTCGCAGTTTCTGCAGTGTCTTGCGCACTGATTGTGATTCCACGCTCGAGGAACACGACGAGCAGGGGGCCCTTGCGGTCGGACGAGAACATCATATGACCTACACGGAACTTGTGAGAACAGGTCTGGATTTCTTTGACTGGGGAGATATCGGATGTTTCCAATGTCGGCTATGCCGTTTAATCTCGAGCTGTCGGAACGCCCTCGGACGGAATCAGCCTCTGATCCACGACAACGCCGGCAATCGGACGAAGGCTACGCATCAGCGATTTGGTTGAGAAATATTGCAACAACCCCCGCACAGCCCGGATCTTTCACAGCCTAATTTTCACATCTTTTGCGACCTGAAGAAAGACATACGTGGACATCGGTTTCAGTCGGACGAAGAAGTGCACGAGAGGGTGCGGTTGCTGACCCGTTAGCGACACACCGACTTCTACGAACCAGAAACTGGCTGTCTCGTCCCCAATGGGATAACTGTCTCAACACGCGTGGTGATCACTTTCGAATTGAATTATTCCATGGCCCATTGAAGCGGGTGTTCGGTTATCATTTTACAGAATCTCATAATGTTGTTGTTGTGGCCGCAGTCCTGAGACTGGTTTGATGCAGCTCCCCATGCTACTCTATCCTGTGCAAGCTGCTTCATCTCCCAGAACCTACTGCAAGCTACATCCTTCTGAACCTGCTCAGCGTATTCATCTCTTGGTCTCCCTCTACGATATTTACCCTCCACGCTGCCCTCCAATGCTAAATTTGTGATCCCCTGATGCCTCAGAACATGTCCTACCAACCGGTGCCTTCTTCTTGTCAAGTTGTGCCACAAACTCCTCTTCTACCCAAGTCTGTTCAATACCTTCTCATTATGTGATCTACCCGTCTAATCTTCAGCATTCTTCTGTAGCACCACATTTCGAAAGCTTCTATTCTCTTCTTGTCCAAACTATTTATCGTCTATGTTTCACTTCCATTCATGGCTACACTCCATACAAATACTTTCAGAAACGACTTCCTGACACTTAAATCTATACTCGATGTTAACAAATTTCTCTTCTTCAGAAACGCTTTCCTTGCCATTGCCAGTCTACATTTTATATACTCTATACTTCGACCATCATCAGTTATTTTGCTCCCCAAATAGCAAAACTCCTTTACTACTTTAAGTGTCTCATTTCCTAATCTAATTCCCTCAGCATCACCCGAGTTAACTCGACTACATTCCATTATCCTCGTTTTGCTTTTGTTTATGTTCATCTTATATCCTCCTTTCAAGACACTGTCCATTCCATTCAACTGCTCTTCCAAGTCCCTTGCTGTCTCTGACAGAATTACAATGTCATCGGTGAGCCTTAAAGTTTTTATTTCTTCTCCATGGATTTTAATACCTACTCCGAATTTTGTTTCCTTTATTGCTTGCTCAATATACAGATTGAATAACATTGGAGAGAGGCTACAACCCTGTTTTACTCCCTTCCCAACCACTGCTTCCCTTTCATGTCCCTCGACTCTGATAACATCCATCTGGTTTCTGTACAAATTGTAAATAGCCTTTCGCTCCCTGTATTTTACCCCTGCTACCTACAGATATGCTAGTTTGCAGTAGTCCTAAACTCTCAGAATGAACCTGAGTGCCTCCTGTTGCAGGTCTTCCCGCATGGCCCGCATGCTGAGGGAACGGACAGAGGCAGGAGGCCTTGACAAGCTTCTCGTCGCCATTACGACACCCCTGGCCAGTGATCTCAACTGCCTGGCCATACTGACCGATCCGTTGTACCAGGATGTATTTACTTATCCATTCTTCAAGAAAATAAGGAGCCTGCCTTATTACAAGGTTAGGAAAAATTATTTGCTCTCGCATTTTGTAATACAATTTTTCTGTATCTACCTCCAATAAACACGTATTGTTTGCAGGTGCTGGTCGAAGAGAACGAGGAGTTGTCTGAGTGGGAGTTCAATGGGGGACCAGTCCTGAACCAGGTAAAACACGACGGCTGCGACGCCTACATCATGCTGGCCGCAAACGGGGAGCAGCTGGCGAAGCTGCTCACGTTTGGAGAAAGGTTAGTGCCACACGCTGTCTGTGATAGCGGAGTGGAATTTAGGGAGCGCCGGTTACAGTTTAACGTCATGTCGATGTTGGAATCCCTTTGAGGCGGCTCTCTACTCCAGTAAAACAATGGGGAAGAAATCAGTTGAGAAGACGTTGAAGGAGGAACTCTCAACCATTGAGCCACCTGACTAAGCTTCTGTTTATCCAACAACACACTCTTCTTTCAGCCAATTTGTTATCAAGTTACCACTCCAAAGGAATCTTGTCAAGGAATTCCATACGGAAATCTGTATACCCCTTTCTTTTTAACTGCATTGGCAGTTTTGGTATAGAAATGTTCTCTATACTACCTCCCTCCTGAAGATAGAGATACGTTGACACCTTCGCTCTCAAATGTCAATCCCATTCAGATTATTGCTCTATGGCGCTTATTGGACTGTCGAACTTTTTTACGGGGTAACATTATAGAATCTGAAACTGAAGCACAGAAGATCAAAGAGAAAGTAGTAAATCTAAAGGGAAAGATTCGAAATAATGTTTTAGGGCCAGACTTCCTTTAATGTGTTAAATTTTTAAGCTATTAAAATAAAAAAGGTAATGATTTATTTATTTACAGATTGACAAGCAAATCTGTGCAATATTCATCGCTACTTGAAGGAACATAGACATATTAAAAACTGAAATATACAGTATTGATAATTGGCTGGGTTGGGGGATGAGACCAAACAGCGAGGTTATCGGTCCCATAGGATTACAAAAGGATGGGGAACGAAGCCGGACGTCCCCTTTCAAAGGAACCACCGCGAGATTTGCGTGAAGCGATTTAGGAAAATCGCGCAAAACCTAAATCAGGATGGCCGGACGCGGATCTGAACCGTCGCCCTCCGGAATGCTAGTCCAGTATGCTAACCACTGCTCTGTCTCGCTCAGTATACAGTACTGATGTCCTAGAGTATTTATCTGATAGGTCGTAGAGCGCAAGCCATCCTTAGACAAATTAAAACAGAACAGATAGTCCATACAAAACATGCTTCAAATGGCTCTGAGCACTATGGGACTTAACATCTATGGTTATCAGTCCCCTAGAACTTAGAACTACTTAAACCTAACTAACCTAAGGACATCACACACATCCATGCCGAGGCAGAATTCGAACGTAGCGGTCACGCGGTTGCAGACTGAAGCGCCTAGAACCGCACGGCCACTCCGGCAGGCAGTCCACACAACATCAGCGACAGTTTATAGCTGTGCAAAGATTGTCTTTATGAAAATATGCGATCATTTACGATTCAGTATCTTTATGAAAAACACAAGCAGTATGAAATGAAATACCCAAAGAAGTTCTAGACAAACGAACCTTGTATTACATTGAACTCAGATAATAAAAGTATAAAAATCGGGTGGCCAAAACACTGTTATGTTACATGGACAAAATAACTGATGCACGAGCAAAAAACGGAGCAGAGGGGAGGAAGGACTCAATGGGATATGAGTGGGGAGCAGGTGCAGCTTTGCAAAACGCTTATTGTCTTATGGTAAGGAAAACATTAACTGGCTACTGTACTTTAGCAGAGGTGGTTCAAATGGTTCAAATGGCTCTGAGCACTATGCGACTTAACATCTGAGGTCATCAGTCGCCTAGAACTTAGAACTAATTAAACCTAACTAACCTAAGGACACCACACACATCCATGCCCGAGGCAGGATTCGAACCTGCGACCGTAGCAGTCGCGCGGTTCCTGACTGCGCGCCTAGAACCGCTAGACCACCGCGGCCGGCAGCAGAGGTGGATAATACACTGCACAACACAATAAAAGGACAACGTTTCCGAAAGCCAGTGTTTGTCTCGCACTGCGACGCAGAACTTGGAAAGGTACCTACAGTCTTCTTCTGTAACGGTACAAAAGCGTACCGCGCTGCAACTGCACTCTCGGTCTCAGCGACGCTTCAAACATCACGGTGTCGACACATTCGAAAAAAAGCCAGAGCTCTGAAGTTCATGTAAGGTGTAATTTGGGTTAATGGTGTCACATTGGGACCAAATTTCACCACAATTCTGCCCAACGCTTCGTGGACCTGTCACTCGATTGGGAGGTCCTCTCTCTTACCCGTATTTCACCTCTTCTTTTGACGCCTCTGCGATGGAGGTCAGCACTGCACGTCCAACGTAGAGATCACGCGGTTTTTTTTTTTTTATGGATGGCTGACGAGCAAATATTTTATGTGCACCGGCGCTCGGTATAGACACGAAAAGATTTCAGGGAGTGGCATAAATGAAACCACTCGTTCCCCTGGGGCGTTGATTCCCCCACATTTCGCGGTGGAAAACGACAGCTTGCAGTCCGACGGGCAACAGTATAACTATCCTCACAACACTGCTGGCACTCCCAAACGATTCAACGCTTCTGTAAGGACAGCGTGGGTCAGCAATCCCCTGAACGTGATCGCACTCCTTTGGAGTGTAGCGCGGCCGTCCATTTGCTCTGGTTTATAGCTGCGAAGAAATTTGAACGTGATTCGAGGCAGCAAAGGGTATTTATACTTTTTCAGTGCTCCTGTTTCGCGCCCTCCTGCGGCGTCATCACAGCGGGAGTGGAGGGGGTGGGGCGTTACGACACTGACACATGCGTGAATAAAACGACAATGGGTCCCTCTAAGACGCCCCCTCCCCCCCCCCCCCCCAAATGTACCTTATTATGGGACACAAGAATAAAAACATGATAATACTACTTAAGTGACAATGTTTCAGCTCATAATGTCGCAAACAGACACAACAGTTTCTAACAAGGGAACCTCCCCATCGCACCCTCCTCAGATTTAGTTATAAGTTGGCACAGTGGATAGGCCTTGAAAAACTGAACACAAATCAATCGAGGAAACAGGAAGAAGTTGTGTGGAACTATGAAAAAAAATAAGCAAAATATACAAACTGAGTAGTCCACGCGCAACATCAAGGATAATGTAAGCTCAGGAGCGCCGTGGTTCCCGTGGTCCCGTGGTTAGCGTGAGCAGCTGCGGAGCGAGAGGTACGCCGCGCGGGATTAGCCGAGCGCTCTGAGGCGCTGCAGTCATGGACTGTGCGGCTGGTCCCGGCGGAGGTTCGAGTCCTCCATCGCGTATGGGTGTGTGTGTTTGTCCTTAGGATAATTTAGATTAAGTTGTGTCTAAGCTTAGGGACTGATGACATTAGCAGTTAAGTCCCATAAGATTTCACACACATTTTTGAAATCCTCCATTCACTCACATTTGAACTTTAGCCGGCACGGTAGCTCAGCGTGTTCGGCCAGAGGGTTACCTGCCCTCTGTAATAAAAAAACTGAGTTAGTCGATGAACAACGAACTTAAACGGATGTGTTACGATATCCGCCCAGAGCAGATGCAACGAACAAAAAAGCGAACCAAATGAGATTAAAAAAAAACGTAGAGGTACTTGGTTCAAGTCTTCCCTCGAGTGAAAAGTTTAATTTTTTATGTTCAGACAATTATTGTCTGTCCGTCCGATGCGAGGTAACTGCGCCGTAGTATGGGGACGCTACACCTAAACAAACATCGAAACACACGACGTCAGTCGGCTACAGCGCACGGAAGAGAGTATTCCTGCTAACGATTTTCCCTGGCTGGCAGTTGACTGTTAGCTACTTTGGACGAGAATGCCGTCACCAGTGTCGTATAGAATATTTCAGACATGTTTACCTGTGGAGGAATCGATTGACCTATGACCTTGTGATCAAATGTTTTCGATTCCCATTGGAGAGGCACGTCCTTTCGTCTACTAATCGCACGGTTTTGCGGTGCGGTCGCAAAACACAGACACTAAACCTATTACAGTGATCAGAGACGTCAATGAACAAACGGATAGATCATAACTTTGCGAAAATAAAGAAAGTAATTTTTTCACTCGAGGGAAGACTTGAACCAAGTACCTCTCGTTCCGCAGCTGCTCACGCCAACCACGGGAACATGGCGCTCCTGAGCTCGCGCTATCCTTGATGTTGCCTATCTTGCGCGTGGCCTACTCAGTTGGTATATTTATCTTATTTTTCCATAGTTCCACAAAATTCCTGTTTTCTCGATTGATCTGTGTTCAGTTTTTCAAAGCCTATCCACTGTGCCAACTTATAACTAAATCTGAGGAGGGTGCGATGGGGAGGTTCCCTTGTAAGAAGCCTTATTTATTGGGACTATAATGGAGAAGCAGCATAAAATACTAGTCGGTTCGCCGACAGGAGTCGACATAACGCTCTCGAAGCCAATAATAGCAGGTTCCGACACGATAAATATCGCACACGTGTGTCCGGCCTGGAATCTCACTCACTGGTGTACAGTTGTCTTCAGCGATGAGTCCCAATTGAAACTGAGCCCCGATGACGAGTGAAGACGAGACATATGTGGAGACGCCCCGGACAGCAGTGGGATACGAACCTGACTGTCGTCGCCATACGGCTCGACAGTCAGGAGTGATGGTCTGGGATGCCATTTCATTTCATAGTAGGACCCTTTGGTTGTCACCCATGGCAGCTTCACAACACAGCGGTACATCGAGGATATTCTATGCCCTATTTGTTACCCTTCAAGACAAGCCATTCCGGGTTTACATTTCTGCTGGATAATGTCCGTCCGCACACGGCGAGAGTTTCTACTCCTTGTCTTCGTGTTGCCAAATCCTACCTTCGGCAGCAACGTTGCTGGATCTCTCCCCAGTCGAGAACGTTTGGAATATTATGGGCGAGGCTCTCAAAACAGCTCCTACCTTCGGCAGCAACGTTGCTGGATCTCTCCGCAGTCGAGAACGTTTGGAATATTATGGGCGAGGCTCTCAAAACAGCTCGGGATTTCGAAGATATAACGCGCCAAATGAATAGAAATTGGCGCTATATCCTTGAGGAGAACATGCAACAACTTTATCAATCAATACCAAGCCTGCATAAGAGCTAGAGGTGGACCAACGCTTTACTGACTTGCTCAATTTGTGAAGCTTTTTCTCTTGTATAAATTATCCAATTTTTCTGAAATTTTAATCATTTGTTTGTCTGTACATGTGAATCACAGCGACCGATTCCTGCCCCATTCGAACAATTCCTTCTCGGTGCGTAGTTTTTTGTCTTAGAGTGTGTGTAAAAAATCAACAATGTTTTTAAATAAACTTACTGGCCTCTGTATTCCAAGCCGAAATTACTGCAATCAGGGCATGTGTGGAGGAGAGTATGAGTAGGTGCTACAATGATCGTAGCATCTACATCTATTCAGACAGCCAGGCAGCCCTGAAATCATCGGCAGCTCCTGCAAAAAAATCTAAGATTGTTACAGATTGCCACAGGACTCTGGTGGAGCTAGGGGGAAGCAATAGGGTGTACCTAGTGTGGATCTCTGGCCACTCAGGGATTTGTGGCAATGAACAAGCCGAGAGATTGGCTAGGATGGGGGCAACAACTCCATTTATTGGACAATCACCAAGGCTACGATCAAATTAGAACTACAGAACTGGCTTAGGAAACAGGACCAAGATCCATAAACAAAAACATGGTAAGGTAATGATGCCCAAGCCATGTCTTAAAGGAAGCTCTGTAGTCCTGGGATTGAACAGGAAAGAGATCAAACTCACTGATGGCATCAGAAGGATGAAGGCTGCAGTAGCTACTGTGAGATGAAGATGCTTGCACAGGATAGAGTAGCATGGAGAGCTGCATCAAACCAGTCTCTGGACTGATGACCGGCCATGGGAACTTCAAAAACACCTACACACAATGGGTATAATGGAAGAGGACCCCAAATGTAGGATCTGTGATGAGGGTGAAGAAACTGCATCACACCTAATCTTTGAATGCATGGCATTGGAGAGTAAAAGATATAGAATCTTCGGGACCACTAGACCTGAAGAAAATGTGTCTAACAAAAAACTGGTAGAGGGACTCCTTGCACTATTTAAGGGCACTGGTTGGCTTTACTAGATATACAGGGAGCGATACCGCACAATAAACCTAGTTTCGGTGGGGGCAGTGGCGGGTTAGACCTAAGCTGATTTAGCTCTCCTGTTAAAATCAAATCAAATAAACTTATATAAAGTCATATTTTATTTTTAAGCTCATATTTATATCAGTTTTAGGTCGTAAATGCCTGCATATTTCGCTGCTTTTTATGACATTATAATCCAGGCTCTATCTATTCCTAGGCGCTGGTGAGCGACACAGTCATGTCGACACTACTGACCTGAGTGGCGCTATGCCGTATGCGAAAGGGATGGCCATCACGCCGGAGCCCAGTAATGAGTGACTGGCTGTCTCTATATTGATACATTTTTTAAGTGTTCAACGACGGTGGACGGCTGGCACTGAGTGTGTTGCCGAACTGGTGGGGTGGGGAGGGGTGGAGGGGAAGGTGGTCTTAGAAGCACCTTCACTGTTTTGTTCATGCATGTGTTATTGTCCCACTCCCCTGTGATCACTCCACAGAAGGGCTCGAATCAGGAGGGATCCTGCGTTAGTACCAGATATTATTATTTTCGAATAATCCCTTTTGAGAGAACGATTGAACTTGAGTAGCCATGATTTCTTCTTCTTTCTTCGTTCTTCCCAAATTCTCTTCATACGTTCACTGTGTTCTCCCTT